>NW_028327173.1:53175430-53800430 GCF_987537825.1 Furipterus horrens
TAAAAATAATCATGTCATAATTATGTCCTAAATTACGTTACTACCAGGAATATATAACATAGATATATTTGAAGGAGGAAGTAAAGACATACAAAGATATTAGGAGAATTTCACTATCTATTGTGAGGTGCATACTGATCAAACAATTCCGTCGTCCGTCGGCAGCCGTCCGTCTCGAGAGACGATGGTGTAGCTTCTTAAGAGTCTATCTGCACCGCCAAGAATGGCTGTGCAGCCCAACTCGGGAGTGACACGGTATCTGTCTCCTCCCGTGTTGAATCGACATCTTGTGATGACGCTGGAGTGTCCTCTCCAGTGAAGCTGAAGCTACAGAGCCTGGGCAGGGTGATATGGAGGGTCTGCTGTTGCCCATGCAGCAGACCCCCCCCCTCTCTTCGCAGCTAAAGGGTCCAAGGGAAAGACGGAGTCAATACAGCTTGGCTTCAGGTGCGCCGCAGGAGTTGCCGGTGTTGACTACAACGTCAAACCGCCTTAGGGACTCCGGCTCCGGATTTTCTGTCGGGGTTTACTCCCTTAGCCTTTCCCCTGAAGAGGTATGCCGCAAGGCACCGGAGGTTTTTTGGAGTCAGAGTTTTCCTTCTCTGATGTGCCCTGACTGGAAGATCAAACCAGCGACACTTAGCTCGCAGGCCGACGCTCAATCCACTGAGCCAAACCAGCCAGGGTAGATCAAACAATTAGACATATTAAAACATACAAGGGGTAAAAATAAAGAGTGATTAGACTTCAAAAGAACCAAGAAATAATGTGACTTTCTAATTTTACTCATCAAATACTTGGTAGGAAAAGTAAAACTATGAGAAATTACAAATAATTTTTTTATATTCTATAAATGAGTGAGAAATTCTGTTTAACTATGAGTCAAAAGTGGGGAGCTTTCAACTTTTCACTCAAAATCTATGGTGATATATGTACACAGCATCTGTCCAGAAGAAGTCCAGCCATTGTTTATATAATGAGAACAGTTTGTGCAACATCTATGTAACCTGGAACCCAAGGGGAGTAGACCAGAATGCACATGGGTGAACAATGATGACTTCACTGTATTAATCAGTGGGGCAGTAGATTCCATTGAGTGAGCAATGTGTACTCTGTGGCAGTCACATCATGGAGTTACTCTGTGGAGTAACAAATCTGCTTCAAATTTTGCATTAAGCATGAATATTTCTCTGTGAAAATTATTTAGATAATCCAGAAGGCCACAGCTATGAGCAACTGGTGTTTGGCAGCTTCATCATGACAATGTGCCTGCTCATGCATCATGTCTCATGCAGAATTTTTGGCGAAACATCAAATCACCCAGGTGACTCAGACCCTCTACAGCCTAGATTTGGTGCCCTGTGACCTCTGGCTTGTCCCCAAAAAACTAAAATCTCCTTTGAAAGGGAAGATATTTCAGACCATCAGTGAGATTCAGAAAATTATGATGGGACAGCTGATGGCAATTGGGAGACTTGTGTGAGGTCCCAAGGTGCCTACTTTGAAGGAAACTGAGGCATCATTATTCTATGTACAATATTTCTTGTATCTTGTATCTTCTTCAATAAATATCTCCATTTTTCATAGTACATAGCAGTATACTTTCTGGACAGACATCATATGTTTGTGATTTCTCCTATAGAACAAGAGCCTTTTCTTATTTACAATTAAATCCTCACAACATATAAAAATATTTTTAGATAATAGGTTCTTAACACATAAATGATAGGATAGCATGAATCTATGCTTTTATTTCCAAATTACTTAAGATCTCTTCTCTTTGCTGTATGAGGTAGGCCACTTGCTATCTTTTCTTAGTGGTAAGGCATTTTTCACTCCAATTTAGTGTAAAGTCTTATTCTCTGGTACTGTCAGCCTGTAGGTAATGTTTTCCTTAATCATCAATCATTTTCCTCTTTCTTGTTATACAGTTCAGGTGTGCAATCTGCAAGATTTTGTGTAAGAAAAAAAATGCTCCTTATAAGTAAGGTATCAATATCCTGGACTATTGCCCTTAAGAAAACCTCAGAATACATTTGGAAGCACAAGCAGCATAACATCTTAACTAACTTCTTATAAGTAAACTTGATAACTTGGACACAAATAAGGAGGACGCAATGCTTCCCAATATTCATTCTTTGTGAATTGACATGAAGAATATGACTGATTTTTAAGAAACCTGTGCTATTTCTAATATTTTTCTTTTGGATGTAGATCAATGAGAAGTAAATAAAGTTGTAATGTTTTGGGAAATATTAACTGAGAAATATTAATATTTAACTGGGAAATATTAATATCTATCATCATCAGAATTATGGTCAATAACAAAAATATGTTACTGCTGGTTTATCTTAAAGGGAGGATAAGTGCACATGTGTGTATTTAAAGAGGAACCAGAGAGTTTTAAATACTCTAAAGGAGAGGGAAACATTGGTTTAAACAGTTAAATGAACTTGTTTCACCTATAGAGGGGCTTAGATATTATTTCTTGTTTTTTTCTTGCTCTTAGCCACAGAATATACTTTAAGGATGCAAAATTTAAAGTGGTGATATAAAATGCATATTTAAAAGTTCAAAGTAGTGGCATAAAACAGTGATAGCATATTAGAACAAAGTACTAATAAGTAATATATTAGTTGTGCAGAAAAATGTACTTTCTTTTGGGTGGATTTAAGATATATATTTGTTGACTTGTTTTTAGCATACCCACCACAGTTGAAATTTAGATATGGACCCCTTTGTTTTGTTTAAATTTCTTATGATGTATTACATAAGATTATTTTCTTTCTTCAAACCCTATGGTGTTCACACATAATAAATAGAAGAAATGAAGTGTGGAGTTGTAAGTAAATTGTAAAAGTAACTATATTTATGTTTCAGGGATATTATAATAGTTTTTATCATCTAACTAATGTATAATTTTCAGTAGGATTTGTCAATGTCATCTTTATTTTTTAAATGATTGCTGTTAACAATGATAATTGTTATTGAATGTGTCATATTTACTTGTCATTCTTGTCATTAAAGTAGGAACATAAGTTTTATGTAAGTTGTTTCACTACTTTTTACTACATCACTAAAAGAAAATTGATAGTATCTCTATTTTACCAATGATATGTTATTGGAATCTCACTGATTTTACTGAGTCTATAAGGGATAAGTCAATATCTTAGAATAAAATACTTAGAGAAAGCAGGAGTAAAGAAAGTTAAAAATAAATAAAACAATAGATATCACTCAAAATGCCTTGCTTTTTTTCACATTCTGAAACTGAAGGACTTTGTAAATGTTTGCTATTAGGTGGGCATTAAAAATATATATATTTTTCACATTTCATTGAGTGATCAGTAGTACCTTAAAAATACAAAAAACGTTCTTGCTTGTCTTTGGATACTACAGGAGAAGATAGGAGAGCTATTTTTCTGTGTGGGATGGGCTAACGGCAGAACTCTGTGAAAGCTAATGGACAACAACAGCTGAATGAAAGGAAACTGGTTGAATGTCTTATAGATTTGGTGGAACTAGTTTAGAGCTGAGCAAAAGCTGCCTGAATGAGAAACTAAGAGCTTATATTGTCCCTAAACTCCTCTACATGATCAACTAAGTTGGACATTGACCCTAAGGCATGTAACAAGTTTTGTTTTAGTTGGGTGTAGAATCAAAGCAAACTATTATAAATGAAATATGTTTGATGATGAGAGCTGTCGGGACAAAAGAGTGAAACACTCAATTTTGATGGATACAGTATCTCAACACTATCTTGAAGCAGATGCTATTGAAATTCTAGTCAAGAGCCCTTTGCCCACCTGAATTCTCCAAAGCTGTGAAGGACAGTTCCCTGTAAACAGAAAAAAATCTTAGACACCTCCATTTATTTTCTACCAGATGATATTAAGGAAGTTGCTCAGCCAGTCATAAGCCAGGTGCAACCTGGAAATAGAGAAGAGTTTTTACCCAATGGGGAGTAACAATCAATGGACAAATCACTTACTTTCCTATTGTCTGTCTTGACATGGTTTCTCAAGACTCCTCAGTGAGACCGAGCTGCAATTATTTGTAGCAGTACCTCTCTCATTAATGCCCAACCTTTATTGCTTTGCTGGCTTACTTTCCCACTTTCTCATGTGTACTTACAGGGATCACATCTGAAATTAATGGCATGCACTGAAGTCCTTGCCTCCTTTCACTAAACCCAATCTAAGACTGTTCTCTAAATAATGCCCTTTAAAATGCAGGGACGTTCCCTTAAAAAAGTGCTTTTCACATTATCACATTTTATGCCATTGTTTCAACTTTGTCCTTCCTAATAGACTACAAACTCTGCATGAGTAGCTATTGTATTTGTTTTCATTTTTTCTCTTCTCACCTACTCTTCTTTTTCTCCCTATAGTTATATTTTACTTGTACCAGGCATCGTAGCTGACAAATAGTAGATATTTTAATAAATACTTGTTTATTAACTTTGGTTCCCACCACAATTATGTGTCATTGGTGTTACTGGATTATTTTATAAAAGAAGTTAAATACCTCACCCATTGTTACATTGAGAATTGATTGAGACAATATTTTAATTCAGGTCTCTCTACCTTTAAAATCTCTGCTTGTATCTCCACCTGTCACTCTCTAACAGATAGATCAGGAAGATCTCTTTTTGAGAGTCTAGTTTCCTGGCTACCAGAGAGAAGAATGATCAAGCCTTAAAGCTTTTCGCTCTTGTAGTAAACTTCAATAATATTTCGTAAGTATACGAAACAACTATGATCAGAAAATGCCTTTATACAGTGTATCCATGACCTGTGACTGATGTGTCTGCTTGGGAATATGAGAAGAATATCATATATACAGTTTAGTATGGATAGTAGTAGAGCAAAAGGGGAAAAAATGATTCACATTTGGGCTATTCCTTTCTCATTTCCCTAGAATTCCTAGAATCCCTCTTTTGTATTTGAAGAATGTTATATATTCACTATTTTTTAGAAGATGTAAAATTAAATTAGATCTATATTCTACTTCCATTTTACAAACCATGACAAGATTATAATCCAAATAGTGATGGCACCAGGAGAGGTCATCATTTTGAAAATTAAATGATTGCCTATGATAGAAGTACTGGAGGATTCCAGTATATTTCTATTAAATGTTGTCATTGATGTCAAGTTTAGTTACATATGCTTTAAAGTATTTAATGTGCTCATATATAAGATAATCTGATCCCTAATTGTGACTAGTCAACCGAACATAGATTTTATGTAGCAAGGATATATAAACATATATTTTATATGTTATTTTAAGGAGTTTTATAGATCTTTTGAAAATTATGTACAAACCCAGATTCAGAAACTTTTGCCTGAAAAATAAAGTCTACATTTCTTAGCCTGACTTACTTCCTTTTTTTCTTTTCATTACTGTTTAGTCTCCTTATACCCTCTTGCCCAGCAGTCATCACACTGTGTCCATGTTCAGGTGTCCTTTTTCCTTTTTGCTCAATCCCTCTACCCCCTAGTCTCTCCCCCCACTAGCTGTAAACTATTTTCCATAAAGATATATTTTATATAAATACATTTCATAATTTAAGCATATATTTATAATATCTAACTTAATTACATAAGCATTACATAAGCATTACATATAACATTTCAAATTAGTTTAGAAAAGTTATCCTTGCCCTCTGACTCTCTAGATGCCTTCTACTCTGATGGCTTCCACATACATCAGGGTTGGTGGTGCTCACATCTGCTCCGTTCCTAAATGTTTCCACAGGTACACCCATGTCTCAACCTGTTTGATGTGATTTTCATCTGACTTCTCTCTTCTTGGACCATTCTCTATAGTTTTGGACTCCATTTCTGTTGGGACCCATGGTTCTTTTCAAGCATCCAGGCTTAACCTTGGAATCATTTTTCCCCATTAGACACTGATGTTTTCCCATAGCAATTAATATGTCTTGCTCATCTTCTTTCAGACTCTCTTATTACTGCTTTTTTATTTTTATTTCTCTGGAACCACCCATGCCCAAACCCTCTGTCCCTCATTATCTTTGTCTTTATAGGTTATTACAGCCTCCTGTAAGTTTTTCCTGTTTGCAGTCTTATCATCTAGCATTTTGAAGTAGACTAATTTTTCTTAACCAGATTTTCTCAAGTACCAGCTTGCTGATTTATATACAATTTTAGATCTCATATTTGGTAAAATGCTTTTCAAACTAGTGGCCTCATTGTTCCTGCAAATATGTAAAGCTGAATCCTTTTTCTATGACTTGGTTTATAATGAAGCTCTTGCCTGGAAATTCTTACCTGTACACTTTGCCAACCTGTCAGGATTCAGTTCAAGCGCATCTTACGAGTTCCACAAAATTGTATGTGACTCTTCCACTCTTAACTGATCACATTTTTAGCTAATTGCAGCCTTTAGAAGCTGTGTTGTTTTATGGGTGGTTTACTCTTGTCTTACCTGCAATATGTTGTAAGTTTCTTGATGTTAGAGGTCTTGCCTTGCATGCCATTGGTTGTCTTTTTGGTATAAGTCTAAGTATTTACAACATCTTATGAGCTTAAAAAAAAAAGAAGAAGAAAAGTTACATTTTTCACTCTCACAACTCATTAATAATGATTTCAAACCATATCATATACCTTCAAACTTGCTGTCTTCATGACCTCTAGAAATGTAAATAACCATCAAACTTTAAAACTCTTTTTTATTTCTGTCTAGCTTATTTGAGATATAAAACTTTTTGAACCAATGGGGATTTTATACCAAGTAAGTCATGGGATATCATTTACATAGCATGAGGAAAATTTCTTCATTATTTTTTCATCCTGAGGATGTAGAATTGTGATCTTTCAGTATCACTTACTGCCTCCTGTAGTCACTTCTAAATTAATCTCTAAAAAACTTCTTTTTAAAAGACATCTTACACTTTCAACTGTGAATTAATCTTTCTAAGTATTAAATCTCTAAGTTACTGTTTCTCTTTTTAAATTGTATTACTTCTATGAGATTCAAAACTAGCATTAATTGAGGTCATTTCTGGCTGTGGTGTCATTTGCAAAAAAAAAAAAAAAAAACAACAGCTTTTGGAACACAGTAATTTAGAGATTGCCCTTTTAAACAGGGAATATTTTATGGACATAAACAGGCAACTTTGCTTTTTATAAAGAATATATTTATAAAAAGTTCTAATATTTGAGTATGTTGACAAACTAGCTTCTAATCTATAGTGTCTTGGCCCAGCTTTTCTGCATTCATAGTGAATGAAGCACTTCTCCTTTTCAACCCCCCCCCAAAAAGAACAAAAATGAAGTGCTAGCATTAACATCAAATATAAGAATTTTCATGCTTTTTGTTTTCAAAGATAAAAAGTACAGATATTTTTCCTTTAACTACATATGTATATATTTCTTTCAGCAGCAGTGGGAGCTATTTTGACTACATTTTTGAAAGGTAGTAACTCTGGAATTAAACTAGATAAATACAGTGATAACGATATAACTATCAAAATAGGCTAATATTTCTTTAATGTGTAGTTCATAGCAGCAGTAGCTCTAGGTACAATATATAAATTATCTTATATATTCTATGTTTTATCAGAATCATCTGGTGGAGAATAAAGTCACATTCTGCTAATTTACTTATCTACTATGTTTTAATTAATTATCTAGTTGTTCTCTTGGAGATAAGGTTTGGTCAGTTTTGTATTTTAAT
This sequence comes from Furipterus horrens, assembly GCF_987537825.1. Classification (NCBI taxonomy): domain Eukaryota; kingdom Metazoa; phylum Chordata; class Mammalia; order Chiroptera; family Furipteridae; genus Furipterus; species Furipterus horrens. The sequence continues at coordinate 53,183,132 of NW_028327173.1, forward strand.
TATGGCAACACTCTTTGGGGTAAAGTTGTTGCCAAGGAAGAATAGATAACTAAAAGGTGCCTGTCAAAACCTATACCAATGAGGTCTTTATTTATAATATTTAGAAGCATTTCACGTAAATTGTAATAAGAATGATCATCTGGTCATTGATACCGCGGTAACTCTTCTGTTGATGGCATAACTAATTGTGCACATGGATAAAAACAAATTCTAATTACATTTGTATACTATAAAGATTCATTTACTAGTAATAATTTGCTTTTGCTGTTTTATTGCTTTTTGATTTAATGAATCACTTGGTCAGTCTGATCCTTCCACAAATAAACCAACACACATAATAAACAAAACAGAGCCATATGGGTCAAATTTTTACAAGTCTTGTCCTTGAAGCAAAACAGATTTTCAGACAGTATCACAGACAGCAAAGCCATTTTATGACATTTTATTTCTTCCTGTTTCTCTGCCAACCCCATCTAATTGGAGAAAAACTGATAAGAATGGTATTCTATGAAAAACTTATTGGAAAATGTTTTTATATTAGTTCTGCTTCACTATTTTGGATTCACTCAGTAAGAAATTATGACAAAATTTAACCGAAAATATTAAAAGGAAATCGTCACCCCCATTTTTTACTAAATGTAAAACAATTGCTGTGTTTGTTCTGCAATGATTTACTGTGTGTAGAAGTGAATGGGCATACCGAAAAGCAGATACCTGATGGGTAGAGGTGATAAATATTCATAAATATAGTTAATACTAAAACATTTCCTTCTCTATTACTTATTCCATTTTACTTATTTCTACTTGCTGGAATGGTAGACATATTAAAATATTAATTTTCCGCTTTACTGGAATGATTTTAGAGTCAACCAACTGCCATTAAAATTCTGAACATAAATATGAGAAAAAGAGGATATAGTTCACTTTAATCCTCTTCAATGATATTTCAAAACTATTTATTTTCTTTTTTTTTAAAGGTACAATTTCAAAAATTTTAATTGCTTTGGGAGACTTATGCAAAAACAAGAAAAGGTGCCCCAGTCTTGTGAAATATTGTCTGTTACTGAGATAGCATTGGATTGTCCCCTATAATGAGCTTGTAAAACATAGGGTAGTTTTTGGGTGGCAGCGCAACCTGTGAGGATCAAGACCACATTTTACTGCCATAAAGAGCATTACTTCTGTGTTCTTCCTTTTTAAAGCTATTACACATTTCAATTAGGGGGATAGGCTGGAATATGTCATACAGGGCAACTCTATGTGTGAAGCAATTGTGCATGCTTAGCAGGCATAGAGCACTGAGAAAAGTAAGGTGAAAAGCTCTGATAATGACTTTTGTCATTGTTACTGGCCAAAGGGGGTTATAAACTATGGATTATGAATTTAACCTGATGTTGACATAAGAATGTACAAACCTGTAGAGAATTTTTATAAATTTCTTTGTGAGCCAGAGAATATACCTAGAAGCATAATCTCAACAAAATGAGTTAAATGCTTTACAGAGTAACAGTTTCCAGTCTCTTTTAAGCATTTCAGACTAATGAGGGGACAATAAAGATGATAATGTGAAGGTGGGAGAAAGCGAGGTGGAAATTGGATCACCTCTTGCATGTGTCAGAAGGAGGGGTCTGAAAGGGTGATCAGGTATTAATTACAGGGGATGTCTTGAAAGGGCACATTTCAAAGGTATATTGATCTATATGCACAGAAATAATAGACAGGGCTTGCCTAAGGCAAAGATAAGCCTTTTACTAAAAAAAGTTATATGCAGAGGCATGGATACCCACTGGGACCTGCGCAGTTTGAAATTTATGATCATATTACCCTGTGAGGTTACTTTCCATAGAATCAATTTTTTTTTTTTTTTTTTTTTTTTTTTTTTTTTTTTTTGTCCACACTTAGGTGAATGAAATGTCATCATTTCCATCAATTTTTATTTTATTTCTTATGATTTTTCTTTTCTTCACTGCTTAATCTAACTCAGTTGACTCACTGGTAACAATACCATTTAAAATCTATTACCAGAGAGAGGAAGATGGCAGAAGAGTGAGGGGAGACTGTGCTCTCAGGCTCCCGAGACCCGTCTGTAGTTTGAACTAATTGCAGACAGAACATCTCAGTGTGCAGCTGGACACTGGCAGGAGTCGAGCCTTGGCACTGCTGGATTAGAGAAAATCCATCTGGGAACAACCTGTTTAGTGAGGATAGTGGAGGAAAAAGGGACCAAACAGGATTCCTAACTGGGGTGGCTGCCTGAGCTGTGGCTGGAAGGACACAAAGGCTCTTTGGTGACCACAGGCTTTCCCAGAGGGAAGTCAGGAGGAAAGCGGATCTCTACCTGCTGGCAGAGACAGGACTCGACCAGGTGGCATTGGCCCTGGAAGACGGGAGACAGCGTGCTGCTGTGCAAGTGAAAACATAATTTTTCCTTTGTATTTATCTCTTGTGAACTGCAGAGAGGGGAAGAAAGTTTGGGGGTGATAGGACATTCTTGAGGAGCGCAGGCGCAGAAGTGAGCTCACCCACTCCCCAACCCTCCCCTTGGGTCACGCGGGCGCGCATAGGGAAGTGCCCTCATTCACTGGACCAGGTGCATGGGGCCGTGAGTCCAGGTGCCCCTTGGACACTCCCCAACAGACATAAGATCAGTGCCCCAACTGGTGCAGGGAGGGCACACTGGACACGCAGAAGACTGTATGCAGTTGCCCCCGGCCAGCTCCAGTGGGCACCAGGCCGGAGTGCAGAGCACTTGTTCAGGCTCTGCTTGTGCCCGCCCAGGCGGGTGCAGGAACAGTGGGTGACTGCGGCACCAGAATAGTGGGCGGGCAGCTGCTGCACGGAAAGAGCCGGCAGCAGTGACTCACAGACACTCACTTCTACTGAGCACAAGTGTCCGGGGCCCTGCCCTAAGAGGTGAGAAACTAACTCCCAGAGCGTGGCTTGGCAGGACTGAGGCTAGCTCTCACGCCGCCTTGCGGGTGCACGGGTGCACAAACATAAAAGCACCTCGGCCCAGCTTCAATAGGCACCAATCACCCACTTCCACTGTGCCCAAGTGTCTGGGGCCCCGCCCTAAGAGGCGAGAGACCAACTCCTGGAATGCAGTGCAGCAGGCCTGAGGCAAGCTCTCGGGCCGCCTTGTGGGTGCACAGGCGTGTGTGCAAGGGCACCTCGGCTAGCTCCAACAGGCGCCAAAGGAGCACGCTGTGGGGGCACACACCACTGCTGGAAGGAACAGGAACCTCTGACTATCCTCATTAGATCAGCTGTGGACACAGAAAAACAAGACAACACACAAAGGCTGAACTGAGTAAAAAAAGAGTTGGAAGAGGAGAAAGAAAAGATGGGAGGAAAAAACAAAAAAAAACAAAAACTATATCTCTAATTTGTCTCCAACAATTTCTCCTTCTCATCCTTCTTCTTTAATTGTTCTTTATTTGTTCGTGTGTCTAGTTTAGCCTCCCTTTCACTCTAAATAAATAGAATACAACTACTATATAAATCCAATACTATACAATCCCACTTTCCTACTATATTGTTCCCTCCTTTTCTTTTATAGTTATTAACATATAATGTAAATATTACCTACTGTCTTGCACAGTCTCAACAATTATTAATCTATCATCCCTGCTCTCAAACGTTATATTTTTCCTCCCTAAAAATAACTCTTATCTATTCTGCCTATAGTACAAAAGCTCTAATCTCTCTACATTTATACTGATACTGGCTCATTGGCTGACGATAGCGGGATAGAGGGTGGGAGATATTTTTGAGGGTGCGGGTTTCCTGCCTGGGCTGTGTGTTTATGTTTTTAACAGCATCTCCACAAAAGAACTCAAGACAAAGTGGATAGAGTGACTCTCAATCAACTAGCCAGAAGGAAGATCCTAACAAAGAGCATCTGAAATATAACCAGACAGCATAAACAGATGACATAAAGGGTAACCCAAGAACATCAGGCTCAGGAGATCAAAGAGACTGCACCACTGAAACTCCCAGATCTCCTATAAAGAAGCTCATACCACAAAGGTGGGAAGTCAAAGAAGACAAACCCAAAAAACAAACATAAACAAGAAAAATTGAACATAAGATGCAGAAACAACTTCTCAATGAAAAGAAAAGAGGAATCCCCAGAAAGAGAGGTAGATGGAATAGACATAGCCCAAATGTCAGACACGGGATACAAAACAATGGTGGTGAAGAAACCCAAATACTTGACAACCTCAAAAACAACTCTGACAATCTCCAAGGAAGTTGCCAACAGCTCCAAGAAAATTGTTAGAAACTTGCAGAGAACTACACCAGCATAAAAAAAGACATAGAAACTATCAACAAGAACCAGGAAGAAATGAAGAATGCAGTCTCTGAACTGGAAAACACAGTAGAATCAGTCAAAAGCAGACTAAATGAAGCAGAGGATTGAATTAGTAAGTTAGAAGATAATGTAGAAAAAAAATTCCCAGATGATACAGCAAAATGAAAGAAGATTGAAAAAGTATGAAGAAGAGGTAAGGGAATTACAGAATAGCATAAGAAAGAACAATATCAGAGTCATTGGAATTAAAGAGGGATCAGAAGAACAAGGAATAGATAAACTGATAGGAGAAATAGTGACAGAAAAATTTCCCAACCTGATGAGAGTAAAAGTTATGCAAGTCCAGGAAGCACAGAGAGTTCCAATAAAGAGGAACCCCAAAAAACCCACTCCAAGGCACATCATAGTTAAAATGGCAACATTCCAAGACAAGAGAGAATCCTAAAAGCAGCAAGAGAAATAACATACAAGGGAGCTCTGATAAGCTATCGAAGAATTTCTCAACAGAAAAACTACAAGCCAGAAGGGAATGGTCAAAAATATTTCCAGCAATGAGAAACAAAGGCCTCCAACCAAGAACACTCTACCAAGCAAGGCTCTCATTCAAAATGGAAGGTGAAATAAGGAGTTTCTCAGACAAAGGAAGACTAAAAGAATACATCTCCACCAAACCAGCGTTGCAAGAGATGCTAAAGGGAATTTTCTAAGAAAAAAGAAGAGAAAAAAAAAAAAAAAAAGAGTAGAGGAACAGAGGTACAAAGGGAAGTGAATAAATACATGTCAATAATAACCTTAAATGTAAATGAATTAAATGCTCCAATTAAAAGACATAGGGTAACTGAATGGATAATAAAACAGGACCCACATATTTGCTGTCTACAAGAAACACACCTCAAAACAAAAGATTTACATAGACTGAAAATAAAGGGATATAAAAAAATATTCCAAGCAAATGGACATGAAAAAAAAGCTGAGATAGCAGTCCTCATATCAGACAAAACGGATTTCAAAGCAAGGGCAATATAAAGAGACAAAGAAGGACATTTCATAATATGTAAAGGAACAATCCATTAAGAAGATATAACACTGATAAACATATATGCACCCAACATAGGAGCACCCAAATACATAAAGCAAATACTAGAAGACCACAAGAAGGATATCAACAACAACACACTCACAGTAGGGGACTTCAACTCTCCATTATCAACAATAGACTGATCTTTGAAGCAAAGAAACACCAAGGATATACAGGAATTGAACAACACACAAAACCACATGGACTTAACTGATATATATAGAACTTTTCACCCCAAAGAAGCAAAATATACATTCTTTTCAAATGCACATGGGACATTTTCAAAGATAGACCACATAATATGAAACAAAACAAACCTCAACAAATTCAAGAAAATTGAAATCATATCAAGCATCTTTTCATACCACAATGCCTTGAAACTAAAAATCAACCTCAGAGAAAAAAATCAAAGACACCCAAACTCATGGAGATTGAATAACATGCTATTAAATAATGAAGGGGTTAACATGACATCAAAGAGAAATCAAGAAATTTCTAGAAACTAATGACAATGAACACACAACAGCCCAAAACCTATGGGACACAGCAAAAGCAGTCCTAAGAGGGAAGTTCATAGCAATACAGGCATATCTGAAAAGGATAGAAGAATCTCAAATAAAAAATCTAACCCTAAAGCTACAAGAACTAGAACAACAACAAACAAAGCCTAGGGCAAGAAGAAGGAAGGAAATCATCAAGATCAGAGCAGAATTAAATGACATAGAAACTAAACAAACAATCCAAAAAATGAACAAAACTAGGAGCTGGTTCTCTGAAAAAATAAACAAAATCAACAAGCCTCTAGCCAGGTTCATCAAGAAAAAAAGAAAGAAGACCCAAATAAACAAAATCAGAAATGAAGGAGGGGAAATCACGACTGATACCACAGAAATACAAGCGATAGTAAGAAATTACTACAAACAACTGTATGGCAAGCAATTTGACAACCTAGAAGAAATGGACAAATTTCTAGAAACATATACCCTTCCAAAACTGAATCAAGAAGTAAAAAGTCTCAACAGACCAATAACAAAGAAGGAAATTGAAACAGTAATCAAAAATCTCCCAGCACACAAAAGCCCTGGACCGGATGGCTTCACAGGCGAATTTTACAAAACATTTAGGGAAGAACTAATTCCTACCCTCCTCAAACTATTCCAAAAAATCAGTGAAGAGGGAAAGATCCCAAACTCTTTCGATGAAGCCAGTATTACCCTAATCCGAAAACCAGGTCAAGACACAACAAAGAAAGAAAACTACAGGCTAATATCACTGATGAACATAGATGCTAAAATCCTTAATAAAATATTGGCAAACAGGATCCAGCAATACACCAAAAAGATCATACACCACGATCAAGTGGGATTCATCCCAGGGATGCAAGGATGGTTTAATATTCGCAAATCAATAAATATAATACATCACTAAACAAAATGAAAAACAAAAATCACATGATCATATTAATAGATGCAGAAAAAGCATTTGATAAAGTGCAACACCCATTTATGATGAAAACACTCAGCAAAATGGGAATAGAGGGAGCATACCTTAACATAATTAAGGCTATATATGAGAAGCCTGAAGCCAACATCATACTCAATGGACAAAAACTGAAAGCATTTCCCCTGAAATCAGGAACTAGACAAAGCTGTCCACTCTCTCCACTCCTATTCAAAATAGTGTTGGAAGTCCTAGCCATGGCAATCAGACAAGAAAAAGAAATAAAAGGCATCCAAATTGGGAAAGAAGAAATAAAACTATCATTATATGCAAATGACATGATAGTATACCTAGAAAACTCTATAAACTCCACTGAAAGACTACTCAATATAATGAGTGAATTTGGCAAAATAGCAGGGAACAAAATAAATATACAGAAATTTAAAGCATTTCTGTATACCAACAATAAAATATCAGAGACAGACAGACAAAAAAGAAAATACCATTTACTATAGCAACAAGAAAAATAAAGTACCTAGGAATAAACTTAACCAAAGAGATAAAAGACCTGTACACTGAAAATTACGCAACATTGAAGAAAGAAATTAAGGAAGATACAAATAAATGGAAGCAAATACCATGTTCTTGGATGGGAAGAATCAACATCATCAAAATGGCCATACTACCCAAAGCAATTTACAGATTCAATGCAATCCTTATTAAAATAGCAATGACATATTTCACTGACCTAGAACAAATACTACAAAAATTCATATGGAACCAAAAAAGACCCCCAATAGCAAAAGCAATCTTGAAACAGAAGAACATAGCAGAAGGAATCATGATACCAGACATCAAACAATATTACAAAGCCTCTGTGATCAAAACAGTCTGGTACTGGCATAAGAACAGACATATAGATCAGTGGAATAGAATAGAGAGTCCAGAAATAAAAGCAGGCCTCTATGGTCAACTAATATTTGATAAAGGAGGAAGGAACATAAAATGGAGTGAGAAGAGCCTCTTCAACAAATGGTGCTGGGAGAACTGGATAGGGATGTGCAAAAAAATGAAACTAGACCACCAACATACACCACACACAAGAATAAACTCAAGGTGGATCAAAGATTTAAATGTAAGCCATGACACCATAAAAGTCCTAGAGGAAAACATAGGCAGAAAAATTTCAGATATCCCACATAACAATATCTTCATGGATACATCTCCTAAGGCAAGAGGAATAAAGGAAAAAATAAACAAATGGGACTACATCAAACTAAAAACTTTCTGCTCAACAAAAGAAAACATCAGCAAGATGAAAAGGAAACCAACCATATGGGAAAATATATTTGCCAGTGATATCACAGACAGGGGACTGATCTCCAAAATATACAAAGAGCTTATATGACTCAACATCAAGAAAACAAACAACCCAATTAAAAAATGGACAAAGAACCTGAACAAACACTTCTCTGAAGAGGACATACAGAAGGTCCATAGACACATGAAAAAATGCTCAACATCATTGGCCATCAGGGAGATGCAAATTAAAACCACAACGAGATACCACTTTACACCTGTCAGAATGGCCATCATCAACAAATCAACAAACAACAAATTCTGGTGAGGATGTAGAGAAATGGGAACCCTACTGCACTGTTGGTGGGAATGCAGACTAATGCAGCCACTATGGAAAACAGTATGGAATTACCTCAAAAAAACTAAAAATGGAACTGCCTTTCGAGCCAGCAATCCCACTGCTAGGATTATACCTGAAAGATCCTAAAACCCTAATTCAAAAAAACTTATGCACCCCTATGTTCATAGCAGCCCTGTTTACAATAGCTAAGTACTGGAAACAGCCTAAGTGCCCATCTGTAGATGAGTGGATCAAAAAACTGTGGTACATTTACACAATGGAATACTTTGTAGCAGAGAGAAAGAAGGAACTCCTGCCAATTGAGACAACATGAATGGAACTAGAGAATTATGCTTAGTGAAATAAGCCAGGCAAAGAAAGAAAAATACCATATGATATCACCTAATACAGAAAACTAAAGAACAACACAAACAAACGAATAGGACAAAGAGCAGAATTACAGTCAATGGGGGGGGGGAGAAGGGAGATAAGTAAGGGAAGGGTCTAGTCAAGGAACGTGTATAAATGACTCATGGACATGGACAACGGGGAGGGATATGATTCTGGGAGAAGGGGTGGGCTGGGTAGGGGGGAGCAATGGGGGAAAAATGGGACAACTGTAACTGAAAAACCAAAAAATAAAAGAAAAAAATAAATAAATAAAATCTATTACCACCACCACCCCTTCCCCACCACCAACAAAGACACTTATTTAAGGTAAATTATTATACCTAAGATATTTTAATAATTTTTTTTTAATCTGCACCCTTAACCAATATTCATTAAGTTATCAATCCCAAGACCTGTTCCGATAGTGGTCATTACCACCTTAGAGCCCTAGTGTAATATACCATATCTGATATAACATGGACTTTTTCGGTTTTGACCACAACATGATTTGAGGCTTCTGCTCCATGGGAAACAGTCATGTTCAGAACTAGGTCTGACTCTGAAGAAAACTTTAACAGAGGTTGACAGGGGAGTTCCCACCCAACATAAGAGCCAGCGGCTCCCAGTTTCTTTGTTTTCCATATGGATATTTCGTTACATCCCGCAGTCTACTAGTAACAAAGAGCTAAAACTTGTTGAGCCAGGCTCAGTGCCAAGTGCTTTACATACATTAACTAATTTAATACCTACAAACAGCTTGTGAGTTATTATCGAGAGATTAAGTAATTATCCCAAGGTCACTTAGCTAATAAGAAACAAAGAAGGAATTCAAACTCCAACAGCCTGCCTCTGGCATTCCAGCTTTTAACCACAGTGATATACTGCCTCACCTTAACTATGAAATAAAGACATAATCTTTATAATTTGTCTTTCTGATATCAAAGACACTTATACCAGACTTTTCTGCTTTTGAATATAACATTATATAAATACAAATTATGTAATTTTAGAGGGCCAAAAAACACTAACGGTAAAATAGAGGAATAATTGTTTGAAATAGAAAAGTGACAAAGGAACTTCATTATGATAATGGAAGGCATTCAAAGTTATTTACTCTTTTGGTGATAATGGCAGTTTCCTGATCTCAACAGACTAAAAGGCATTTAAATTTATTTTAATTAATTAATTTTCTTGTTTTTTGGATACTGCACTTTACTGTGAATATTAGACATTTTTATGATTAATATTGCCTATAGCATCTGATTAATACAACTTTATTTATGTAACTTCTTTTACATGTTATATTAATGCTTGAAATTTCTCTACAATAGTTTATCATATAATATAAAAATTATTATAGTCAATGTTTGAAGTAAAGTATATCTTATGCCTTATAAATATACTTTAAAGAAATTTTAAAAATTATTCTAAGAAACATTAAAGTTGTTTACTGTACGAGTTAATGATTTTAGCCATTAACATTAGTTGCAATATAACTCTTACATCAGTGATCTAGCTCTAATTAATTTAAAATAGTTCATCCCAATTCTAACTATATCAATATAAATTCTGTTAGCATTCAGATTATAGCTAAGGCTACATTCATGTGATGGGCACTCTCACCTCAAGATATATTAAACTATTTGTACTTCTTGAACATTTCATGTAGTATTTATCATTCTTCTTACATAGGTTTTTCTCTTTCTGGAATTCCTTTAATCCACATACTCACTCATCAAGTTCCTACAAGTTCTTTAAAACTTAATTCAAATATCAATTTATAATGACTTCCTTACACTGCTGTCCAAATTATAGAACTCTCTTTTATGATCTCAGTGCACCTGGACTATGCCTCAGTCATATCATTTATCAGGCTAATAGTTAACTTAGTCATCTGCTTCACTTGAGTGAATGCTTTAGGAAGAATATAAATCATATTTTACTTGACTTTTCACCCAGAGTGCCTATCATGTAGCCCAATCATATTATAAACAAATTAATAAATGTTAAATCATGACACATAATTAGTAAATGTTACAAAGAAATATTTACTAATTACAAAATAATACAGGATTGTAGAGGACAGAATTCTAACATGGCCCCCAATACTTCTACTCCCTCTTACATACCCCTTGTATAATCTGGTACCCATGAGTATGGGTAGAACTTGTGAATATGATGATAATCATTCCCATGATTATATTACAAACACTATGACTTAGCAGACTGAAGAGATAGATATAGGAAGACAGATTCACTCCAGGTGACCTCAATGAAAATAGTCATGCTGTGAACTGCCTACAGGAGCCTAGTGGCAAGGAAACGTGGACAGCCTGTTTGAATCAAGAGTAATCATTCACTAACAGACAGCAAGAAAGCAACTTGAAAGGAATGAATTGTGCTTACAAGCAGTAAACTTAGAAGACCCTGAGCCCGAGGTTAGAGTCATATCCCTGGTTGACATGGTGATTTCAGTCTGGTCAGACTCTAACTGAAGACCCAGCTAATCGACTCCCAATGCTTAAAAAGTGTGAAATAATAAATGCTATTGTTTTAAGCCATTACATTTTGTAATTTCTAAACATCAGTAAAAAAAGTTAACGCAAGGATAAACCCATTTTAATAAGTGGAGACAGATAATAAACTTCAATTCTTTGCCAATAACTTAATTATTTAAGCTACCTTTCATTAAATAAATATCCTTTTCACCTGTATGCTGCACAAGCTTATTATCATGGTTTCTTGTTCTAAATGTTTACAGTTTGAATAAAATGCTGTGAACAATATAGATATTAGCTACTTTACAAAAACATTTGTTTATGCATATCTGTTTTACACACACACACACACACACACACACACACAGTCTTTTATATTAAATACTAAAACCCCCTTAAGGAGTTTTTGGTCAAAGTTATTTCTCATTAATAGAAATTCATTAATACTACCTACAAAAGAGTACTACTTAAGAGATTGACTCATTTTTCCTTCTGTTAAACTTAAAAGAAAAGCTACAAAAATGAATCAATTTAGGTATAAATACATTTTTAAATCATATGATATTAAAATGATTACTAAAATTTATGACATTTCTCCTGTAAATATTTAAAGCAAAATTGGTAATACATATATTCATTTAATTTGAAGAGAGGTGATTAAATGAACACTCTTAGTGTGCCCTTAGCTTTAGGAATTTCTCTTTTAGTTCTGTAAGAACACTGCAAACATCCTGCTAATGCTTTTCTAATATTTTAGAATGTAAAAAGTACAATAATTTTTTAGTAACATCAATAGTGTTTTGTATGCTTGATCTATACAATCTTAAACAAAGTTCAGATGGAAAAATAATTTGCTAATCTGAAATTCAAAAATCCTTTAGAATATAACATAGCATACTTTTTATGACCATGTCATTGGCATAATATATAGTTGTGTAGAAATTCTTCTTTTTAAATTTTGATTTATTTACTGTTCTTCTATTACAGTTGTCTCACCTTTTCCCCCGTCTCTCCCCCCCAGCCCATCCCCTCTCCCATAGTCAATCTCCAACCCGTTGTCCATGTCCATGGGTTATTTATACTAGTTCCTTTCCTAACCCTTCCCCTACTCACCCCCCTCTTATCCCTCCACCCCTCTTCCCTGGTAACTGTTAGCCTGTTCCTTGTTTATATGCCTCTGTTTCAATTTTGTATTGTGTAAATTTTCAATTCTACTGATCAGCTGAGTGATTTCAGTTAGATATTTCATTTATCAAGCTTTATGTTTCTCTGCAAAATGGGTATAATTAATATCTATATAAAAGAGATTTGCAAGTAAGTTACTTATTAGAGTAATTGCTTCACAAATGGCATTGATTTATTATTTCATATATATCATTTTATGTTTTTATATTCTAGCCATCTACCCTTTACATCCCACATTTGTAAGAGAAAAATATAACCTACAATATTTATCTCTAATGTATAAGTATTAGATAACATTTGAAGAGAATCGGGAAATGTTATGAAATAAGTGCACTTAGAATAACAATTATTGCATTATTTCTCATTTAGAAAATTTCAATATACCTAAATGGATGCTGTATACACATTTTGGGACTATGTAATACTTTTATTTGCTTGTTTTGGAAGAGGAATACAAATCAGATAGAATAACTTAAGTTGTATATTTTTGGAATAAAGTAAAATCAAGGAGGAGTACTGAATACAATTGATATAAAGGTGGGATTTCAGTGGCTTTAAGGTTTTTTTTGAAATTTACTTGCTGAAAGAAACATATAACATAACCAAATATATCCTCACACATTCCAAAGAAAATATCTATGGAATGATACTTAGTATAATAGGCAGACTAAAAATACCCACAAATTTTTAGACATTCTTCTTGGATTTCTATTCACAGAGAGGTTGGGTCTATGTTCCCCTCTTCTGGAATTGTGGCTGGCTCTGTAATTGTTTAACCAATAAATGTAGTAGAAGTGGTAGTGTGCCGATTTTCTGGCTCAGACCTGGCTAGACTAACAGCTTTATTTCATGGTTCTTGGTACATTTGCCCTTGGAGCCAGAGCTTGAAACATAAGAAGTCCAGCTATCCCAAGCCACTGAGCTGTGAAGAAATCAGCACGTTGACAAATGATAACTGTGGGCTGATGGACAGAAGGGAAGCATTTTTAGATGACTCTTCTCCCTGGGGAGCACTAGCTCCTTGTGTGTGGTTTGTAAAAGCTCCTGTGGGGCAGCATACTCCATTTTTACTCTCTTTTTTCAGAACTTCTAATAAATGCACAATTAGGACAGCCTCTATAGCTTTCTCTAAGCCTGCCTCAGTCTTCTGTAGCAGATATATTGTTAAGGTTATGAATATGGGCTTCAGAATCAGCTACACCAGGTTTTACTTTTACTCCCCTTCAGTGTTAATTTGTCAATTGACTCTGGGCTTCACTTTTATGACACTCAGATTTTTTTGTCTGCAAAAGCAAGATAATAATGCTATTCACATAGAATATTTTTTTCAATCACATGAACAGCATTTATAAAGCATCTATATATAGCATGAAGAAGATGCCAGCTATTATCATCCTTACTATTTCACGTGTAATTGAGATTCATCCCATTTTTCTTATTCTCTAACCTGAGCAAGGGATTGGAAATAATATTAAATACCATTGATAAGGTAAACATCATTTTTAGCAATCTAGATAGGTTATGTTATTCAAGGATTATAAAAAATCTATAAAGTAAATCCTATTATTAAAACATTTTATGAGGAAATGGAGGTACAGAGAAATCACATGCCTAAATAGGTAAATCTGGCCCTTTAACAAAAACATGTGACTTCAAAATCCCCTCTGTTCAACACCATGCTGTCCCGGCTCCCTCTGCTCACAATATGCATTTTTAAGACTAATACATTCTGTACTTTGGAGAGCAGTTTACATAATTCCAAACTGTATATATGGGACTTATATTACCATTCTTTTCTTCACTTATTTTGCCACTTAGGAAAGCATCTATATTCCTCCAGTGATATTTTATTACTGGAAAGTATACTTATTTTAATGAAGAACTGAGACATTGAATGCATCTATACATACTGTAGCAAAGGCATTCAGATGAACTAGTATTTATATGGTTGATTTTAAACACTTTCAGAGAGCATCCATTTTATCATTTTACCTAAAATATCCATTTTATAAAATAGGCGCATCACATTTAATTCAACTTCTAAAAGTGGGATACAGAAAAACAAGATACAGTAGAACAGAATTAACTAGGCTCAATGTAATCCAGACTTAATGAGAATCACAGTGAAAGCAAGCATGTATTACATGCTGGTCTTTACATAGAGTAACTTGTATGAGTGTGTTAGCGGTTAAAGGTGTTCATCCTAAGGAAGGCCATGCTGAGCACAGGCAGGTATCTTGGGAGACCCTAACAGCAGTCTTCTCCTCATTCTTAGATGTAAGGGTTATGCTATATATTAGCCTGGATTTTTCAAGAAACAAAAACTAAAATGAAATTATACATGCAAAAGATTTATTGGAGGATATACTACAGGAAAACGGGGCAGCAGCTGGAGGAGCCTGGGAAAATCATGAGTCTGCAAAAACAATCATGTGAAGAAGAAAGGGAAGGCATGAAGGTGGAAAATCAGAAACCACAGAACAGCTCTAAGAATGTTGGGACAAACCTTGAAAAATAGTTGTAGGATCAAAGTCCTCCATTTTGTGAGTCCTATATCTCCCAACAATGAGCCTGCCTTAGTTTCTCTAGTATCCTGTATAGTCATTGGGTGAGAGCAGCCTGGGGAAAGCATGGCTTTGGTGTAAATTAGGAAATGGGTTTCAGCTTGTACCAGAACTCAGTGAGGGAATCTGAGAGGTAGATGTCGTGGTCATCTCACTGAGGATGCCCTGTTTATTAAAAAAAAATCACCCTCTTTTTTTTTTTTAATAATTTATTTATTTATTTGTCTGTTTATTTATTTATTTTTAGAGTGAGGGGAAAGGATAAAGAGAGGAAGAGAAACATCACTGTGTGGTTGCCTCACACTCACGCCCCCAACTGGGAACCTGACGTGCAACCTAGTTATGTGCTCTGACTGGGAATTGAACCAGCGACACTTGGCTCGCAGGCCGACACTCAATCCACTGAGCCACAGCAGCCAGGGCAAAAAAAATCACCCTTTTTCCTTGCTTAGTTGTAGTAATGAATTTTTGGAATCAAACTGATATGTGATTCAATCCTAGCTGTCAATTTTCTACCTGTGTGTCTTTGAGCAATTACCTAACCATTCTATGCCATTTGACAACAACCTGGACAGGATACTTTTGCTTCCATTCCTACATCTTTTAAATGTGTGTGATACACTTATCCCATAAAGTTGTGACTATTACAAACACAATATGTATTAAGGACTTAACACTCATTAGGTAAGTAAATAAATAGCTATTATTATTATTACCACAGAAGTTCTCATAACAAACTTTCACTGTTCTTCTCCATTTACTCTTGCCTTTTGCATGCTGAACATTTAAAAATATTAGATTTTTCTCTAAAACACTCACTCTGCTGCCACAACCTCAGCTATAAGAAAATCAAGAGTCTTTTTTTATTTCCCAAATATTCGTATGCCATGTAATTGGATAATCTACTTAAAGTTAGTGTAAATTTATTTATTATTTCTTTGGAAAGAAATACTGTTTTACGAAAGTAACGCTTTGGAAGGCACCTAGATGAGATGTCTGTAAATATTAATTTTGAATTAAATATGACCAAGAAGAGTAAAAAGATTTGAGGCAAATAATGAAAAGTCAGGATTCTGAATTTTAAATGCTAAAGTAAAAATCATGACATTGTGTTCTAATTGTCTTTGTGAGGCAGAACTTGAAGAAGTTAATATCAGTAGACCAATGCTCTAAAGAAGTCTTTTTCCCCAATAATGAATATACCCTACTATGTTTTCAGTTAAAATAAATATTTAATGCATGTATATTCTATATATCCTAGTTTCATGATTGTGGCTGACTTCTATCAGCAGCAATACCTTTATGATCTTGCGTAAGAGGGCTTCTATTCTATTACTGTTAGTCTGAGTACTGCCATTTAAAAACAGTATGAATAACACATGCCTGCCTCAGGTGGTTAGAATTAATTGAGATTGCTTATGGAAAAGCACTAAGTATAATATCTGGGGCAGAGAATTTGCACAGCACCTATGAAACTTGACCTTTCCTCTAATTCTTCCCTTTTCTTTCTTTCTCTTTTTATGTCTTTTATGACTCTTTAGATCATCATACATTTCATCCTTTCCAATACTTTCATACTGTATTGAACAGGAAACATTAATTTCAAAAGTTGAGTTTCTATTTTAATTTAGTTTCCACCAGAATGGTTACAATCAGAAGGAAATACTGATTGGGTTAAATCAGAAATGTGGTTTTCCATTTAAATAAAATATCACATAGAGGCAAAGCCATTCATTCATGTCCTAATTGTGATTTATTAATTTAAAAATCATCTAGGGGATTTTTGGTATTTCTTGATGGATTTAGAGGTGAGGGGTGTATAGCACCAATTAATCTCATTCTTCTTTTCCTTTTAAAGTTATATAATTTTCAAGGAAGAACTTATCTGCATAAATCCAATTTTCTAGCCTAAAGTATTGTTTTTCAGAAAGTGTTTAAAAATAATAAGTTAAATTTATTTTAAAAATTCAAGATTTGTAGCACATTCTTAATACAATTTATTATCTAGTTTTAAAAAATATTCAGGTCCATTAATAATCTTGTGAGATAAGTGGGTAAGAGGAGTCTGGCTTTTAACAAATTCAGCCTAATCAGTAGTAAAGCATTTTGTAAATGTCTTGTTAGAATTAAGATATTTAGGAAAAACTCAAACATATGCATAAAATGGGGATGAAGTTAGCTTATTTGTGTTATAGTCACATAAGTGAAAGTTATTTTGCCATAGAATGCTTTAAATGTCATCAATGATAATGTTTCTAATGCACACAAAAGAGGCCTTTGCCAAAACTTGATATAATTTATTATGCTAAATATATTAATATTTTATGTGATAAGACTATAATATGAATTTTATGAATGACTAAAATGTGTATATCTGGTTTACTTGATTGTATTAAAGTATTACTTATGGTGGTGACTTTAGTTCCTTTGAGGAAAAATTTCTGAACAATGACATTATCCAAGGAAGTAAGAGGCCATCAGTTTTAACTTCCAATGTGTTGGGTTTATATTGCATTGTGCCATTAAAAAGTGATTTTCTCTCTGTTATTCTGTGCCTCCTAATAGGCAGATATCAGGATATTTATCTACCTGGTAATATTCTTAGCCAATATTTGTCAGTCTTGCTCTGCACAATTACGGCAGAAAAGGATTGGAAAGGAAAGGAATAAAGAAATATAGACCACTAAAAAAGTAACTGTGTATACTACAGAAGGATAATGTGTTTGCGATTCTATACATTTTGCTCACCTCATCTATTTTATTTCACATAGTGAAATTTCTTAAAGATAGCCACATAAAGAATTTTTTTACCTGTATGCAGGATTGTGTTATAAAAGGCAGCTTGCATCTCTACTTATGACAGGGAAGTAAAATAACAATGTAAAACTATTTAAATGTAGGGTTTATTTGATTTGAAAATTCATCTTCTCTGAAAAACTTCATGGTCAGAAGGATGTTTTAAGGCATTGAAAAGAGGTGAAATAAGTTAACTTGAATGTTCCTTTCAGAACTTTTTCTTATGGTTTTAATATTTTAACTACCAATTTCTCATATTTTAAGTCCATGGAAAGAAAAATATCCATGATGATAATTAAGGCCCACAATGATAGTCACAGGAAACCTTTTAGAGTCATACATATCAGTGAAAAAACAGTACAATAGTTTAGTGTGAATTTTCCAAAAGGAAACAGTTGTAGCCCAGATAATGACAACCCAAAATGTATCATTTTAAAGACATCTAATATAGCATTTTTCTCAAATAGGATAATTAAAATATAGACACACCAAAACAAACAACAAAAACATTTTCCCATATAACTATTTTTCCATTCTGAAGGACTTAGCTCATAATACAAAATAAAATTTCCTAAATGTTAATAAAAAAATTTGTAAATTTAGTACTGTAAATGACTATTTCAAGTAATATAAAAAATTTACAAATTCAAATTAGTTACTTTGTCTTGCTCTGGAGATCACTGTTCCAAGTAGCCAGCAAGAAAAACAAGCACATAAGGAACTTTTTACAATCTAAGCTTCTGCATGACATGTATCACTTCTGATTACATTTCAGCGACTACATATCATTTAAATGACTGCAGCAAACTTTGAGGGAAGCAAAGAACAACACCCATCACAATGTGCAAAATCTCTGTGTGATGTATAGTCTTCTGGTTAGGTTAGGGTGTGGTTACTTCTGGTTTTAAAACCTGTAAACTCAACAGACAAGTCATCTGTACTTTTGAACTCGGTATACAAGAGTTGATTGGAGAAAAGATATCCATACAAACCAGTTAAATTGGAAAAGTAGGAAAAGGGAAGCATTGAAATTGCAAGGATGAAGAAAACGAATAGTATCCTGTAGGGAGGCATTGTGAATAATCATTTTCTGGCAATGAAGGAAAGGAAATTCTTTGATTAGAAACTGAATGTTTTTTCAAGGAAAACCTTGGTGTTCTCAATTGGCTCCAACTTTGCCCCTCTGGAACTTATTCCTTGCTTATTAGTCCCCATGCTCACTTCTGCAGTGAATGTTGAATATCTGATTTGCATAAGGGCTAGTATACTTTCATTCTCTCTTCCTGCTGGTGCAACCTTGGAAGCCCAGGGTTTATTTACAGCTGAGATAATTGAAGACATTTATTATGGATACCTTCTTATTTCCTTGAGAATATAATTTCCCTAAAAAATCATGATATGCCCTGGCTGGTGTGGTTTAGGGGATTGAGTGCTGGCCTGCAAACCAAAAGGTTGCCAGTTCAATTCCCAGTCAGGGCCCGTTGGGAGTGTGTGAGAGGCAGCTGATTGATATATCTCTCACACACTGATGCTTCTCTCCCTCTCTTTCTCCCTCTTTACCCCTCTTTCTAAAAATAAATAAATAAATAAATAAATAAATATATATATATATATATATATATATATATATATATTATAAAAATCATGATAGACTGCTGTTATATTTCTTAGTAGGCAGTTCCATGTACTGGAAACTATACACAAAGTTCTCACCTAAACATAGCTTTTAAGCTTCTTTATTTTTAGTTTTTCTTGACCCCATCACTTTCTCATGCTCTGTACTTAATGATAACTACCATGAGATCATCTCAGAAAATTAGTCTTAAGTGGGACTATAAATCCTTTATTTTATATCTATATGTACCTTAAAAAGTCTTATGGGGCTTTGTTGTTCAGAGACTTTTTCAGCTTTATTTTATACCCTTTAGGGTCCAGAATCAATTGTTTTCTACATTTTTATAGCCTTAATCTTAGCTTTAGCAATGAATAATTGTTTCCCTGAACTCATCTCTGTCTTGTAATACCATGTTAAAAGCAGTAAGAGTATCAATACTTATCAACAATTGGCATTTTCCAACCATTTTTCCTAGAGCTCTAGGTACATTGACTGACATTTATTTTTTCACAGGTGGCAGTTTTACAAAATACCTTGCCACTGCATGAAATAGGTCTCCAGATGTAGCCTGTAATTTATTTTTATTTGCTGTTTTCTTCTTAATAGTAAGGCAATACCATATATTTTACATAAGTTTTACATCAGCATTCTACTTTATAGTCTCAAAACAGACAATGAAATTAATGGTTAAGTAAAATAGGAGTATATTTCCTCCTCATAAATTAAGGACAGTCCCAGAACATGGTGGAAGGGGAACACATTCCTACTAGAAGTTCTGTTGAGACTTGGTTTAATGACATCTCTGCCACCTTAAACATGTAGTTTCATTATTGACACTATTTCAATAAGCTGTGTGGGTTAAGAGTATCGGGGTAAATTTTTCTAGGCCATATCTGAAAATGCTACATAATAATTCTCCTTACATACTGTGGAATAGGATGCAGTCACATGAGTATACCTACCTAAAAGAGATTCTAGAAAATACAATCTATATGCCTAAAAAGAAGAGAATGGTTTTATGGAAAGCTAATAGTTTCTTTAATACCTGTTTTATCAAGTGAAAATTAGATTTATAATAACTAATTTAATAAGTCTCTAGTGTTAGATATAATGTATATTATACAAGTGTCATTATTAGATATTTGAGTACTATACTGTTTAACAATTAACAATATTATCTATATTATTTACTATATTTTACTACATCCAATTGATGTTTTATTTAATTACCATGGTAATGAATTTTACAAATTGTTGTCATACATAGATTTTAAATACTTAGCTATCACATTCTAATTTCTTTTTGCATTAAACTGGGGGAAGAGGTTAAACTATTCAATGATCCATAATAGAAACATTATTATTTATTTGAAAACAAGGTACAACTTTATCCTTTCCTTATTCCACATACAACTAAATTCCAAAATGGATCAAATATTTAAGGTAAAAATATAACAAAAGTTGTATTGGAAAGTATGAGTAAATATTTTTGAAATTTTAATTGAGAAAACTCTTTCTGAGCATATGTAGAGTTTGCACTAGACACACATATAAAACTTCTATATTGAAGAGAAGTTAGTGAATATTATCAAGTTTAATAAACAGAGAAAGAACTGCACAAAAATGAACAGAATCTCAAAAACGTGTGGGTCATCCTCAAGCATATCAATATATACATAATAGAAAATTTAAAACAGAAGAGAATGAAAGGAGTAGAATAAATATTTGGTGAAATATTGAACATAAATTCCTAAATTTGATGAAAAACATTAATCTGTACATCCAAAATACTCAATGAATTCTGTGTAGTATAAATACAAAGTGATTTATCTGTACACATTCTACTATTCTTACTCTTTGTTATTTAAAAGACCCTTGCATAAAGTCATCATAAAACAGAATTGATTAATTTATAATGCAGAGATATAATTATATAATTGATATGACAATAATAGCATAGAAGGGTGGGAGTGAATGTACACATATTGAAGAAAACATTTATAATTTATTTAATTGACTATGTTATAATTCTGCAGTAATTTTTAGTTAATATGGTCATTATGATATACAAATAATATGCCAAGAGCATGCCTGAAAAAAGAAAAGAAACAACAGAAATTAAAATGGTGACTATAACATGTCTATTTAACACTAAAGAAGGCTGCACTACAGGAATAGAGAAACAGAAGGAAGACAGGACATATAAATATGTCAAAATATAAGAGATCAATAATATATTGTCACTCATTATAATAAATGTAAATGGACTAAAAATTACAATCAAAAGAGAGAGATTGTAGGAATGGGTTAAAAAACAACAAAGCTTTTTTGTGTAAAAGAGACATGCTCTAGATTGAAACATACAAATAGGTTGAAAGTAAATTGATGGTTGCTAAATTAAAGGGTGTTGGGAGAATGAGTGAAAAAGGTGAAGAGATTAAGATGTACAAACTGATTATTACAGAATAGTCATGGGGATATAAAGTACAGCATAGTCAATATTCTAATTAAATATGGTGTCTTATGGATGTGAGCCTTATCAGGATAATCACTTACCAAGTTATTTAATTTCTAATTACTGGGAAGTACACCTAAAAATAATGTAATAATAATACAGTATGTCAACTGTAATTGAAAAATAAAAAAATAAAAAAAATAATAAAAAGAATAGGGTAATATATTTCATGCAAATAGTGACTAAAAGTGATCTGCAGTAGCTATAATAGACAACAGAATTTAAGACAAAATGTTGCTAGAGACAAAGTGCACTTGATGGTAATAAATGCAAATATATTTGCTCTTAACAAAGTTCATAATACATGAAGAAAAAGCAAACAGATAAAAGAGATAGTCAAATTGAAAATAATAGTTGGGGATTTCAAGACCTATGTTGAATAATGGATACAACAACAAGGCGTAAGATCAGCAAAGGACAGAACATGTGAACAACATTATAAATCAAATACACCTAACATTTATAGAAATTAAACCTAACAACAACACAATATACATTCTTCTCTACTGCTCAAGGAATTTTGTCCAAGACAGACATGTTAGGCCACAAAATAAACTTTAATAAGTTCAAATGACCTTCGTTTTTCTTTTTGATCATGTCAACTATCTCTTGGTTGATCTCTTTGCTTCCACTGTTATTCTGTAATTTCTTCCACAGTTGTCAGAGTGCTTCTCTGAGTATATAGGTGGACCCTTGGCTACCTCTATGAACATATTTCCAACACTCTCCCTGTCATTCATTCTACTACATCTTAATCACACTCCTTGCTATATGAGTATTTCAAAATTATGCAAAACATCAATGTATTTACTTTTCTCTCTGGCTAGAATAATCTCATGCCAAATAATCCCATCTTAATCTTCCTCATTTTATTCTGTTCTTTATGAACAGCACTTTGTCAGACAAATTAGTCTAAAGTAACAACCTCTTTCCTCCTTAATGTTACCTAGTTTTATTTTCTTTACAACATTCTTTATCATCTAAAATATTAGGAAGCTCCTTAAGAACATGGTCTTGACTTATTTTTCTAACTTCTGTTATTATTGATACTCAGTATAATATTTTATGTTGAATTAATAACCAGAAATGAAAAACATGTATTATCTATTATAAATTTCTTTAGTGCACCTCTCAAGTTAATTACTTATATATTTGTATTTTTACTGTTTTGGCATTGTTGTAACTACATAAAAAAATTTTGTGCTATCTCAGAACTAAGAGCATAATTTAATTCTAAATAATTACTAGCTAAATTTAATCATAAATAGAATATATTAATGAGAAATACTCTAAAAAATAACCATAACAACTTATAAAAAGATCCAATCATTATTTTTATTTATAATTTTAGATTTAAAAAATTAGTCCTTTAATTTTTTGGTAACAATGCTTGTTCATAACCCCAACAAAAACATAAACATGAGGTTGTAAGTAAGTGTTTCAAAAGCATAATTTCTTGGTATTGTGATAGGTCAAGGAGAATCTTCATTAATGATTACATTATTTAGGGAAATTTTATTTATTAATAATATAAATGTTTTAAAAAGTACTTATTAATGAGTTAATATATTAAATATGTTCAGAGAGTTCACTGTTTTCCTAACTAATTAGTATACAAGGTTTGCTTATTTATTTGTGAATTATTTGCACAGGGAAATTCTATTTTGCACTATTTTATGATACTCCATGGAGTTGTAACACAAGTCTTTAATTCTGAGTTTAATATTCCAACCCTACTCTATCTTTTCCTAATTTCTTTATCCCTAGAGGTGTTGGATGCAAGGATTGCTGTGTGAGTATTAGCCAAGTTCATGGTGTGGTTTGATACGTTTATGAGTGTTTTGTTTCTTTTCTCAAATTAAATGTCTTCAGGTAGAGCTTGAATTCTATAATTTTCCACTTAAATCATTATATTTCTTTTATTCTTATACTACATGGCTGAATTTTTTTTTTTTACATTTGTTTTCTGTCTCTTGCAGATTTTGAATTTTAATTCCTCCGAGAGTAATCTTTAAATTAAAAGACCACAATCTGAATTTATTTTAAATGAGAATCAATCTTAGCAATGGCAGCACTTTGTAAATCTTTTCTATCATATATATTTTTTATTTTAAAGAAATATTTTGCTATAAAAATCACCTAAAATTAATAAAAATCCATGACGAGTTGTAAATTTAGTAATAATACATTGTTTATGTTTTTGAATTGATTTTATTTTGCCTTCCACTTTGCAAGATAATTTCTTTATTGCTGACAATAATAAATAGCAAATTGCACAATTATTTCAGAAATTTAGAAATGTATTTTTGTCTATTATTGCTTTAAAAACTTTTAAATAACAATAAAAATATCCTGACATGGAAGCCAGGAATCTAGAGATTAAATGTCTTATTTTATTATAATCTAAGATTATTTTTCTCCATAAGAATCTCAAAATAAACCAAGTAAAAAACTAAATAATGAAACTATACACACATGTAGATATATTGCAATACAAATATGTACATATATACATCTTTTATATAAGATAATGGTTTTTATTATTTAGTTCCTAAAAAAGAAGAACTCTCAAAGGTTGAGATTTATATATGCATAATATGATATTATTATATATCTATTACTTTATATTGTTGATGATATTATATCATGTATATTGTTATATATTTGTTATTTATATTTATTGGGCATGAAGCAAAATCAAAATTTTAAAACAAGTCTAAATAAAATTTAAAGCCACAAAAATATTCCCCTAATTTTTAGATATTACAAAACAGAATTAAAATATAATTTACAGACAGTAACCAACATTTTAGTAGTCTGTTCCCCTCACATTTGTTTTTCATGCTTTAGTAAAGTGAAGTTTTCTAATCAGAGTAAAGTGGCATGGTGAAGGTGTATATATTTGAATGAAGGTTTTTAATTAATATCTATTAAGATGCAATTATTAAAAGAAGACTTGCACGGTTGTCTCACATAATTTCATTGATTTTTACTTCATGCATGATTCAAGGTGAGAAATATTTCTGTAGGAAATACTCTCATTTTTAATCTTTAATTTGATAATGCAGTCCTTTATTTGTATGTTTTGGAATATTTCACATGTATAATATAACTTTCAAATGGAGACTCAGAATTAGTGTAATGATAGACTGTTAAGGTTTTCAGTATATAAACATTATTAGTTTTTAGTAATCTATTTTTTTCAAAATTTGATTTTTTTGACAGAAAATAATAGGTCAGTTCTTAAAAAAATGAATGAAGATCTGAACATGTCAACATCAAATATGTCATTGGTAATGACATTACCAGAATTTAAAATGAGATACAAGATTAAACTCTCTTGTGTGTTTTAAAAATCATTAAACAGGCTTACCAAAGCTTATATCTCATATTAGCAGACTATTTTAAACACACATGAGTACAGTATTCCCTCACTTATTACGGGCATTATGTTCCAGACCCCCCCCCCCATGAAGTAGGAACCTTACATTTATTCTACTCTTAAACTTACATAACTTTAACAACATCTATATATAGTACCGCAAAATCCTGCGATATAGTGAAAAATCCACGATAAAAAATTAAATATAATAT
This sequence comes from Furipterus horrens, assembly GCF_987537825.1. NCBI lineage: Eukaryota > Metazoa > Chordata > Mammalia > Chiroptera > Furipteridae > Furipterus > Furipterus horrens. Next base: position 53,208,761 of record NW_028327173.1, read on the forward strand.
TTTTAAAAATCCTGCTATACAGTGAGACCACGATAAGTGAACCACAATATAGAGAGGGACTACTTACTGTACATACACATACACAACTTCTATACCAGTTAACACATGAAAAATAAAAGATTTAAGACAATTTTCTGAGTAATACAATACTAAATAACAACCTTGATTGTCTAAAGAATTGTCTCAATTTTCCGCTTCACTTTGTGTGTGAGAGTACATCTCAAGTAACAGCCTTAGAAAGAAAACCGGCCACTGAAATTGCAATTTTTGTAAGATCAGACTGTGAAAATCCCACCTTAGGTAAACCACAGACGCAGACCAACTGTCCTTTAGAATTGTTTAATACTAGGCCATTATGTATAAATGTGAATTGATTATGGGGATTTGGTGGGAGATGGGGGAGGTGGGTGGCGCAGGGGAGAACAATGGGGGAAAATGGGACAACTATAATAGAGAAACAATAAAATAAATAAAAATTAATAAATAAAAAGAAAATTAAATATACTCTGCCATACTAGTTTGAAAAGGAATAATAACATAAAACACATTGATTTTTAGTAATCTAGTAGTTTTTCTCTCCCTTTACTCGTCGGCAGCCGTCCGTCTGGAGAGACGATGGTGTAGCTCCTTAAGAGTCTATCTGCACCGCCGAGAATGGCTGTGCAGTCCGACTCGGGAGTGACACGGTATCTCTCTCCTCCCGTGTTGAATCGACATCTTGTGATGACGCTGGAGTGTCCTCTCCAGTGAAGCTGAAGCTACAGAGCCTGGGCAGGGTGATATGGAGGGTCTGCTGTTGCCCATGCAGCAGACCCCCCCCTCTCTTCACAGCTGAAGGGTCCAAGGGAAAGACGGAGTCAATACAGCTTGGCTTCAGGTGCGCCGCAGGAGTTGCCGGTATTGACTACAATGTCAAACCGCCTTAGGGACTCCGGCTCCGGATTTTCTGTCGGGGTTTACTCCCTTAGCCTTTCCCCTGAAGAGGTATGCCGCAAGGCAGCGGAGGTTTTTTGGAGTCAGAGTTTTCCTTCTCTGATGTGCCCTGACTGGAAGATCGAACCAGCGACACTTAGCTTGCAGGCCGACGCTCAATCCACTGAGCCAAACCAGCCAGGGTTTGTGGCCCTTACTAGGCCACAAAAATAAGTCTTATTTTTCTTTTTAACTGCAGTTCCTTGACTAGTTTGAATACAGACTAATTTTTAAAAATAAAATTTTAAAAGATGGATATAAAAGTGAGAAGAAAAATTACATGTAGAAAAACCAATCTGTTAAAGCATTGATACCATGAGGTTGTGTTGATATTAACCCAATTGTATTCCTGAGCTCCAGTTGATAAAGTATAAGAGCAAGGTTTAATATCTTTCCTGTGAAGATTTTAGTAATGAAAATAGATGGCTACACACTCAAATAGACTGAATGGATTGGTAATATTTTTGAAAGCAGTCATACTGACCATTTTATATAATTGAGACCATAAAGTGATATTCAAATATTTAGAAATTGAAATTAATAGTAGTTAAAATGAAAACAACAATAAAATAATTATGGAGCCAAATTTATATTAATTATCAGTAAAGAAGACAGACTATCCTTCTTGTTATTACTGATTTTTATTGCTTTTAGTGTACTAAATACACCAGTCATATTTTAATATATACATGGATATTTAAAAATCATTATGCAACAATGAATCAAGAAAACAAATGACAATAAGCAGAAAGGTGATCCATCAGTTTACTTAACCTGTTTAGCAGCATGTATTCCTAATGAGCTGACAGCACTTTGATTGTAAGACATGCCAAGAAAACCTCTTTAAACTGCTCTTATAACTGCACTTTATGTCTAAACAGTTTCATAGCTCTAATTATTAGTAAAACATAGTATAGTGGTATTATAATCAAAACATAATATAGTTGCATTATAATCATAAAGATAGTATATGTTCATTGTAGAAAATTCTGAACATTAAAGAAAACAAAGAAATATCATCCACCATCCAAAGTTAAATAAGCATTATAAACATTAGTATAATATATACACAGAAACATGTAAACACACTTATATTTTAAATAAAGTTGATATATTATACTCAACTAATTCTAAGTTATATATAGTTTTATCACTTAAAATGTATATATAGTTTCTAGTTAATATACATATATTTTAGTTGATAGGCTAAAAGAGACTACTTTTATTCTTGCATCTTAAACAACTCTAAAACCTATAGTATATGTGAAACAATGGTACTCAAAATGTTTGCTGTGAGGTAGTGAAGAAGCAAATGACAGATAAGGCCATAAGAGTGATACAGTTTTAATGCCTGGAGAAAGATTCTTAGTTGTAGTGCAAGAAGAGGAACCCAGTTAGAGCCCAGCAGTCCCCTTGATTTGAGGAAATAGATCTGGATTCTTGAGAAACCAAAGACACTCGAGTTTGAAGGCCAGAGCAGCAGACTGAAGAGAACTACATCCGAGAGAGAAATTCTGGAGATCTGTGGAGGCTTCCTCTTGATATTTAGTTGAATACCAAACAGTTGATGCATGTGGAAAAACTATTTAAGCCTAAAAAGAACTGCTTGAAATGATTATGGGAAACTGTGTCTGCAGTGCTTTTCTACTCGAGGGCTGGAAAGAGTGCCCATTCCCTGCAGCCAAACTGGAAGACCTCAGAGTTCATGAGGGATTGGTTTGAGTGCCTTGGAAGTTGGCAAAAAGAAATTGAGAAAATAAGTGTTAAAAGGGACAAACTATTTTGAAGATATATTCATCCCCAAACAAAGCAGAAGAATATAGAACATGAAAATATTCAAGACACAAAATGTAATTCATAATGACTGGCATCTAGTAAAGTTACTAAGTATGAAGAAAATATATAAAGAAGAGAAAAGTCAATCAAAACAGTTCCAGAATTGACACTGATACTATTGGTAGAGAAGAAAATTAAGTTATTGTAACTCTACCCCTTGTGGTCAAAAGCCTAGAGGTAAGGTAAAAATAATGAGAGGAAACAGGGAATATACATGGCATTATGAAATGGAAATTTTTGAGATAAAAATTCTAATGCCTGAGATTAAAATCATAGTAGATGGCATTGTCAGCTGATTTGACAGTGCAGAAGAAAAGATTAGTGTACATGAAGACATAGCAATAGAAATTATTCAAAATGAAGTAGAGATAAAAAAAGACTTCAGAAAAGTAACTCCCAATAAACTGTGGAGCAATTTCAAGAGGCCAAATAAGTCTGTAACTGTAGTCCCTAAAGGAGAGGAGTAAAAGGTGAAACTAAAAATATTTGAAGAAATTATGGTTGAAGACAATTCATATTGCATGGAATTCAGAACACCCCATCAGAGAAGTTGAACAAACAAACAAACGAACCCCCCAAAGCACTAGAAGGGGAAATAACTGCAAATGCATCATATTCACATTGCTTAAAACAAGTTATAAAGAGAATATCTTAAAAGAAGTCAGGTAATAGACATTATGTATATAGAACCAAAGTATGACAGCATCTTTCTCATTGGAAACAATGCAAGTGAGAGGAAAATAGAATAACATTTAAAGTACAGAAAGAGAAAAATATATGTCAGCCTAGAATGCTAAAGCAGGCACAAATTTCTTTCAAAAGTGAAAGGGAGATAAATAATTTTTCAGGTGCAATACTGGGATTCATCAACAGATGTCTTATAATACAAGAAATATTAAAGGAATTACTTAAAGTGTTAGTGCAATAGGACAAATGGGCACCTGAATCTCCACAGAGAAATAAGGAGCTCTAGAAACAGTAACACCAGATGTAAATGTAAGACTTCTTTTAATTAAAAAACTTACTCTAGAAGAGATGTGAATATTGAATGTAAAATATAGCAATAAATTACAAAGTTTATAGTGTACAAATGTAAATTTTATGACAGCAATGGCTCAGATATAAAAGTAGAAAAATTGAAATTGTGAAGTTGTATGCAATATATAAAGTAAATTGATATTGTTTAAAGTAGACAGATATAAGTACAATTATAATATAAATCCTAAAGCGATCTCAAAAGAACAAAAACAAAAATAGAGTAACATTTATTAAATCAACAAAGGAACTACAGCAGCTCCTTCATAAAAAAAAAAAAATCAGTTAATCCAAAATGGTCAGAAGAAGAACAACAACAACAACAAAAGAAAGTAAAAGGAAAAAGCAACCTATAGTAAATAACAAAGTAGATTTGACCTAATCATAAGAAAGTAATTACAGTAAATATAAAAGGTATAAACACCCCAATTTCTCTAACTGTCAGTGATTGAAAGACATTACATCCTCTTAACACATTTGGAATTTAAAAACATCTTCTACTATTTATGATTTTCATTTATAATTTGCATTCTTTGTTATCTAGTAGATTACACTAATGGTTGATGTGGTGCTATTATTGATTGAAATGTTTATGTTTTACATAAATGTACAATAAATAATATTTGGTAAGCACTGTATGACTTTTAGTGTAATATATACTTGTGAACTCATTATTATTAAAATGCAAAATAGTTTCATCTCGAAAACTCTCAAGATATTAATTTTTAATCACAATCTCCCACATGCTTAACCCCAGACAACTTATTGTAAGTAGAAACTATTTAGAAAAATTAAGTCATGGTAGTAAATATTTTTTTTTGTAATATAACCTATAGCTGCATGTTTCTTTGTGGTTAGGAATAATACAGTGTGGGGTGTAAACCTGATAATACAGAAGAGAGGGGAGAGAGAAAAAAGGGAGATGTGCAGAAGGAAGGAGAGACAATTTCCAGAACAAGTGAAATGGGTTTGTATCTAGGGAGCGAACAGAGGGGCAGCCTTTAGAAATGTGCCTGAAAAACTCATCCACAGTAGTAGAATATAGTAAGACTGAGTGTGTATGTATGAGTACATTATGTACATATATAATTTCTATGTCAATGTCAGAAGAATGTATACTGAAATAACCTTGGCATAAGTCTTGTTCTAAATGGAGGAAAGTAGCACAATCTACACCAAATATCACTCCTATTCTCAGCATTTGTTAAAACTAAAAAGATTTTCTGACTTTAAGATCCCATAGTGGCAATTCACATTTAAACCATTGCCTTAACCTACAGACGTGGTATACAATCCTGCTCTACTGACTCCCTTTCCTCACTGCTGAATTAAAATGTTCACTCTGACTAAACACTGTCTAGGTGCTTTATACCAGCATTACAAATGGCTTGACCCAGCCTTTTAAAAATAATTAAAATAAAAAAATTAATAATTTTAATTGTTTGAAGGGATAGTAAATTATTTAAATAGAAATGCCTTAAATATGGTAAGAAATACATAATTGTATTAAATGTGAGAGTTTAGAATTCTAAATACAGGTTGGGATTATATGCATTCACACTTATTTGTTTTGCATTATTCATAGTAGTTATGTTGCATATTTTCAACTAAAATCCAGAAAAATATTTAAATTAGAGAAGAAGAAAAGGGACATGTGAGAAACATTTAAAAGTTAATAATATGTGTGATTTAGTTCCAGAAAAGAAGAGGTGAGAGTGAGGCTGAACTGATATTTCAAGATTGTTATCTGGAATACTAAAATAGATTAACAATATCAATCAGCTCACTATTAAAATTCTATAAAACAAAAGCAGGATAAAAACAACATAAATATAAGACAAATACATTTTTATATCTTATTGCAAAACTGATAATACACAAAGATAAAACATTATCTTAAAAGCAGTCAGAAAAGAAAGATACATTTTATTCATGTAACAACGATGACAATGATACCTAACATTTCAACAGAAACTCTGAAGAGTACTAAACAATGGAATGGTATCTAAGTGCCAGTGGAGGAGGAGAACTGAAAAATAGAATTTACATAAAAGATAATTAAGAGAAAGAAGATTAAATGGAGACATTTTAAAAACATAACAGAAATTACTGTTAAAGCAGCAGAACTAGAGAAATGTTAAAGTTCAGGAAGTCAGTAATCCCAAAAGGAAACACAAAGTTTAAGTAAAGTTAAAGAGTAAAAGAATGGATACAAATTCGTATGACAAATATAAATAAATGTTGACCATACTAAGTAATAATAATAATTTCTTATGGAGTTTAAATATTTAGAATGAATATTTTTTAAATTGTGTCAAAAATAAAAGACAGATAGGAAATTAGATCCAAGGTCTGATATTATCTGAACACTGATTAAAAATATTTTTACTAAGTTGAAATACACTGAGGATTTAAGTTCCCATCTCTATTATAGCCATTAGAAGTGCTAGAATGTATAAATAATGTGTTAGAAAAAGAAAAATAATTTAGAAAACTATTTGGAAAATCCAAAATAATGTAACAAATAAAAAAAAATAAAATATAGAACAGTATTTTAAACAAAAACAAAATGGTAAACAAAAATTATGTAGTTATAATAAATGTAAATAGATTAACTGTCCAAATAAGATAAGCTGAAATCAATAATGTAAAAACAACAACTGGGTAATTAATAATTCACAACATACATTAGAATATGCTTTGAACTGAAGGATCATAAGGTAATGTCATCTCAGACATAGGGGATAAAGCTAGAAAAGTGTTTTGATGGAAATGTTTGGCTTCAAATGCATGAATTAGAAAAAAAAAAATTAAACTAAAAGACCTAAGGTTTTAGCTCAATATGATAAAAAAGATGTACAAACTCATTCTAAAGAAAATAGAAGTAAATAAGTAATTAAAGATAAGAGTAAAAACCAAGGAAATGGAACATATTTTAAATCTTTATAGCTAAAGTTGGTTATTTGACAAGAAAAAAAAGAAAAATACAAATTCCATATGTATATGGAATTAAGAAGATAATTAGACCATTTTATAACAATTATGTTTTGTTAAACTTGAAATTTTAGAGATATGTACTTTTTTTGAAAATTTATTTGGATTTACCAAAAGAAGAAGTAATGGATTTTTTTAAATATTTGAAATTATTTGTCTGTTATTGATATTTTTTATCATAAGTGATTTTCACAGAGAAAATTCTCCATATTGGTTTTATGTATAATCTTACAAATACTTGAGGAAAACAATCATACCAAACTCACACAAATTCTTCCAAAAGACAAAGTAAAAGGATTTCTCAATCCTTTTAATATGCACATCAAGACCTTGGTATCAAAAGTTTCCCAACATTACAAGAGAGGAGAATTGCGAACTAGTATTTCACAAAATAATTAAGAACTCCGACATAAAATACTAGCAAATCAAATATAGACATATATAAAAGAAAGTGCAACTTGAATTATTGGTATTTTTCCATGAATGCTAGGGTGGCTTAACATTAGAAACTCAATCAATGCTGATCAGCACAAAAATAGATTGAAAGTGAAAAATCAAGTGATTGTCTTAATAGAAGTGGAAAATTATTTAATAAAATTCAAAACCCATTCAGACAAAAACTTTTTACAAACTGGGAATAGAAACCTTATAATTATTATAAAATGGAGATTTGAAATATATACACATACACACACACACACACACACACACACACACATATATATATATAGCTATGTATATTACATATATATATAGCAATACCAAGTATACAAATAGTATGAAAGCCTTTCTTTTTCTTGAAGTTGGTAATGGGAGAAGGATGCTGTGGTAAACTCTAAAATGAACCCTACCAATGTCCACACCTTAGTCCCTGGATCCTGTAAATGTTATCTTATGTGTCAGACACTTTACATATGTGATTAAGTTTAAAAAAATAAATAAAACTCAAGGTGGGAGTTTATCCTGGATTTTATGGGTGGACCTTAAATGAAAATATAAATTCTTTAGGACAGAGGGAACTTTCCTACCAGAGAGGAGGAGGCAATGTGAATGCAGAGTCAGAGACTGGAGTGCTCTAGCCACCAGAATTAGAAGAAACAAGAAGCAGATTCTCCCTAGAGCCACAGGAGGACTGCAGCCCCGTTGAAACCTTGATTTCTGACCGGGAACACTGATTTGGGACTTCTCCCAAATGTATAAGATAATGCATTTCTATCATCTTAAACCAATACATTTGTGATGACTTGTTATAAGGTGCTGCTGACCCATTTACCATCATAACAGCAAGTTTTCAAGAGCAGCATGAGAGTAAGACCTCATGTACAAATGCTTTTTAAGTATGCTTTTAAAGTATGCTTTTCTCATGTTTGTTACTATCCCACTAGCTGAAGGACTTCACATGGCCAAGGTCAGAGTCCATGAGGATGGAGGAGGCATTAACAAATCGGGAACATTACCAAAATCAATTCACTGTGGAAGAATTATGTATTCAATCAAATTACAGTATTCTTTGCTTCTCCTTCACTTTAAAGAAATAAAATTGTTGGTGTGCCCTGGCTGGTGTGGCTCAGTGGACTGAGGGCCAGCCTGTGAAGTGTCACAGGTTAGATTCCCAGTCAGGGCATATGCCCGGGTTGTGGGCCAGGTCCCCAGTTGTGGGTGCTCAAGAGGCAATCAACTAATGTATCTCTCACACATCAGTGTGCCCCTCCCTTTCTCCCCCTCTTCTCGTATCTCTAAAATAAATAAATAAAATATTTTTAAAAAGTTTTGGTGTATTTGAGGAATAGTATTCAAGAGAGATCAATTTGGTAGTGCATTTGTCATATATAGGCTTATTGGTGAATAAATGCTTTTTTAGTTTTAAGTGAAATATTTAAAGTTAAAAAATAAACAAATATATCCATACTGCATTAGTGGCACAAACTACTATGTGCTCATCCTAAACCAATAAATGTGGCCAGAATGAATGTAGGTTATATACTCTATTTATGAAGAGAGGGCTAGAGCCCCTCTCAAAGCACATATACAGGTATAGATTGGGGAAGAAATATTTTCTCAGAAAGTGTTTAAAATGATATGACTGAACCCAAAGTGAATAGAGGCTGGGTAGCAAAATCACCAAATAGCTATTAAAACTATTCATAAAAAGAATGCTGAGTAAATTAATTTAAAAGACACTTGCAATTGGAAGGATGATGCCATGTAAAGAGGATTTAAAACAAGTAAATACTAGAGTTGTATATATTATCTCACCTAAAAATGTGTAGCACAATATCTTTATAGAAATAACCAACATACTAATTTTGTAAAGTAGAGGCTGATTTTAATAAGTTCCAATGTAGTTATTTTATTTTCACCGTTATTGCTCTTTATTCTTTTATTTTTCAGTCTGTCTTCCATTTCATTTACCACATATATATTTGATATTTCACTTAATATTTGGATAATTAATTCACCGAGAACTTTTTAAAGTCCAGAATAAGATAGAGTAGTTTTATTTTTTAAGAGTTTGTTCAAGAATTTTTATACTGCAGTAAAGTTTTCTTATGATATTAGTAGCAAGAGAATGACATGTATGAACAATTATATTGTGTACTGTGAAAGCAAAACTTTCCCAGTAGTAATTATTTTCATATTCCATTTTCATTACCCAGTATCTCATAGACCTACTCAAATGGAACTGGGTAAAATTTGTTTGTGTAGAAATGAATAAACTTAATCTGTACACTATAATATTGAAAATCCTAATTATAATATTTTGAAAACAAGGAGAGGAATCCAAATGGATCATTTCCATGTTTTGGAATTTATGTCAAATATGTTGAATCATAGGTTGAAAATTCTTATAGTATAGATTTATTCAAGATACAGAGAACCCTAGATTTAGGATAAGACACACACTTATGTTGTTAGATAAAAAGGAATAACAAGTATTACAAAGAAGAAATCTGAACATCACAAAAGATATATAACTTTGGTTTGAAATGTACTAGTATTACATTATACACATACAACACACACACATTCATCTAGCTAGTTTAATTCATTGTGGATTTATTATGTATCTTACAGAACTAAAATAAATATCAGACTGATCCTGATGAAAGTCATGACTGTTATGACTGCTGAGCTCTTTATATACCTTAAAATACAGTTTGGATCAATATGCAGTTTTATACTGTGACTTTGTATGAATTGCAAATTAGATTTTACTATAAACACTTTCACCCTCATAAGACTCGGTGAGGAGAAAACAGGATGGTGGAAGAGTTAAATGGAAGCTACACTAACCTCCTTCCAGAACTAGTCTGGATTTACAACTTAATTTTTGAAAAATCATCTGGAATAAGCAACTGAACACTAGCTGGAGAGAAGTCTTATAACCACAGAGAGACAGAAAAGGCCGCTACATCACAACGTGACCGGTAGGGAGTGCAGAGATTCAGAAGGGCTGGCTGGGCTCACACAGGTGGCAGCTGAAGGGACTGAGAAACAGCTCAGCAGCTGGGGGTTCCCCCTGAGAAGGGCAGGGTCTAAATCCCCAGCTGAGTTTCCCAGCCTACATCAACAGAGTGGAAAGTAAAATAATATCCAGCTGTGAAAAGCAAAATGCCACAGGGTTTCTTGCTAGCTGGGGAGCAAAAGTTGGAGAAAAAGAACTCTTAAGCGGATCACATACAAAAATATTTTGGCCCCCACTTACCCTGGGCTCAAGCAGAAGGAAGGCAGAGAGGACTGGATATGCTTGGGGAGGGTTTGGTGTGGTGGCTTAGAGGGGAGAATGGGGAAAACGGCTGACCAGGTCCCAGTGCTGACTCATCTCCAGTACCGCAGGCAGACCTTCCCACCCCCACCCCCCACCCCCCACCCCGTCCAAGTGGCATCAGCCTGAGGGGAAGCAAAAACCCTGCCTACAGGAATTAAGCTGCCACACCCATGGTCCTTAAGCCTGATGGCTAATCACAGATTGAATAGATTAACAACTAAAGAAGTCAAACAAAGGCAGTAGATCCCTGGAAGTCTCCAACAGGCTGCCTAGGCCCAGACTGGTACAGTATCTGACGCCACCAGGGCCAGATCCAGGAAGTGCAGATCATTCTAAGAAGCTCCAATAAACAATAGGAGTCACAAAAATGGGGAGACAGAGAAACAACCCCCCATCGAAAGGAAAGGTAAAGTCCCCAGAAAGAGTGCTAAATGAAATAGAGGGGAGCCAACTATCACATAAGGAATTGAAAGCATGGATTATGGAGAAGCTCAATGAGCTCAGCGGAAACTACAAAGAACTCCAGGGAAACTACAAGGAACTTACTGAGAATTACACCAGCATGAAAAAAGACATGGAAGCTATCAATAAGAGCCAGGAGGAAATGAAGAATATGATCTCTGAATTGAAGAACACAGTAGAAGGAATTAAAAGCAGGCTAGAGGAAGCAGAAGATCGGATCAGCAAGCTGGAGGACAACTTATACAAAAACTCCCAAACAGTGCAATAAATTGAAAAAAGACTGAAGAAGTTCTAAGACAGTTGGAGGACAACATGAAGCATAATAATATCCGTATCGTAGGAATTCCAGAAGGAGAAGAAGAAGAGCAAGGGATAGAAAACCTCTTTGAAAAACTAATGACAGAGAACTTCCCTAACATGAGGAGAGAAAGAGTCACACAAGTCCAGGAAGCACAGGGGGCCCCAATGAAGATGAACCCCAACAGGCCCACTTCAAGACACATCATAATTAAAATGGCAACATTCAAAGACAAAGAGAGAATCCTAAAAGCAGCAAGAGAGAAACAACTAATAACATACAAGGGAGCTCCAATAAGGCTATCATCAGATTTCTCAGCAGAAACACTACAAGCCAGAAGAGAATAGGAAAAAATATTCCAAGCAATGAAAAACAAAGGCCTACAACCAAGAATACTCTATCCAGCAAGACTCTCATTCAAAATGGAAAGTGAAATAAGGAGTTTCCAAGACAAAAGAAGGCTAAAAGAATACATCTACATCAAACCAGCATTGGAAGAGATCCTAAAGGGTCTGCTTTAAGAAGATGAAGAAACAAAGAGAGAAAGAGAGGAACACGAGTACAAAGGGGGAAAATGACAATGAATAAGTACTGAAAGAGAGAATAAACTTATACCATTTGCAACAACATGGATGGAACTAGAGAGAATTATGCTTAGCGAAATAAGCTAGGCAATGAAAGAAAAATACCTTATTATATCACCTATTATGGGAAACTAATGAACAACACAAACAAATGAGCAAAATTGAACCAGATGTATGTAAACAAGGAAAAAACTAACAGTAACAAAGGGAGAGATGGGAGGGAGCGAAGGGAGTAATAAGAGGAAGGATCTAGTCAAAGAACATGTATAAATGACCCACGGACATGGACAACTGGGTGGGGACTGAATGTGGGAGAAGGGTTGGCAGAATGCAGGGAAGCAAGAGGGGGAAGAAAGTGGGACAACTGTAATGGAAAAACAAACAAAAAAATTCTTTAGTGGGGGAAAAATGAAAATATAAAGAATGGAAATGTCAGTTTACTGAATATTAGAAGGACAAGGATTTTTCTTCACACTATATATTTTTCTCCCTATCTGATCCCTCCAGAGTTTGGCATTCTAAACAAGTAAGTAATGATATAAGTTTCTTTGCATAAAACTAATAAGAGCAGTTGTTAATAGAGGGTTTTTTTGACCAAGACTTTGACTGGACTGTCATACATAAAGGAGACATGCTTGGGCTCTGGTTGTTACCAAAATGCCCTAGGGAACTGGGATTGACTTTCAAAGGTAATAAAAGCCCACGAGATAAAAGGCCTGGTACCTTGGTTGGATGTGCGTTCCATGGCAATTCTTCCAGGGAAGGAATGAAGATTGTTTTCCTGAAAGATGGCTAGAAGGGACCTTAAGGCACAATGAAAACCAGAAGAACTTGGAAAAGACAGGTGTTTACAGGCAAGGCTGAATGCCAGGTATGTGGTTCTGCTTCTGTGCCCTGAAGGGCAGACTGAAGGTCACCCTAAATATTCTTTGCGTAAGTTCCAGCAAAGCAGAACTAAAGATCACAAGTGATAATGTTCTTCTCTTGTTGTGTTTATGCAAATGAACAGGATAAATTAAAAATGGACTTAGTGCAGTCCCTTTAATGACAAGGATGGTAATCTTAAGGAGTAAAATCGTGATTCAAGGAAAATCACAATGCTCAGTGGTGGACTATAAAGTAGTGCAGCTAACCATCTTTAAAGTTTATCTTCATTTAAAGTTTGTTTTCATTTGAAAGTTAAACTATGTCTGTGTTATTATCAAAGACGTTTAATTTACAGGCAAGAAGAATGTCAAATGCCTTGCAACTAGATGTCTTTCTGATAAGACAGTCCTACAGATTTAGAGACTTGTATGTGGGTTATGTTACATAAATTAACATGTGTTTTCTGTTTTCAAAGGGCATAAGCCTATGATCTCACTACCTGAGTGATTGTATGTACGTATAGGCCTCACTTAACCCTGTCTGCATCGCTGCCTCCTGACACTCAATGGTTTGGCTGAACTAAGTGGCTGGGTTGGTGAAGAACGAGGTGGTCTGTGGGCTTCACTTTAAAACTGGTTTCTCTTTTCTGTCCTAATGGCTTAGACAGAAAGAGCCCAGAGGTCTGAGAGGGGGGAAACCTAAACTATTTCCCTCAGCTCAAACTAAGTATAATGGGCTAAAGGGTTTTGGACAGGTGAGATGTACCTGCCACACCTTCCTCCAAAGAAGTTCTTCTTTTTCCTAATGTGGGACATTGAAAAATTAATACCTGCCTTTTGTCATCTAATGGTTTTGGATTGAATGATGTCTTTTAACCCTGTTGCCAAGTCTGTTGCTTCCAGAATACAACAAGGATGCCGGCCTGTTAAATCAAGCATGCCATTGTCTGGGGACAGCCAACTGACCTGGAGTCTGCATGATCCTTCCCCATGTGGGAAGGCCACCCCTGGCTCCACACCTACACTCTTAGTAGGGATTTCTGGACTCAAGGGTAGGTAGGACGACAACCATGTCCAGCTTGAAGCAGCTAGAGGAGCTCGAGACCTTCGCACATTGTCCTTTATAAGATGATAAATGGTCTTAAGTCTGAGAGGGAGGGATTGCTATTTTTTATTATTAAAATAATTAATTAATTAATTATTAAAAAAGAAGAAGAATATATGAAAGAATGAGGCAGGAGAGCTTGTATGTATGACCCATGGGCATGAACTTGGGGAGGGGAGATTGCTGAGGGAGGGGGGTGCTGGGCAGAGGGGAGCAAAGAGGAAAAATTGGAACTATTGTAACAATATAATCAATAAAATATACTTATAAAAAAAAGTTTACATTTTCCCATTCACTTTTGGATCTGATTTAAATGCATACATCCTGTAGTTATAAAACCTTAATAATAACTGACTTCTTTTAGTACTTTAAAGTTTCATTGTAAATATTTAGAAGAACAGAAACAGTTCATGCACATAGGTAGCTCTTGAAACATGTTCTTATGCACATTACAACTATTTCCCTAGATTGCTAAAATTCTTAGCTATAATTTGTAAAACTACTATTATTCTATACTCATTTAGAACTCTTGATTCCTACATTATTTTGATTATTTGCATCCTGTGTAATATTCATGTATCTGTTACAGTTTAATGGATCTCTTGGTAGTTCCTCAAGCTTCAGCTTTTAAAACTTTCTCATTTCATTAGAGAATAAATAAACTATATATATTTTATTTGTTTAAATTCCAGCCTTTATAAATCAGAAAATCCAAAAGTTGAAACATTCCTTGAATATTAAAATGTACACAATTTCCTTTGCACATTCTATGCTGGTAAATTTTTCTACAAGATGCCTTTCACAACATTGGTGAGAACTTTATATAATTCTCTTGAAATTATATTTAAAATAATACATTGATGAAGAACTCTGACCAATACTTAAAGTTTTTTTTCTCTAGTACTGCCCTCTATTCTCTTGGGACCTCTGGTAGGAAACTTTGGAATTGATCTCTGCTTGGTAACTTGTTGTTTGCATTATAAGTCATTCTTACTAAATATAAAACCATAAAACATAATATATTATAAAATAACAACTCCTAGTGAGATTCACTTCTCTGTGTTATTTAGGTGTATCAAAATCCAAGAACTTAAAAATGTTTAAAGTCATTTCTAAACCAGTAGAGAAAAAAAAATAACTCACCTTCTTTTATGTTGTGTTGGTAGACTATAAAAGATGCTTTTATATTATTTTTATAATAACTTGACTTGTGTTATTTGTCAGAGATTCTAAGAATTTGATTAGTACTATTTTTAATAACTAATTTTGATTTTAGGACATTAGTTTTTTTATAGATTTTTGGAGTGACTTAAACCTGAAGCCTAGACTCTTTTCTTTAGTATATAGAATTGTGTATGTAATTTATAGGGAATTCTTTTTTGAAGATGTTCCATACTTTCTACTCTGAATAGAACACTGGCACTTTATTTACATACATATTTTAACACATTATTTTGTCCAATCAAAATTAATCTGGTCATTTTAAATATCTTATAAATTTAACACTTCTTTCTCTCTCTCTTTTTTTTTTTATTGAGCTAAATCACATAGTCAACCAATAGAATTTCCGGCTTTGTAGATCCTAAAACTAGAACCTGATATAAGATTTTATTTGTAATGAATATTTGTCTCTACTCTTTGTAGAATTGTATATCTCTCAAAGTATATAATCCTAAGGTAATTGCAGTTAAATTCAGTTGAACACATTAAATGCCCTTTTATTTTTTCCATGTTTTCTCATTTAATCCTTGTTATTCCATAGGACTGTGGCTATTTTTATCCCCATTTACAAATTAGAAAATGGACATTTAAGGAGATTGAAGAAGGGTAGAGTGTTCATTTTCACATATTATATTACAAGTCTTAATTATAAAGCTATATCTACTAGCATTAAAACCACTGAATGGTTTCATGTAAGAGCCTTTTGGAATGACTCACCAATTAATAAAAAATGTTGCATTATAGGGCACCTAAGTCCATACTGACTGAGTCTGTCAGTTTGATGATGCTTTACTCTGAGCTTTCATAACAAGGATAATTTGCAATTAAAATTGGATTCACCTTTTCTAATTAGGTGAAATTACAGTTGCCATATTATAATTAAAGGTTATATGACAGATAGGGTTCTTTATTTGTATTATAGCAGGTTATTTTTCTAGTTTTCTGAAAATTATAGCTTATATGAAAATGAATTTTTAAACCTTCTAACAAATATCTATTTTTATTTAGGATCAGCACCGTTTCCTCTTTCTGAACTTGCAATGTAGCTATGATTGTCTATATTATGGGACTTATATTCAAATGCATTTCTTTCTCTACCAAACTGCCTAAAGGTATTGATGTCAGAATATTTCCCTTCTAATGAGCACATGATATCTCCCAGAGATGCTACAAAAAATATCACTGTGCCTCAAACTGAATTACAGTAATAACACTTAATAATGTTTTCTAAAATGCCTGAAATTATACATTATAGGAATATTGAACTATGGAGGTATTATACAGGAATTGCATTGGGAAAAAAATAGCTTTTTGTTTTTATCCACTGAAAAGTTTAAAATGTGTGAAAACAATCTCTGCCAAAAAATATAGAAGTTTAGACCTTGACGTTTCTCCTGCCCCTTATAAAGTTAAATAACCAGGAACAGTTTAGAGTAGTTACACAGAAACTGAAGTCAGATTGGTTGGGGTTCAACATGGAGAACAGTTTTCCCCTTCCTTATAAAATGGAACAAATGCCTGGGATTGTTGTAAGAATTAAGAGTTAACTCATAAAATATCTAGAATATTATTTAGTAAAAAGTTTGCCCTCCAGAAAAGTTAATTATCTCTCCTTTGGACAGAGTATTTGTGATAGAAGTTGTGCTTACAATTTTTTTTTGTTTGTTTGTTTCTTTTTTTTTTCTCTTCTATTACAGTTGTCCCAATCTTTTCACTGTTACTATCTACTGCCCCTTATCCCTGCTCCCAATCAATTCCCTCCCTGTAGTCCATGTCCGTGGGTCATTTATACATGCTCCGTGACTAGACTCTACCCCATCTTTTCCCCATTCCATCTCTTCCTTCTCCTCTCTGGTCACTGTCAGTCTGTTCCTTGTTTCCATGACCCTGGTTCTATTTCACTCATTTGTGTTTTTTTGTTCATTAGGTTCCTGTATTAGGTAAGATCGTATGGTATTTGTCTTTCACTGCCTGGCTTATTTTACTTAGCATAAGTTTCTCCAGTTCCATCCATGTTGTTGTGAAAGGTAGAACTTTCCTTCTTTCTTTCTGTCACCTAGTACTCCATTGTGTAAATGTACCACAATTGGTTGATTCACCATCTACAGATGGGCACTTAGGCTGTTTCCAGCACTTGGCTATTGTAAATAGCACTGCTATGAACATAGGCGTGCATATGTTCTTTTGAATTGCTGTTGAAGGATTCTTAGGGTATAATTCCAGCAGTGGAATTGCTGGTTTAAAAGACAGTTTCATTTTTAGTTTTTTGAGGAAATTCCATACTGCTTTCCATAGTGGCTGCACCAGTCAACATTCTCACCAACAGTGCACTAGGGTTCCCTTTTCTCCACATCTTTGCCAACACTTGTTTGTTGATGATGGTCATTCTGACTACTATGAGGTGGTATCTCATTGTGGTGTTTATTTACATCCCTCTGATGGCTAGTGATGTTGAGCATCCTCTCATACATCTATGGGCCTTCTGTATGTCCTCCTTGCAGAAGTGTCTGTTCAGGTACTTTGCCCATTTTAAATCAGATTATTTGTCTTCCTGTTATTGAGTTGTATAGTTCTTTATATACTTTAGAGATCAGTCTCTTATCTGAGGTATTATTGAAAAATACGTTGTCTCATATGGTTGGTTCCCTTTTCATTTTGCTGTTGTTATTCTTTAGCATAACATAAGCTTCTTAGTTGTTGTAGTCATGTTTATTTATTCTTCCTTTATTTCCCTTGGCCTAGGAGATATATCAGTGAAAATATTGCTGAGTGAAATATCTGAAATTATATTGTCATGGCTTACACTTAACTCTTTTACCCATCTTGAGTTTATTATGATATATGGTGTAAATTGGTGGTCTAGTTTCATTTTTTTTGCATGTACCTGTCCAGATTTCCCAACAGCAATTATTGAAGAGGCTATTTTTACTCCATTTTATGTTCCTATCCCCTTTATCATACAATTTTCTGTTAAAGTTGTTTAAAATGATTCATCTTTTAATTTATTAAAATTTATTATATATCAAGTTTTTCTAAAAATTATGCTTTTATGATTTATGAGTAATTAAATTAATCTAAACATTACATAACTCTTATCCCTATAGCCATTGGTGTTTTAATCCATATTTTATCTTTAGTTAATGAAATAAATTTAACACAGCACTAGACCTCAAAGACCTCCAACAAAACATTTAAAATATGTTGATTAAATTTCACTGTTTTAAATCCTCACCTGAAGACATGTTTATTGATTTTAGAGTGAGGGGAAGGAGGAGAGAGAGAGAGAGGGAGAAAAACATCAATATGTGAGAGAAACATTAATTGATTGCCTCTCACATGCACCCAGACCAGAGACTGAACCTGCAACCCAGGTGTGTACCTGGACCTGGAATTTAACCCGCAGCCTTTCATTTTACAGGATGATGCTCCAACCAAATGAGCTACACTGGCCAGAGCTGTTGATTAATTTTTTTCATATTTTTCATTTTAAAAATTACTCCAATATTTTAATATATCTTACTATTATAATGAATAAAAACTTAGGTTCAACCTCTATTAGATTATATCAAAATAAAATTGTTAGCATAAATGTATTCTGAAACTCAATATCAATGACAACAAAATAAATACAAATTTAAGGTTTACTGGTATTTAAATGGGCATTTTTCTTATGTTCCTTCAATAGAGACTTATTGAGTGTATACCAAATGTAAGGCACTGTACATTCAGAATATTAATGTTAGGATTAAGCTCAAATACCAGAATTTTTTGGTAGTTTGTATTTTAGCTTCTTATAAAATTTTTTTTTAAATGTTTTGCTGATTATACTGTTACAGTTGTCCCAATTTCCCTTCCCTCTGCTCCCCTCCACCCAGTGACCCCCCTCCCTCCAGTTGTCCCTCCTTTTTAGTCCATGTCCATTGGTTGTGCATATAGTTCTTCTCAACCTCTTCCTGTCTATTCCATTCCCTCCTACTATGCTTCTTACTCTCTGTACTATATCCCTCCCACTCCCCCATTCCCCCCTGCTGACCTCCCCCCAGTATGTTCCCCATACCTATAGTTCTTTTTCCACTCTCGTTGCCTATCTAGTTTGCCTTTGTTTTGATTCCCTAGCTTCTGTTGTTGGTTCTTGTGATGCAGGTTTCATTTTAATGTTCATAGTTTTGATCCTCCTTTTTCTAAACTAGTCCCTTTAACATCTCATATAACAATGGTTAGGATCTAATGAACTCCTTCAGTTTTACTTTGTCCTGGAAACACTTTCTCTGCCCTTCTATTCTGAATGACAGCTTTGCTGGATAGAGTATTTGTGGCTGTAGGTTTTGGATTTTCATTACTTTCCAGTCCCTTCTTCCCTGCAGGGTCTCCCTTGAGAAGTCATCTAATAGTCTAATTGGGACCACTTTGCACATGATTCTTTTCTTCTCTCTTGCTGCTTTTAAGATTCTCTCTTTATCTTTAAGTTTTGGCAATTTGATTATAATGTGTCTTGGAGTGGTTCTCCCTGGGTCCAGTTTTTCTGGAACTCTCTGTGCTTCCTGGACCTGTAAGTCTATTTCCTTCCCCAAGTTCAGGAAGTTCTGCTTCATTATTTTTTCACCTAATTTTTCAATTTCTAGTTCTTCTTCACCATCTGGCAATCCTATAATCCGTATATTCCATCTCTGATAGCTGTTCCAGAGGTTTCTGATCCTCTCCTCACTTTCCTTACTTTCTGTTTCCTCTTTCCACACTGGTTGACTGTTTGTTCCTTCCCTATGTTCTGGTTTTTTGATTTGATCTCTGGATTTTATTTTCTCACCACTTGTATGTGTTTTCATTCGTTTCAGTATGAGTGGCTTTCAATCCTTCCCGGTCTTGTTCCAAATCTTTTGTTAATTCTGTAAGCCACCTTATAACTATAGCTCTGAATTGAGCCTCTGAAAGGTTTCTTATTTGTTTGTCTGTCAGATTCTTCATCTGCTGCCCGGTGAGCTGCATCACTGGGATTTCTATAGTTGTCTGCCTCATTTTGACAGATTTGTGTTTTGCTTTGCTTTCTGGGCAGGCTGTAGGGGGCAGAGCCCATGTCACAACCTGGTGACTGGCGGCAATCCACAACCTTTTTCACTGCGCTGTGGTGCTTTGAGAGGGGACGGGGGTCCAAGATGGATTCCTGCTGTTATTCTCTGCTGGGAGACCGGGATTGGTCCTCCCACCCTCTGGGCCTCACCGTCCGAGGCAGTGTGTGTGCGGGGGACTGCCTTTCCCAGCATTGGGGTCATGAGTTGCCTGGGCTTGGCTGTGGCTGGGATTGCTCCCCCTGCTGCTGTCCCCACTGCTACTGCAAACAGCACCACCCGATTTCGCCCCCCCTACCCATCCAATGAGCACCACTGATTTATAACTTCATACGTTGGGCTTCTGTGTAGTTTTATTTTCTGGAATTTCTAGTTATCTTTTGTTTTGAGGTAGTTGTATTTCTCTCTAGTTGTAGAGGAAGACCAAGCGTGTCAGTCTAAGCCTCCATCTTGGCTGAGGGTTCAAAATTTTAATAGATTTTATTTCACTATAAATATAAAATAATTAATTACTTAAAATATTTTGTCTTGGTATCATTTATAGACATTTCCTTTTCATTCTTAGATATTATAAAACATTTTAAATCAGTCAAAATATTTCATTTCTATAAAATACTATCTTTAGAAATGTTGCCACTATGGCAACTGAAGCTCTCAGTAACAATACCATGCAAACAACCAAATTGAATTATGTTGATAGACTCTTGAAGTAATTAGATTATGAAGATGCTTTGTCTTTTCTAGTTCAGAGATTTGTATAACATTGCTAAACCAATCATACTGAAAATATTAACTTGTTTACTTTAATCATTTATTGTCATCTAACTCTATTATTTGTCTTACAATCTTCCATTATATACATGTTACAAAATTGCCTAGTTGATTTTTATCAATTCACTGATTACCTCCTGTTAAGAATTTCATTTGATATCTCTTTCTGGCATCTTTTTGTTTTGTGAATGTGTTTTACTAAATGGAGCAATGACTTGACTATAGGCAAGAGGATTCATCTTATTTAGCTTGGACAAGCTGAATACACCAGAGAATATGATTTGGAGAGTTTCCTTTATTTATTTTTATTTTGCAAGGGCTTTCTATTCATGTACAGATTCTTAGGATATTAGAGTTATTTTGATTTTCACAAAATGTGTTTAAAGTTGGGTTTGTGTCTATATGTAGAGGATGCCATTAGTAAATTCTTTGGTGTGAGTTGCTCAGTGATGTTGGGGCTGGGAAAACAGACCTGGCTGGGAATCTGTCACTTACAGATCAATACTGTGTCACTTTTTCCATCACTGTGGATGGGCAGGTGTAAACAAATGTCAGAAAATAGATTGCTTAGATCATGTTTTCCTTAGTATATTGAAGTTGCCTGGAGAACATTTTAGATTGTGATTGGAACAAAGCTATTATTCCAGACATAGCAACTAAAAGGTTAGAGTGTCCAAAGCAAAAGGAAGAACTACTGAGTAAGGCCAAAGATATAGCTGTGCTCTGGCTCTCCCCCATTTTAAACTAAAGCCTGAACACAAAAATGTGGAGGTAATATCATTCATTAGCAACTGGAACACTGTGGGGTAACCAAACACTCTTGCCTGAAATTTCTAGATAATCTTTGGCAAAAGCTTTTGTTTTTAGGATCTAAGTAATTTGCCCAGGAGTATGACATGATATATAAATAGATAGAGATATGTATATATACACATGAAAAAGGTAATAAATTAAATTTTGATGTATAAAAGGTATCTATAGTTTTTAATTAAAGAGACAGACACTGCTTTCAGAAAAGAAGTGTCCACCTACAAATCAATAACTACTGCTGATGATGATTGATTCAAAAAAGACTAATGCTTTAACAATTTCAGTTGACTTGCAATAATGTAAACATGATGTGGTTTCTTTACTAAATTTGTAAATTTGGCTTTTTAAATTACATACTAAATATATGCAAATAGAGTGAATTGCATTTTATTGGTTGTTAGAAATTGTCTATAAGTTAAACCCAATCAACACTAAAAATATTAAGTAGATGAAGTCAGCATCTACATATATATATTCAACCTTTTAAAAGTATATTTAGAAATCTCAAATTGAATTTTAAGTACAATTTTAAATATATATATTAGGCTTATTTCTTTGTGGCTTTTGAACTTTCTTCTTACATCTTTCAATTATCTACTATGCAGGGTAAATTAGTCACTTACCTAACCAACTATGTGCAGAAATATTTCAAACATCATGGATCTTATTATAAGTTCAGTGATAGAGTCTCTGATTGTTGGGGTAGAGAATATACTAATTAAGCTTGTTAATTTTAGTAAATTGAACAAAAATACCTCATATTATAAGAAGAAAATAAATGATTAAAGCTTAGTATAAAAATGTTTATAAACCAAAGAGGACTCAAAGAACTAAGATTCTTCATAAAAAATAAAAGTAACTGGACCCTGGATATTGGGAATAACTGACTTATGTGGTTACAAAATAAGCAATAAATATTTAATGAAAATTTACATTGGGCAAGGGAGTGTTTTCTGGAAATGGAGAGCTGAGAAAAGCACCAACAGTGGCCTCAATTTAAGTGAAAAAGTTAATAATATAAGTTAATAACTGATTATGACTAAGTAGTGTTTTGTTAGAATTTTTAAAGTAAATGAAACAATAGTATTAGCCAATAGAATAATATTTACATATGCAGGTCATTAAATTAAAAAAAAAATAACCTAGGGAATTTAAAGGAGAGAAAAAGACCATTAAAGCTATAAAATGTAAAAGGAAATAATAAAATGCTTTTTTGGGATTCATGTATTCAGACTTTCTCCTCTTTACTTGTCTCCTTCCTCTTCTTTATCTCCCAAACTCACCCTACCAAATATGAAATAACCAAGGTCACTTTCCTTCTCTCAGATCAGACTTATATCTTTGAAGTCATCCTAATTCTTTTTGTCTTCTTCCTGTATTACTACTCCACACTGTTACCACCACGACCTTTCTAAAACAAAAATCTGATTAGTTTTTCTGTTGCCTAAAGACCTTCAATTGACTATTAACTTCTAAAACATAAACTGCTTAAGTGACAGGCAGTCAAGATCTAGACCTAGCTTATCTGATTTTCAGTCCAATTTTTCTATTTTTAACTGAAGCTCTAGCACACGAAACTAACTATAGGTCCCTATATATTTTTTACAGTTTATTCTACTATAGACATTGTACATGACCCATTCACCAGAAACATTGTTTTTATTTCTCTACCAACCTGTGCTCTGCTTATCATTAAGGGCTTATATTAGACTTCCCTTATTCCATAAAAATGCCCATGGTATTATCTTATTATAGTTAGGGGCCCCAAGGAATACATATACAGTTTGCTATTGTCCAGTAATTAAATATATATATTTCTCAACTCCCGTATATTCTTTTTATTTACAAGCATTAAAAAAAGAACTTTATCAGAACAACTTATGCACACTCAACTGACATATTTAATGTGTAAAACTTAGTGAGTCTTGACACAATATACACCTGTGAAACCATTGTCACAGTCAGGAAAATGAACATATCCATCATCCTTTAAAGTTATTTTATGACATAGTATAATCCATTCTCCTCTTTGCCTCTACTACCTCATTTCCAGACAACCACAGATCTGCTTTGTTCACAATACATTAGTTTGTCTTTTAAAACAATTTTATAAATGGAATCCTATGTATGGGTGTTTTTGTTTGTTTACTTTTATCACTGCAATTGTGCATTTTGAGTTTCATCCATTTTGCTATATGTAGCAATGATAGGTCCATTTAATTGTTGAACAGAACTTATATTGCATGGACATACCACAAAACTGTTTATCTGTCACTGTTGATGGGAGTTGATTTGCAAGTAAAACTGTAATCAACATTTGCATATAAGCTTATGTGTGAACATATGCTTTTGTTTCCCTTACAAGATTGTGGAATAGCTCGATCATATTACAGGTATATAATACACTTTTCAAGCAAATGTCAAAATGTTTTTCAAAATAGTTGTACCATTTCACATTCTATATGAGAGTTTCAATCTCTACATTCTTGCAAACACTTAGATGAGCAGCCTTTTCAATTAAGCCATTCTAACAAGTAGTGGTATCTGATTGTGGTATAATTTGCATTTTTTTAATGACAAATGATGTTGAGCATCTTCACATGTGCTCATTTGATATCCATATATTTTCTTTGAAGAAGTATGCATATTCTTTGCTCATTGATGAGGAAGGATAGTTGTCCCTTAGAATTATATTTTTAAATTTCTTATATATTCTAGATACAGTTCCTTGTAGAATTTTTTTTTGGCAAACCTTTTCTCTAAATCAGTGGCTTTTCATTTTGATTTCTTTTTTTTTTAAATTTTATATTTTGGTTTTTCAATTACAGTTATCCCATTTTTTCTCCATTGCTCTCCCCACACAGCACACCCCCTCTCCCACAATCATATCCCTCCCTCCCTGTTGTCCATGTCCATGAGTCATTTATACACGTTCCTTGACTAAACCCTTCCCTTACTTATCCCCATTCTCTCCCTCACCCCGTCCCCCTATTGACTGTTATTCTGCTCCTTGTTCTATTTAGTTCATTTGTTTATGTTGTTATTTAGTTTTCTGTATTAGGTGATATCATATGGTATTTTTCTTTCTTTGTCTGACTTATTTCACTAAGCATAATTCTCTCTAGTCCTATCCATGTTGTTGCAAATGGCAGGAGTTTCTTCTTTCTTTCTGCTACATAGTATTCCATTGCGTAAATGTACTACAGTTTTTTGATCCACTCATCTACACATGGGTACTTAGGTTGTTTCCAGCACTTAGCTATTGTAAACAGCGCTGCTATGAACATAGGGGTGCATAAGTTCTTTTGAATTAGGGTTTTAGGATTTTTCGAGTATAATCCTAGCAGTGGAATTGTTGGTTCAAAAGGCAGTTCCATTTTTACTTTTTTGAGGTAATTCCATACTGCTTTCCATAAGTGGCTGCACCAGTCTGCATTCCCACCAACAGTGCAGTAGGGTTCCCTTTTCTCCACATCCTCACTAGCACTTGTTGTTTGTTGATTTGTTGATGATGGCCATTCTGACTGGTGTGAGGTGGTATCTCATTGTGGTTTTTATTTGCATCTCTCTGATGGCTAGTGATGTTGAGCATTTTTTTGTGTGTCTATGGACATTCTGTATGTCCTCTTCGGAGAATTGTTTGTTCAGGTCCTTTTCCCATTTTTTAATTGGGTTGTCTGTTTTCTTGATGTTAAGTCATATAAGCTCTTTATATGTTTTTGAGATCAGTCCCTTGTCTGAGATATCATTGGCAAATATGTTTTCCCATATGATTGGTTTCCTTTTCATCTTGCTGATGTTTTCTTTTGCTGAGCAGAAACTCTTTAGTTTGATGTAGTACCATTTGTTTATTTTTTCCTTTATTCCTCTTGCCTTAGGAGATGTATCTGTGAAGGTATCATTACGTGGGATATCTGAAATTTTTCTGCCTATGTTTCCCTCTAGGACTTCTATGGTGTCACAGCTTACATTTAAATCTTTGATCCATTTTGAGTTTATTCTTGTGTGTGGTGTAAGTTGGTGGTCTAGTTTCATTTTTTTGCAAGTCCCCATCCAGTCCTCCCAGCACTATTTGTTGAAGAGGCTCTTTTCACTCCATTTTATGTTCCTTCCTCCTTTATCAAATATTAGTTGGCCATATAGTCATGGATTTATTTCTGAATTCTCTATTCTGTTCCATTGATCTATATGTCTGTTCCTATGCCAGTACCAGATTGTTTTGATCACAGTGGCTTTGTAGTAATGTTTAATGTCTGATATTGTGATTCCTCTTGCTGTGTTCTTCTGTCTCAAGATTGCTTTGGCTATCAGGGTTTTTTTTTTTTTTTTTTTGTTCCATATGAATTTTTGGAGTGTTTGTTCTAAGTCTGTGAAATATGTCATTGGTATTTTAATAGGGGTTGCATTGAATCTATAAATTGCTTTGGGTACTATGGCCATTTTGATGATGTGATTCTTCCCATTCAAGAACATGGTATTTGCTTCCATTTATTTGTATCTTCCTTAATTTCTTTCTTCAGTGTTACGTAACTGAAAGTAAAGGGATATAAAAAAGTATTCCAAGCAAACGGACATGAAAAAAAGCTGGATAGCAGTACTCATATCAGACAAAATGGATTTCAAAGCAAGGACAGTAAAAAGATAAAGAAGGACATTTCATAATCGTTGGCAGCCGTCCGTCTCGAGAGACGATGGTGTAGCTTCTTAAGAGTCTATCTGCACCGCCGAGAATGGCTGTGCAGTCCGACTCGGGAGTGACACGGTATCTGTCTCCTCCCGTGTTGAATCGACATCTTGCGATGACGCTGGAGTGTCCTCTCCAGCGAAGCTGAAGCTACAGAGCCTGGGCAGGGTGATATGGAGGGTCTGCTGTTGCCCATGCAGCAGACCCCCCCTCTCTTCGCAGCTGAAGGGTTCAAGGGAAAGACGGAGTCAATACAGCTTGGCTTCAGGTGCGCCGCACATTTCATAATACTTAAGGGAATAATCCATCAAGAAGTTATAACACTGATAAACATATATGCACCCAACATAGGAGCACCCAAATACATAAAGAAAATACTAGAAGACCACAAGAAGGATATTAACAGCAACACATTCATAGTAGGGGACTTTAACACTCCATTATCAACAATAGACAGATCTTTGAAGCAAAGAAACACCAAGGATATACAGGCATTGAACAACACACTAAACCACATAGACTTAACTGATTATATATATATATATATATATATATATATATATATATATATATATATATATATATATAACTGATATATATATATAAAACTTTTCACCCCAAAGAAGGAAAGAAGGAAAATATACATTCTTTTCAAATGCACATGAGACATTTTCAAAGACAGACCACATGATAGGACACAAAACAAGCCTCAACAAATTCAAGAAAATTGAAATTATATCAAGCATCTTTTCAGACCACAATGCCTTGAAACTAGAAATTAACCTCAGAGAAAAAAATCAAAGACATCATTTTCATTTTATTAACAGCATCATTTGAAAAAGTCACATTTTGATGAAATTCAGTATATCTTTATTTTTCTTTTATAGTTTTTTTTTTAACTTGTAATGGGGTCTTTCTGAATACTCTAGATTATTTTGCATGGTTGTGATGTCTTTCCACTGTGCTCGGTGAAAACATAAACTATTCCCAACCATTGTGTGAATTTGGATGATAGTTTGACCCATTCTTCTCTGTCTTATGGCTCTTTCTGCACCTTTAGGTATTTTCCCTTCACAGATGTGCTTACCAGTGCTAAAGGCTTGAGAAATCCCTCTATATTAGCTCTGTCTCCTTTACTTAGAGAGATCACTGGGTCCTGTTTGATTCACCCTCCATGCTCTGTGGGCTAAGCTCTTCCTCATTCAGTAAACTAGAACAATGACAGCGCTTACCCTGTCCCTGTCCTTTTTCTAAATGTTGCTGTGTTGAGTTTGCTATTGTCCAGTAATTATAGATATATGAAATTTTTGTCCAACATTTTTTATTCCTTCGAGGTTAGAGAAGAAATCTAGTTTGTTACGTCATCAAGGCCAGGAGAAGAAGTCTATTAATTATCCTTTTATGGATCTATGTTCCTCAAAGAAACTGAACTCCCTGATGGCATATAATCTAATCCATATTTATTATTCAACAAATATTTGCTAAAAAAAATTAATGCATTTTTTTGAATCCACATGATTTGTTTGGAAATGAAGCCTGCTTTTACTTTATTCTTATATTTTAATTGCAATCAATTCTATTGAAAATATCTAAAATAGGTAAAGAAGAAAGGAGTAGAAACTGGAATACAAACTTTAACTTGCTATTAGGCATTTCTTTGCTATTTTTATTGACTAAAACCAAAACTTGCTCAGCTCAGCTTTGGAAATAGAATAAAGCAGACATGATATTTACTTTTAAGAAGCTCAAGTGAATGAAAATACAAATGGAAAAGAGCCAGACACATATTAAAATAAAATTCTGACCCACAGCCTGCAGCAACCAGCCCAAGAAGCCAAACCACAACCTCTGTAGCCTTTGGCCCAAAATAGTCAGGACTCGATCAATAACTAAGGGCTTCCGTAATTTTTACCCCTGCTTCCAATTTAGGACCAATCAGAGAAATCCAAATATACCACCCTAATCAATCACATATGATGTCTCATTTCTAGGTAACTTGCCTCCAGCTTCCCTATGCCAACACCCCCAATCTGGGCATACCTGACACTTTTCATTTTTTTCACTATAAAATCTTTCACTTTTTTGCCTGCCTTTAATTCTACCAAATGCAAATGACTGTGGTTGACTCTCTTGCTTTAGCAAGCTTTGTTAAGATAGCCTGTCCTTATTCTCATCTGGATGGTCTTCATTTATTTCCAAAGTCATAGATGGTAAGAAATGTAGTACATGTGTAAAAGTTTTTTATACTATTAATTGATATATAGATTAAATAATTCCATTCTCATTTAATTTTTATAAATATTTATTTCTATTATTTGACTTCAGGGGCAATAATTTTCAGCATCCTTATTTACTATAAAAATCATGATACTTTTTCCAAATTATAGACCTTGCCATACAGTGTAGAAAAAAATAAATTGTAATAAAAGTAAAATAAATTGCTTTATTTTATTCCATTCTCAGATTACATCCTGGAAGGTAAGGAAAAGAAAATAATATCTATTGCATACCAATCTGGTGTCGGACATAGTACTAAAAATTTTTATAAAAACTGACACCTCATTTAATTCTTAGAATTCTCAATGCTGTGGAAATATTATCATTCTTTTACAGATGAGAACACTGAAACACAAAGAACTAAAATAACTAGTACAGGGTCACAAAGCTAACAAAGCACTCAATGTCAAAACGAACAAAGGTCTCTCCAACTACAGATCAAGGTTTCTCGACTTACTCTGTGCTATTGGTAGTTTTTGCTGCATTATTTTTCATTGTAATGTCCTGTGTATTGCAGGATGTTTAGCAGAATCCCTGGCCCCTAACCTCTAGATGCCAGTTGTACGGTACTTCCCAGTCGTGACAATCAGAATGTGTCCAGATATTGTGAAACGTCCCCTAGTGGGCAAAAATTATACCTGGTGAGACTCACCCAGAGCTGTAATTCAGCTAATCTACATACTATTAGCGTTCCGTTAGCTAACCTAATCTTTCACAATTGATTGTTTCCATCATATGTTTCAGTCAACTTCTTGAAGCAAGGGAATTCACACACACGCAAACACACATAAAAATACAGAAATACACAAATACAAACATATACACACATCCCTCACTGTCTGCCTTGCCTCTCTCCTGTGCATTCCTATAAATTCTCTAATGAAATTAGAATTGATTCATTTTCAGCAGAAATCCACTTTTAGTTTTATAATTGTTGTCTTGGGAGTTGATGTATTCAGTAAGGCCCCAAAGGAGATTCTGAAAAAAGAGCTGCTTGTCAGTCTTCAATTGCTTCGAAAGGAAACTAGATTTATGATCAACTTCTTACTGATCCTTTTGTTTGTTTGTTTTCAGAGTCCTTTAAATTAGTCAATCAACCTTGCTCTGTCATGCTTCGACAATATTCTCTCTCTGTGGTGTCCCTGCTTTTTTTTTGTTATTACTTCTCCTTCCTTTTTTCTCTCTTCTCTATTTACTACCAACCCCTTCCTCTCCCACCTCTTCTGTTTTCCTCCTCTTTTTCTCCTCTTTGAGAGTTCCGTAGGGCACCAAAATGCATAGATGTAGAATTCTTTTCCTCTTTTTTATATTTCTACCTCTCTCCCTTGCTCTCTTCTCTCTTCTGACTCGAGCTCCCTGCCAGCACAGCTGCCCCATCCAGGCTTTGATGCTGCTCTGTTATCTTTGGCACCAGCTCACAGGCTTCACTGGGCTGAAATTGGAATCCTTCCATCCCCATCTCCTCTCTTTTGTCCTACAATATGGTTATCCTGGAAGCCACTCAGCTGCCTCCCGATATTAGAGTAGGTGAGGAGAGCACTCTGAAGCCAAAACTGAGCACTGAACATCTTACAACAGTGAACACCTTTGTTGTTCCTAATACCTTTTCCCAAACACATGTAGGGGGATTTTGAAATGAATGTCAGCATCGCTCACTTCTCCCTTAGCAAGGTGTGGTATTTGGCAGTGATTTTCAAGAAAGTACTTATCTTTGATAATCATTTTGAGCTGAAATTACCCTGGTTTCATTGTAAAACCTCATACTTGAAGTAACATATTTTCCCAGTTTCATGGGGTGTGCCAAATATTTTTCAGCTGCATAAAGTAAACTGAATAAAGAGATATGAAAAACCTGAAATAAAGAATTTCTGTGACAACACTGATTTAAGCCTACATCCTCCTCTTAAAAACTCATTTCCTATTTAGAGCTGAATAAAAAGTATACATTAACTCTGCTCCTTGGAGAAACTCTTCAGTATGAAAGAATTGACTCTAATCATTGAGTTGATGGTGTAGCATCAAAGAGTGTGGATTTATTTTGGCCTGTAACATTTTAACACAGACTCAGAACTGGTTTAAATGATTTGGAGGAATAAAAATGTTAAAATTGTGTACTCCTATTCCATATTATAGTAAGAAGTTCCCGTGGAGAAAAATAAAACTATAAGCATACCATAATTTTCCTGCATAAAAATGAGGAGTTAGGAACCTGAAGCTTCTCTTTAGAACACTGTACAAAAGATCTCTATCTGTTTCATTCTTGTTTGGTGTTATTCTGTGCAGAAAATCATGTACTACTCTTAGCTCCATTTGCTTATCCTACTATGCAGCCACCTCCAAACTGATTATTTCCTTTTAAAGCAGGAGTAAAATCTCCACTTCCCTTCCTCTTCTGGGCAGCCTCAGCAAAAAGGCAGCTTATACAATAATGTTTTGTGAGAAAAGAGCCCATTAACAACAACACCAACTTAGATTTATATAGTGCCTTATCACATATGCAGCAAAGCAACTACAGGCATTTTCTAAAATGGAAAACATTTCCTTTTAGGCTTCTAAAAAAATCCTTATTAAATAACAACAATGACGACAACAACAAAGACTAACTTGAACATGTGAACTAATAAAGGACAAAACGTGTTCTTCTTATTCTCAATTAGGTGTGGCAGACTTTAAATCAAATCGTGCATTTCATTGTATAAATAGATATGACTGGAATTTAGGGCCCTCATGAAAAAGACAACTTTATTTGAAGGAGATTCTGTCCAAATTTCTAAAGTACTGCTTGCCTTAATCCAATTGCTTTGTTCAGTGTAGCATTTCTTTAGCAAGATTTTGAAAACTATGATTTATTATTATAATGTGTCACAATACTTTTTTCTAGGTCACATTTAAGGTGGAATGCTGATTTTCATTTTCTTGTTTAACTAGGAATTTAGCCAGTTGATTAGTCTTTTTAAAATAGAATCATTTTTTAAAGTTGTCCTTTATAATGCTACCTACCTACTATGGCTGCAGGTAGCATAATCAATCCATGAATGTTGAAACCTTTTAGTTGTGAAGTAATCTGTATTAGCATAATCTCAACTGACAATGATTAAAAAGTATAAATGCTCCTTTAATGCAAATATCACAATGTTATAGTTATTATCTTTGTTTCTAGCTTTGATAAAGGTTGGATTATACCCTCAACACCCAAAATTGATCTTAATTTTATAATAAGAGAATTTCTATAACGGCTTTGTTTATGGCTAAAGCATGGTGTTTAAAGTCAGGCATATATTTGGTTTGACTATCTGACAGAGCTATTGATGATTTGTCTAACCTTGAGAGTGATACCAATAGACAGGCTGTCGAGACTGCTGGGAGTGGACTGAGGGCGTGGCTTGAAGCCAGACCATAGGGTTTGCGAACTGCCTAGGACCAGGAGGCAAGAACACTGAGTTTCACAGCACTCTTGTGGGGCGGGCTCTGTTGCTCAGGTAACTGAACACATTCTCTGTGCCCCCAGGTAAGATGGCGGCAGGAGGAAATCCTTACACTGAGCACGTGGAAAGCTAGCAAGACAATTGGATGAAAGGAAAAAAAGCCCTCTTACCCAGTTCCTGGGCCAGATTGGGGGGCAGACCAGGGGGAGGCAGGCACATGGGAAATAAAGGTTGAAATGGCAGCAGCAGGTTTTGGACCAAAGAGGAATGTCAGTCTAGGCAGGGGGTAAAGGGGATTTGTAGGGAGGGGAACCCACCCAAAACATGTGCAAGTTTAGGAAATTAATTGGTCATTCTGCGAAAACATCTGGTCTGTGTCCCACATCCAAAGCTAATGTAAACACAGGGGAACAAAGAACTCTCTCTGTCTTCTTGTGGCTGTAGCTCAGGACCTGACTCGAATGGTGCACTGACCCATCCTCTCCGTGACCTCCAGGAGAGAGTCTCTCTCGCTCTCCCTCATTGACCTGGTGGAGAATTTGCTAGTGCGTTTGCACACTCTCCAGTCTACAACCATGGGACGTTGTGGCACTAGAAGCTGCATGGCCAATGGTGACACCAGCTATACATGCAGCCTCAGGTAGGGGCCTGAAGCAAGATAGAAGCTGGGAATAAGCTAAGCTACCTGGATGACCACTTAGCCCTCTTGGGCTCCAAAGGATGTTATTCTAAAATGAAGCAAAACTTCTGGGCATGGCCTTTGGTTTTGGTCTTGTTGAAGACAGTTGGGTTTTGTCTGGGTTTTGCAGGGGAGCTGAGATTTGAAATGGGAGGTCCACATTCTCCCAGATTGTTCAGCATTCAAATAAAACCCTTTTTACTTTCTTACGAGCCTCTGTCTCTAGAGTTTGCTTTGGTGATGGTAGGCAGCCTAGCTGCACTTTGGCTTAGTAACACTAGTTAACTGATTTTTAAAGACTTGATGTCTTATTCTCTGAAACAGCGATTTTCAACTGATGTGCTGCAAGAATTTCTAAAACATGCAATACCTATTTAGTAAGGAACACTGACCTCTTTTTAGTTAGGTTGTCAAAAAAAAAAAAAAGATGACAATAACTAACAACAATAGTCATCCAATATGAATAAATCAAAATTACACTTATTTTTTCAGAATTTTAGTAATTAGTTTATGTGTGCTGTGAGATGAAAATGGTTGAAGATTGTTCCTCTAAAATATAAGTAATAACATTATAAGAGGTCATTAAGACCCCATGAATAATTTGGTATAATGTATGAGATTGATTGGGATTGAAAGTAAAATGATAGCCCATGATTAAGGGAGGAAATGGGGCCACTATCTTGAGATATTACCTTCAGAAAAGCAAAGACTCAGATTGGGAGAGCTCAGAGGATCCCAACTAATATTCATTCCAAGTTGAGGAGCAAATACTGAAGGTTCAACCCAAACTTATATTATGCAATGAAAAAATATGGTAAAAAAAGTGAAATCATGATGCAGACCAGGTTTGGTTCAGAAATTAAGAGGAAGTAGAAGTGAGAGAAAATGGACAAAAATAGTTGTATTTTCAGGAAGCAGTTAACTATTAAAAGAAAAGGAAGAAGACAGACATTGAATACAGATAGTCAAATAGAATATAAATTATGTGGAGAGAATAAAATCTGAAAGAACTCACCTACATCATTCTCAGTCATCTGAAAAATATTCTGATTCCCTTGAGTATAGCCCTGATCACTCCCTATAACATATAGGTGGGGCAACAGAAACTTACTCTATTCAATATGATTAATCAATAAGTAATCAGCTGTAGATCTATAAAACAAAACAATATCAGTGATGGTGGGTAAGAAAAACAAATGAGAAAAAAATTATTGCCATAGAGAGCTGCTGTAACTGTGACCAAACTTTTTTCCAAGGACTAAGAAAAATTGAATACAATAAAATAAATGTGTTTCTTAATAGAAGCACTAAACAGATATAAAAGAGCTCTTAAAGGCAAGAGATGAAAATGAAGCAAAATCAAGCAAGTATAAAATAGCAGAAAAAAATTCACTTCCCAAAGGGATATTAACCAAAAATAGAAAAATAAATATCACTACGTACATATATATAATGAAAAAATTAATATTAGGCAATACAATCACATATGCTTTTCCCCCCAGCATCCTTCACATTAATTTAAGACTGGCAATATCCTAAATGCACATCCATGTGGAACTGCAAATACATTTTAATAACCATTCAAATAAGCATCATTAAACATGAAAAAGATTTGGAAAGCTAGTTACAGATTTATATAAAACACCTTCTTGGATATAATTTTAAATGAGATGCCAAGACACATAAGCATATGTATATATTACCATAAGTGCAATATGTTTGTGTGTGCACATACACCTTTGTTTGTAAGCATTTTTTCTTTTGTGAGCATATATTATCTCAGCAGATACAAGACCAATAGCATGATTGCTGAAAGGCGAGAAATGGGCGGGTGGAAAACAGGGATGGGCGAGAATATTTTTTACTCCTTTAAAATATTTTAGTATGTAAATAAATATATTTAAAAATGAACCTAGTACTGGCCAGGTGCTCAGGTAGTTGAAGCATTATCTTGTACACCAAACGGTCATGAGTTCAATTCCAAGTTTGGACAAATTCCTAGATTGTGGATTTGATGTTTGGTCGGGTGCATATAGGGGACAGCCGATTGATGTTTCTCTTGCACATGGATGTTTCTCTCTCTCTCTCTTCCTCTCTCTCTCTCTCTCTCTCTCTCTCTCTCTCTCTCTCTCTCAAATCAGTAAAAATATATCCTTGAATGAGGGTTTTAAGAAATAAAATCAACCTAAAGAAAATAAGTCACATAAAAGTATTTTAGTGCACAAAATTTTGAAAACTTTTAAAGTTATTTGAGCTATGTTTAAAATATGCTAAATGTCAATCCCATAATATCAGACTTCTTCACTCTTCTTTGATTCATATCCAACAGCTTGCCCAATGACTAAATGATGATTTACCTCAAATAACCAATTTTATGGGAGGTCTGGCTGTTTACATTATGGTCCTATACCCAAGACACTATCTTTTTATTTTATAGTCAATTTTCAGATTACTTCTAATGTCCATGGTAATAGTAACCACCATATGTGTCAGAAGTCACTCCTAAATATAGGCATATAAATAAAGTTACATTTAAAACTTTTAAAAGATATTTACATTTTCTACTTGTACATTTCCTCTTTCTTTTGCTATAAAATCAATTCCAATCTCACCTGAACCCTAACATTGTCAGATACTGCTGGTTCTAAAGGTCAAAGTTATTCTAGCCTAACATTCTTGCACCTTTTAATTTTGTTGAACTTTCTCAAATTTTTTTCATCAGTTCTGCATACCACTCTTGATTTTCCTTCCAATTCTGTTTCTACTCTGTCAACAGTTTTCTTGTTCTTTGTTCCTTTTTTTTTTTTGCTCTTAAATAGTCTTGTTCCCAATTTCTATATTTTCCCTTCCTAATTGTATACATCTTAGTAAACTTTTCTACTCCAGTGCTGTTACTACTTCATGCATGAAGAGCACCCTCTCAGCAGCTGTAAACACCTGTAAACCTTATACAGTATGTGAACCACTGGAGCTTTCTACCTAAAATTCTCTTATATAAAATTGTTCTTGTCTCCAAGTTTGTTTTGCTCCTTATCCTACTACCGTTCAGGTTTTGATGCTTTTAGCTTCTATATGTCTCTTGAATCTATTTTTTAATTTTCAAAACCCATTTGTCATAGACCCAATTCAGAATCTTTTCATATTTTACCTCAACAGTGACCACAGGTGACACTTCAAAAGTAAAATTTACTGTACCTCGCATCCAATTTGTACAGGAGAAAAGTTAGTCAGCTATATTGGATTTAAAAAATATTAAAAGGTTATAGATGGTAGAATTTAGCAGACACAAAGTTTAAAAATGTTTTTTATATGAATCAAAGAAGAAATCTCAAAGAAAATAAAATATACATAAAACTGAACAAAAATAAAATACATTTCAAAATATGTGGGATGCTGCTAAAGAAATGCTGAAAGGAAATTTATAGCACTAAATGCTTATATTACAACAGATGAATAGTGAGAAATCAATAATCTATGATCCTACATAGATTATTGAAAAAGAAGATCAAAATGTATCTAAAGCAAGCAGAAAGGATAAAATAAAAGATTAAAAATAATTAAAACTGAAAATAGAAATACATTACCCAAAATTAACAAAATAAAAAGCTCCTTCTTCTAAAAACTCAGTGAGTTTGGTAGTCTCTAGCACAACTGACAGAGGCAATTAAAGAGAAGATGCAGAGCAGTAATATTGGGAATGAAACAGAGGGTATCACAACATATCTAGTAGCCATGTAATGTTAATAAGAAAATACAGTGAACAATTTTATACTCATAATTTCAACAACTGAGAGGAAATGGGCCAATTAATTGAAAACTACAAATTACCAAAATTCAGCCAAGATAAAATAGATAACCTTAATGGCACTGTTACTATTAATTTAAAATTTAATTTTAAGGTTTCTATAAAAAATTAAACTAATTGAAGAATTTTGCCAAATATTCAAAGAATAATTAAAATCAGTTTTGTACATTTTGTCTTGTAATATGAATTTTTTTAAAAAGAAATACTCCCCAACTCATTTTGTCAGACTCATATTACTCTCCAATACAATATTAACAAATCAAATACTACAATGTATGAAATAAGCCAGGCAAAGAAAGCAAAATACCATATGATATCACCTAATACAGGAAACTAAAGAACAACACAAACAAATGAACTAAATAGGACAAAGAGCAGAATAGCAGTCAATAGGGGGGAGGGGGGAGGGCGAGAAGGGGGATAAGTAAGGGAAGGGTCTAGTCAAGGAACATATATATAAATGACTCATGGACATGGACAACGGGGAGGGATATGATTGTGGGAGAAGGGGTGGGCTGGGAGGGGGGAGCAATGGGGGAAAAATGGGACAACTGTAATTGAAAAACCAAATAATAAAATTAAAAAATAAAATAAAATAAAAATAAATATATATGATAGCCAAGCCACTCATGGTGAAATAACAATTGCTGTTAAAGATGGACAGAAATATATAAAAATGTTTTTATTTAAAGATGTCACAGTTGCATAATTCAGACAACACACATAATCTACAAAAAGGTATTGGAACTTATATGTAAACTTGGCAAAGTTGCAGGATACATAATCAACATATAAAAGCAAAATGCATTTTTATATTCTAGCAACAATTTGAAAATAAATTTAAAATCACACAATGAAAAGACAAAATTTTAGGGATAAATTAAACAACAGGGTTGTATCTATTTTTCAAAACTTACTCAACTCCACAATTAAAATGGGGATATTTTATCAATGTATATATATTATTTGCCTCAATGAGTCAAATAATAACAAAAAATAGATGTGATAGTTACAGTCTGATTAATTTTTTAACATATTCACTATTTTAAAAAACTGATAAGTTATTCTTGTTGGAATTCCAAATCATTAGTTATCTCCTTACCAATAATTTAATGTTGTGAATATAAGTACTTCGATACTTCTGGGTAATTCATTGAACAACTATTTATTGAAAAATTGTTATGCAACAAAACAATATGGAAGAAGTATCAGACACAAACTTATAACATCAACAGCCCTATATTCCTGTTTTTAAAAAAAGAGAGAAAGAGAGAGAATGAAATGTCCCAGCTCCTACCAAAGGCCAATTCTATCACATCTTGCCTTTCAAGGACAGTCACTTCTGTTAACCCTTCATTCCTCAGCTATCAGTATGTACTAATAGTAGAGCATTACCATCTGAATAAAAATATGCCAAGATAACTTCCATTAAAAGAAAACCATGAATAATAACAACAACAATCTCCTGTAGCTCCATCAGACCACTGCAGATAACATTTCACAAATCTTTTCTCTTCAAAGCAAAATTTCTTGGTTATCCTACATTTATAGTTTTCACTTCAAAATTTCCATTCATTCCAGAATGCACATAGTCTAGCTTTTTCTCCCAGCACACTTTTAAAATGGCTGGCATCATGACCAACAGCAATGTTCATGTTGACAGCCTAATGGATATTTCTCTTTTTTCTTTTATTGCACTTTTCATTGCCACAATTAACTAACCCTTCCTTGAAATACTCATATCTTCCTTTAGACAAGTGGATTCTGTGTTACAAGTGTTCCTAACTTTTCCCTTTAGTCTCCTGCTTCCTCCTCTGTTCACCACCTGGACTCTCAACACTGTGGCTCCTCAGGGCCTAGCTTCCACTGGTTGAAGATAAGCTTCTTAAGTACTGGGATGCTGGTGGATGTGCCTAATTTACAGAAAAAACATGAGCTATTTAAAAACATTTTCCTGTCTCCCTCACAAAACTGTGATTATAAAATGAAATAATGAGGAAAGTACAGGAGTGTCTGAAAATAATACTAAAATATTTTAAATTCAAACCATGAAAAAAATTTTCGAAAAAAGGAAAACAATATAAAATTTTTTTCACCCAGAGTTTTAAAATTTTGTGAATTCTTCAGTGCAGGAACTATGTGTGTGTGTGTGTATTTTCTCACTAGGTTTATACCTTCTTTCCAGACACTTTCAAGTCACTGAAAACTATTCGTCGTCGTCAGCAGCCGTCCGTCTCGAGAGACGATGGTGTAGCTTCTTAAGAGTCTATCTGCACCGCCGAGAATGGCTGTGCAGTCCGACTCGGGAGTGACATGGTATCTGTCTCCTCCCGTGTTGAATCGACATCATGCGATGACACTGAAGCTACAGAGCCTGGGCAGGGTGATATGGAGGGTCTGCTGTTGCCCATGCAGCAGACCCCCCCTCTCTTCGCAGCTGAAGGGTCCAAGGGAAAGACGGAGTCAATACAGCTTGGCTTCAGGTGCGCCACAGGAGTTGCCGGTGTTGACTACAACGTCAAACCGCCTTAGGGACTCCGGCTCCGGATTTTCTGTCGGGGTTTACTCCCTTAGCCTTTCCCCTGAAGAGGTGTGCCGCAAGGCAGCGGAGGTTTTTTGGAGTCAGAGTTTTCCTTCTCTGATGTACCCTGACTGGAAGATCGAACCAGCGACACTTAGCTCGCAGGCCGACGCTCAATCCACTGAGCTAAACCAGCCAGGGCTACTGAAAACTATTATGTTTTAATTATTGGTATTAGAGTAGTTTGGGATTAAATTTATTATTAGCAGGTTTTTCAAAAGATTTTATATCAAATTCATTAGCACTAATCATCCATCTATCCTCTAAACCTATTTCTACATTAGGCTGTAGGTGTATGACAGTGTTTTCTTATAATGTCGAGAGCTCCCACACTACATGAGACAGTCCAGCACTGAACAGAATAGAGCTTTTGTTGTATTGCCATTAGTTCATTTTCATATATATTTTCTCTCCTGCAGAATTGTATGTTTTTGATAATAGAGTACATTTTCACCATGTTATTTTACATGTACAGTATATCCCTCCTATACACCAGCTAAAATCTATATAAATCAGTACTAACATATAATTAGGTACTCATTTTTATATTACTATTGGAAGCTGTTTGTAAAAACAAATTCTAATGTAGTAAACATAGCTCAGAAGGAAAAAGAAAATAGGTAGAAAACCATGGCAGGATTCAGGCTCTGAGTGATAGAAGAGGGGTTTTATCCTGGAGCATAATGAAAAGAAGTAGGAAGTGAGTGGGAGTGGTCACTATGTCGGGCCAAGCTCCAGCAGCCAGCTCTATTGGAAAGCCTGAATCAGCAGCCTCATCGGCCTAAATTGAACATTTTTCTAATATGTAATTCTCTTCATTTTATCTAATTTTACTAGGGTATTAAATAAATCAGATGTGGGCAAACCTTTGGCCAAATTAGTGAGGTAATTTGGAATAACAAGGAAAATTATCATTGGCAATTTTTATTGAATTTGTTAACATAAATTATAGTCACTGAAAACCTGCAGCAAGGTTTATTAAAAATTGAAATTTTTGACAATTGCAGAAAGGATTTGGCTATTGACATGTTATTGGAGAAGGAAGACAAAACAAAGCTTTTAACTTTATAAATTAATTTATTTAATCATGTGCATGAGGGAGAAAAATAAGTATCAAAATGTTTCCTCACATTTAATAAAATATTTGTAAAATGATTGAACCAGTATCTTGGAGCATTTTTGGCATATGGTATTTCCATTTTAAAATCTAACAATTTAGAAATTAAAAAATATCTACTTTTCTTGCAATTTGAAAAAGTATCTATTGTTTCAAAAATTGGTTA
This sequence comes from Furipterus horrens, assembly GCF_987537825.1. NCBI lineage: Eukaryota > Metazoa > Chordata > Mammalia > Chiroptera > Furipteridae > Furipterus > Furipterus horrens. The sequence goes on from NW_028327173.1 coordinate 53,249,281, forward strand.
ATGTACCAGAATTATCATTTTATCTCTGAAAGTTAAAATATATTACATAAATGCACACACACACTTATACATGCATACACACACACACACACACACACAGACACATTTCTTGAAATTATGTGGCCATTAAAGACCATTGTATTTTTGTTGTGCTCAATTGTATTTGCAACTTCCCTGTCCGGTAAACAACTAATTTTCTGAACACTGTTCATGGTGAGTTGAGCCACTGCTCTTGCTTATTCAGCATCTCTTTTAATTTGTAAGCAGTTCCATAAATCTTCCCTGGCTTCTAGGGACATAAAGACTCCTATGATGAAGTGGCCAGCATGGTGGCTTAACAAGCTGAAGACTAGCTTTTTCTCTCCATGCATCCTAGGGACCTTTGTCTTATTCCTGGCAAAGTAGATCAGATTTTGAATTCCAGCCAGGGTAATTAGCACACTTTAGGAGCTCAATACACAAAGCAGAATGGTCAGCATTAGCAAAGATGTCTTGTGAGTGTTTTCTGAGTGGTAGAAAAGAAAAAGGGATGACCAGCTGCAGCAGGTCTTTGGGAGTCTAAAGAAAGGGACCCATTAAATACAGTTCCACCTAGGGGAGAGTTGTGTATCAACACTTGAATGTCTTTATTATCAGTTTTGCATTCCAAAAAATAGAAATAAAGATCTAAGATTTCCTCAACATTCCCTGGAAAGCTCACTGAGGACTTTATATTATATAAAATAAAAGTATCAACAAAAATAAGGTTTTTTATAATTTTAGTAACAATAACCTTTCTGGTAGTCATTTAGCTTACTGCACTCTGAAAGCAAAATTGTAAACTGTCTTAAAATGGGCTTAGTGATGGAGTTAAAATGGCTGGATTTTTGAAACATTTATTATCAAATTTTCACAAAGGTTGTATTGTCAACATTTTGAAGCAGTGTTTTGGAAACTAGGCAACTGCAGTAAAATAATTTGGAATTTTTAGGGAGACTCAAGAACTATGATCAACATTCAACATTCTATGCTTTAGGCCCCATTTTAATTTATTAGTTTACTATCCAAGTGTATGATAATTAATATAAGTCATTACATGTATCATACATTAAATATATATAATATATACAATATATGTACATATATATTTTATATGTATATATAAAAAATTGGGTAGAAGCTACAAATAGCTCCCATATAACTTGTCCCCACATATGCACAGCCTCCCTCACTATCAAAATTTTATATCAGAATGGTATATTTGCTCACAATCAAGCAACTCACTACGACAAATAATTATCACCCAAAATCCATAATTTATATTAACATTCACTCTTGATATTGTACATTTTATGGGCTTGGACAAATATATAATGACATGCAACTACCATTACAGTATCATGAAGAGTAATTTCACTGCCCTAAAAAATCATCTATTTTCTACCAATTCATCCCTCTTCCATTCCAACTTCTGGCAAATACTGATTTTTTTTATCATTTCCATTATTTTGTCTTTTCTTGGATGACTTACAGTTGGAATCATATAATATATATCTTTTGTGATTTGCTTATTTTACTTAATAATATGCATTTAAGTTTCCTCTGTCTCTTTATGACTTGTTTGCTAATTTTTTTAAACATTGAGTAATAGTCTATTGCCTGGATGTGCCACGGTTTTTTTCATCAATTCACCTACTAAAGGACATCTTAGTTTCTTCCAAGTGTGGCCAATTATTAGTAAAGCTACAACTAACATTTTATGTACAAGTTTTTGTGTGACATAAATTTTTAACTCCTTTGGGTAAATACCAAAATATACAATTGCTAATTATATGGTAAGAGAATATTTAGCTTTGCAAGAAATCACTGAACTGTCTTCCAAAATGACTGTACTATTTTGCATTCCCACCAGCAAGGAATGATAGCTCCTGTTGCTCCGTATACAATTATTTGGTGGTGTCAGTGTTTTGAATTCTGGCCATGTGTCATACTTTTTGAAAGCTATTCTTGTTGATCAGCTCATGTCAGAATAACACTTTTGTATTGATTCTATTATATATAATAATACTTGTCTTAATATAATATGATACTACATTATATATATGTATCTTTAAATATACATACATATATGTGTATAGATGCATTGTCCTGTTTGTACAGTGTTTTAAAATAATATTTATATTTGAATATTGAGCCACATAAAAAAGATAAGAGGTTATATTGTAACTTCTGTAAAAAACAAGTGCTTTATTAAATGCACATTTAAGATAGAGAATCTGATAACTCTCTGTATAAGACTGTATGTGTTTATATTTGACAGAAGGTAGCATATTACTTACTAATGAAGTTATCTTAGAATGGTATCTGATATTAAGTTATAAACCATGCCCTTTACTTACTGGCACTTTTGCATAGCTAATTTTCCTCAAGAGAGTACTTGATAAATGCCCCAAGTTGTTAGTTTGACTGAGGAAAAGCAGGACAAATCCTCTTGGTATGTTTTCGGTTAATCTATTTCTCATTAACCTCTTGGCCAAATAGTGAGAGTTACTGATCCATGTATTAGAAATGAAAAATAAAATAAAGTAATTTGGTCTGTCAAATTAAAAAAAAATACATATCACAATGGAATACTATGCAGCAGAAAGAAAGAAGGAACTCCTGACATTTGCAACAACATGGATAGAACTAGAGAGAATTATGCTTAGTGAAATAAGCCAGGCAAAAAAAGAAAAATACCATATGATATCACCTAATACAGGAAACTAAAGAAAAACACAAACAAATGAACTAAATAGGACAAAGAGCAGAATAGCAGTCAATATGGGGGAGAGGGGAGGGAGAGAAGGGGGGTAAGTAAGGGAAGGGTTTAGTCAAGGAATGTGTATAAATGACTCATGGACACGAACAACGGGGAGGGATATGATTGTGGGAGAAAGGGTGGGCTGGGTGGGGGAGAGAAATGGGGGAAAAATGGAACAACTGTAATTGAAAAACCAAAAAATAAAAAAGAAATAAAAATATAGATTCATAAAAGCAAAATATATATATATATGAAAAACTAATTTCCAATGAAAGGCAGAGCAGGTCAAATATGTTTTATTCTTCAAACTCCAGGAAACGGTTGTTTCCCCCATTTTGCCCTTTTATAGAGAGAAAGAAAACATCACCTGTTTTTCAGATAAGACCATTATTTGTCTGAGTCATTTTTAAAACTATGATTTGAAATGAAAATTAACCCCCTATTATTAGGAAATATATAGAATCTGTTGAAGAATAAAGGTAATAAACTGAAGGACTAGGTTATTTCTTTAGCTTAAAATACACAGGCTTTTTTCATTGAAGCAATCAGCCAGAGATGGTGTATTTTTATATATACATGTGCATGTATTATGCATACTTGCATCTAGGAAGAGTAGTCTAATGTCACAATCCCTTTTTCAAAGGTGACAGAAATCACTAAAGCCATAGATACAATTACGTGGAATAAAGGCTATTTTACACAAAAGTTAAATGAGTTTTCCCAGTAATTGCAAATGATGTGCTCTAGTAATTCATTTGCAACCTCCATTCTCCTAAGTATAAAAAATAACTATAAAAGATTGTTTAGTTTTAGACTCAGATAAATATACAAATTTTTAAAAAATCATATTTTTACAATGTGTGGTGCTAGGAAGAGGTTATTTTGTTAATTTAATTCCAAATTATTTCAAATATAATGTATGTGTGTGCATGTGTGTGTTTCAACCTTACATCTCTCTGGATATAACACACACATACACACACGCACACACCTCCCTAAATATATCTCTATCTTACATCATTGATCACCATATCATTTATACATGGTAATACTTTTGATCCTTTGGTTATTTTCTTACCAATTACCAATATATTTATTCTTTGTTTTTTAAAGTGTTTATTTTTATAAGTAATATATGTCTGCTAAAGAAAATTAGGTAGCACTAATTAGCAAAAAATAAAACCCAAAAATCAAACAAACAACAACAACAACAACAAAAACAAGAAAAGAAAAAGAAAGAAAAGAAAAGAAAAGAAATATCATCAGGTTTCCAAAGATCTCTACTATTAAAATGTTAATGGATTTATAGAGTAATATACAGTTGAGGTTGAAGGCATAGAAATCTGGATTTAAAACCTGCTCAACAATTTATGAGCTTCATTTCTCTTGATCATTTATTTTATCAAACTAAGGCTAACTTTCACTATCTGCACAATGAAAATGATAATCAGCATGTTTCTTTTTCCTCTGAGGACAAAAAAGAGAAAATGTGGTTATTGCGCTTGTTATTATTATTGCTATTAACTTTTGCTATTATTTGCTTGAGATGTAACAATTTTTATAACTATACACTGCTTTTATACAAAATACCATACTTTTAATATGCTTTTTGGTAATTTATCATTTTCATTTTACAGTGCATTTTGAAACTTTCTATGCCAATAGATATGGTTTAGCATTTTAAATTACTCTTAAGTAAATGCTTCATTGTACGAATGTTCTGTCATTTAGTTAACAAAAGCATTATTTTGAATATTTATTTCCAATATTTCCTTTGTTAAATGGAACTTCAATAAGCATCTTCATAGTGAAAACTTTGTGCAAAATCTTAATTATTGTCATAGGATTGTTATACATATATATAGAAAGATGTATTTTTATAAGTTTGGTAGATATTTAAAAATACCTCCTAGAAACCTTATGCCAATTTATATCATATACTTCAGCTCTATATGAAAGTATTTAGTATGTCAGTCATAACCATAAGAATGACTGAAATATTTGGAAACTGGTCTAGCCAGTGGGTAATATGGTTATACTTAAAGAGTTTCCCCAGTTAATTATAGGAGTGTTAGTCTCCTTGGAGAATCTGAAATTTAAGATTTTGGAATTAAGATAACCTTTAAAAATTTTTCCATTAAGCTAAAGCAGACAAATCAGTAGGTTCTTTTTTGTTGTTATTTGTTTTTTATCCTCACCCAAGAACATATATAAATATATATACATAAATATATATGTCACCAAGGATATCTATAAACATAAATATAATTAGATATATGTAATTGCTTTTAGAGAGAGGGGAAAGGAGAGAGAAGACACATCCATGAGAAAGAAGCATCAACTGGCTGCGTCCTGTTCATGCCTGGACTGGGGATAATACCTGCTGGGACTTGGAGGTCGAATCTGCAATCTAGGCCTGTTCTCTGACAGGGAATTGAACCTGCAACGTTTTGGTTACAGGATGATGCCTCAACCAACTGAATTACACCAGCCTGGGCCAAATCAATAGGTTTTTAATTTTCTGTTTCAGTTTCCCCTGCATTCAATTTAATGTTCTCTGAATTGTTTGAGTTTGGTCTGAGGGGTGTGTGTGTGTGTGTGTGTGGCTTTGTTATGGTTTAAATACCTTTAGTATTGGTTATGCTCTATCAGAAACAAAGAATTAAGGATATTATAAACATATGCTCATATCTCCCTCTGAATATTTGGTTCTAAGTGAGTTTTCCTAAGAAGCTTGTATTTGATAATGTTCAGTCATTCATAGTAAAGGTTTGGCAGATTTGACAAAGCTATTAGGTGACTAATGCCAGATGTATCATGTCATGCATTTGTTCTTTGGGTATAATGGAATTCAGAAAATGTATATGAATCTTTGTATTCTAGCTAGAAAATTAACTCAAACATTGCATAGGTTATGTATTTATAAAAACAATATACACGTAGGGAAAGTTAATGAGGTAGTAATTTCCTCAGTACTGGTTTCAAATGCTGAAAAGTTACAAAAGGATAGAAGAATTAAACCAAGAGGACAAAAAAAAAATATATATATATATATAAGCATTTAGAGAGCCAATTGAATTATTATTGTTCATTGTTGTTGTTATTTAATTACATAATATTATTACTTCAATAAAATATATCCTTATTTAGTCAACATACACCTAATATGTTTTGTACATCATCTTTTCTTTGACTATCTGTACTCTAGATTATATCGCTTCCTGACTGTAAAGTAGAATATACATACTTCGTATTTAATTTTTACTTTTTCCTTTTCTGCTATTGTTAGTCCAGTCATTCAAAGATGAAAATCACTATCATGTAAAAGAGGGGAAACAAATGTATCTTTAAAAGTTTTATAATACTGCTAATTGTAGATATTTTTATTATTTCTTTTTTATCCATAAAGACACTAAGATTCAGAGATAATGAAGGCCTCATCCCAGGATTAGTGACATTGAACCTCTGTGCTATAGTATAGCAAAGACAATGTATTTTCCATTATCCAGTATCTCAAATGCCATTTTGCTCTCAAAATGTAGGCCTGTAGTACTATATACATGTAATATATTATATTAAGATACCAAGGAGCTGATGTTTCAAAGGTAGTTATACTATTTGCCCAATATTTTGACATTCTCTTAAAGGTTCCACAGCATCATGGTACTTCTCAGTTCAATGAGTCATATTTTTCTTTAAGTACATTTACTAATTAACTATTCTTGTCGAAAAACTGGTGGAGAATTGCACCAGTTGCAAATACATTGTGCTTGATTTTTGTGAATTAGCATTAGAACTAAAATTCCTAGAAAACTGATGGTTGGTGAAGTTTATGTAAGTTTGGTCATATTAAGATCTTTCAGTTGTTTAAATACAACTTATTTCTTTTTGTGGTAATATCATGCTATTTTTTTTAAAGTATATTTTATTGATTATGTTCTTACAGTTGTCCCAATTTATTTTCCCTTTGATCCCGTCCACCCAGTACCCTCCTTCTCTCCAGCAATCCCACCCCCCTTAGTTAATGTCCATGGGTCATGCATTTAGGTTCTTTGGCTTCACCATTTCCTATATTACTCTTAACTCCCCCTGTCTATTTTGTACCAACCAATTATGCTTCTTAATCCTTGCACCATTTCTCCATTTCATCCCCTTCACACTCTCAACTGATAACCCTCCAAATGATCCCCCTACCTATGATTTTGTTCCTATTCTGGTTGTTTGCTTAGGTTTCTTTCTTTCTTTCTTTCTTTCTTTCTTTCTTTCTTTCTTTCTTTCTTTCTTTCTTTCTTTCTTTCTTTCTTCCTTCCTTCCTTCGTTCCTTCCTTCCTTCCTTCCTTCCTTCCTTCCTTCCTTCCTTCCTTCCTTCCTTCCTTTCTTTCTTTCTTTCTTTTCTTTCTTTCTTTTTCTTTCTCTTTCTTTCTTTCTTTCTCTTTCTTTCTTTCTCTTTCTTTCTTTCTCTTTCTTTCTTCTTTCTTTCTTTCTTTCTTTCTTTCTTTCTTTCTTTCTTTCTTTCTTTCTTTCTTTCTTTCAGTTCTGTTGTTGATAATTGTGAGGTGGTTGTCAGTTTAATGTTCAGAGTTTTGATTCTCTTTTTCCTAAATAAGTTCCTTTAACATTTCATATAATAAGGGTTTGGTGATGATGAATTCCTTAAGCTTTACCTTGTCTAGGAAGCACTTTATCTGCCCTTTCATTGTAAATGATGCCTTTGCTGGATAGAGTAATCTTGGTTGTAGGTCCTTACTTTTCACTACTTTGAATACTCCTTGTCAGTCCCTTCTTGCCTGCAAAGTTTTTTTTTTTTTTTTTTTTTTTTTTGTGTGTGTGTGTGTGAAATCAGATGATAGTCTAATAGGCACCCCTTTGTAGGTAACTCTTCTTTTCTCTTGTTACTTTTAAGATTCTCTCTTTATCTTTAACCTTTGGTGCTTTAATGATGATGTGTCTTGGTGTGGTCCTCTTCGGGTCTAGTTTGTTTGGGATTCTCTGCGCTTCCTGGACTTGTATGTCTATTTCATTTGCTAAGTTGAGAAAGTTTTCCTTCATTTGTTTTTCAAATAAATTTTCAATTTTTTGCTCTTCCTCTTTTCCTTCTGGCACCCCAGTGATTTGGATGTCAATCTGTTTAAAGTTGTTCCAGAAGTTCATAAGCCTCTCCTCAATTTTTTCAATTCTTGTTTCTTCCTTCTGTACTGTTTGACTGTTTATTTATGTACCAAATGATTGATTTGAACCCCATTTTCATTCATTTTACCATTAGTTTTGTGTGTGGATTTTTCTTCCTTTTGCTTAGCATAGCCTTCATGTCTTCCCTTAAGCATTTGCCATACTCAAGCATATTTGTCAAGTCTATGAGCATCAACAGGTGAGATCTAATTCATTTAAATTCTATTATACATTTGTGAGCAATATAAATATTGCTTTCATAAAAATTCCTTGAGGATGAGTTATCTTGATATATAACTTATTAATATAGTCACCTTTTATAGATCACTAGAAATTCCCTCATATATATCTTTTTCATCATAAATTAACTAGGTTTCTAAGTCATCTAGACACTTGCATTGTTTTGGTTTTAGGCTTTAGTACATTCCTGTACACATAAAATGAACACATTAACATCATATATGCATCTCTTACTTCCATAATTCTCACAAAATTTATTTTGTACATGTGATTTAATCAATTTCAAAAGACTAAATTATCCACATATGTCCTAATTCTTACTATTTTTTCTTCAATTTTGATGGAAAAGTTTTTCTTCGATCTAAAGCAGATACATTCCCACCTGTACTTTGCATATTCTCTCCTCCTTTATTTCAGGGACTTTGATCCATCAACTATTCCCTCTCACAGCTGGATCTTCAAGCTCTACCTATATATTCCCCTTCAATGTATAACCCAAGCCTCCACAGATGAACTAACAAATACCCTAAAATATCTGTCAACCATATGTCTCCTTCAAGGTATTTTTCTATTTTCTACTTTTTTCCATGACACCTTTCATGTCCTTTATATGCATTCCCCTAATTTTTTCTTTGTATAATGGTCTAGCTTCTTAAAGTATAATGTAGAATTTAATGTGGACAAATAGACAGCAATCTAGATATGGAATTATGATGGCTTTAAGCAGGTCATTGGTGACAGGGATTGAGATAAACGGTTAGATTTTAGAAATAAATTCAACAAAACATGGCCAGAGATTTCATGAGAAATGTTTGTAAGGTAGAAGAAATATATGTAGAAGGACTTTCAATGTACTAGGTTGATGAAGAGGACCTTTTTCGGGAAGGGTAAGTCTCAGGAAGATATGTTTATAGTAGAATACCAAGAATTCATCATCAGTCATTATCATTTTGAGATATCTAAAAAAACTCCAAGTAGAATTACATTCTAAAACTCAGGGGAAAAAAGCAGTTTTAAACATGCAACTCAGAGATGCTAGTGTTTACATTGTTTGTAAGACCTTGGAAATAGAATGGCTGTCTAAGACAGAACATTCTGAGTGAGAATACTTCAGTTTTTAAGTGTAATACTTACTTGTCAGTTTTAATGTTATTTTAATTGAAAGAAATAAATAAAAACTCATATTTTAAAATGTCAAAATTATATTCATGCAATTACTGTGTTACACTAAAAATATTTAAATAATTCTCTTGCTCTTCCATTTCTATCACACATCACATCTCATCTATTATTCAATTCTGCCAACTTTTCTTACAAACATATTTCAACTGCTACAAACCCCTGCCCAAACTTTAGCAGATAGTGCCTTTTAACACAAAAGTCAAGTCAAATTAGTACTCCCATGCAAAGCCTTCAAATGATCTCATCACACTAAGACAAAAACCAGATTCCTCATGAAAACCTGAAGGATCATTTCTGCTGCCATTCCTAACCATGTTTCTAAATTCACTTCTAATTCTTCTCTTCATCATGCACTGCATTGCAATTATAATGGACCACTTGTATTTCTCCAACCTTATTGCTGCTTCTAGGCATCCATAAATACAGATCCCTCATCCCCAACTTGCACCCAGTGATTTCTCTTTATTATGGTATCTACTCAAATATCAACTTCATAGAGAGGCCTTCCCTATTTATTCTATCTGTGATAGCACTTGTCTTTTTCCCCTTACTACATATTTCTTAACTAGACTTGGGAGTTTTCAAAAAAAATTTACAAACACTTTATTTTTTTAGAATCAGCTTTACATTCACAACATTACTGAGTATAAAGTACAAAGATTTCCAAAGTACTCTCTGCTCCTCACATGTATAGCCTTCCCCATTACTAATATTTTCAACCAGAATGTTACATATGTTAGAATTGATTAGCCTACATTGACACAGCATAATTATCCAAAGTCCACAGTTTACATTAGGGTCCATTATTGATGTTGTTTGTACATTCTGTGGGTTTTCTTAAATTTATAATGGATTTATAGTGGCATTTATCCATCATGATAGCATCATACATACTATTTTTACTGTCCCACTGATTCATCCCTCCTCTTCCCCAAACCCCTGGCAACCACTGGTCTTTTTATATCTCTATCATTTTGTCTTTTCTAAGAATGCCATATAGTTGGAATCACATACTATGTAACCTCTTCAGACTGGGTTCTTTCACTTAATAATGTGTATTTAAGATCTCTCCATATTCTTTCATTGCTTAACAGCTCATTTCTTTCAATATTGCATTGAATATATCTCCCACAGTTTTTCTTTATCCATTCACCTACTGAAGACCATCTTGGCTGCTTTAGTAATTATGAATAAAACTGCTACAGTATCTTGTATATATATATTTTTTTCTGGTACGGATAAGCTTTCAACTCTTTTGAATAAATGCCATGGGGTGTGGTTGCTGGAATGTGCACAAAGTTTAATTTTGTAAGAAACTGCCAAACTGTCTTCCAATGGCAGGATCATTCTGCATCCCCACCAACAATGAATGAGAGGTTCTGTTACTTCACATTCTCACCAACATTTTACACGGTCAGTGTTCTAGGTTTTGGCCATCTTAATAGCTCTGCAATGGCATCTTGTTCTTTTAATTTGCATTTTCCTGATGACATACAATGTGGCTCATCTTTTCTTATGCTTACCTGCCATCTGCATATCTTCTTTAGTGAGGTGTCTGTCAAGGTCTTTGGATTACTTTTTAATCAAGTTGTTCACTTTGTTTTCTTACTGTTGAGTTTTAATAGCTCTTTGTATATTTTGAATAACAGTGTTTTATCAGATGTGACTCTTGTAAATATTTTCTCCCAATTTGTGGTTTGTCTTTTCATTTTCTTGATTCTCTTTCTCATAACAAAAGATTTTACTTTTAATAAATCCAATTACTTGTATTATGGATTATGCTTTTGGTGTTGTATCCAAAAAGTCATTATCATACTCAAGGTCATCTAGATTTTCTCCTATGTTATCTTCTAGATGCTTTACAGTTTTACATTTTACACTTATGTCTATAGTCTATTTAGAATTTATTTTTGTGAAGGATGTAAGGTCTGTGCCTAGATTTATGTATTTGTTTAGTTATTGGATGTGGATGCTTAATTGTTTTAGTACCATTTGTTAAAAATACTATCTTTGCTCCATAGTATTACCTTTGCTCCTTTGTTAAAATCAGTAGACTATATTTACATGGGCCTATTTCTAATCTCTATAGTCTATTCTATTCTTTTGCCAATACCACACCATTTGTACTGTAGATTTATAGCAAGTCTTGATGTCAAATAGTGTCAATCCTCCATCGTTCTTCTCCTATAATGTTGTGTTGGTATTCTGAGCTTTTTTTCTTTCTCCTTCTAAACATTAGAATTAGTTTGTGATATTCACAGAATAAATTGCTGCAGTTTTTATTAGAATTACATTTAATCTATAGGGCAAGGTGGGAAGAAAGGCCAATTTAACAATATTATCTTCCTATGCATAAAAGGGGAATATTATCTTTATATATGTAGTTATTTGATTTTGTTCATCAGAATTTTTTAGTTTTTCTCACATGAATCTTGCTCATCTTTTGTTGAATTTATATCTATATTTTCATTTTTTGTATGTTAATGTAAATTTTATTGTGGTTTTAATTTAAAATTGCACTCGTTTATTTCCGGTATATAGGAAAACAATGACATCTGTATATTAGCTTTGTATCTTTCAATATTGCTATAATGATTTATGAGTTCAATGAGGTTTTTTGCTGGTTCTTTTAGATTTTCTAAAGAAATTATCATGTCATCTGTGGATAAAAAAGGTTTTATTTCGTCTTTCCCTATTTATATACTTTTTATTTCTTTTAAAAAGTTATTGCATTAGCTAGTACTTTTATTGTGTTGTTGAAAAGTAATGATGAGAAAAGATATCTTTGCTTTGTTTCTGATCTTAGAAAAATTTCTCACCAACTTTTTTTACCACTAACTATGATGTAAGCCATAAGATTTTTACAGCTATTCTTCATCAAGTAGAGAAAAGTTTCCTTTTATTCCAAGTCTACTGAAACTTTGTGTAATTAATGGGTGCTGGCTTTTGTCAAATATCTTTCTGTATCTATTCACATGATTAAGTAATTTTTCTTCAACTTCTTGATGTGGTGTATTTAATTAATTAATTTTTGAATGATGAATCAGCTTTGCATTCCTGGGATAAATCCCACTTGATCATGGTATGCCATTCTTCTTATACATCATTTAACTTCATTTGCTAATATCGTGTTGAGGATTTTTGCATATGCATACACGAGAAACATTGGTCTAGAGTTTTTTGTTTTGTTTTTTTCTTTTAATGTCTTGGTGTGATTTTTGTATTAAGGTAAAGCTGACCTCATATAATGACTTCAGAAATTTTTCCTTTGCTTCTATCCTCTAAAAAATTATAGAGAATTGATAACCTTAATAGGCTTTTAAGTTCTTCTATAACACCTTACTAACTGGCTCAATACTCACATGTTTATTTGTTTACTGTCTCTCTCTCCCTCTTGGGAATATGGGCTTCATGAGATTGGAATTGTCTATTTTGGTTACTCTAGTTTTAGTCCTAGTATAATATCAGACACACAGTAGGCATTTAAATACTTGTGGAAAATAACTGCATCTATAAATTTAAATTTAAATATTAATGCCATTTATTTACTTAGTAAGTATTTATTCATCATCTACCTATACCATTTAAATGAGGTAGAAAATAAAAGATTTTCAACTTCTTAAAATTCAGAGTGGCAAAAGAATTTACAATTTCATTATTGATTAGTAACCTTGTGATTGTACAGCACTTCTCTATGGTGTTCCAGACCTTTATCAAATCACCATAGACAGATTTATTTTAAAATGTTAAGAGGTGAACTTCTGGAAGTATTTTTTCTCTTTGCTACAAATGTGTCTATATTATAGCTACTCTTAAAATATTTACTATCTTTATAAGCCTGTGCTTTCTTTTGCATTAGTAAAAAGTTTCCATTACAGGGTTTTGCTCCATTGGATAATTCAGATGCTCATTAAAATATAGTGAGGATCTTGCTTAATTCATTGAGTAGTACTTATGATTTAATGAACACTAATGAGCTTTGTGATTGTGCTGTGGAGCAAAACTCCTATCTCATTAGATGGACTCCCAAAATGCCTAAAGGTGAGCAGACACAGCTTTAGATATATAAGGTAATTTCATACTTAATTGGTTCCTTACTTGCCATACCACAGATACATATTCAGAACATTGGCTTGAAATAGCAAACATGGTGTTTGCTGTGACAAGTCAATGAAATGGTAAAATTTGCTGAGAGCTTCTGTGAGTAGTTTAAGGCCATTCTCTATTATGCTAATGAATTGTCATATTATGACTTGATTCATAGAAAATAGAGTATGAGGAAGAAGAGTCAAATAACTCTTGAGTTGACATTATTTTATATTTTGTACAGAATATGGCATTGGAAGTACCTCCATGTATATATATCCAGATGTGTGTGTGTCAATTGCTTGTTTTCTATAACTGAGTGCTTACCATGTGGCAGAAAATGTATGTATAATATTTTTCCTTCTAATAAAAAATCTGAAAGTTGAAACTATTATTTTCATTTTATGGATGAGAAAGCTGCTATATGAAGTGTTCAAGGTGTTTGCTATATTAGTTTGTTAGACCTGTCATAGCAAAACACCACAGACTGAGTGGCTAAAACAACAAAAATTTATTTTCTCACACTTCGGAAGGTTGGATATCTAAGAGCAAGGTGTGAACAAGTTGTTTGTTCCTGAAACCTCTCTCCTTGGCTTGTATATGTTTGCTTTTTTACTATGTCTTCCCATTACTTTCCCACTCTGTGTGCGCATTCTTGGTGTCTCTTCCTCTTATAAGAAAACAGTCATACTAGATTAAGACCTCACCCTTATGTCTTTGTTTAACCTCAATTACCTATTCAAAATCTTTATTTTCAAGTTCAGCCATAGTAGTATGTTACTGGAGTTTAGAACTCAACATGTAAATTTTAGGAAAACAATTTAGTCTATAATGTTTGCTAAATATTACATTGGTAATGAGTGGCATATTGTTGATTTAAATTCAGATCTTTCTAATTACCAAGTTTAGGATCCTATTTTGTATATTCCAATATTTAAATCTGCATAAGAGTAAGAATAATGGGTATTGCTGTAAAAAATATTTATATCTTTGAAGAATCAAAATGCAGTTAATTATGTCATTACAATAAACAGAAAATTCCAATGATTTCTAATGTCTCAATTACTTTCAAAATGATTATATTATATGTGATATAAAAAAATTCAATCAGAAGTATCCTGATCAATCCTAGTTATTAATTATAAATGTATGTAGAATAGTCATCTTTAGTAAATTTTTAGAGATCTTTGTTTTAGATTGGATTAAGTAATACTGCTCCAAATATGTATGTGTTTTTAAAGAGAACACTCTAATTGCTATTATCACTTAATATAACTAAGAAGTAGAAAGCTTGGAGTAAAATTACTCTGTTATCAATGGTTAATGTAGTATGGCTCATAAGAATATAGAAAATATAATTTTTTCCCAAAATTGTGTTATTTTCTCACAGCAGGCTTATGGTGTATCTGATCTGGTTAAAGTGGAAAGTCAGCCTCCAGGAACTCAAGTTAGTAGTCCCTGGCAGTATATCATGTTGTTTCACACATAAACACTCAGCAAACACAAAATTAACAGTGAACATCTATGAAATTTTTGATAGAATTCTGAAGATTTTTAGTTTAATCATAACTCTCCAAATATAAGATTATGCCTATAGAATGTCATTGAAATCTGAAAAATCCTCATACTTTTTACTATAACATGGTAATTAAAATGGGCTTTTGGACTCAAAGAAATGTGGCTTTGATCCCTGCTCTAATGACTACCATGTTGTTTCCAGCAAGCTACATAGTTTCTGTAAACTAAATTGTGTGAATAATGGGGAAAATATCTATTAATCTCATAGGATATGAGAATTAAACTGAATCAGTGTTTGTATATCACCTAGCATGACAATTTATAATTTCCAATTCAACTGTGCAGTGATTTACTTATGTTTTTTCTTCCCCTCTTAAGGTAAATTCCATGGAATTGTAGACTGTTTTTTAAAAATCTTTGCAGACTGTTTTTTAAAAATCTTTGCATAACTAACTCTTTGTATAGTACTTGACCTATAGAAGCCCCAATAAATGGTTGTTTAATTAATTAAGTAAGTGAGATTTATGATTTTCATGCTACCTTCAGTTACATATGTGGAATTTCAAATCAAGTGGCTTAGAGGAAAATAAAGACAAAACAGAGTAAACATGACATTATTCATTAATAGTTTCCATTTCTTATCAATGAACTGAAAACACTATGAAGTAAATAAATGGATGATATTCAGTTCTAAGAATAGCTATGTTGATTTATCACCCTTGCTCTATTGACTGTCACTAGTTTCAGCTCAAGGAGTGAGAAACTATAGTTGAAAGATTCTTGTTCTGTTTCATGAACTCTTCCATGCATAATATTTCTCATATCTCATACACCATTTCCAATAGTTAGTAGTTGGATAATCTGCAGCTTGATTTAGTGTGCCATTTTGTTGAAAATAAACTTTAGAGTAAAATAATACTTACGTTCAAAGATAGTTTTAAATTTATTCAATGATTATGTATCAGACACTCTTCTAGGCTCTTAGAAAATATCTGGGAAGAATACAACCATTCTCCTGACCTTGTGGGGTGGTAAAAACAGATTTAAAAATATGTAAGTAAATAAAATAGTATATATGCAGATATCAATTACCACGGAAAAGAAAATACACATAAGAGGCCAAAATGGCCTTAGGGCAGTAGAGCTGTTTTTGAGAAACATTTGAGCAAAATGTTTGGGATCTGAGGGAATAATTTAAAGAATATCTGAAGAATGGCCATCTTAGGCAGACAGAACAGCTGCAACACATCTAACATAGAGACAGCAAGGAGGACAGAGGAGCTGGAGCAGAGGAAGGAAGGAGTTAAAGTAAAAAAAGTGAGGTCATGCAGTCGAAGAGATTAAATTTTATGAGAAATTATATTTAGCTTTTTGAAAACATTGGATACTATAATCCAATTCTATAAGCTAACAAATGTTGGCTTCCAATTCTATTATGATTTCTTCAGGGTATTTACTATTCCTTGCTGCATTCCCAGTGTATGTCATTGCATCAGCCAAAGAGTAGGTGACTGATAGAAACTTGTTGAAGAAAGGATCCATCATTTAGATATTGGTTATGCAATCTTTGTACCAAAAACAAAAAAATTCTGATTTTTAAAACTGATAATATAAAATACCAAATAGTTTTTGATTAATAAGCTTGTTTGGCAAATTGTGGTGCTCATGTCTTTATCATTTTTAGAGCACATATATCAGAGATTGCATGGATAAAGCAATGGAGAAAAAAATTATCATGCAACAACTCACAGAAACAGATTAAGAGAGAGAATGAAAAGCAGAATAGTAAAAGAAGGAGGAAGGAGGCAGGGCAAGGGATTTGTCAATTTGGTTTTCCTTTGTGTCATTTAAAAATCACAGTCTGTCTTGGCTTGTGTGGCTCAGTGGACTGACCACTGACCTGCAAACCGAGAGGCTGCTGGTTCAAACCCAGGCAGGGCACATCCCTGGGTTGCAGGCTGGGTCCCCTGTTGGGGTCGTGCAAAAGACAACCAAATCTAAAATGAAAATAAAAATCTGTTCTTGCTCATCTTCAGTTGAATTTGTGAAAACAGTGAAATTACAATGCAATTTCTTTGGAAGCCTCAATTATCACTCCCTATTTTATTCTCTTAAAGAGAAAGGGGAAATATCTTTGTCCATTACTAGAAGTATATCCAATATCTATCATAACTGGGGGGATAAAAGATGGTCAGCTATGTATATATATGCACTTGGCAGATTAAAAAAGATTAGTCTAATGTATTAGTAAACATAATTTTTTTCAAACATAGACATATCTAGAAATCAATAGGCATTACTATATAGCTGACCCTTAAACAACATGGGTTTAAATTGAATAGATCCACTAATATATAGATTATTTCAATAAATACCTGTATTATTTTTAATCAGAGGTTGAGAGTTAATGAAGGCAGGGAAAATCAGTGGATTACAACATATGGAAGGTTCCTGGAACCAATCTCTATATATCTCAAGGGACATACAAGTTATGGAGGAATCAAAAATTATGCTTAGGTTTTCAATTCCACAGGGGTTGGTGTCCCTAAGTTCTACATTATTCAAGAGTCAACTATATATTTAGTTAAAAAATAAATTATTGATCAAGTTTAGGTCAAATTAGTAATATTAAATGTTAAATTATAGAATAACTGGAAAAGCTTTTTCTAAGAAATGAAATAACGTTAAGATGATTTTGGGAAAAATATAGTTTTTCAGATTTTTTTTGTACTTTAAAGGTGTCTCAGATATTACATTAATATTTTTAAGCCACACATTAATTTTTCCCTTTGAAAAAAATAGAAAACAAATATTTATTTATTAACTATATAGATTTCTATATTATCAAATTGATATTTAAATATGTCTCAATATATAAACTTAATAATTAAAATATAATTTACTTAAGATTATATTTTTACCTTGAACTGTTAGTACTATAAGATTAGGAGACTGCTAACTAATTATTCTTTTTCTTAAATAGCAGTATAATTATTGCAGCAATATTCTACTTAAAATGAAAATTGAATCCACCTCTGGAACACTTAGGAGTCTTTTTCATTTTTGAAAATATTCCTTTTTTTCCTTTTAAATGCATTTTTATTGCAATTTTTTTCTTTTATTTTATTGATTATGCTGTTACAGTTGTCCCAGTTTCTTTTCTCCTGCTCCCCTCATTAGAAACAGCAATTCCATTAACAGGAGATTCTGTGTTAGGTAAAGATGTCATCAATGTGGTTATGTCATTAATTTGAGGGATACCCTCAAATTGTAAGGGTATCCCTTATACACACAATAGTTCTATTAGAAACATATTCTACTGACTTGGCTCACCTGAATGTATATAAATTAACCAGAGATGGATTAAGATAGGTTGAGGCCCCACGTACAGAAGATAATATTGGGCCCCTTAAAAAAGAGAGGAAGACAGGGAAAATAAAAATACACATTAACCATATTTTTAAATAAATAAAAAATATTATGTACTATTAATGTTTTATTGCCAATAAAATTTGAATATAATATATAATATAAAGTAGCAAACACAATCCTATTGCTCCGATGAGTGGTAGCGCAGCCGTGTGGGGCCTATGCAGCATAGTAATGAAATAATCAACATAAGCAAATATAAACATACTATCAGGTTTTACTGCTGATTATAAACTTGTATGTAATTAAAACTGCACATATGAAACCAAACTTGGTATCATTAGAAAAAAGTGTAAAGTTGGGGTTTTACGGGGCCATTCAGAAGTTGGGGCCCAGGATGCGCTCCCGGTGTGCCCACCATTAAATCTGCCTCTGAAATTAATGCATAGTAATGAGGATTGCATCAGCTATGTTGAAAGTTATTAACACATTATAAATATGGGATGAACCAAAACCATGAAGGCCATCAATGTTTTGATGAAAAAATAAATAATTTTTTCTGTACCAAAGTACTACCCATTAACCCAGGCCGAAATGAATACTTCCCACTTAGAGTCCTAATTTATTCTGAATGTATTTCTATAAAATGCTTTTAATAGTTTGCTGCAACTCATTCTGCTGTGCATTTTTCTGTCTTTGTGGACAAGAACTACATGATACTCTTTTGGTATACCTCAAATTCCAGGAAAATTCTTTGCTTATAGTATACACTTCAACTAGTGTTTGTTCCATTAGTGAATTCTAGACACAAACCAAAATGTGAGGATAGCCAGAGGGAAAAAGGGTGGAGTAGGTGGATGTGGGCTAAGGGGGATAAATGGGGACAGAAAAAGACTTTGCTTTGGGTGGTGAGTGTACAATTCAGTGTTTAGATGATGTTTTGTTTAGTTGTACCCTTGAAATCTGCATGGTTGTGTGAACCACTGTCACCCCAATAAATTTAATTTAAAAAAGAAAGAAAAAGAAGTTCCTTGTTTTGTCTCACACAATTAAGCACATGATTACATAAGGCCTTTATATTAGACATAGTTACCACTATTATAGAAAAAGATAAGTGGAGATATTAAAAGTTTCGAAATGGTTGATATCATTAAAACCATATAATTCCTTCCAGGGTAGGGAGGCATGGTTGTGAAGATACAGATAACATAGGAGCATCAGAAACATTTGAGGTGATTTTCCAAATGTGCATGCAAAGTCTCTACCCTTGAAAAGTAATTTGTTTCAGGTGTGGCATTTTTAACCTATTTTAATTATTGCTCAAACATCCACTGCTTGAGAAAAATTGTTAAGCTTTCTAAATTTTGCAGAATTAAACAATTTCATAATTGCTAAGAACTGCTTTGACAGATCTACAAAACTTTTGATATAGAGAAAATATTGCAAAGAAATATAAAGTATATCATCTTATTTATGTGAAAGGATAAATTTTATATTTCTGATGCCTTGGAATAATCATGATTTTGCTGCCTCTTTATGGATATTCAAGAATAAAATAACTGTATTCCTGTGCTCAGTCTTTTAGTATACTTCTTGGGGTTGACAATGATTTATTTTCCATATAATATTTAGTATTGTTGGCCAGAAAACGTGAGCTGGGCATGGTCCTGAACATAGAACTACACCACCTGGCTCAGACCCTCCTGTGTTTTTTTATCAGTCGTAGTCTATGCAATAGAGAAGTGAAGTGTGCCAATTTAATGTCTGGATCACAAACAAAATGAGCAGGCAAGCAAATAAACAAACACATTCATGCTCTCTTCTCCCTATCTGGCTTGAATGGAGAAATATTAAAGCTATATTAAACATGGGAGTCTCAGTTGAAAAAAAAAAGTCTACATTCCTGAATCATGAATTGGAGAAATTCTCATGAAGAATATTTGTGTTGTTCTGGAACATGAACAAGAAGTAAAATTTTTAGTGCCAAGTCCTTGAGCTTTTAGAGTTTATTTGCTTCAGCATTTGGCATTATATTAACTCTATTTTAAACATTAATCAGAAGATTTTTACTGATTTTAGGTGATCACTAATAAATGGCATCTTCATAGTCTTAAACCTAACCATTGAAAGTCTCAGCAGTTTTCTAGCATTAAATTTCATTAGGTTTCCATCCCCAGATCTTTTTTGGAAAGTACAAGTGTCTAGGTATGTATTATCAAAATGATATTGTATATTTAGTCACAAGCTGTGATTCAGTTTATACTTCCAGAAAATGCATACATGTTTATCTGTTTTACACACACACACACAGATAGATGCTCACACACAACTGATTCTATTCTATTACCATGTAATTAATTTTAAACTAAGTCAAAGTTACTTTATCAATTGTGCTTGAGTCAGTAGGTAAGCATTTATATAGAAGAGAAATTTTCGCCCTTTTTATGGGATATACACATACATGCTCAGATAAAATTCACATAATTCTTACATTCCTAACAGTTGAGGCATTACTAAGATAGACTGCTGATTATGCACATTTCCAAAGCTAAATTCCACTCACTTGCCTTTTTTCTCAAGAAAGCACATGAGTCAGTCTGACAATAAAACAATGGCCTCAAAATGTTCTCTTAAGTATGATTAATAACAAATTACTCGTGGCACTTTCTGTAATGAATCTCGTTATAAGAGTGGTCCTACCTCTGGCCAAGTTCCAATCTTGGCTTTGCTATCTACTTGCAATATAGCCTCCCAGAGCTCAGTTTCCTCATCTGTAAAAATAGGAAGAGTAATATTAATGATTTGAGTAACAATCTACATATACTGATTTTTTAGATATCTGTTTTATAGTAATCATTTAAAAAGTGTGAGCTGTTGTATCATTCAAGATTAGTACCAGTAATTAAAAGCAATATAGCTATGTTAAACAGCAGCATATTTAATACATAAGAATATGTGTTCAGAAACATTTTTTAGAGAGTTGGGAAACCATGCTTCAGTGTAAGTTATAGAAATAATCTCATCTCAAAACCACGGCTCAAACTAATACAGCAGGCTTGCTTCTTACACTGCATAACCAGAAAGTTGTGGAGTCAGAAAGCCACCGCTGCCTCCCGTGAGTCACACAAAGTGCTGTACTGTAATTGAAGGGTCTGAGGACAGTCACTGCCATTACTATACTTCAACTCTCAGGAAGTGAACCATTGTACACTGGCCTGCTGTGACAGGAAAACTCAAAATGTCTACCAATCTTCTTGCAAAGAGCAAAAGTTAAAGTACTAGGAGGGGCCGAACCTAACTCCTCCTTTCCAAATCTTATACAAGTACATGAAAACGGGGAACGTTAATTTTAACGTAGGCCCCTCAAAGTAAGGGTGTATGAGAAATTTAGCTCTTTGGTTTTCATCACCAGTAACCAAGATAGCATATTGGCAAAGATGAGTGCCAAATCACAGATATTGTAATTATTATTATGGTTAGTTTAGACATTGATATCTTGTGCTAGTTTCTGAAGTGTGTATCCCCATCATGTTCGCTGTCCTCATTCATAGTAATCACTATCCATACCATGTAAAATAACCTGTTAGTCCCTAGGATGGACAAGTACACATCATATAGTACTTACCCTTAGAAGACTTACAATAATATGAAATGTTATGTATATAAAGGTAAACAAAGATCTAAAATAAATTTTATCAACTGCTAAGTGTATGCTAAACAGGTCAGCATACCTATTGACAAGCACCTTTTCAAGTGGGGGTTTGCTTTGATATTAGCCCATTTGTCTGAAATGTCTGCTAACTATACATAGGAATTTACTATTTAACAATAGAAAATTGCTTTTACTTTTTGATGAAAAATGATGAATTTATTGCTTGTGATTACAACTTTTAAATTAAAAAGAAAAAACAAAAGAGCTGTCAACCTTAAATGCAGGAACTGCCACTGATAAAAGCCAGAGAAATAGAAGACTTGTGAATAGTATTTTTAAAATCCTCTATTTTATTTTTCTCTAAATCACTCTTGGTTTTCATATCTTTCTTTACTGGGACATTCACTATTTCTTATCCTGACAAACAGCAAGTGTAATGATCTAAGTCTGTGAAAGAACTATGTATATGACAAAAGAGGACACTAAGTTAAATTAATGGAGACACAAGTCAGGCAAGCACCACCTTAGACAGGCTTGCTCTGCTCAAGGTCAACATGCATAAATATCATTAACTTGCATGAAAATTAGCTATTGTACTTAAGAAAGTAAACTTATTTTAAACTATATTATTTGTCTATATTAAAAAACACATTTTTTTGTTTTGATAGACACCATTATAAGCCCTACTATATGATCACAGTCATATTTGTCCACATAAAAGAAAGAATATCTCTCTGCATTCCAGGGATAAAACTATGAATTTTACCATTATGAGCAATATCCTGAATGTGCAATATCTCTTTAACAATAGTACCAGAAGATTTTTTTTCCAACACAGTGATGTCCATACAAGTAGGAGCAAAAGAGTGGATAACAGAAGGACATTGTTAGTCCCTTCATTTTGTTGTTGTTGTTGGTGAACATATGTTGCAGAACTTAGAAATAAAATTATAAGTCATATGTTTCTCATCGTCTATTTAGGACTGAGAAGCAAATTAATATTTATAAAATAATCTGCATTAATATGAAGATAAATGATAATACACTTACCTAGTAGATATAAAAGCTATAAAAGAAGATATTATAATAAGGCTCAAATACAAATCTTAAATAATTTATGGGGATAATTTAATTATCTTCCTAATGAGAAGATAAAAAACATGTCATTGATAGGAAGGGAAAAAATAGTGAAGGTTAAACCTCTAGATTTCTGAATAAAGATAGTGGACTAAATAAAGAGAGCAGACCTAAACTTCTTTCCAAAACCTCATTAAAATTATGATTTCTTAAAAAAAAAAACATTTAAATACATATACATATTGGAGAGCATAATAAAAGAGATGGTTGAGTAAAAACTTAACCCAAGAACACTCATAGTAAGTACGTAGAAGAGAAAATTAAGAGACAAACCTAATTTTGATTGAAGATGCCTAAATTACTCAAGAACTATCTACATAAGATACTTTTTGGAAGTGACAAAAAGTTGGAACTAAGAGCCAAAGGTTTATGAAGTTAAAAAATCACTTATGGGATTGAAAATTCAAGAGACCAAGATGACAGATATCTGAGAAGATTTACTTCAAAAATGCTAACAGACTAGAAAACTATCATCAGATTCAACAAGCAGTTCATAGAGAAGAAGAATTTTGAATTAGCATAATAAACATGCAAAAGGTCAAGGGAACTATGTGTAATATGAAGGAACAAGAATTAATTAAAAAGTTGAAGTATACAAATTATGTAAATATAAATATTTAGTTTAAAAAATAAATATATTTGGGCCAAATAACATTATTAATTAGTAATTTTTAAAACCAATTCCAGTAAGTCTTTATAAAGAAAGCTGAGAATATAAAAAAATAGAAAAATATTATTTTAAACGTTAAGAGCCCTGGCCCTGTGGCTCAGTTTGTTTGAGCATCATCCCATACATCGAAAGGTTGCAGGTTCCATACCAGGTTAGGGAACACACAATACCTAGGTTGAAGGTTTAGTCCCAAGGGTGCATATGGGAGGCAACCAGTTGATGTTTCTATGTCTCTTCTCTTCTTCTGTTTTTTTTTTTTTCTCTCTCTCTCTTCTTCTCTCTCTGAAATCATTAAACATATCCTTAGGTGAAGATTAAAAGAAAAGTTAAGAGATAAGAAATATAGGAATTAAAGTGCCACCCAATATCATAATAGGCTAACAGAAGCCCCAAGGAGAAAATATTAAAATATAGGAAATAAATTAAAGAAAGAACAAAGATAATTTTAGCAGAATGAAAAGATGAAAGAAGTCAGATTGAAGGGCTCATGGATTGTTATAAGAAAGAAAGAAAAATATTATCAAAGTTCCCAGAGAGAAAGAAGATAGCACTTACAAAATAATAAATATTTAACTGTTTATCAAGAGCAATATTAGGACTAAAAACGAAGTAGTAGACTTTTTAACAACTGAGGTAAAATAACTGGCATTTTATATCCAGTCAAAGAGATATTTAATTAAGACAGCAATCTAAAATGCAAATAATATTCCCAATCTATAGTACTTTGAATCTCACCCTCACAAAAACCCACAATAAAACAACTTAAAAAAGCACTTGAAAGATAAAAAGTATACAAAAAAAGCTTAATAGATATGTGAGTTAAATTAAAAAATAACTTGTAAAACTTGTTATTAAATAAAACAAAACAAAGCCCCACTCCCTTAAAAAAAATCCAAAATATCCCACAGAAAAGAAAAAATGGACACATACTCATGGTAATGCCAAACTAAACTTCTACATAAATTTGTATGATAGGACTTCGCAGGAGAGAATCTAAATGGGAAGAAGGTATGAATGGGGAAGAAATTGATAATAGTTAATATGTGTGCATATAAATATGTATTTGACTTTGTTTTTGTTCCTCTGTTTGAAAATGTTAAACTGGAGACTTCCGGCCAAGATGGAGGCTTAGACGGACACGCTAGGTCTCCCTCTACAACTAGAGAGGAATACAACTACTTTAAAACAAAGGATAACTAGAAATTCCAGAAAATAAAACTACACGGAAGCCCAACATATGAAGTTATAAACCAGCGGTGCCATTTGGGCAGGTAAGAGTTAAAGAGGGCAGCGCTGTTTGCGGGAGCAGCGGGGCGGCGAGGAGTCCCAGCTGCAGTCAAGTCCCTGGCGGTGCGCGACCCCGGCGAGGAATCCCGCCGCCCCTGGCGGTGCGCGACTCCGGCGCTGGGGAGAGCGGCCGCAGCATCGCCTTGAACAGTGAGGTCCAGGGGGGCGGGAGGACGGATCCCAGTCTCCTAGCTGAATAACTGTGTGAATCCATCTTGGACCCCCGCCCCCAAAGAAAGCACCACAGGGCTGCGAAATAGGTCGCGGACAGGCAGGCGCCGGTCGCTGACTTGTGACGCGTACACAGGCACTGCCCCCGACAGCCGGCCCAAGAAAACAAAACGCATCTGTCAAAATGAGGCAGGCAACTATAGAAATCCCGGTAGCACAGCTCACCAGGCAACAGATAGAGAACCTGACAGATGAACAGATAAGAAACCTGTCAGAGGCTCAGTTCTGGGCCATTGTTATCAGGTGGCTTACAGAATTCACAAAAGAGCAGGAAAAAGATAAGAAAGAAGCGAAAAACATTCATAACGAAAGGAACAAAACCACATACGAGACAGATGGTGAGGAAAAAAAATCCAGAGTTCATTTCAACAAACTGGAATATGGAGAAGAAACAAGCAGTCAACCAATGCAGCGAGAGGAAATGGGAAGCAACAATGAGAGGATCAGAAACCTCTGGGACAGCTATAAAAGGCCCAACATAAGAATCATTGGTTTGCCAGAGAGCGAGGAAGATGAACTAGAACTTGAAAAATTGAGTGAAAATATAATAAAGGAGAACTTCCCAGACTTGGGGAAGGGAATAGACTTGCAGGTCCAGGAAGCAAGGAGAGTTCCCAAGAGACTGGACCCAGGGAGAACCACTCCAAGACACATTATAATCAAAATGTCAAAAATTAAAGATAAAGAGAGAATCTTAAAAGCAGCAAGAGAGAAGAAAAGAATTATGTACAAAGGGGTCCCAATTAGACTATCAGCTGACTTCTCAAGAGAGACCCTACAGGCAAGAAGGGACTGGCAAGAAATATTCAAAGTAATGAAAATCCAAAACCTACAACCACGAATACTCTATCCAGCAAAATTGTCATTCAGAATAGAAGGACAGAGAAAGTGTTTCCAGGACAAAATAAAACTGAAAGAGTTCATTAGATCCAAACCACTGTTATATGAGATGTTAAAGGGACTGGTTTAAAAAACAGAAGCTAGGGAGATGAAACAAAGGCAAACTAAACAGGCAACGAGAGTGGAAAAGGAACTGTGGGTATGGGAAGCATATTGGGGGGAGGTCAACAGGGAGGGGGAGTGGGGAGAGGGAGGGAGATGATATAGGAATTGGGGATCATGGTAGGAGGGAATGGAATAGACGGAGAGAGGTTGGGAGGAACTGTATGCACAACTAATGGACATAATCTAAAAGGGGGGGACAACTGGAGGGAGGGGGGCCACCGGGTGGAGGGGAGCAGAGGGAAGGGAAATTGGCACAAATGTAATATTTTAATCAATAAAACACATTAAATCTGAAAAAAAAAAAGAAAATGTTAAACTGATTGAAACAAATTTAGTATTCATAATCGATTAGTCATAATTTACAAAATAAAATGGTATAAAGTATTTTACCTAATTAAAATTTGAAAATATACATTTTTTAAAGTTTTGCAATAATTATGCTTCTGAAGTTATTAAGGCTTAAAATTGCCCCAAAACATGTGGGGTGTGTGTGTGTGTGTGTTTAATGATCTGGTGGTCCCAATGAAACTGAAAGTATAAATGGAAAAGAAAACCAACAATTGTGAGCAAAATGAAGATTATAAAAATAAATTTAAATTAGTATTTTAATATCACATTCACATATGTGCACACATAATCACATACTTCTGCACATATGTATCACTTAGGACTAGGTATAATGTAAACTTGTAAAAAAAAACAACTTTTTCGGTCTTTCCTTTGCTTCTGATGACATGCAGTGAAATGAGGGAAATGATAAAATACAGCAATTGGGGTCAGTTTGAAAATACAAGATGACCTTCAGCTAATTTAGATAGAATGTGTTTTGGAGCTGGATATTAGTTTGCATATGTGTATATCCATGTGTGTGTGTGTTTAAAAGTGTGTATGTGTAAAAGTATCTACCTGTAGTTTTGCCCTCTGTAAATATTAAAGTTTGGCATTGAAACATCTGCTTTGGAGTTACACATTGCTTTTTGTAATAAACTCATTCACTGAAGGGGGCCTTGGCATGTGTTTAAAAACATTTTTAGGAAAAACTAAAAACAGGTATTTTGAAAGAAAATATTTTCATTGTGCTTTTCAACTAGTCTACAACAGAGCAATTCAACACAGCTTCTCATGACTTTTCCCAGATTTTAAAAGGCAGGGCTGAGCTTTCCCAGAGTTCTCTTTGTACTTGAGAAAATAATGAATCAATAAATTAAAAACACCTCAAATATATTCTATGAAATATACTTCTTTATTCTATACTCAACAATGTTAATCAATAATTGAGCCCTTTTTCTTTTTTTTTGAGACTTCATCAAAAACCATGTTTTCCGTGGAAAAGAAAATGAAACAATAAAAAGAAATTCAAAATTACAGTGGAAATGTGTAACCTTTCCACAGCAGGACAGGAGTTAACTGTGCACACAGGTTATTTAAAATGACTCAAAACTGGCTTGCATCTGTGCCCCTTGGATGAGGTGATGATTATTTACTTAGCAGGTTTACCCCTGACATGGACCTCCTGGATAGCCACTAAAGAAACCTTAGGTTGTTATGACAGGCTCTTTATTAATACCAAAGTAATGATTTCACACAAGTGGTCAGTTCTAGAACAAAACACAAGAATAACATTTACTAACAATGCAATGTTCAGACCTTCACCAGCATAATAAGAATAAGGTCACAGGGTGCATTTAATTTGCATACTATTATATTAATATTTACATTGACTAAGCAAAGAGAGGCTACATATGGATCCCAGAAGAAGTCACTACCCCTGAATAAAAGGTTTCTGGCCGAATCTAGCCTGACCCAGGAATCAGTACAAAGAGGAATATGAACACATGAATCTGGCTAAATTCCAATGGTGTAAACACTTTTTGCCTACACAAAATTTTTCCTGCCATTTTTACTTGAGAAATTATTTTTTCACCTCCCTTTGTAAATGCTCTGGTTCTGTGGAGTGCCTATCACCCTGGATCCACCGGATGCCAACATTTGAGCTCCTGGTGAATGATTGCTATAGATAAAACTAGTGAGGCATTTGGAGACCCTTCTGTGTGGAAGGTATACTATAAACATAAAACAGTGTTCATCTCCCTTGGGAGGTGCAGGTAACATGACATGCCCACATTTATTGGTAAGGCAGCCTGGTAAACTCACTCTGTTATCAATACTTTGTTCTTCTTTGAGACCGAGTTTTAAAGTGTATCTCTGATTGTGCAAATGCCACATAATGCCAATACTTGGGACCCTAAATATACCTTTCCTCTGTAGTTTTGGGTGTAGGAAGAGTTCACTGAGGTGCCGCCAGCAGTGACTAGCGAATTATTTTACACTCCTAAGGTAATAATATGTGGTGCTGAGGGAGCTTACAGTAAATATATGAAAATACATCTCATAGATACTAAAGATGAAACAATTATAGAAGCCATTCAAAGTACCAGTATAACATCAGGTTTTTATGCTGGTATTGTGATTCTGGGTCCAGCTGAATCCTAGCAATGCGGCCTAATGTTGCATTGTAATTACAAGGCTGTCTCTGTTAGGAATAGTGATTTACCATCTATCCAATCTATAAGTTACTACAAGTATGATAAAATGTATTCAGCTTCTCAAGGTCTCAGTTTCTTTACCCAAAAGTATTTCAGAGAGTTTGTTGTAGTAATTATATGAGAGGTATTTATTGACTATACGTATGTAGCATAATTTCTCAATATATGACAGATAGTAACATCCATTATAATTATTGAAATTAATCAATAAGTTGCAATTACTATTTATTTTTGAGAGAATTAGATATACAGATGGCATCCATAATACCTAAAATCTTAAAAAGAATATGAAAATACACTTAGATTCACAAAAAGAAAAAGAGAGAAATAATATCAGAAACTCAGGACTGAGAGTTAAATTTGTGTTTAAGATTTTAAGCAACCAATGTTAAGAAATATGAAAACACAGAAGAAATATGAAAGCTTAAACATTTAGATAATTTTCATTGTTTGAAAAAATACATTTGTCAGATAATTAGTAAAAACAAACACTTGGTGACATTAAGTGGTAGATTGTCTAAGTTATTTGGTTTAATAAATTCAAAAATGTTTAGCATATTTAATGCAACTGTGCTCTAGTACCTAACAGGAGATTTTGACTCTAGGAGTCTGACTCCATCCAAAGGTTCTGTATCAGTGCTATTCAATACAGATGTAATGCATAGAGCCACATGTCATTTTAAATTTTCTAGAAACTACATTAATAAAGATAAAAATGAACAAGTAAAATAAATTTTATAATATATTTTATTTGATCAGTTATGTTTAAAATACTAACATTTCTACATGTAATCAATATGTCACTAATAATATATTTTGCATATTTTTCATACTGTCTTTAAAATTCATTGTGTATTTTATATTTATAATGCATCTTCATTTGTACTAGCCACACTTTAAATTCTTAATTGCATTGAGTAGTGTGATTCTGGATTAACTAATGCTTCCATGCTGGATACCATGGCTCAAAATGAACTTTACATGGATATACATAATATTCAATTATTTAGAAAAATAAACACAGACAAGGATGTATAGACATGTCTGTGTTTATATAGACACATTCTTATGATGACATGACCATTGATTGCTATGTACAAACTTGCATTAATTTTCCATTTATTCTTATATTTAACAAATATATGAATATGTACTATATTTCTGAATATGTGAAAAATATTTAACCTTTCCATAGTAAGAGGATTGCTAAATAGTCAAATCATTAGCCTCAAACAATGCAGAAAGTATTTTACCTACTGAGGAAAAAACAGCAAGCAAAATAAAATCCTTCTTTTTGAATTCAAGCAAAGGCAGACAGATACTAAAAAAAAATTATATATTTTGCCAGGTGGTAATAGGAGATGATGTCAGAAAAGAAATTTGGATGTTTCTGAAAAAATCCAAGAAAAAATATAATCAGAGAAATAACATGATGCCATTTAGGTTTTGAAAGTCCATGTCAGGCTGTACTTTTCTTTGGAAAAGAGAGAGCTGTAGAGGAAGAGTAGAAACAATGACATGACAGCTCACATAAGAGACTAGGTTGTCTTAGCCCAGACTAGTAAAGATAGTAAATCATGCTGATAAAAATCAAAATCATATACTAAATACATAAAGCCAATGGCTTTGTTCTGCTTCCAGTTGAAACCACTATTGAATGAACTGTTCACACTTATTCCTTTCTTGCAAATTTAGTTTATGATGTGGTATTATATGCAAATTTCAATATTGAATTCAATATAAATTTTCATTTATGCCTTTGACATGCAGTATACTCTGCCAGGATAAGAAGAAAACAATTTGGTATTCCCTGTCTCCATTCTTGCTCCCCATCCAGCGGCTCATGTTATAAAAGGTAGTCACCCATGCAGGTTTATATAAAAATAGTCAGACAGTGATATGTGTTACCAGAAAGGGAAAATAAAAATAAAATTAGAAAATAAGCAAGAAAAAAATTAAATTAGGCTAATTTAATTAAATTAAACTAATTTATATGTATATGAATATATATCTGTCTATTCAATGACTATTTACTGTGTCAGAGACTGATATGTGTTGGCTAGTGAGAGATGACTAAAATTATATAGTCTGGGAATGGTTCATGAACAAAGTTCTCTCTGTGATGGCTACCTGGGATACAACATCACAGTTGGATAAGCTGCTTGGAATATTTACCCAGCACAGTTGTAAGTAACATAGTTAGAAAAAAGATTCTGAAACATGGTTGCAGAAGGCAGCGAAAGATCACAGACACAGAGGAGCAGTACCAAATGCCAGGTCCAAAAACAAGGTGGGGCTCAAAGTTGGAAGCAGTGCAGATCAGAAACTCATATGAAACAGAACATGAGGTAGTTCAGAGCAAGAACTAGTTAATACAAAGACCATATACCCTAGTCTCACACAGAGAAAATAATAGTTGTATGAATGAAATGTAAGCCTGGAGGTTTAAAAAAGCTGGGTTCCACCAGAAAGATTGTGCCTTTGGCATATCACTGGGATTGACAACGTGGGAGGACACTAATAGATGGATTTGGATAGAAAGGAATTCCTTTGAGACATAAAATTTGAACAGTGCTATGTATGTTGAAACTGTAGGACATTACCAGAGAACAGTAAGTATTCAGCATGTGAGTAACATCCCATATTTGTGAGAAGAGAGGAGACATGGAACTGAGCACAAACCACACTATAAAGGACTTTATTTATTTATTTGTATCTATTTATGTATTTATTTTTAATTAAATTTACTAGGGTGACATTAGTTAATAGATTATATAGGTTCTAAGTGTACATTTCTATGAAGAGTTTTAAATGCTAGTATCTATGTAATTTATTCAATGTTTCTTGGTAAACATTCTAATAAAGGTTCTGTTAAGAGTGTGAATTACATTATGCTAATAAAGGCAGGGCGTTGTTCACTGCATAATTTTTAACTGTTCATACACTCTAAACTTCCCCTCACTTATAAAAGTGAAAGAGATCACATGTGACAAAAATGTTAGGCATTGAGGAAATAGGTCTTAAAAGAGAGCATAGCAAACCTCTTTAAAAAGAAGGAACTTAAGGATAACAAAGTATATTGAGATACATTACAGGCTCTCTTTTACCCTTCTAGTCCATAGTATGTATTTTCCTACCTTAGCACTGACCACATTATACTCATCAATTTACTCTAGAAGTATTGGCTGAGGTTATAATATTGCCAAGAATTGTATTAGATACTTGACCATATAGCTTTAAACACTGCTTAGATGCTATAGACCAAGTTTAGTTAAGAATTATGAGAGAAATAAAATGCTTTCAGATCAGGGAATGGTTAGCTAATTTAGACAGATTAGGCATCAAAGAACTCTCAAGGGACAGAAGACATTTGAATTGGAGATTGCACTGATATGGTAATACTGGAGTTCATAGAACTTTGAGTTGGTCTTGAGATTGTGTATGTATGGCCTGACTCAAGGTTCAGTGAGACAAAAAACCCTGCTTCTCTAGGTGACCTTAGGATAATAAGAGACCACAGCTGCTGTGGGATGGAGCACAGAGCCTTAGCAACTACTTTTAAGAAATTAAATAATAATACTAGGGCTGTGGCATTGAAAACATACAATGAGCTAAGAGGATCTTGCAGTACGAGAAAGTAAAAAAGTGTTCAAAGTACAAAAGGATGGGACATGTCACAGGGACACAGGGAGCCAAACTAAAAGAGCTCCCAAAGGCCAAATCTGAACAATTTCAACAATAGAATAAATAATAAATAAATAACATAGTATTAGATTATAACCCAAAGTAAAAAAATAAATAAATATACATACATCTATGATGATATAAGTAAAAGACTGAATAAATGAAGAGAGATGAGAGTAATCTTCCTTATAGAAGAATTCCATATAATAGATATAGATACTCCCCTCTTCAGTAGCTCTAAACCCCTTAGTTATAGTTCGATTCTTCACTGTAAACAGTGCGATGGATTTTCTAAAGACTGAACATTGCTACTCCTGTTAAATTCTAATACCCACAACTTCCCCAAGCAGACAGCCTCATATAATTTTGGTTTATACAAATGGCACTTTTTATACTGGTGGTAGCAAGAAACAAATTGATCCAAATAAAATGTTTTATTTTGTTTAAAAAATAATCTCTACTCTAAATTTTTTCCAAGGAGAGAAGAATAACCAGTAGTTTTGTGTCTTCCACTGATTTTTACAGAACAAGAAAAATGTACTTAATACATTTGTAAAGATGTGTTTACTATTATTTCATCCTCTGTTTCCAGAAGGGTAAAAATGATGAATCTTTCTGGACATGGAAGTGAGAAAACTTTCTTTTCATTCTGGCTGCTTGAAACATGAATCATGATCTGAATGGAGAGACTTCTTCCTAAGAAATGTATAGAGGTACAATTTCCCTTTTGTCTCAAAGAACTATAGGGAAGAGTAATAACAAACACTGCACAACTGAAATGAACAATAAATCAACGCAAACTTATTGAACAACTGCTTTCAAGGGAATTTACTAGATACCAGTAGATATTGGGGGTGGGGGAATAATGTATGTTTCTAGTATTACATTATACATTTTAGAAATAAAGAGGCTTGATGAGTTTATGAAGATCAGGATTCTTTTTGAAATATATATAGAAATAGTTAAATTGATTAAAAAAAGAAGTTAAGAATGAATATACTACATGATCATAAGCATCTATTTTGTTGGACCAAACAAAACCAAAGGGCTGTGAAGTCATCTTATGTCCCTTACCTGTTAAAGCAGCCAACACAGACTAGCATTAGGAATCACTCTATGAATAGGAATTTTGAGGAACTTATTTCTTAGTTTGAGAGACATAATACTATATAGCAAATCTTAGTTGAGCAATCAAGACAAAACATGGTCTGAAAAATTCTCATACAACATCAAAATAACTCATGTTTGCAGAAAATAATTAATGGAAAAAACTTCACATAAAAGTAGATAAAACAAATCTCTGTTTTTAAGTATAAGGTTGAATGAAAGATGGCAAAAATTTAAAAAGATGAAAAGTCACAAAAAAAGTCTCACAGAAGTGTAAAATTACTAGTAATCTTCACAAGATTACTTATTCCTTAATTGTTAATTTAAAAAAATGAACAAGCATGATTAAGCATTTTAGATTACTCTGAAGCTCCCTATAACCTGGTAAACAAAAATCACTTGGATCAATAACCACAATTATTCTGAATGCTGGCAACATTTGTAAGGAGAAAGATGGCTAAATAAAATAACCTTACCTAGAATCTAGTGGTCAAACCCAAAGAAGTTTATCAACAGAGAAAAAGAAATTGAGTTTATCATTGGTCTTCAAAAATGTTGCAACTCTTACAAATGTATTTGCTCATATTTTTATCAGAACTTCTAAAATTTTATAAATACCTTTTCTATGGCAAAAATCCTAGTTATCCTTAAGAGTCTGGCTTTTTAATGGTTTTCTAAATTCCTCTTGCCTGACCTGCTGTTGATTTGCAATATTTATTTATTTGATATTTTTATATTTTCACATTGGAATTGTGTTGGCTATCTATTGTATTTTCTGCCTACCCATATTTGAATTTTCTTTTTCTTGATAGAGAGGGATGCTCATCTCTGATAGAAAAACCTTATCCCAGCTAGTAAAAATATAATGTAATACCTGTGATTTTAAATGATTGGTTGGATGTTGTGATGCTACAGGAAGTATTCAAGGTTTCTTTTTAAGTAGTTGATGATTTAATACTTGAATAATCGAGTGATGAGTTGGGTTGTGTCAGTGGTCATTCGTGCTCTTGCCTGCATAGCTCAGGGACAGAACCCTTTCTGAAAGACTGAATATTCTCTATAAGAAAGAAAGGAGCATGGGGAACAAAACCTATAGATGGAATTGGTTAATGGCAGAGAGTAAAAGTTAGAGAGACATAGGATGGAATTCCAGTTCTACTGCTTACTAGTTGTGTGAATTTGGGTAACTTCCATGTGAAATTTATCATGAAGGAGCCTTTGAAGCTTTGAAGGATTGTCTTTAAACAAGATCTCATTAAGTTAATTAATATGAAAACAAAGATCCTATCCTAATGCAAATCATTGAGGAGAAGTCTAGGCCTTTCCTGTCATATCGGAGAAACAACATCAGATACATTACATCTCAAAACATCCTGGAAATCCTTATAGAATGTGACCACCCTTTTGACAAAACTTCTGCTCTTTCTGGCTGCTCTTACATTTATACTGCTCTTATGTTTATACTGCTTTCACGTTCATGTTGCTCCCACACTTACGGCTGCTCTCATAACTCTCTTGGCTTCTTTCAGGGCTGCTGCTGCTCTTTCCTCTCCTACCCCTCAAATTCCCTCTTCTTTCCCTCATCTGTGTCTCTCCAATCTCATGTAAAAAAATCTGTTGCCTCTTAACTTCCCCAATTCTATTACTCAGACTTTACCTCAGCACTCATCTCAGCAGCCTCCATTCTGAAGCTATTCAAGGGCAAGGCCATTAGCATAACAAAGACACTCCTATCACTCAGGATATTTCAAGGGTTTTGAAGTTCTGTGCTAGGAACCAGGGACAAATACAAGATGTGTTCTTTATTATACCAAAGAGAACATTTATATTTTAATATTCACTGTGATTTCTGCCTATTGCCCTGGCTGGTTTAGCTCAGTGGATTGAGCGTCGGCCTGCGAGCTAAGTGTCGCTGGTTCGATCTTCCAGTCAGGGTACATCAGAGAAGGAAAACTCTGACTCCAAAAAACCTCCGCTGCCTTGCGGCATACCTCTTCAGGGGAAAGGCTAAGGGAGTAAACCCCGACAGAAAATCCGGAGCCGGAGTCCCTAAGGCGGTTTGATGTTGTGATCAACACCGACAACTCCTGCGGCGCACCTGAACCCAAGCTGTATCGACTCCGTCTTTCCCTTGGACCCTTCAGCTGCGAAGAGAGGAGGGGTCTGCTGCATGGGCAACAGCAGAGCCTCCATATCACCCTGCCCAGGCTCTGTAGCTTCAGCGTCATCGCAAGATGTCGATTCAACACGGGAGGAGACAGATACCATGTCACTCCCGAGTCGGACTGCACAGCCATTCTCGGCGGTGCAGATGGACTCTTAAGAAGCTACACCATCGTCTCTCGAGACGGACGGCTGCCGACGACGACGACATCTCAGCAGTAAAAAGAGCGCAGTGAAGCATCTTGTGAGGCATCTTGTGGAAGCAAAGGAACCACCCTACTTAGGAAACAGAATGGCATGATGTATATGCTTATATCTTTTTGTGTCATTATATTTAATGTCTCTTAATTTTAGTTATTCCATCTTTTTGATAATAAGAGAACAGTGTACACCTCCTAAGACTATTATTAGAATTTTTAAAGTATAGTGCATATAAAACTGTATAATTATCACATAGAAGGGAAAAAGTGTTAGCTTTATAATATCTTGGTCACTAGCTTTAATATATTTAGTAGATACTTTTTGGTCTTTGAATAATGTCTTTACTTAGCCCATTAAAGTCATCCCACTGAGAAATTCTATTATCTTTGTGGAAGTTTTCTTCATTCTTTGTCTAGAACTAACTTCAATGTTTTTTAAGCTATTGATTTTTAATTGAAGAACACCTGGAAATTTAGCCCAAATGGTTTTCTTTTTCTTTTTCCTTTCTTTTTTAAGATTTTATTTATTTTATTTTCTAGGCATTTCTGTCAGTTGAGTAACAGGGGTTAAGTCAGTAAATTTATGTAGACTCACTGACCATAGTTTCAGATCTTTGATAAGTTGAACAATGATTAAGCACATTGAAATATGTAGAAAATCCCAGAATTAATAACACCTTATCTACATTGCACATGTGTCAATATGAGTAGGTAGTATATAAGACTAGTTCTATATTTATTTTTTTCTATTTCAGAAGACATATTTACTCCAATTCCATGGCTTGTATAGCTTGATGATAGTGCTATATAGATGATATATTTGACCATATTGCAAATAAAGTTTCTCTACATTGATAAGCTGAAATGAAATATCATTTCCTTCAAAATGAAAAGACCAAATGTATCTTTCAATTCTAATTGCTAAAGTAATTTAATAAGGCATGAGATCTTTTATCCAGGTGCTCTAAGTATGAGATTCAAGGTAGAAACTTTTTATAGCCCAATATTTGATTATTAAAAAAAAAAGTCTGATTGCAGCTTTAATATATATGATCTGTCCAGAAGGTATCAAGCCATGGAATATAAAAAATAGAGACATTTTTTAAAGAATATACAAGATACAAGAAAAATTGTACACGGGACAATGACACCTCAGTCCCCCTCTAAGTAAGTACCTTGGGACCTCACACAGTTCTTTCTCCCAGTCGCCATCAGCTGCTCCATCATATTTTCCTGAAGCTCATCAATGGTCTGAAATCTTTTCCCTTTCAAAGGTGATTTTAGTTTGGGGAAAAGTTAGAAGACACAGGGAACCAAACCTGGGCTGTCAGGACACTAAGTCACCTGGGTTATTTGAAGTTTTACCAAAAATCTCTGCACAAGACATGATGCATGAATGGATATGTTGTTGTATTAAAGCTACCAATCATCAGTTGCCCATAGCTGTGGTCTTCTGACTCATCTGAATAGTTTCTGCAGAGAAAATGTTTAAGCTTAACGCAAATTTGATGCAGATTCATTGCTCTAGTTGCTCAGTCATTTTGAATGTGATGGCCACACAGTACACATGCTCACTCAACAACATCTGCCGCCCCCACTGAGTAGTATAGTGAAGTCATCATTGTTCAGACATGTGCACTCCAATCCATTCTCCTTGGCTGCATAATACATCAATGTCACACAAATCATTCTCATTATGTTAACGATGGCTGAAGTTTTTCTGGACAGACATTATATATACATATATACTTGACATAATATATATTATCTTGACATCTTGATTTTATATTTTTTCACTTATTAATATAGGGGGTGAACTTGTTTAAACAAAGTGTGATCAAGAAGTGAAAAATTACTTCTAATGCTACTTAACAAATGTTGCTTAAATATGCCTTTAATAGTAAGAGTACTTTTGTTATATTTATTCAATTGTTCTAGGTAATGTTAAACTTTTCCATATTAAAATGTAAACTTTTAATATTAGACACATGTGTTTCAAGTATACCAAAAGCACTATGACCAATGAAAGAAATTCTTATTTACTTTGGCTTTATGTATTATTAGTACACATAAGTTAATTATGTTTTAATTAGTAAAGCATTATCAAAGAAACATGAGCGATTACCTGAGTTCAAACTTATTTTTTATTGCTTAAATCTTGATTAAATTACCTAGACTTATAAACCTTATAAATTTTGTCCTAAAATCTTTCCAAATTAGCTTGAATGGCATTTTTAAATGGCAAAAAGAAAAGTTTGTCTTTTTTTGCTGCATGTGAGCATCAAATTATCCAACTAATGATTGACTTAATTAATCTGTCTGTCACCATGTCAATTACTTATCTGCCTTCTGTAAACGATATTCTCTATCTCCAAATATTTTAATTCTATAAAGAGTGATCACGCATGATATCAACACATTGAAGTATGCCCTGCAGAAAATAGTGAAGTGATGAAGAGCCCCCAAAATAGACTAAGTAACATTAAAAAATACATTATCAAGTATTTTCTGGCACTGGCTGGATGTTGACTAGAGCATTATTCTAATCAACCCTGGGCTCCCATATAGCAACTTAGGAAAGGAAAAATGTGGCACAGAAAATATGCATGTCACAGTCTCATTTCTAAAATGTAGATCTAGCTTTTGATTTGAGGTCTGAGATAGTATATTTCAAGTTATTAAGACAGTAGGTTTTCAGTTAGGCTACTGAGTTTTGACTCTTAGTTCTATCACATATTGGTTATCTCATATTGGACAAATTGCTCAAACTTTCTAAGGATAATTTTCCTCCTCTGTAGTACAAATGCACACGCAAAACTCAAAAGTATTGCAAATAAGGCATTTAGTGTTAATAAGTAAAATATTTAGTATAATGCATATTGTACATACAGAAGTTAAAATTTTAAGTAGCTATTATTTATGCATTATTAAACATTATGCACTTATTTGCTTAAATGTGTATATGCCTTTTTTTCCTACTGTCTTTCTTTTAGGGATCTGTTGCAGATTGTGCTCCATGGAATCAGACCATGAGAAAGAGGTTAGGGAGTAGACTCAGAATCCACACCTATAGAAGAAAGGGAAGGAAACACGAATGGCAATGGGAGAAGTTAGGCAGCAGTGCAGTCAAAGCAAGCTTTCAACTGGTTCCATGATGAGCTCTTCAGTTGGGATGGCCCTTTGGAGTTGTCTTATTGTGGGGAGAGGCCTATGCTTTCATATCAGACAAGTTATTGGATACAGGCTTCACCAGTAAGGAGGCATGACTAGCAACACAGCTCTCTCCACCAAGGGCAACTCCCTAAAATGAGTTACAACTGAGCATCATCTTCCAGTAGCATTCCCAATAACTGTAATGATAAGTCCTTCTTAAGGGGGATCCAAGTAGCCAATTGCAGCTCCCAGTACAGTAGCATAATACTTTATAGGCTGTTGCTCTGGTGCTTGTTCAGAAGCTACTTTTTTTTTTCTGTTTTATTTTTGCTAACTATCAATGGCTATACCTTTTTTGGAATCAATTAAAGAAATGTAAGTTTGCTTGTAGTAGATGTTATTCCTAGAATGATTTCTTTAGCAATTTGCTATGCTTTTTGCATATATTGGGCTGGGATAAGGGCTTGCAAAAATTTTTGAAGCATTTTGGATACTTATATACTCAGTTGCTGGTGTTGACAGATAAGCAACACTTAACTGAAATAAACTTTGTAAAGTAAATAAAAGAAAAGGAAACTTTCAGGCAAGTAAAGTGATTAACGTAAGGAATGGAATTATCATGACTTAGTCTGGAAACGTTGCTTAAGATTTTAAATGAGAAGTAGTTTATCTCCATTGTATACAGATAAATAAAAATAACTATTTTTTGTTTAATAACAAGTGAAAATTGGCAACAATAAGGTAGGTTGTATGTGCACAGTGCCAAATAATGAGGCAAACCAGAAACCCAATTATATTGTTTAAGTTGATTTAGTTTTGGTGTTTTGGTAACACAAAGAGATAAGAAACTTATTGGAAGGATACTTATTTAAAAGACCTCGAGATGTTCCAAGGAGGAGTTGGAAAATAAAGCCACAGGATATTTTTCATTGGCTTTTGTAGGAGTTTGTGATATTTCTAGAAGACAGCCATTAATGTGATTTAACTTAATATAATATTTCTTACTCTCAAATTTGAATTCACCAGAGGTTATTTTGACTAAATCAGATTCAGTAAGGTGCCTATTCCTTGGTCAAATGATGGGGAACAATAGGTGGGATCATCTGACCCTCATGTGGTCTCTTATGTTAATGGGGTATAATGAGGAGGCAGTCCACAGAAAATTGAGATTCTACCTCACCAATCATTTATTTTGTTGAATTAACTATTGGCCAAATTAGGATTGTATTCTGATTATTTTTCAGGCAAACATCAAAGGGGTTTGTGTGTGTGTGTGTGTGTGTGTGTGTATGCATGTGTTACAATATGAAAGTAAATGAGAAGAAATAATTTAGATATATTTTAAAATAAGATAATCTCCATTCATTTAGAATGATTTAAAACATGTTTCTGTACTAAATTAAGAAATGATATGACTTATATGATTATTAAATAATTTTCCCCAATATACTCCACCTGAAATGAAAAAAATCTCCTTCTAAAATAAAATAATAAAGTGTAAATATTTATGCATCCATATGTGTGCAGGCACTTCCATATGTAATTATAAAATCACAGAACAGTATTGCTTTTCACCTATTCAAGTTACAAAAGAGCTTAGTATTTTTCATTAATTTGGTTGGTAATGTCATACCATTCATTATTTTACTGCCTATCATGTTGGTCAAGTAGCTGTGCCATGCTGATTGAATATAAATATGGACTTAATTTAGAAAAAGAATACCTTGGAATTTGGTAGTTAGTTAACAGTGCAATGAGAATATATATGAAATATATATTTCAAGCGACTGTTGAACTTTTAACTCACAACAAATGCTTAGCTGGACTATAAACCCAAGTTCCAAAATAAATTTGCACACGTTAGTAGGCTCTTCATCTATAGAAAATATATGCAGAATATTTTCTTTAATTACTAAGTCAATTAGGCATTGATTATAACACTGTAACACCACTGAAAGTTTTATTGCCATCATTCAGACTTAGCAAGCTTGTATGCTGCCTTATATGTTGCAGCAGTTTTTGGTTTAATATTTGGAATTAATTTCTGAAATGGCTGGAACAGGCTAAGCATTTAGCCTGTCTTTTTTCTAAACATGATATGATGAAATAATAAGTAGCTGAAATATTCTAGAATTATATTGCAGGCTTCAGTGATCACAAGGGTGATTCAATCCCAAAGCAAAGTTTCATTCCTAATATGTCTGATGCATTGCATTTTATTGGCAATTTTCATATCTGAGTTGGTGACCCTACCATTTGTTTTTATTGTTATTGGTCCTTTTTCATGGCACGGATAAGAAAATTCATTCAGGCCTTCTGCTTGTTTCTATCTCCAGCCAGTTACTAACACTGGCTCGCTGAGGTCCTTCCTTGCCAATACTTTCTTGGTTACCTGATTTCTGACTAGATGCTTTTTTAAATCTCATCTCATGTTAATTATAAGTATTAATTCATCAAAGGTTTCCAGTCTCCAGGGAACTAGAACTGTTTCTTGTATTGCTTTTGTGGCACTCATTGGATTGTTGTTTCATAATTCACATATCTGTCTCTTTCAAAAGACTGTTAGCTTAAAGAGGACAAGAATTTTCTTTGGGTTATCATTACAGAACTGGAATCTAACCACAGAACCTTACTCATTCTAAACACCCAGTAGCTTTGGATTGAAGGAAAAAGAAACACCAGCACATGATCATAGAATTGGGATCTTAGTGGATAGAAATGAGAGAAATTAAGATATGAGATAATGGGATGGTACTATATTATTGTTTTGAAGAGGATTACATAGGAAAGAGTTATTATTTGGGAGGTATCAGGGTTTGCCTATTTTTCTGTCTCTTCAGATGATCTGACTTATTGAACATTATGACATATGGAATAATTAGTCACCAGAGGTGAGCATTTTCTGTCCCATTAATTCAAGAATGTCCATCCATTTGAATGTTGCTGCACCTAATATTTTCTTTATTCTTTGCATTGTTTTTCCATTCTCCTAAATTGGAATACTTAATTCTATATATCATTCAAGTCTGTGTCCTTATTTTGATGATCCTTTTGATGATCCAGGTTACCGGATAAAATACACCAATTTACTTTTTATCCTCCTACTCTCACCCTATTCTAGCTTTTCTTGGTTATTTGTTTATTCCTTCAGTTTCAGCAAATGTACAACTCAAGTAATAGATTATCTCTAAGTAGCTATTTTACTTCTCAAGATTTGTCTTCAAACTAGGAGGCCAAGGATTGGGCTCCATGATATATATAACTGTATAATTACTTTATTTAAAGCTTGAGGCTTCCATTCCTGTAAAATTATTCCTATATGTGGGTTTAAAATAAAATCTATATATGTTAACATGGAACATATTTACTTCAGTCCTTGACCTTTTGTGCCAAGTCAATAAGATCTAAGCCTTCAAAAGTACAGAGAAAATCATAAAGATGAAGAACACAGAACCATATTTTCAGACATACCTCACTAGTTTATATAAACCTTTGTAGCAACTAATGAGCAAGATTCCATATGTCCTTCTAGACAGAGGTACAGTGCTTACAACAGTGAGCACTGAAGTCAGAAGGCTTAAGAGCATCTCTCAGCAATGCTCTTTACTTACTAGGTGACCTCTGGCAAGGGGCCTTTCTTTCTCTCTACCTCATTTGCTTCATAAGATTGTGGAGAAGACCAAATATGTAAATGAAGGCGAATTTCTTTACTTTTACACAGCAAATACTCAATTAACTATGAGTTTTTACTATTACCCTTATTATTTTTACTATTATGAAGGAAACTTTATCTATTCTTTAAATTGTTCTTAATCAATTCACTAGATCAACTATAATGGCACAGGTAAGAAACGTGCTTTTAATTACAAAGAAAAATGTCCAAGTTACAACTTAACAACTATGCTCTCATACTGTTGGACAAACATTGCTGTTTTTGAAATGAGATCTTCAACAAAAATCAAAGATAGTCAGTGATTAACAGAGTTTGCTTTCTTTTCCCAAACTGTTTCAAACATTTTCAAACATTTACCCTTTCAACCAAATGAATCTGTTTCGTGTTCTCTAGACATAATTAGAACTTTTAGCAGTTAAAACTCTATTTACTTTAACTCTGCCATACCCAAATCTAGCCCATCCTATGCAATCAAAATTAACACCTCCACAAGAGTTGTAAAGCTCATTTATTCTAAGAAATACCAGAATACTGGAGAACTCCATTCTTGCCTCTACTTATGACAATAAAAGCTATAGTTTATTAGGTGTCTAGGTATAAATAAACTGAATGCAGAAGTCCTAGCACGTTGAGATCTATTCTCTTTAGACATTGTCTTCCCAGCATCTATTTCATTCTTCTCCATGCTGTAACAACTTTATTTTGGGTATGGTTGATCCCACTTCTAATACAGTAGATAAGTTTCAGTTGTTTAAATCAATCAAGGTTGTCCTACTCCCCTTTAAAAGCCCAGGTCTAAGTCAATCAGAATATGACACTCCCTTGGACTCAAGGATATATTCAGGGTTATTACAATTAGTAGGAAAATCAGATATTTATTTGATGATCCTGAGATGAAACTCTCTCCTGCTGGGTGAGAATATAGTATGTAGCCTTATTGCTGACATCCATACTAACACTCACAGAGAGCCAACTTTACACTGAAGTCAGCTTTATTCATGACAGAACACAGTTTGGAAAAACTTGATTGACTTTCAAGTTATATGAGTCAATCGTTCCCCTTTATTTTTTTTAGCCACTTGGAGTAGGCATTTCCTTTACAAGACAATCAAACAGATATGTTTCTTGGGGTGATGTATATATATAAACTCAAGACCCAAGACCAACGCATAGTTGCTATCCAAGAATCAGAAAGCTAAATAACAAGAGAATGTTACCATTCTGAGAAATTCTCATACCTGATAACTAAAAGTTATTTTTACCACAGCAATTGCTAACTAATACAATTTAGTTTTGGCTGCTAGTCCATAATTGCAGAGATTTGCATGAATAAAATCCAGAGACATTTAGAGCCACGCACAAGGTCCTCAAAGATTAGAGAGACATAGTGAGTTAAGACAGCCTGGTGGTATATCCCAATCATATAAAGTTCCTTCCAAATACAGAAGTTTTGTGGCATCATCACATGCATAGGTCTTTCAGAATGCTGAATCTGGTTTACAAGAGCTATATGTAGCCCATAACACAGGCACAGTAAGCTATTTCTGCCTAAGCGCTTCTGCTGGCCTCTTAGTCCACTCAACACAAGTAACAGAATCTTTTAAACACTCTATAAAACACTACAGAATTTAGTACTCATTTAGATCTCTAAATTTACCTGTTAGCACCCTGCCCTTCACTCATTTGCTCCAATCTTGCTGGCCACCTCACTTTCTTACCAACATGCCTTTTGCACTGGCTACTTCTTTGCCTAGAAGGCTCTTCTCACCAACGTCTGCATGGCTCAGGCTTTTAGCTTTCCTCTAATGCTC
Source organism: Furipterus horrens (assembly GCF_987537825.1). Lineage (NCBI taxonomy): Eukaryota > Metazoa > Chordata > Mammalia > Chiroptera > Furipteridae > Furipterus > Furipterus horrens. The sequence goes on from NW_028327173.1 coordinate 53,293,946, forward strand.
TTTTTACATTGGCCTTTCTTGGCTAATTTTTTTTCTTTTTTCTATTTAAAAAAATTATATTTTGGGGTGATATTGGTTAATAAAATTATATTGGTTTCAAGTGTACATTTTTGTTACATAATGTGTATATTGTCCCTGGGGTAATTTTATAAAAAATAACAAATACTTTTCTTACTACCACCTCTCTCACACCTTCCAAAACACAAACTTTTCTAACTATGTTTCTCTAGTCCTTAGTATCTAACATGAAAAATTTTTAAATAATGATTTTATTCATTGTCTATTTCCCCATTAAAATATGACTTTCATGACCACAAAAGAGATGCTAGTATTGGATTTACTTACACTTATTTAACACTATATGAGCAATGGACTTCAAGAAATAGACAATAGGCAACACAAAATTGTAAAGAAAGAAAAAACAGGAATTTAGCAAAATATCTTAGTTGGCTTTTAGTCTGGGGCACTTCCCTGCACATACCAGGGAGTTAGAGCCCTCAAGTAGATAGCAAGGTTAGGGGATGCTGAGAGAGCTGAGATTTGCAAGGCATCTTGAAAAGCAGAGAGTCATGAATAATAAACTATGAGCCAGGAAGTTAAAAGGGAGACTCATTATATACTGCGGCAGAGCTATAAGAATGATGCCTGAATTCTCATCAGAAATGGTGGAAGCCAGAAATCAAGGAAAGCTCATCCATAAAGTAGAAAAGAAGAAAAAGATTAACTTAAAATTCTGTATCCAATGAAGATATCCATCCTAAATGAGGTACCATTAAATATATTTTCAAATAAAGAAACCCAATATACAAAGAATATACATTGTTTACAAATACATGTATGGAGTAAAACCAAAATATATTATATGTTTGGCATCAATATATAAAATCATTAAGTCTCAATATATTTTAAAATGAAATTTCATAGGATGTGAATTGAACACAATGGTGTTAATTAGAAATCAAGAAAATAAGATATATAGAAAATTCCCAAATATTTAGAAATTAAACAGCATATGTAATTCAAAATAGCTCATGGGTCAAAGAAGTGTCCACAAGAGATATTAAAAAATATTCCTATAATTAACACAATGTATCTAAATTTATATAGCTAAATGTAACTAAAGCAATGTATAAATATAAATTAATAAATTTAAATCCATATAATCAAAAAGTAAAAATGTTAAAAATCACTAATCTGTAGTTGCATTTTGAGGAGCTAAAAGGGGAGAAGGGCAAATTAAATCCTAATGAAATAGAAGAAAATATACAGTAAGAGAAAGATTAGAAATCAATGAAATAGAAAATAAAAAATAAAGAATAAGAACAAAACCCAAAGCTGATTATGTAAAAATGTTAGTAACATTAACAAACATTATCATTAGGATTAATTAATACAAAAAGAGAGAAAAAACAGACTACCAATAATTGGAATAAAGAGGATATCACCAAAGATCTCGCGGAAATTAAAAATGATAGAGAAATAATATAACCAACTTGATATCAATAGATTTGACAATTTCACTAAATAGATTACTTGGAAAACACAGCTACTAAAACAGATAAAAATACTATACACACTAGTCTAATACTAATCTATTAAAAAGATATTGAGCATTAATAAAACATCCACATTAAGAAAAATACAGGCTCTGCTATTTTCCCTAGTGAATTCTACCAAATACTTAAAGAAGAAATATTAATTATATATAAAATTTTACAAAATGGAGATGCAAATACTTCTAATTTTATAAAGTCAAGATAACTTTATACAAGTTACTTGTTTCACACCTCATTTTCCTCACCTAAAAAATGAAAACTTGATATCTTAGAGAATTCTTGGGAAGTTCAAAGAATTAGGATGTACAGTACAATATGATTTCCATATATTCCTGCAACATGGCTGATGCTGCTTAATTTAAATTGCTTTCTGCAAGGGAAAATGAAACACAGGTAAATGGTGCCCATATCAGAGCTTTTATGTTAAAATTCTAATAGGCATATGGACAAAAGTTGAATATAAAAATTTCTTGTTCATTTAATATATCTCCTTCCTCTCCTTTAGAAATATTAACAAGTTTTTTTTTTTTTTTAAGATTTTGGTATCTACAATTTCTTTCCCATGATTATTAAGAAGTGTGTTTTTCAAACCTGTCTTTGCTTACTTCATTCAACAATGTGTTTGATTATATTTATTCATTCTTGAGACATTGAGATGTTTGGTTTATGGTAATTCATATCTCCTACTGATTTTATTTCTGGTCAGGGTTTTGTTCATGTTTTTACTTCTGTTATGATTATAATAAGTAGTTCACAGTTTTCAGCACATGTAGCTTCTGGATTTTCTTGACTGTTCTTTCCTCCCTCAGATCTAAGTGGAAGGAGGAGCTCTTCATGTATATGCTCTTGCTTGTTTTTTGTTTTTTTTCTTCTTAATCTTCCTTAATCCATTTTGGGCTGGGGTAAATACAGTAATGCATCTAGGTAGAGAGAGATATACTTTGAAGTCTCAGCAATTTCTTATTGAATGATGGGAAATACCAGGATCCTACACTGTCTGCAAAATATTCACTACTATTGAAGTTCTATGAGGTATACACATGGTTAACTCATTCCAAAAAAATACAGACTATACCTGGCATCTAATTCCTATACTAGTTTTCCTGGTTTATTTTTATTTTTATATTTTGCCTTTAAAAAATTGTTCTTTTATATTTGTCCTGATTTTTACCTTGGTGCTCTCCCCCACCCCACCAACCCCCTTGCTCCCAGTCATTCATACATGTTGCTTGACTAGACCCTATCCCTCTTCCCCACTTATTCTCCTCTCCCCTCCCCTCTGGTCACTGTCAGGCTGCTCCTTGTTTCAATATCTCTGGTTCTATAAGGTTAAACATCTATATTCGTAATCATTTGTCAGTGTCTTATTTAAATTAGATTATAACAGACACAACAGCTTCCTTGATAATTTCCTCCAAGATCCCTAAAAACTAAAAAGCATTGAAAAGATATTTTAACATTTCTGTTAATTCTATGGGGAAAAAAATCTATAACAATATAGTATATAAATTGTTTCTTTCTAAGATCACTATTGTTGTCTTGGTTACTAATAATTATCTCCCAAGAGGTCGTGTGGAAGGGATAAAGGGGCACTGAACCTAAAATTTTACCAAAATTGAGAATATGTAGCCAGTACACTTTCATACTTTAACTTTTAATATTTGATTTAATCTTTAAAAAAACGTAAAGACAAATGTTATTGTCAATTCCATAGCAGAAGGAAATGGTACAGAGAAGTTATTCTACTTACTTAAAATCACAAAATTCTAAGGGATAGGGCTGGAGACTGTAGGGGACAGAAGGATTGAGCAGAAAAGGAAAAAAAAAAAACCTGATGGACAGATATAACAGTGTGGTGATTGCCTGAGGTGGGGGAGGGAGGAGGTGGATGAAGATATAGGGGAGATAAATGGAGATGGACGGAGACTTGACTTGGAGTGGTGAACACACAATATAGTGTGCAGGTGATGTGTCATGGAATTTTTTATCTGGAATTTGTATAATTTTGTTAACCAGTGTCACCCCAACAAATTCAATAAAAAGTAAAAAAAGTCAGGCCTTTTGACACTAGAGTTTATAATTATTTTCTCTAAATCACTGCTTATTTGAAGGACTTTCAACAAATGATACTGCATCATAGTAGACCCAACAGTAACACTTTGTTTCTAGCTGTGACAAATGACTAACTTTGTGAAATACAAAACAACATGACATGACTGTCATACAGTCATTTTAAAATATTTTTATAGCTACCACAAAATTGCTTTTCATAATTTCCATTGTGAATAATGACAAGAGAGTTAACTCTTGAAGTGTTAAATTATATGTATATCCATGCTGTGTGTATATTCATGTAAAATCTATTTTATGAAAAATAGATAATACATGGTTCTAATACTTTACAAATACCATTGTTTTCAGTAGATTGAACTGTCATCTGCTCTAATAATATGAAACTCTTATTCTACTGCAGCACCACAAACAGTTATACTATGGTTTTCTGACAAGCTGTATTTTTATTTTATGCTTCATTCTTGAAGCTTCAAAAATTGATGCTGATTCTTCTCAAGACAATATGTTCAATACAGTGAGGTTAACTTTTTTTTTCTTTTTGTAGCACGACTAGAAGAATTTGAGGTGATAGAGTTCTAATGTAAACTTTACTCACAACTTGGAAGCTCCTAGAATACCTCAGTAGTTGTGCAGACATATTAACTTTCAGTCATAAATTTGTACACTATACATAAATATAAAGTATATCTATTATTTATAATTCATAATTTAAATATTGGGGGTTATGCTACAAGTTTCTTAAAAATCACTTTTAATTTTATATATGTATGCATACACACACACACACATATGTGCACATACAGGTAATTACAGATTACTCTTTTATTCTGGGCAAATAGTGTTTGTGGTTAGTTTTATAAAAAACTTTACTGATTTTTTTAACTTTCTACTTATTTTCACTCTGGCTGTCTTGATTTAAAATAATCTACATTTTTATTTTTTTAATTCATCCATTGCCTACATGTAAAGTTAATACTCCAAATGCAAATTAAAAATGTCTATGAATTATGAATGAGTAGACTATATGAAATTAAAAATGAGTACTTACAAAAATGTATATTATTTTTCATTAACATTTTTATGTACAGCAAACAAATACAAATTGTGTATGTATTTGTATGCATACATATAAATAACAGCTATAAATGCTAACATATATCAAGTAATTACTATGTGACTGGTGCAAATCAAGATTATGTAAATCAATAATGTTTTACAATTTGGAAAACTTTCAATAAGAAAAAAATGTAATATAACATATACAAATGTATTAAAGTGAATATGTACTTAGAATAAGAAAATAAATTATTACCACTTTTAAAAAGCAAACCAGGAGAAGGCTCAACTTCCAGCCAAGATGGAGGCATAGACAGACACGCTACATCTCCCTCCATAATTAAGAAGAAATACAACTACCTCAAAACTAGAAACAACCAGAAGATCCAGAAAATCAAACTGCATGGAAGTCCAGCAAACAAAGATATAAAGAAGAAATACTCATCCAGACAGGTAGGAGGGGTAGAGCCAGGGCAGAGAGGATGCGGTGTGGTGGTGGCAGCAATGGCAGCAAAGCAGCAGCGGCAGCAGCAGCAGTCCAGCAGAAAGTGCAGTCACACATTTTAAAAAGTCAGGAGGGACATCTAGGGAGCATTCCCAGCTCCTCATAGGACCTCGAAGCTCACAGTCCCAGCACCAGGGAAAGTCAAGTCTCGTTGCTTCTGACTGTGCAAACCAGTTGGGGTTGGGGTTGAAGCAGAAACTCCTGGTCTCAGCAGAGTCGGCTTATTTAAACGGCCCCATGGTCCTAGAACGTCCTCAGACCCACTCTCTCTGGGAACAATGGCCAGGACAGCAGCTAGAGGGGTGCCAGTCCCCTGCAGAAGTGGGAGAGGTGCCTGGAAAAGGGGCGAGTGCTGGGCAGGTAGCATTGTTCCCTCTCGGACCCCTCCCCCACATACAGCGCCACATTGTGGTGAAACAGGTCGCCTTGTACTGACAAATCTCTAAGGCTCCGCCGCTTACAACATAACAGAAGTAACAGCTCTACCTGGAATGTGGAGGCAAATAAACACAGGAGCCTGTCAGCATGAGGAGACAGAGAAGTATGGCCCAAAAGGGGGAATGGATCAAGGTTTCAGTGGGAGAACTAAGTGACAAGAAGATAGCCAACCTAACAGATGAGGAGATAGACAACCTAACAGATGAAGAATTCAAAATACTGGTGATAAAGATGTTCACAGGACATGGTCATTGTCCTACCTACCCTTGGGTCCAGAAATCCCTAATAAAAGTGGGGGTGTGGAGGGAAGGGTGACCGTCCCACATGGGGAAGGATTGTGCAGACTCCAGGTCAGTTGGCTGTCCCTGGACAATGACGTGCTTGGTTTAACAGGCTGGCAACTGATTTGGGGACAACTAATTAGGCAACAGCGTTAAAAGAAATCATTCAATCCATAACCACTAGATGACAAAAGGCAGGTATTAATTTTTCAATGCCCCACATTAGGGAAAAGAAGCGCTTCTTTGGAGGAAGGTGTGCCAGGCACATCTCACCTGTCTAAAACCCTTTTGCCCATTATACTTAGTTTGGGCTGAGGGAAATATTTTAGGTTTCCCCCCTATCAGACCTCTGGGCTCTAGGGTGAAGTGGGAGAGCTTGTATGTACGACCCATGGACATGAACTTGGGGGTGGAGATTGTTAGGGGAGGGGGGGTGCTGGGCAGAGGGGAGCAAAGGGGAAGAAATTGGAACTATTGTAACAATATAATCAATAAAATATACTTAAAAAAAAGATGCTTACAGGCTTGACAGATATGCTTGAGTAGGGCAAACGCATAAGAGAAGTGAAGTCTATGCTAAGTGAAACAAAGGAGAATCCACATAAAACCAATGGTGAAGGAAAAGAAACCAGGGTTCAAATCAATGACATGGAACATAGGGAAGAAAAAACAGTCAAGCAGTACAGTATGAGGAAGCAAGAATTGAAAAAAATGAAGAAAACTTCTTAAATTATGTGAAGGAGGTAGACATACAGGTCCAGGAACCTTGGAGGGTCCCAGGTGAGATGGACCCAGAGGGGATCACACCAGGATGCACCATGATTGAGATACCAAAAGTGAAAGATAAAGACAGAGTCCTGGGGGCAGCAAGAGAGAGGCAGAGAGTTGCCTACAGGGGGTGCCTATAGGACTATCAGCTGACTTCTCAGAGAACACTTTGCAGCAGGAAGGGACTGGCAAGCAGTATTCAATATTATGAAAAGCAACCTGCAACTAAGATTACTCTATCCAGCAAGGCTATCATTTAGAATGGAAGGGCAGATGAAGTGCTTCCCAGACAAGGTAAAGCTAAAGGAGTTCATCATCACCAAGCCATTATTACATGAAATGTCAAAGGGACTTACTTAAGAAAAAGAAGATAAAAAATATGAACACTAAAATGACAAAAAACTCACAACTGTCAACAACTGAATCTAAAAAATAAAACAAAATCCAATTAAACAAACCAGAATAGGAACAGAATCATAGGTCTGGGGATCATTTGGAGGGTTATCAGCTGGGAGAGGGGAGGGGGAGAAATGGGGAAGTGGTGTAGGGACTAAGAAGCATAATTGGTTGGTACAAAATAGACAAGGGGATGTTAAGTATAATATAGGAAAGATGAAGCCAAAGAACTTATATGCACGACCCATGGACATGAACTAAGTGGGGTGGGATTGCTGGAGGGAAGGAGGGTACTGGGAAGAGGGGAGCAAAAGGGAAAAAAATTGGAACTACTGTAACAATATAATCAATAAAATATACTTAAAAAAAAGCAAACCAATAATTAATGGTGACAAATACAGAAAAAGATAATAGTGACAAATACAGAAAAAGATAATATTTTATTAAAATATCTCTAAAATGCTTTTTTCTTGTTACATGCTATTTTATTTTCCCTTTATATGAAATTATTTTGTTATTTATTTTTTAATTAGGCAATGGAAATATAATTCAGTCTTTTTGCTAGGCTAGTAGATTTTTTTAAACTACTGAATAATAGTTTAGAAATGATTCTCTGAGCCTCACAATTTGTCTAAGTAATGCCATGTAACTTTTTGATTGTTCTCAAATTTGGGAAATTGTTTTATCAAGTTTATTTAATATATTGTAAGATTTCAGAAAATCTCAGGTATTCTTTTGCAGTGACTCATCGATACTTTGAATTGACAATATTCGTTAAACAGTTTGTCATCCATGTCTTCTCATGTAGTGTCTTATTAAGAACATGTTATCTTTATATTTGTCAATATCAGTATTTGTGTTAAATTACTAAAATTTAAATATTTTCCAATATGGAAAATTTTCAGAATTAGATTATCAAATAAGTTAAGGTTGTATTACTTCTATTTTCAAAGTATTTTCCACTTAATGAATTGCTGATTTCAGAATGATCTAAAAAATTGTACTTATAATTTCTGAAATAATTTCCACTGGTTTTATATAAGACATGCAGAAATAATTTTATTATATAGTCTGTTTTAATTGTATATCTTTCTTTATCAAATGAATTTCTGATGGGAGAAAAATTCATTCTGTTTTGGCCCCTATAAAATTGAGTTCTCTGTTTACATTGTATATGTTTGATCATTTGAACAATTACTGACTTATTTGCTTCTTGTTTTGTACATTTTAGTCTTTGTTTTTCCACCACTTTCTACATGCTCCTGTTGTAGGTATCAGGAGACACTTTCCAAAACTGGAATTCAACTTCTGGCCTTGCATTTTTAGGGCAAAATTCTGGGTGATTTTTTTTCAAATTGAGCAGTAAGAAGAGTTTTCCGGAAGCCATTTGTGCATTTCCATGACTAACATATCTACTATGATTTCTGTGACAAAGAATATCTAACTCTACAGAAATGACTACAAAACACAAGAGTATATGCCATTGGACCCAAACACTTTATAATCTCCTCAAATTCTGTCTAGCAAAACCCCTGAAGTAGTAGTTACAACCCCAATGTTATTATAGAAAAGGGAAAATGTAATGAATTGGAGGACTGAATGGAAAAAGTTGTTGGTCCTCATTAACTATAGGTAACCCTTTTTTTCCCCCAAGTTTTCCAAAATCATAACCACTGGAACACATTGCCATGACTTCTTAAAGGAAATTGACATCTACTTTTTTTTTATGATGTTTTTACCTCTGGTGCAAAGTATTTCACATAAATTATTTGATATAAGACTAAAACAAAAATTTTAAGGTATAAACCAATTTAGTCTCCTTTTGTAAAACAGAAAACTGAGAAAAAAAGATGAATAAATTTTCTCAAGATGATAGTTAGAACCCAGGCTATGTGAATCAGAAGTTTGCCTTCTTATCCCTCTCAGGGATTTTTATTTATGTGGGAAAAAGTGACTCCAGAACCTGTCAATGTCTATGATTGGCCTTGCATCTGATCAGCTTATCTAGTGCTTGTATTACTTTTCATTTAGATATTTATTCTCTTCACTCACACAAAATTGAATGGTGTGAAAGGCCTAAACTTGGCCTTATCCTAGGTAATCCTTTTATCTTTAACAGGGATAAGAACTAGAAGAGTGACAACCACAAAGCTATTTTAATGAATAGTAGAATACATGTTAAGATGCATTTTGGTATATAGAAATAAAAATAAAAGAATTCCAACTACATGCATCAACATGGATTAACCTAATAAAGATAACATTCATCATTAAAAAGAAGTTGAACATGTATTATTCCATTCACATAAAGTTCAAAATATATACACTGTATGTGTATATCTGTATGAGTATGTGTGTGTGAAGAAAGCAAGAAAATTAATATGAAAATCACAAAATTCAGGATAGTGGTTGCCTTAAGTTAAGTGGTCAGTGGAGTCAGAGGAATAGAGTTGTAAAAGGGTACAAAGGGAATTCCAAAGTATTGGTGGTGTTTACTGCTATATTTATGCCTTAGAAATATATTTAAATATATTACCTATTAAATATTCCATTACAACAATTAACACTTACTAATGAGATTTATAGTAACCAGGTAGGTATTGCAAGTTTCAGCCTGGGAAAGACCAAGCCAAGGATATGCAGACAGGAATAGAAGAATTGGATGAAGTTAGAGACTTGAAAAAGTGTTGAGACTGGACATTGTTATTCTGAGGATGGCATCACAGACAAGCACTTCTAAATGTAGGTCAGAATTTGAGAGAGTGAACTCATTGAAAAGGCCAAGTGAGATAAAAACATCAATGGCCAGCTTCCAAGTTGAGTCAAACAAATATCCTCAATACAGAATGAAATAATAATGGCTTTGTGATTAGCACTGCCTGAGTGGCAAGTGTTTGAGGGCAACTGAGAGAGCTAGAGGGTTGATACTGCAATGTTTGGCAGCATTTCAGTTGCTTTCAGCAGATACATGTCAAACTTTTACTATAGGCCACAAATTGTGCTGTGCCTCTATTAAAAAATAGTCACATGGACCCTGTGATTTTCAAGAGCATGAATTCTCTTGACCTTTAGAAACCATGGCTCATAGAAGATGGAAAACAACATCAAAACCTAATTTCTGAAATACTCGGGCAGATAAAGAAAACCAGTTTAACTACAGACCCCATTACAGGGGAGCTATTATTAAAAAACTCATCAATCAAAGACTTGAATTTAAGGTAGAATTCTAGTCATTGATGAAATGGAGTAAGAAGATTAGAAATGAAACAATAGCCATATGATAATTGAAGAAGAAAAACTTTCATACTGAGTTTGTAAACACAAAGCTAAAGGATAATTTTGTCTAGGATTTAAACACAGCAGCACAGTTTGTGATATAGGACATGTAGAAACAAAGAGTTTTCTATTGCTGCAATTAGTTGTACACACATATAAATACATTGTGTGTGTGTGTGTGTGTGTGTGTGTGTGTGTGTGTGGTAAAGTGGGAAGGGCAGGGGGGCTGAGAGAAAGTTACAGCAGTAGACTGAAACCAACTTGGTTCAAAAAATGTAAAACTTTGAATTTAATTTTTAAAATAGTCAACTTAAGCAGCATTAGATGTGAACAATTTGCTTAGCAATATTTCATGTAAAATGAGCTAGATATTTTAAATGAAGCACAAATTCAAAACAGTATTTTATTCATAAAAAATGAGATCAGGTCCATACTATCAATAGTCATATTACCTCTGTAATTTCATATTTTTCCTTATCACTATTAAAATAGGAACTTTTTTTTATAGTTTGTGATATATTAGATGGTCATCATTTTCAGTAGTCTGTGGGGCTATTTTAATAATCTAGTACAGATTTCAGTGTATAATGTGCTAATATTTAATTTGCACTTTCTTGCCCACTCTCCATTTTTTTCTCCCTATCTCTTTGCCTAGGGAAGATGATCTTTCTGGACTGAATCAGTGAGCATTCTGTTTCTGGCTTCTGGTTGCCTTTGAATACTAAGAGGCATCAATAGAAGATCAGAAGGCAAGAAGATAGTATGATCAGGCATTTAATTTCTTAAGTCCTCCAAGCTGGGCTACTTGGCCTCTACCAAACTCACAACTGCTGCCAAGCATCCCTCTCCTACAACTACAAGTATGCTCACTGAGTGATGTAACCATTTCCTCCTCTTGCCACATCAAGACTAAGGGAAGTGAGAACTCCTTATTGCTGTAAACCCTGGAGTTTTTCATCCATTTCTTTTTATATTTTTTTAATTAAAAAAATATATATTTATTTATTTATCTTTTTTTTTTTTATTTTTTAGAGAGAGGGGAAAGGAGAAAGAGAGGGAGAGAAATATCAATGTATGGTTGCCTCTCACGTGCCCCCAACTGGGGACCTGGCATGCAACCTAGTCATGTGCCCTGACTGGGAGTCCAACCAGCGACATTTGGTTCGCAGGCCAACACTCAATCCACTGAGTCACAGCAGCCAGGGGATTGTTCATCCATTCCTGTTGGTTGTCCATAACTCTGCTCAGAGTTTGTAACAGTCCCTTTGTTAAACTCCTCAATCACCCATTTAAAGGGACGTCTAATTATTTCCGAAACCCTATTTGTCACACAAATCACATAAAAGTTATTAACTAATGAATTATTTTCAGATTAAATGAGATATCAGTCCTAATTTATTTACATTGTTTAACCTACACCTGTGATTATTTCAACAGGCACAATGTGTAGTGTGGTGGATGAAAGCATGGATGCCAGAGCTCCTGACTAACACAGAAAAAACACATACAAAATTTTACTTATTTTAATTTATATTTCCTTCAATAAAAGGCAAAATGTTAGTGACCATAATTAGCCTGAGATCAAAAGAATAACCTTTATGTACAAAGCATACCCTTTTACTGGAAATATGCAGGCAGAGGACAAACCACTACTGTCAAGGCTGTTTGAAGAATATTCTCATGTTAGATACAAGTTGAACTTCATGAGTTCTCAGGTCTCTTATTATTCTGAAGTCTTTTTTTTTTTTTTTTTAAGACACCATTTGCATGTGCTTCTAGAATTGATTGCTTAAATGTGGGAAAATGCTCCTAACAACCCTAATGGTGACATGATTTAAATTGAGGCTTTTGAACATAAAAATCCAATTCCCAGGGTATACATTTGCAAGATTAGGAAAATTGCAATACCTCATTCTTCTCCATATTATTTTTATTCTTTCAGAAAAAGTGTATTGTATCACATTTCATTAAAAGAGTATAAAAACTGAGATTTGTGAAACTTTACAGGTATTGAAGGAAAAGGAAGAGAAGAAAATTAATATTATTGTCTGACTATAGCAAAATCAGTGATTTTGTGTCTTTTTATATATCAGATTTGGATTTAAATTGTACATAGATTTTATTTTTTTTGAAATATAGACTTATTTGAACTTGTATCCAACACTTTTAAACTTCACATTCCAAATCTAAGAAACATAGAATGCAACATATGTTTTGAAAAAGTGTATTTCTAACCTAATGATTTAGGAAGGAAACTTTCCCTTTTTTGTTTTCAAATACAGTATTTTTTTCTGGATTTATGAAGTGAACTTATGCAAGAATCCAGTATCACTTAAGTCACTAGGGCATGCTGACATCAAGACAGAGAACCTTATTTGACATGATGGCGCTTTCTTTCAAAAAATGAGAAAATAATGAACTCACCTTAGATTATGTGTATAATCTTGTGAAATGCTTTCAGTGAAAGAGATCAGGGTCTCTTCATTGGCAGTTATAAAACCTGTCAACCTCTTAACTATCCCAAGTGTCAAAAATCAAGAGAAAATAAATGCAGCTTTACCTTTAAATATGAGGTAAACTTTCTCACTGTGTGGTTCTCTTTTTCTTCATGAAACTTACATCTGAGATATTGGAAATTGCATTTTTTTAAACTAAAGTATCATCTTTCATTTTTTAACTCAGAGACCATCAAAAGACAATCTTACGTGATATGTCCTCTATGTGTGCTAATTTATGATTGGTGTTTTGATGCAAAGTTGTCAGGTTACCTTCTTTCTCCTTATTTTGTCCACATCGATTTATTGGAAGAAGAAAGATGCAATTGCAGTGGCAACTTTTTTCATTTAGGCGGCACACATACAGTGCACTCAGTTTCCAATGACTAAACAGAACGCAGCGGACAGACCGCTGGCCTGCACGCTTCCATTACTGAGTCACAGAGAGGAGATGGCACAATTTATAATGGTATTGGCTTTTTCTTTTTTAGATATTTAGGTCACACATGAGTACAGTTTTGGAAGTCCCAACCTCGTCCTTATTTGGACGTAGGAAATCTATAATTTGGCGCCCCCAAATGTCAACTTTTGATTGACAGCTCTAGTTTCAGAGCGATGGATAATCAAACGGAGAGGTTCATTATAAATCAAATTCTTTGAAGAGATGTGAAGAGAAAGTTTCAAGTACTTGCCCAAACTCTATCTCAAATTTGCTGGAAATAAATTGTGGTTTTAATTCTTTTTTTTTTACAGAAGACAATGTTTCAGACATATGTTAATACATAGATAACTAGTGTGGGATTAACTATAGACCTTATGTCCATTCTTATCCCACAATCCATTTGTGTTTCTGCATAATTGTTTTTAGTTATTGGCAGAGACAGCGAAGGCTTTGGCCTGAGATGGAGAAAGGAAGAACATAGGGCACACGTTTATGACAATTCAATTTGATTTGACTCAAGTCTAGTCAATGCAATATGAACCAAGATCACAGGAGTTGAATTCAATGAAAGCGATCCCTGAATTCCTGTTGCTGCCTTGATCTTTATTACCTAATAAGACCTACATTAAAAAATTTAGATATCTTACTTTCAGGGGCTTGGCTTGAAAATGAGAATTAATATTTTTGACTAATTGCAGCTATCAGATGATGTTGTCAGCCAGTGAGTCAGCCACAGAGATCTTACACAACTAGGCCTTATTCTTTTTTCACATGAAGGTAGGAATATTGAAAGGCATTAAAGACATTTTAAACTGAACATATTTTAGAAATTAAAATTTAACAATATTATTCAACTCAGACTTTGTTTACTTTAGAAATTGTTTGCAAGTTATTTATTTTGCAACGATACTATTTCTCCTTTCCAATTAATTCAATGATATAATTCAATTTTGCCTTTCTAGTACTCTACTACGTGCAAGTTCTCTACTAGCATTTAACATGTGCTAGAACAGATTCCAGGTATGAAGGATACAAGTGCAAAAGTTTTCCTCCATATATAATTTTTCATTCTAAAATATGTCTCTTTGACAATGGAAAATATATAAATGATAAAATAGTAGTTGTAGAGCGAGAAGTAGAAAGAGAGAGATTACATGTGTCTCCCTATATTAGGATAGTAGGCAAAGGTTTATTAGGTCTTTCCTTTTCCTCTCTGCCACCGCTAATCAGACCTTGGGCATTCTTCCCTGGGTTTATGGCCTTTTGAGTATATTCTCTGCTCTCAAAAAAAAACCTCATCTTGAGTTTGGTCTTTTGGAATGCCACAATAACTTTTACATGGTTAAGGGTACAGTAATGTATGTATGACACTTAAAAATCAGTTACAGATTAACTAATTTAGTATAAATTAATAAGTTAATTTCAATCAAGATGATTTTGATTTTTACTCATAGATCCAAATTCTAATTCTGGCTCTACTCTCCATAAGCCAAGTGTGGCAGGCAGATTTCTAAAGAGGGTACCTGATAGATTCCTATCTCCTTGTTACTTAATCAAACAGTAATCTAAGCATAATGTAAAAAGATTTTTTAGAGGTAATTAAAATCTCAATTTGGTTGACCTTAAAATACAAAGATCAGTTTTATAGGCCAGACCCTCTCAAGGAGCCCTTTAAAAGCAAAGAGTTTTTTTCTGGCTAGTGGAAAAAAACAAATGAAAGAGCTTTAAAGTATTAGATAGATTCAACATGCCGTTGATGGCTTTGAAAGTGGAGGAGCTCACATGCCAATAAATGTTGCAATGCTAGAAGCTGAAAGCAGCCTCAGCTCATGGCTAGCAGGGAAATAAGCACCTTAGTTCAACAACCATGGGGAACTAAATTTGCCAATAATTTCCGTGAGCTCAAAAGTGGATTCTTTGTCAGAGTCTTCAGATAAGATCTCAGGGAAGCCCATATCTTGAGACCAAAAAGAAAGGATCAATTTATAACATGCCAGGCCTCTGGCCTACAGAAGTTTGAACTAATAAATGGGTATTGTTTTAAGTCATTAAATTTGTGGTGGTTTATTATACATTGGCAGAAAACTAACATACCAGGAAAACTTATTCAATTAAATTAGAAGAGCTGAGAGTCAGTTTCCTTATCTACAAAATGGAGGCAATTATAGTACATACAAGTTTATTGTGATACTTGAATATGTGAGAAAAAATGCTTAGTATAGCATAAATGTTAATGCCAAAGTTATTGTCATTGTTAATAGGCCATTAGCAAGGCATAAATCATTGTATTTAGAATCTAGTTTTGAATATAACTGCTGCTAATTTTCCCACTGGATAGTCCTTTATTCCATTCTATTTCTGCTCTGGGGTCCTTTGGTATAGAGACAAAAGATGTCTTCTTTAGTTTTCCAATTAGAGTTTTCTTTTTTTTTTCAAGTGCCTAATAAGTATGTATGCTAACATTTTAAATCTTCTTTTGCTTTCTTCTTTAAAATATTAATAGTGTTTTTTGTCCATTCTTATTTCTACTCAGGTAATTAAGGACATAGTCCTGCTTATCCATATCTTCAACAGACAGATTTAGTGTAAACAACCATGGATAAATCAACTTACCCATGAAAAATCCCATATTTACAAAATGGAATGAACCAAATTCCCTTATATCTTTAAATGCAAATCTACCATCCTCATAACTGGCTTTGTGGAAACAGAATTTTCTCTGTAAATGCACATTAAAACTTTTCAAGGGTTTGTAGAGGTAGGGTACAAAAATACTATGAGAGAGAGATGATGATTACTTCTTATATGAAGGACTATATATTGAAATTGTCAACTTGACTCCATGTGAAAAGTACAATATTTGGTATCCTTAGAGATATTATTCTAATATTTCATGAATATTGTACTTATGCCTCACAAAACAGAATACATGTTCTATTATCATAAATGTTGAATAAATGTTTTAGAATAAAATTAGAAAATTGAAAAGTTGTAAATAGATTAATGAAACCATGTTTTGATTGAGCCAAAAATGTTGATCTAGCTCTCTGAAATAAAATTATTTTTAATGTGGATCTTAGTCAGGATAGCCAAGTAGACTTTATTCTTGTTCAACAATATATTTTATTCATATTTATTATTTCTAGAAACATGAGACAAATTCTACTAACCTAAAAATAGTTTTGAAATTATGTGAGCTGAATTTATATCTCCAATATGAACTTTATACTACTTCCAAATTATTCATTAAAAGTAACACTTCAGGAAATCAGTGGCAAATGTTGGACCATTTTTATTTTCTCTGCTTAAATTAATATTGTATCTGTAGCTTTACCTGTCTCTAAATGAAAATAAAATATTTTGGGTGTTTTTAGAATGTTAAATCTTAGCCTAAGTTTTCATATACAATTCCAAATGACTTTCTATATCTTAAGAAGATTTGTCTGAGAAGAGAGAGATACACTTTGAAACCTCTGTGACCTATAGGATTGCAAGACCTTGCAGAGATTGTTAAGTTTTACCACGAAGAAGCAGAATCATATCAAGAATGGATAGACAGCTGGTCTGCACTGTTTGCCAATTACTGTGTCTTAGATTGCAGTCTGGCCTTCATGTACAGCTTTACAATGGCTGAGATTATATTTGATAGTATGACAGTTTTGAAGAAGTTGGCCTAATAGTCAATTAAATTTCCAACTGTGAGAACTCATTGATTTGGCAAACTTATATCATTGGGCTTATTCTCTGATTTATTTCACTGATTGACGAACATTAATTCCATGTGTTATTAAATTCTTTCTGACTGGGAACTCAGCTTTCCAATTTGGAGGAAGCTAACTAACCCACAAAATCTAGGACCCAGGATTATCTTGGTTGACATTAAATGGAAATGCGTGATTTTAACCTGAAAAATGTGAAGGCAAGAGAGAGTAGTAGAAACATTTCTCTTTGAACATTTATGCAGTTCAGTAGAAAAAGGACATAGTAATCATTTTCTTGAAATCACGCCATAATTTTTTTTCTTGTATGGCTGAAAGTATGTGGTGATTAGTATTTTTATATATTTTAGTAAGTCTGCTTCTATCTATTTTTCTACTGCTGTTTATACAGATGAAGCAAAACATAAGCAAATATATTCAAAATATCAATTGCTGATGACCCTGAACTTGTGAAAGGCAATACTATATTTGATTATTCCAGAATTTCAGCTGCACTCACTGCTGTGGAACAAAGCAGAAGAAATATTAGCTCAAGAGTATTCCAATTACTGTCAATATTTCCTACTATTTGGAATGTAAATAGAACATTAATTACAGCTATGAAAGAAGGATGTTTTATATCTCTTTGTGTTATCCATTTTTAGCTGAGTAGCTTCCAAACTACAGAAAATTTCCCCTTACATAGGAATACTACATGTAATAAAAAAGTACTCCACTTTTCCATCATTAATACCATGTAGAATGTATTAACCCTAAATCGTTTCATAAATTGCAAGTTCATATCACTTCTTTGTTGAAAATTCATTGCCTGTGGGGTAAAATACTAATTCCCTTTAATTCATTAAAAACTGTTTACTAGGCTAGTAAAAAGCTACCATACTTCTTTTTTCCAAGATCATATCAGCTAATTCCTTATTTCTCTGACTCATCTGTAACTTTCTATCACCTAAATGCTTCATTTTCTGGATATTAAGTGACAATTAACAAATGAGCAGATTCTATACCTTAAAATTTGCAATATTTTAGCTGAACAAAATTATTACTATGATTCATTTCAATGGAACTCATTTTTATGTGATAAAATCCTATAGATGCACACTAAAATTTCTCAAAACCGAAAGGGTTAGGAAAACTAATTTGTATTACATCACAGTGAACTAGTTTTGACACTATATTAAGTATTTAATAGCACTGTAGGTGTTTTGTGTTTAGCTTCTCGATTGTCATCTTAGTTAACTTCAATGGAAACCAAGAATTTCTCCATAGAAAAATGAAGTGAGTGATACAGCAAAAATCTGGACATCTGTAAAATCCAGCTAAAAAATAAGTTATTTTTTTCTTCTGAGAATCAGTAATGGTTATATGACCTTAATTATGCATCAGTTACATACATTAGTTATAATTACTTAGAGTTTATAAATCCACTCTATTATATTACAATAATAATATCAAGGGTTTGTCATCATTTAAGATACTCTTTTCAGATTCCTCCCTTTTCTGCCTTGATGGGGTCAGGTGGAAATGTAAATAAATGTAGATAATTAAAGAAGTTTATTTTGAAATGATTTAAAAATTATTTAAAAATAAGAAAACAAATCTACCTGTGATTTACAATATCTGTAAACACTAGATGGAGCTCTATGACTAATGCCAATACTACTACTAATATATAATATACGTATACATGTATATGAGTGTGTTTGTGTGTCTTCAAAAACACATGCACACACTTAGGAAGTAACTTATTCTACAGATATTTTATTTTATTAATTTTTATTTGCTTTATTGAGATGACTTTGGTTAATAAAATCATATAGGTTTCATGTGTATAATTCTATAATGTAGCATCTGTATATTGTATTTTGTTTTTGCCACCCCAAGACATCTCTTTCCATCACCATTTATCTCACCTTTACTCTCTTCTACCTTCCCTTACCCCTCTTTTCCTCTGATAATGACCATAATGTTGTCTGTGTCTATGACATTTTTTTACTTGTGTAATCTTTTCACTTTTTTCACCCTGTCCCCCAATTCCCATCCCCTCTGATAGCTGTCAGGTTGTTCTCCATATCTATGAGTTCATATCTGTTTTATTTGTTAGTTTATTTTGTTCATTAGATTCTACATATAAGTAAAATTATATGGTACTTATCTTTCTCTGACTGCCTTATTTCACTTAGCATAATGCTCTCCAGGTACATTCATGATGTTGCAAAAGGTAAAACCTATTCTACAGATATTTTATTTTTTATGGCTGAGTAGTATTTCATTGTGTAAACATACCATAGCTTTTTTTATCCACTCAACTACTGATGGGCACTTGGGCTGCTTCCAAATCTCGGCTATTGTAAACAATATGGCATATATTATTTTGAATCAGTGTTTCTGGTTTCTTTTGGTTGTATTCCAAGAAGTAGAATCATGGGATCATAAGGCAATTGCATTTTTAGTTTTTTGAGAGAACCCCATACTGCTTCCCACAGTGGTTGCACCAAGTTTGCATTCTCACCAACAGTGCACGAGGGTTCGCTTTTTAAAAGTCAAAATGCAAATATGGAAACTGGGAATAAGGCAGTGTTGCCAATTAAGAACCATTTTTTGTTAAAGATACAATAACAACTTCTAGCTATTTTTCCATACCACTCTCAACCTCTTCAAATTTATGACTGCTTATGCTTAAAAATACAAGTATATACTGGTAAGAAAGAATAACTTTTCTTTAAGTCCCTGGAACATTTTGTTGTACTTTCATGACCCTGCAGGAGCAATTAAGTAGCAATTTGTAAAACACAGTACTACTCAGTGAATAGAGACTTTTCATTCATATGCAAAAAAGCTGATTAAATAAGAAACATTGCCTATATATTTTGTTACCAAAGACATAGTTTAGAACCAGCCAAGTAACTCCAATATTAACCTACAAAAAATTCCAGAATTGAAATTCAGTGTTTATAGTTTTAAAAATTTTTCTTGAAATACTAGTTGACATTTTTTTCCATAACAAAGATGTAGTACAATGTTTCTAAACATAAATTCACTTGTCTGTTTTTGTTTTGCTTTTTTTTTTTTTTTTTTCCCTTTAGGATTCTCTCTAGGTGTGCTTGATCCACCTAATCAAATAGAATACTGGAACAATTTTGTTGTAGATTTGACTATGGATTATCTGTCAAAAAAAAACAATAAAAAAGACATTTGCTTCTGTTGTTAACCAATATCTGGTATTCCTTTGTTATGTTGTACAAGATTTTTGCTAAGTACCTGACTGCCCAGATACAGGTTACATTCTACAATCTTCTTTTGCTGGACAGGCCATATGGCTGAAATTTTTGTGATGTATGTATATTGTATCCAACTTTCATGCTGTGACCTTAAAGGATAGTTGTGTGCCCTCCCCTTTTCTAGTCATCCTGCCTGATGGCTTCCATGCAGATTAGCAGGCTGGGGCTTGAGCAGAATCTCTAAGTGGCAAAAAGTGGTGTAATAAAATAGAAGAAATTGTAATCTTGACACCATGAATCACAATAATTAGCTTGGATTGCTTTTGATCAGGTGATAACCTGAAAAAGAAATAAATAACTCTCCATTAAGCCACTGTTATTTTGAGTTTCTTTGCTGTAACACTTCAATCAATACCCTAACTATTACATGTTCTTTCCTTTTAGAAACATCCTTAAGTAATTCGGTTCTATTTTGTGATAACATTTATTTCAAAATAAAACACGTTCCATTTAGTGCTGGTTGTTTACTTTTCTAAGCTCACAGAACAAATTTAGAAGGAAAGGACCTCAGAAAACATCTAATATGACTCTATATACAGGATGGAAGCTAATTTAAAAAAATATATATAATTTTTGTATGATTTTTTTTCTTACAAGTTGGATTAGAGGATATATGGATTTCAGAGAAAATATGTTGGAGTCATTGATATTCCACTAATTATATGTTCAAAGCAAATTAAGTGGACTCTGAGTGCCTTAGTTTCCACGTCTGTACATTGGAAATAGCAACTTTTCCACAAAGTACATATGAGGATTAAATGAGATAAGTAAAACATTTAGCATAGAGTTTGACACATCATAGACACTGAAAAAACTGTGAAACATCACAGAGCCATTGTGATTTTCATCAACAATTTAAATTATTTTTCACTACTGTGGCTTGGAATCCACCCAATATCACACACAAAAGAGATATTCCACCAACATCAGATTCAAAACTACCTACAGTCTCAGATCTCTGGAATATTGTTTATTTTTTGCAATAAAAACAAAAGTTTTACTGACTTAGCTTATACATTAAAATTATGATTAGGATAATCCTCAAGATCTGGCTATTTTAAGAGATATAATTTTTATCAATTGTAGCATCATATCACAGTTATAATAATGTGTGTTTGGATTCATAAAAAAATATGTTCTGTTATTTCTCAACAGCCCTAAGTAGATATTTCTTTTAAAATGAGTCAATAGAGAAAATAAAATTAATTTAAAGCATGTGGGGGAAAAATACTGAACCACAAAAACTGATGATTGGAGATAAATATTTTCCGCTGAATTAGACATTTTGCAAGTAACAGAGAATAGCCATGATATTTTGTTAAAAAGTTAAGGTAGAATAAAATGGATGGTGAGTATGAAACAACATTAACTCACATTCAGAAAATAATATGAGATGAGAATAAACTGCATGAAAAGGATTTCTTCTATACCTATGCTAAAGAAAGAAAAAAAATGAGACTTACCAATATAATTTATTGAGAAAATAGTGAAAAAACTATATAAATAGTAGAAAATACAAAACGTCATCATTTATTAGGTAAAATGAAAAAGCAAAAATTAATTAACTCATCATTCAATCCCAGAAAGTAAGAAAAAGAAAACCATAACTTGGCTGACCAAAGGAAAGCAAAATTGATAGAACAGTAAAGATAAGGGTAGTGATAAATAAATTTGAAATCATAAAATTAAAACCAATATATTAATCCCAGTTCTGATTTCTTTTTGACTATGAATCAAGTAAAAGAAAAAACAGATAATATAGAAACAAATATAATAAGAAATGAATAGTGGCAATAATAAAAGTTAGTGAGGTTGTCAGTGCTATAAACAATATATATAGAAAATAACATTTCAAGTTTAACTTGGCTTTCATCTGCTCTAACTGCCGCTCCTTGTCCTTGTCCAGGTGCTCTCTGCTGTGTCCTCACTCCAGTCCAGGTGTGTTTGTATCCTGACTGTTCCTTAATCAGGTCAGTCACTCCTCAGCCTCAGGGCCTTTGAATTGTGTTTGCTCTGTCTAGATTGCTCTTCCCTTACATGTCAACCAGATGAACTTTCTCTCTTTGTTCATATTTTATTTTACCAGAGAGGTTTCCTCACCTACCTTATGTAAAACAAGCCAGTTATATTTATCATTCTCTGTTTTCTTTAAACATTATTCTTCTTCAAAATGTGTATTGTATAACATGCAAAATTCAGTATACTTACTGTCATTTTTTGTTTTAATGTTGTTTCCCTAGTATGGAATACATTAATGAAAAAATAATAATAATGGTGTACTTAACTAACATGAATGTTTTACCAACATAGGTGGTGGTGTGCAATATGTAAATTACCATAATTGATTCATTGAGAAATAACACACTCAATGTTTCAAATCTAACGAAGCATTACTTAAAGTTTAAGACAAAACTCATGAGGACTAAATGAGGTAAGTAAAACATTTAGGGTAGAGTTTGGCAAATCATAGGCACTAAAAAACATTCAACATCACAGAATCATTGTGATTTTTATCCTTTGGTCCTGGGGATTCTCCACTCCCCACTTGCCCTACCCAGGAAGGACTTCACTTATAGGCCTCAAAAATCTCTAGATGCTAGGGACCCATCTCTGGATATTAGCAAGGTCGTTATTATATCTAACACTGCTTAGCTCCAATCACCCCTCACTATGTGATGAAGAGAAGATTGAGAGACTTATGGTTTCTAATGCTGAAATATGACTTTTAAATTTCCCTCATAAAACCTACTTCTTAATCCACTATTATGATTGTGAACACAGCCATGTTCCATGACTGATGGTAACCTCAATGGGATATGATACTTGTCCTCCCTTAGCTTAAATGACAATATGTATTTTTACCTTAAAAATTATACTGATTTAAAATTATGTTAATTAATAATTGAGTTCAGCCAATGGATCATATGGAAAATGGAATGTACAGCAATTAGTGGTGTTAGGAAAAATCAAAATAGAGTGGAAAATGATTACTTGATTGCCTTTTTAAATGCTATGTCTAAGTCTATTGCAAAATAAAAGGAATTCTCTTCTTAGCTATTTTTAAATTTTATTAAATTTAATTATTTAAAAACCATTTTCACAACAGCTATTTTATCTTAGGTGGTGCTTGAGGTACTTTCCTATAGTCCAGAAATTAATAAACAAAACTTCTTCTCTATTTCTGTGTTTGGTTGTGCATGTGCTTTTGTGTGTGCATTTTAGTTTGAAGATGGTTGAGATATATCTTGTTGCCTGGTAAATAGTAGAAAAAAGTGTAGTCTAATCAAAGGAATATGCTATTTCAATCTTTCATGAAAGTCTTCTTAGGCCGTTTTTAGCTCTAATATGTATGCTTGCAGTAACCCTACCTAGAACTCTTATGTGATGTTGAGTTTCAGATGATGCATCCTCAAGATTCACAAAGCAATTATGTGGTGTTTCTTATATACTAGATGATTTATTAGGCTTCATCACTTATGGTTCCTTGTGAAATGACATGTGCAACAGACCTTTTGAATTTGCGGGAGAGTTCTATGACAGGAATACAACTAAGAGAATATCCTATAACCAATTAGCGGTGTCCATCCCTGTTTTCTTTTTCATCAAATATTTAATAAGTGCCTACTATGTGACAGATGTATACAGAATCCAAGGAGCAGTGATAGGAAAGGAGGGTGTAGGCAAACTTAGCAGCAGTCTGGTTCACTGGTACCAGTTACTTACATATGCATTCTTTCTGAGTAACTTGTTGATAAGTTTTTTGAAATATTACCCTTGCCATTGAGATCATTAGAATTAGCTTTCAAAGTCAATAAGATGACAAATATAAAAAAAAGGTGGCTTCATATTTTCCACATTTCAAGAGGTTTTCAGTTTTAGCAAACTTGACTGTACCAAAATGTACTAAGTACAAAAAATGTGGTTGTAGATTATTTTCCATAAACAAAACTTAGGATATTTTATGAAAAATACTAGTGCTACTAATGCCTTGCTACTCATAATACTACTATTGTTACTACCACTATGTTTTATAGTGCTAAACTAGTCTTCATATGACTTCCCAAAATATACTTCAAATAAAATCAAACTTCCTAACCCTGGCCTGGAAGACACAATATGAGTCAATCTCTGGTTACTGATCCTAATTAATCATTTTTACCTTCCCCTCTGTTATATTATTCCTAAACCATAGTTGTCCATCTTAGAATTTTTTGTACATTCTGTTTGCCACTTTGGAAAGCTCTTCTTCCAACTCTACATGGCTGTGCCCTTCTCATCATTACATTTTAAATTAGGTGTCAGCTCTTCAGAGATCCTATTATCCACTGTCCTAAACACAATAGTATTCCACTTTCCCTAATATCAAACTTATTTTTTCACTGCACCCAGTAGTTCCATAAATTTTCTTTTTTTGATATATTTATTCACTTATTTATAGGTTTATTATCTATATCTTGGTAATGAAACTTACATTTCTTGAGGGAAGTGATTTTATCTCTCCCATTCACTGCTGTCAGATTCTAGGAGAATACCTAGCACATATTACACCTATGTGTTGTGTTAATAGACCTATTCACTGCTATTATGTATTTTTTCTTTGATAGGTAGGTACGAAGGTACATAGTTTACATAAACTTTGTCATGTAATTTTCTCCTCAACCACATTATGTTAGCATTATTAATATCAACCTCATTTTTGTAATAAAAGAGCTGAAGCTTAGAAAGGTTAATAAATGCCCGAGGCCAAAAGCTGTTATAGTTTCTTACTAAAATGGTCTCACTGCCAACCCTCTGTCTTCACCAATAACCTGTTGACATGGAATTGCATCAATAAAACGTTTAACCAAATTGGTATTAATGAAATAAAAAGAGGGAGAATATATGCTTATATGTATTTGTGGGGATTTAAGGAAGTTATTTTGCTATAAATTTCATATTATAAAAATTTCACTCAATTTAATTCCCTAATATTATATGCATGTCAATCATATCATCCTGTCTGCAATATCACAATTATTAATTTGTGATAATGTTTTAAGAGAGATGAAGTTAGAGAGAGGTAAGAAGTATTGTTCTTATTCTAATATTTATTATTTAGAACATTCTTCATATGTTGAAGATGAATTCCAGTCATTAATTATTCCCTGTCATGTTGCCTTGGATACAATTACTCAGAGTAACTGAAACTGTCGGATGCCGCAGGCAGAGCGTGAAAAATATCAGGTCAGATGAACACTGAATTACATAGAATGAAAGACTAGTCATCTTCTAATTCAAATTGCTCTAAATTCTCCTAAAATAGTTTTATTACAAACGTGTGGCATAAATAAAGTACATGTTTGGGTAATTCCCTTATAAAAAAAAATTCCCTTCAAATCAATCTCACTTATTTTACATTGGAATATGTTGCCTTTTATGAATAATCTCATTCAGCCCTGTATTCTGTACTTCACATGCATTTATGATGGACGTCAGTTAGTGTGTTTCTGCTTAGTAAGTAAGTATTTGGAACACAGTGTGTAAATGACAAAGATATTACATAATTTCACCATAAGGAACCTGAATATACAATGCTAGCAAATTATTCTTAACTTAGAGAATATAAGTTTTCCTCTATCCCTCTAGGATGTGAGCTGTGAAACATTTTGAAGTCTCTAATGTCTATCAAAAAACTATACTTGGGGACTTCTGGCCAAAATGGAGGCTTAGACTGACACGCTTGGTCTCCCTCTATAACTAGAAAGAAATACAACTACCTCAAAACAAAAGATAACTAGAAATTCCAGAAAATAAAACTACACGGAAGTCCAACATATGAAGTTATAAACCAGCAGTGCTCATGGGACCGGTAGGAGGGGCAAAATCGGGTGGTGCTGTTTACGGTAGCAGCGGGGACAGCGGCAGGGGGAGCAATCCCAGCCACAGCCAAGCCCAGGCAGCTTGCGACCCCAACACTGGGAAAGGCCGCCCCCGCATTGCCTTGGACGGTGAGGTCCAGAGGGCGGGAGGATGGATCCCGGTCTCCCAGCAGAGAATAACAGCAGGAATCCATCTTGGACCCCCGTCCCCTCTCAAAGCACCACAGCGCAGTGAAAAAGGTTGTGGATTGCCGCTAGTCACCAGGTTGTGACATGGGCTCTGCCCCCTACAGCCTGCCCGGAAAGCAAAGCAAAACACAAATCTGTCAAAATGAGGCAGACAACTATAGAAATCCCGATGACACAGCTCACCAGACAGCAGATGAAGAATCTGACAGAGGAACAAATAAGAAACCTTTCAGAGACTCAATTCTGAGCTATAGTTATTAGGTGGCTTACATAATTAACAAAAGATTTGGAACAAGACAGGGAAGGACTGAAAGCCACTCATACTAAAATGAACAAAAACACATACAAGTGGTGAGGAAATAAAATCCAGAGATCAAATCAACAAACCGGAACATAAGAGAAGGAACAAACAGTCAACCAGTGAGGAAAGAGGAAACAGAAAGTAAGGAAAGTGAGGAGAGGATCAGAAACTTCTGGGACAGCTATGAGATTGAACATATGGATTATAGGATTGCCAGAGGGTGAATGAGATGTTAAAGAGACTGGTTTAGAGAAAGGAAGATCAAAACTATGAACATTAAAATGAAAACTGCATCACAAGAACCAACAACAGAAGCTAGGGAATTGAAACAAAGGCAAACTAAATAGGCAATGAGAGTGAATAAAGAACTATAGGTATGGGGAACATACTAGGGGGAGGCCAGCAGGGGGGGAAGGGGAGAGGGAGGGAGATAGTACAGGAATTAAGAAACATAGGAGGGAATGGAATAGACAGGAAGAGGTTGAGAAGAACTATATGCACTACCAATGGACATGGACTAAAAAGGGGGGACAACTGGAGGGAGGGGGGCCATCGTGTGGAGGGGAACAGAGGGAAGGGAAATTGGGACAACTGTAACAGTATAATCAATAAAACATATTTTAAATAAATAAATAAATAAAAGGAAATACTATTCAGTCAATCCGAAAAAAATACCAAAAAACAAACTATGCTTGTATACACTAAAGAAAATGAAATTTAAAAAAATACACAATAACACTGTTCATCCTAATGTATGCTGGGAAACTTGAACTTGTATTATTTTTTTCTTTAAGTCCTGTTATAAAAAAAAAAAAAAGCAAAACAAATGGCTTACAAATATCAGATCAGTTTCCACTAACCAGCATTATAAAGGAGCAACGTTTTTTCAGAAATTATTTGTTTATGGCTAGGATGTGCTTTTTTCTGTGTCACTGCTCATCTCTCACTTAGTGATAATAGTGCTAGCACCACTGACCTCATAAGGTTGTCATAAAAATGAAATTATCCTGAATACTATATTATACACATTTCATTTCTGAGTGGGAGTTTATAGCACATATATATTGTAAAAATATTACCTGAAAAAATGCTTCAGAATATTTTAGATATCAGGATAGATAGGTTTTAATATGATAATAGCTCAATAATGGCAGCTAGATAAAAAATCATGGAGAAGATATTTGAATTGTAAGTCCTATTATGTAAATACCCAATTGTACAGCCATGTGAAAATAAAGGAGACAGAATTATAACCTCTTATTCTGGAACAATACTCTGGGTGCCCAAATAAAAAACTGACTTGAGGCAAAATGCTGATCTGCCTGCTATTCATTCTGATAGTCTGGATGTTAGTGAGAACAGTTGTTCAATGTCCGTACAACTTGTGTCTTTTGAATGTTTTACCAAAACTATGCCGTCACTGATAAAAACAACAACAATAAAAACAAAACAAACAAACAAAAAAAAACACATTTCTTCAAAGTGCAAACTTGTGGCAAAAGTATTGAAAATGCCAGCAAAATTGACTGAGGGAGATTATGGTACAACAGTGTCTAGTGTACCTTTAGACTGAACGGAAGAGTTATTCACTGGCTATAATTTATGTAGAAAATCTGAGAATGAGAACTAGGTATAAAGTAACATTTTTCCAAGGTAAGGTCAAATCTCAGCTCTTTGCCTTTGGACATAACCTTACCATTGCCACCTTGATCATGGACAGCATGTGAAGAAGTAGCAGCCCTTTTGTGTCAATGTCCACTCATTCTAAGCTGAAAGCTACTCTACAGTTAGGACCAAAATAGGCTGACCTCTCTGCCATCTTATGTAGTCAGATCTTAGACCACACGTTTCCCAGACTCTGCCTATTCTTCCTATTTCCCCAACTTTCATCTTCTCATATCCACAAAATTTCCTTTACTATCTTTTCTTAGAAACTGTGTTTAATAACCATACTGAATAGTTTATTTTTGGCATATGCTAGAAAACAGTTCATCTCTTTCCTTCCCCACCCCAATAACATTTAAAGAAAATTAATTTGTACTAAATTACTTCAAAGTAAAATAATGCTTTATAATAAGACCTCGTTAATTTTCATGAAATATATAGTTTATGTTTGACTAGACAAAGAAGAAATACGATACGGGATAAAGAAGTACCCATAATTCTGTCTAGTAGGGAGCACATTCTCTATAGTCATAGATTTTCCCATATTCTTGGAAATGGTATTGGAATAAACTAATTACAAACCTAGGCCATTTCCTTTAAATATTAATAGATACAAGTAGAAAATGACAACTAAAATTTCCTTCACAATGCCATCCTAAAAGTTGCTGTCCTGATCGATTCATGAAAGAGGAACTAAGAAAACTTTCTTATCCAACAAATAAGGATGTTTAATCACTTTTAGCTTAAACTAACTTTTAAATGACTTTTGAAAAATATAAACACATTTTAGATACGTTAAAAGAAGAAAGAGGCAGGACTTCTGGTTATGGACAAATGAGGAGGCTGGCAAATCTTACTTCAGAGAAAAAAAAAAAACCTACAAAGCTGAATAAAAATGACAAGAAAGCTATGTTCATGCTCTGTAAATTGATGAAGGGCATGTTTGAGAGGCACTTATGCTAAAGAACTGCTGAACTTCGGGAAGTAATACTGAAAATCTGTAGTGTTCTTGCCTGTGGCTCTTCTTCATAGTTTAATTAAAGTAGAGGTTTGGCCAGGGCCAGGAAATCTGCGGGAACAGGCTACTTTTTTACTGTTGTAAAAAGGGCTCAATCTATTGAGTGATGAACAATCCCCCATAACCAATGGCATTGCTGATAAAATAGACAATTTTCACGGCATGTGCGTAGGAACAGCCAGTGCTTCCTCTCTGCCTGGGGTCATGGTCATGCTTGGTTGAGACTGCATTCATGCACAGTGACGTCCACGGAGAGCGGCACTTCACACATCCCTGGTAAACCCCAAGTCTGTGTTCATGCACAGTGGATACTTGAAAGGAACCACCAGAAAGAAAAGAAGGCATCAGGTTGAAAAAAAAAAAAAAAAAAAAAACTCAGAAGCTTGAATGTTCATTCTTAAACACAAATTGATATATTGAAAGCCTTACTAATTCAAGGTTGATACATGAAACATTAGTAGCCGCTAAACTACACAGACACAGAAGTGATTCTTAGGAAGCTTGGCTTCAAAATAAAGCAAAAATTGAAAAGAAACAAACAAAACAACAACAAAAACTAAACTAAACACTGTTATTACTGACTACTAATTTTGGGGGAGACATTCCACAGATTTAGTACAGGCAATTTCCTAAACTCCAAAACAAAACAAACAGGTAAACAAAAATCTCTAGCAATTTATTAAAGTAAAAACATTAACAACATTAATCTACAGGGGTAAAAATAGAATCCAGAATTGCTGTAATTTATCATTTATAAAAAAATAAGACACATGGAAAGAAACAGGGAAGCTAAGTAGTGGATGATGTTAGATTTAGCAAATAAAGACTTCAGAACAGCTATTAAAATAAGGTCAATGAACTGAAAGAAATGGTGTTTACAATAAAATAAGATTATAATAATAATGAATCAACAAACAGACTTAAAATAGGGACATATAAATTATAAAATAAATTCAAGTGGAAATTATGGAGTTAAATAAATATAACAATTGAAATTAAAAATGTACTAGAATGGTTCCACAGCAGATTTGAGGTGGCAAAGAACAGAAATAGTAAGTTTGTAGATAGATCAATAGAAATTTTTCAGTAAAAACAGGAGAAAGACAAGTAAACAGAACCTTAGAATCCTATAAGACAACATCAAATGTATCACTATATGCATAATAGAAATTTCAGAAAAGAAGATGACAGATGAAATATTTGAAAAAATAATAGCTGAAAAATCCTCAAATTAATGAAAATTATTTCTCTATATACTTGAAGATAATAAATAAACCATAAGTAGAAAAATACACAGAAACCCACACCTAGATGTATCAAACTTAAAAATAAAAGACAATGAGCACATCTTAAAGCAGTAAGGGAAAAACAATACATTATATATAGGGAAGAATATCAATAAAGTTATTAATTAGTTTCTCATCTGAAATACAGAAACAAGAAAATAGTGGAGTAAAATATTGAAAGATCTAAAAGCAAGAAAAAAAACCTGAAAGTGGCCCTGGCCAGGTAGCTCAGAGCTAGAACATTGATCCCATATGTCAAGGTTGCGGGTTCGATCCCTGGTCAGGGCACATATAAGAATCAACCAATAAGTGTATCAATAAGTGGAAAAAAAAAATCAATGTTTCTCTCTCTCTCAATCCCTTCCTCTCTATCTCTAAAAAAATTGTTTTTAATTTAAAAAAATCTGAAAGCAAACAATTCCATTTCAAACAAACAAACAAAAAAACTAGCCCTCAAAAATGAAGGAAAATATGAGCATTCACAGATAAAGGCTTTGATAATTTGCTGATGGCAGATCCTAGAAAAAATACTGAAAGAAATTCTTAAAATTGAAGAGACTGACATCAAAATTAAGGTAGTCAGAAATGATAAATAGGTAGATTAATATAAATGATGATACATAACATGTTTATTTTTTCCTTCTCTGAAGACATAAAATTGATTGAAGAAAGAATTTTAATAGTGTATTATATGGTTTATAACTAGTAAAATAGTGACCTAAATATAAAGTAAGCTGAAGAAAGGAAATAGTAGAGATTAAAGCAGAAGTTCATGAAATATTTAAATAACAATATGTAAAATATATGGAAGCAAAAGTTTATTCTTTGAAATTTTGAAAAACCTGAAAAACTTGGTAGATTGACCAAGAGAAAAAGGGAGAAGACAAATTTCCAAAATGTCAAGAGACTTGACTATCAACCCTATAGATATGAAAAGCTTATAAAGGGATATTGTGAATAACTTTATGACAACAAATTTTTCAATTTAAATGAAGCAGACAAAGTTCTAGAAAAACATAAACTATCAAAATGACTCAAGAAAAACTAAAATATCTCTATAACACATAATTAATGAAGTTTGATGGGCAACTTAAAATGATCCCATAAAGAAAACTCTAGGTCCAAATGACTTCTTTGGTGAATTTTACCAAATATTTAAAGAAGAGATAATACAGAGATATTCTTTAAAAATTTTGGGGACTGGGGGGACACTTTTCAGTTCATTTTGTGAGATCAGTACTATCCTGTCACAAAGCCAGGCAAAATAAAATAAAACTACAGAAGAGTACCCATCATGAAAATAGATGCAAAAATCCTTAATGTAATATTAGTAAGTGGAATCAACTTAATTATTTAAAAGATTGTGTACTATGACCCAATGGAATTTGTCTCAGTGATACAATGGTGATTTAACATCTTTAAGCAATTAATAAAGTATACCACATTAATAGAGTAATTTAGAGTTGGTGATTTTTTTTCTGTTAACAAATAGTAAATATGTTAGACCTACGGTTCATGTAGCAGCTGTTGGAGTTACTCAGATACACTGAGGAAACAAATAGTCATGGCTGTGGCCCTCTAAATATTTACAAAAATATTTATATACAGGTGGTAGGCTGGACTTGGAACATAAACCCTATTTACCAACCCCTGAAGTAAAGAAAGAAAACCATATGATCATTTCAACAGAGAGAAAAAACATTGTCAAATCCAATACCTTGCCATGACAAAAAAAGGAAAGAAGAAAAAAAAAGAAAAGAAAACACAATACTGGCAACAACTGAGGAATAGGAGACTTTGTCAACCTGATAAAAGATAAAAAACTGCATTAAAAACCCATAGTTCACGTCCTGTTAAGTGGTGGAAGACTGAATTCTTTACTCTCAAAATCAAGAACAAGGCAATAATACCCAACCTTACCACTTTTATTCAACAATGTAGTTCTAGTCAGTGAAAAAAATCCTTCCCTCTCCTTCTCAAAAGTAAAGTGATCTATATTAAATCAAGAAGCAAAGCTTTTTATTCACAGATATCATATTTGTTCACGAAAACAATGCAAGTAATAATTTAAAAAATATAAATTATAGGATAGAGAACAAAAGTTGAAAATCTAGTCTCCTATATCACATACATACACAAAAAAAGGAAGACACAAACAGGATTCAAATGTTACTAGGTTCTTGCTCACTCTCTTCCTTGGTAGTGGGAGAAGCAACAAATACCAGAGCTCAGTCAAAAAACAATGTAACTGTAACTGCTGATCAAATGGACTCCAAAGTTGAAATAAATGGTGTTAATAACGGTGACCTGTTCAATATAAAGCTATAGGTATTTTAAAAATATTAATGCATTTGGATGAACCTCAAATAAGCAATCACTTAAAACTAAAAATAAATCAAAAATCCTGCTCACTGGTGTGGAGTAATCTCTTCTTTTACATCCCCTAATTTCTCTTTTCGATATTGTCCAATCTTTGCTTTAAGAAAAAAATGTTGAAGAGTGGGCCAAAATCCTCTTTTCCCCAGTAATGACTGATACCCATATGCATCAGAGAAAGCTCAGGAACTTAGGGAAGGTGAGATATTCAAACACATGGCTATGTTGGATGCAGGCAAACAAGTAACCACCCTATAGGGCAGGAATACATGCATTCATATGATAAAGTTTAGATACATTTCACCATGGGGAAAAGAAGCAAATATGATTATGCGGGTAGAGTGCTTTAGGCCAACTTAATGTATTTTCGATGTGGTTTCCACTGCTGAGCATATGTGTTTGGTTTACAAGCTTTTACTGTGAATGCTCATAAAATGCCAGATGGGATTATTCTGATCTGAAAGAGTTGTCTGTAGATTAGTACCAACATGACTGGGACAGCACAACTCTAATGACAATTTGAGCTCTAAGTCTCTATGACTGAAGATTTTGCTTATGAGAGTCAATGGCAAAGGGAGGCAAACCAAGAGACACTCTTTATCACTTTGCCGACATGTTAACAGTTACACAATTTTTGAAAAGTATCTATTAGCTTTCTACTAGGTTCTGTTTAAAACAGAATGACTAACCTATAAAGGCCTTGTGCAATTCTCTGGTCGAGCAAGTATTGTCAATTTGGGGTAAGTCAATTCAGTCTCAATGACTAACAGGAAAGGAAAGACCAAAAAAGCCTCTCATATCAAATGGCAATTGAAGAATATAACTGACCTCCAGTGGCACCTCAGCTTTACATGAAAAAGTAGTAGTTTGGTCTTCGTGGGAAGCTTTCCAGCCATTCTCCTGTCTGAGCAAAACTGCAAGTTCAATAAGATCTTTCACTCACAGAGGTCTCCGAATATGCCTGGACCTGGCTCACTGATGGTTTGGCTACTAAGCTATTCTAGTTGTTCGACCTCAGTACCAGCTATTCAGAACCAAAAAGGTATGTGGCCACTTCACTCAGGAAGCAGAATTTAAGCTCATTTTCATATCCCTTGCCAATATTCCTCTTAATGAAGCTCATTATATTTTATTGATTCGTGGGCTATTGCTTGCATCCTATTTTATTTTCAACTTTGAAAACTACAGATTTTCAGATTAAAGAAAAATCAAACTGTCCAGGTCACTCACACAGTTGTCCATGGCAAGGTTTCATTCTTTTGTGAGACTACCTGGAATCAAGTTGCTGGTAGAGATTGCACCACCCAAAATGCCAACATTGTTGCTTGGATCCATCATCCTACGAACGTAGAAATGTGTCCATCATTATAGACTGAGCATAAGGTAAAGGGCTCTGATTTTATTTCAGGGGCTATCATACATGCTATATTTGTGAGTCCTGCCAAAATTTGGCTGACTCCACCTCACTTACTTTCCAGTACCCCTAGTAAAACTTTGGACATCAAGGCAAGGCTTAGGTTGAGGTTCCTTGTTGGCAGCACTTGATACATGTTGTCACACAACTTTTCTGGAAAAATTAAGTGCATCTTCATGAAACTCCACTGGGAGGGGACTTTTGAAAGCTTGTGCCTGGTTTCTTCTGGACCTTGTCCTATCTGCCTTTTCCTTTGGCTGATTTGGATAGGTATCCTTTCACTGAAATACACCATAACTTTGAGTATAACAGTTTATCTGAGTCCTGTGTGTCATTTTAGTGAACCATTGAGCCCAGGAGTGGTCTTGCAGTTCCCCTGACATAATCTACCATCCTCTGCTGGGTGCCTCTGGCCATGAATTGATTGTAAGTCACCTTAACTTTACTGAGAAGTAAATAGCAAAGATTAGGGGATGGTCTCTAGTGCTTGTACCTTTATGCAAAATACTTGTCAATACCTCTGGATGTCTTCCACTCTCACTCCTATATCCATCACTCAATCATTTCATAGGGCAGAGGAATGCCACTGGGCTTGTGGTATGGACAAGCAGAACAGATTGGAAAGACTACACTCAAGTAATACTTTCAAACAAGAACTGGACTCAATTAATTGAACTATAAGCTCTAATGACTATTGGATAACCAAGAGTATACATTGCAAGCAATGTCATCTGTGCCCCTGGACTGATGTCATACTAGGAGGGCCTCAACAATTGTTAACAACACTTTTTTTTAGTCAGTTACCAATGTAGCCATTACACTACATTTCTTTTGTGGAAGTCTGTTATTAACTTGAAATCCTCTCCAAGCACAACTTTCACCTTACAGGTGGTCATAGGAGACATTCAAGTGTTTAAGAAAAAAATAGATCCTGCAATCCTCGTATTGCTATAGAAAGCTTCAAAGAGGTATAATAGACCCACTCTTTATGCA
This sequence comes from Furipterus horrens, assembly GCF_987537825.1. Taxonomy (NCBI): domain Eukaryota; kingdom Metazoa; phylum Chordata; class Mammalia; order Chiroptera; family Furipteridae; genus Furipterus; species Furipterus horrens. The sequence continues at coordinate 53,329,329 of NW_028327173.1, forward strand.
GACCCCGTGGTCACGTATTTCTATAAATCAAGCCATTCAGTTAGAAAAGGTGGTCCAAAATGCGTTCCTGACTTTGGCTGAAGTGAACAATGATACCACCTCAGCTTTGTAAAGCATTCAGGTCTGACTCAGCTCCCTGAACATGCTGTTATGGATAATAGAATTGCCCTAGATTTCTTCCCTTCAGGCTAAAGCAGAGTCTGCACATTCACTAATATATTTTGTTGTACCTAGATTAATATTTGGACCAAATGGCAATATAAATATGGAAACATAAAGGAAAGCCACCTGGCTTTTGAAGGCAGACTATGATGGTTTAAGGAAACTATTTAGCTTGCTTTTCTGGCTGGGTCCTTAGGAAAAGAGATCAGTAATGCAGGTTAACTTCATCTTGCTAATCATAGTCCTGTTGATTATTAATTTAATTTATTGTTGTATGGGAAAAATTGAACAGATATGATTTCAGTCTCTACTGCCAGATTAACCTGAGTGGCCAGTAGTATGGTATAATCATGGAAAACTTCATCAGAAGCCAAGAGAATATAGAAACAAAGGGAGGATATTGTTAAGAAATAATTTTTCATGGTTCTCTTTTTCTGTGCATATTGCAAGTCAGGTTTTAACTGCTCTCTGTTCTGAATACCTTTGCAGTCCTATCTGTTAACAAACAGCCTTGAATGACAGAGATTGTGCTTCCCACTGTACTAAAAGAAAGGTATGTTTGCTGACCATTTTAAAAGAGGCTGGGGGTTTCCCAGATCTGAGAGCTCCTCTTCTTAGAGCTTCAAAGGCATCCATCTGTGCCCATCCTTGCCATACCACTGAAACAAGGGTTAATGGAACAAATAGGCTAATATTTATGCTGCCTTTTGTGCCATGTATAGTAAAACCAGTATCTCTGACCCAAGAATATCATCTTTTATTAGTATCTATGAATAGATGACAGGCTAATTTGTATGCTTGTAAATAGGATAAAATACCAGACCCTTCACAGTAACAACATGCAGAGCAGAAATAATTCGGATGTGATACTGCAAGATGTATACTCCCTGACTGTCATTAAAAAAGTCATGCTTTAATAGCTCCTGGGAAGTTATTTTTTCAAATTTGGAAGAGTATAGGTTTTGGAATCAAAAGCACCTGGAGAAAAAAACCCAGGTTGACTGCTTATAAAACATAACATCCATAAAACAGGAGCTTGTAATGAATGAGTGATAGAGCTCTTATTCAGCCCCTGACCTGCTAAAATCAATTAATGATTTTTTTCTCTAAGATTTCTTAAAGATTTGGACACCATGTTGAGAGGAATATAAAGAAAATAGTACAAATAAGAATATTTTATTAGCATCCATATAGTCACATGTTTATTTAAAAGAAACTGAAAATATAAAAAAGTAGAAAAAATCAATTGTAATTCCACCATATAAAAAACAATTATTAATAATATAATAAACTTTTTTTATGTCATTCTAAAAGAGCAAAGTTTAGAAAATAAAATATATGCAATTTAGTATGTTAAAGCAGGATCGTCTTGATAGTTGTTCTGGTGAGTTTATTCTCAAGGAAAATAAATATAGTAATATCACTAGCCAGAAAGCATGGTGGTTGAATTTTTGTTAAATCCTCCAGTTAAGGGCACAAATGAGACTTTTCTTTAGCCCAACCATCTGGATACTTGCTTTATTTTGTTTTAAAGCAAAAAAGAAATAAAAAAGACAAAAAGTATATAAAACAATTAATTCCAGGCCTGAACAGAGAAAAAAGCAAAGATAAAATAGTACTTAAAAAGTTTGAAAAATAGTCGTTGCATGAAAAACTTTATTAATTATAGTCATTATCTATGATTGGAACTTTTAAAACATCTGCAGCGACACAAGAGACTATGTTTAAATGTGTTCAATTCAGTTTTCAATCACTTAAGTGTAAGTGTTAAGGTATTAGTTGGAAGTCATTTAGAAAGCGACTTTCAAAAAATAATTTTTGGCACATGACAGAGACAAAATAAAAGGATTAATGAAAGAAAATGTGCCGAGATATAATGAGCTCAATCGTTACATATAAATTAGTATAAAAATTAAGAAAATCCAGTTGACAATTCGATTATACTTCCTTATTTAGATTTAAGATCATTAATGTCATTAGCTAATTAAAATCTGCAATCTTATGCAATGAAGACTAAGATCATTTATTTATTTAATAAGCATCTGTCATGTAGCAATCATACATGTATGCCTGGCCATGAGGATATCATCAAAGGTATAGAAAAAATATGGTAATGCTTCCAAATCTAATTACCCACTTTAATCACTATCTCTTTAAAACCAAGCATGCATAATGTTGAAAACATGTAATCAAAGAGGTATCACATGAGATTTATTTTTGTGATAAAATAAAAAAATAATAATAATTAAAATTTTCAAATATATTTTATTAAATTTAAAATGAACAAAACAATATGTATATCACCTTAATTTGTAAAATAGAAATATTAAATAAACTCAACAGAACATTATATATGGATGGTGGGGCAGCAGGTAAGTTTTGTGTTTTTTGAATTTAAAAATTTGAGCAATAGGAAAGTGTTATATTCATAATCTAAAGCAGTTTTTTAAACGTATTCTTTATTGTATTGTTTCCATTACCATTTAGTCTTCTATATTCCGCTCCCTGCAGCAGTCACCACACTGTTGTCCACGTCCATGAGTCCTTTTCCTTTTTGCTCAATCCCTCCACTTCCGAACCTCCTCTTGCTCACTAGCTGTCATCTGCTGTCCATCTATGAGTCTGTCTCAGTTTTGAAGCAGTTATTTTTAAAAGCAAAACTTATATATGTCTCATAACCCATTTCCTCAGGTCTCTATTTTGTTGCCTACAGTAATATATTACTACTAATGCATGAGTATAGTTAAAGCAGAAAGATTCAAATCGGAATTTTTCTAATTTTGAAAAAGCAATTGATCCAACCAAATGAAAAGTAATATGATCCCAGGGGAACAAAGACACCCCCCCCCACACACACACACACACGGTAACACACTCACTCTGTGCATTCATGCACTTTCTCTGACCTGGGAGTATATGGCTATGTGGGTCTAGCAAGGTCTAGCAGCTACAGCAGCCACAGCAGATGATGTGGTCTCCAAAAGACTAAGCTTTGACATGAAGCAGAAACTCTGGACGTTGTCTTTTGTTTTTGCCCTGCTGAAAACACAACTGGACTTTTCCATGATGAGAGAGAATAGATGTTTATTCTACATGAATAAGGAATTTTGCCACACAATCTCCCATGTGTGGGTCCTTGGAATTCTTTCTTTGTGATCCCATGGAAGAGCCTAATTCCCACCAGCAACATTTGGTGAGCCAGCCATGAGGAGGAAAAAGTTGTGGATGTGGATTTGGATGAGAACTGGAATACTGTCTCCCTGGGCTGGGACTTCTATTCATCGTTTCTCTCTCTCTTCCCTCTACTGTTGCCTGTGTGGGCATTTCACTTCCTTTCTTCTGCCTTCTGTTGCCCCCACCCATCTCTGCTCCTTCAGACTCAGATCCAGGACCAACTTCATCGGTGTGAGGTGAGGAGCCTCAACCCCAGCCACAGCCACCACCCACAGGCCAGCATGCAGTGAGGCCAGGGCCTGCTTTTCTTCAGCCCATCTCAGTGTCCTTTTGACAATGGCAGCCCAAGAGAAGCACAGCAAGAACACTTTGTTTCAGCCCTGATTCTGCAGCCACAGCTGGCCCCAGTGTTTTCAGCCCCCATGGGGTAAGAGGCTGGTTGGGTCTGGGGAGCACAGAGTATGGGTGGGTGTGAGTGTACCCAATGCTGATTCCGTGGGTTTTGTAACTAGTGCACGAAACCTGGCGTGTGCCCCAAGTTTCCCTTAGCATTGCAGCTTTTGCACTCCCAGCCCAGCATGCAGCAGGGAGGACCCTTCTCAACCGCTGTGCACAGCTGAGTTGTGTGTGGCCTGGGCATACATTTCCATTGCCCTCTTGCTTCCCACATCCATGATGGTTTGCTCAGTCCTGGGAGCAGCCAGCTCTTATGTACCACTAACCCTGGGGCCTTAGATTGTGGCATATAGCACATATCTCCCAGCCTCATCCAGCACTCAGTCCCCATCCTCTGTGGTGCCCAGCCTGGAGAGCAGAATTAGCCAGTGCTGAGCCAGTCAACCTGTGAGCAATACGGGCACACAGCACAGTTCCCCTTTCGGATTTCCCTGTTCTCTCCCTGCCACTCGGACAGTGCAGGTTCAGCTCCTCTTGCTGATCAGCAGTGTGGGCCTGCAATCTCCCTGCCTCAGACTGCATTAAGGGCCTCTGCCCAGAATGGGTTTGGGAAATCCCTCTCCTCCAGGAGTGACTCATGCCCCCCATCCCTATCAGCTTGGGCTGCAGCTCCATTTATGTCCTGCTTCTACAGTCTGGGGTCACACCAGTGAGGAGTGGCGCCAGTTAATGCACTGCTCTTCTACAAGCAGCGCAGCTCACACAGCCTGGTCGAAGAGAAAGCCACTGGCTGAGGATGCTGCTGCCTATTGACCCAGAGCCCCTCTCTAGTCCCAAGGTCAGAGTTCCCCTAGCAGCCACATGTTGCAAAAGGTGGTGGAAACATCGACTGTAGCCTGAGTGCTCACCTGGGATTCTCAGCCTCTTGCTTTTGGCTCCTAACACATTAGGGCACCAAATTCTTAGTTCTCACTAAATCTCTTACAGGTATTCCTAATAAATAAAAAGCCTCAAATATAAGTGTTTACTGATCTTGGAGATGACTAAATGTTTATTAATCTCTCCCTAGAGAGAAGGCCAACAGAATTTGCTCCAGTACCAGGATGTTAGATCTCTGGCCAGGTTAACAGAAAAATTTCCCTCCCTTCCTAAAGGAGGCTCGCTCACTTTATCAGGCATCTTAAAGTACCAAGGCTTCTAAAATTCAGAGTTATAAGACAGTTTTTTCTAACCAAGATAGCAGAAGTATGCTAGTTAAGGCCAGAGGGCATCAGAATCACTCATGTGGAGTTATATCAACACAGCTAATCAGCACTTGATCACCACTGACTGTTGTTGAGGTTCCACACCTGGGCGATTGTATTACTATTTTGGGAAGGTCTTAGCCCACATGGAAGGGGCTAGACATGAGCTTCAGGAAGCTGAGTCAGGCAGTGGGGGTCATGTGCCAAATCCTAGGCTCTGGTGGCATGACAGTGGAGTTACGGAAAATTTGGGATGCTCATGTTTTTCCTCAGTGACTTAATATGTTCTTCTTTTACAAGGAGGAAGATTTATCTCCCTCTTATTTAAGGACAAAAGTTTTATCTTCCAGAAGACAATGGCAATACAAGCTTTATCCATGGTGCCTCAAGAAATCCCCTTGGAATGCATACTTTCTAGCTAGTAAAAACCTAACCCTGGATTTCTCAAAAAAGTGCTTATAACATAACTTGCTTTGTGAAACCAAAGTCAGCCTTTAAAATGCAAATACCTAGTCTCCAAGAATTCTTACCTGGACCATCTTTTAAAATGCAAATATCTGTAAGATAGATCTTATCAAAAAGAAAAACCTTAGCCATCTGAGCAAATCAATTTAACTTAGTTCACCTGTAACTTTCTAAATCAGTGAGCTTTGCATTACAATATCTGTCTCATGAGAACATGTTCACCAGTCTAAGGAATGCTAATTGCCTACTTTTAGCTGTCTAATACAGAGTTGGAGTTTGGTCCTTTTCACTGTTAAAAAGATAAGGATTTTCCTTTTGCGCTATATATATTTTACTCCCTGTCTGATCCTCCAGAATTTGACAATTCTTAAAGAGGGAGGGGGGAGGGGGAAGGGGGGAGGAGGGAGAGGGGAGAAAGGAAAGGAGCTAAGTAGGGGAAGGGTTTAGCAAAGGAACTAATATAAATAACCCATGAACAGGGACAAACAGGGTTGGGATGGACTGTGGGAGAAAGGGTGGGCTGGGTGGGGGGAAAAAGTGGGACAGTTGTAACAGAAAAACAATAAAAATTAAAATTAAAAAAATAAATAAATAAAAAGAGTGAATCATGGCAATATATATATATATATATATATATATATATTTTTTTTTTTTTGCATGAATTCAATAAAATCAGTTTCCAATTGTGGTTTTACTTGCAAAGAATTTACTGGAATATCATGTCTAAGTAAAACATGCCTGGACTCTGGGTATCACCAGAAAGACTTGAGGAATTAAGATTGAATTTCAAAGCTGATAAAAGCCTGCTGAAGAAATAGTCTAGTACCTTGCTTGGTCATGCAGTTCATGGCAGTCTTTCCAGGTAAGGAACAAAGTTCACTTTCCTGAAATATAGCAAGGAATAAACCTCAAGACATGTTGAGGAACCTCAAAAACTTGAGGTCTTTACCCAAACCTATAGGTATTGCAGGCAAAGCCTAATGGCAACTGTGTGACTTGGACTCTGCCAGGAGGGGCTGACTAGAGCTTAAAGTTTCCTTGTGAAATCCAGCAAGGCAGATCTGAAAAAGTCTATGTGATCAATTGCTATTCTTGTTGTGTTTATGCATATAATTAGGCCAAATAAAACTGGACTTAACGCAGTCTCTTTGATAAAAATGAGGGTGATTTAAGGAGAAAAAAGTGTGTTCCAATAGAAATCACAATGCTCAATTGTGGCTATTGAACTCTAGTGCAGTTAACTGTCCTCATTTTTTGTTTTTACTTGTAAACTGAACTGATTCCTGAATATTTTTTGGCTTTCTTCCAACCTCCAAGCTAATGTTTCATTTTTTTTCTCTCATCTTTGTACTAGGAATTATTAGGAACTAAATTGTTTTAATCTATGTCTGTATATGACATACAGAATTTACCTCGGCATCTGATGACATCACCAGAGATGTTTAAACTGCAGAAAAAAAAGAGGCTCTATCAAACTGATACCGCTTAGTTTTATTGCAGCAAATGTTTTGCATTTAGAAATTTTCTCAATTGACAGTCTTACAGACTCACAAACTGGTTTGTGATTTGTTGTGTGCACTAAGCTTTGTATTCTTCCTTCTGCTTCAATAGGTTTTATGCCTATTACCTTATTTACCTGATTATTTATTTACACAGCATAAGCCTCACATCAGAAGCCCTGGGGTGGTCTATTGGTTTTCCTTGTAACACCTTTTCTTTTTTTCCCAAATGGTTCAGACAGAAAAGCCTCACAATTTTCTGGAGGGGAGTGGGGGAAATCTTAGAATGCTTCTCTCAGCCTAATTTGAGTTAACTATGGTAAATAAAAGACCTTTGGACAGGCTTCCTTCATGGAAGCCTTCCTCCAACTTAATCTGAGACATTGTAAAGTTACTCCTTCCCTCTGTCACGTGGTTTTTACTCCTCACCAGACCTTTAGTTCCTATAATACTCCTCATTCTTGGACTATGTCTTTTTAATCTTCTTGTCAAATTTATGACCTCTATAGTACAAAATGGATGCAAACTTGTCTAGTAGTGTCACCCTCTAGACAATACCATCCTCTGGAATCATTTATGCTGCCCCTCAGGGAGAGTGAACTGACCAGAATTTTGCAAAATCCTACCTTCTTTCATGAAGACTCCAATTCCCTTTTTGCCTCTTTCTTTCTTTAACAGATAAGAAGACCCTCTGAGCATGGAAAGATGCAGGACTATGCCCCTTTGATAGCATTAGCAGGTATAAAAGATAAGATATCGTTCATCTACCCTTGTGAGATTACAATATTCAAGATATTCAGGGGGGAATGTTAGCATAGTTACTTAGCTAATTATTAATAAGAAAATGGTTGCAAAGGAAATTAGACGTTGAGCTTAATAAACTGATGTTTCCGTTTATTAAGGTGATTACAGCCTTGCTTTGCCAAGGGGATTAAACTCTACCCTTCCACCTCCACATACCGGACTATTGGGGAGCGCAGGGGGAGGTACTTTACCGAAGAGATCTGTCAGTCTAACTAGGGCATGGACACGTTAAAAAGACCATGAAAGCTAGGGAAATAGAATGATCATTTTGAAAAACCACCCGGTCCATCCTAAACACAAAAAAAACTATTTTGCCACACTAAAGTCTCCTGTATGTGGGTCCTTGGAATGTTTTCCTCACAATCCTATAAAAGAGATTAATTTCCACTAACAACAAAAATACTTCAATTTTTTAACATTTTTTCATTACTAATATAAATGTATAAATTACTTATATCCCAATAATAACTGTATTAGTCATGGTTCTTTAGAAAACAAGAGATAGATAGACAGATGATGATAGATAGATAGAGTACAAGCCTAAAAATATTAGTACTTATTATTGCTCATTTTCTCACCTTCTAAATTCTGGATAGACTAATAACTAAATTAACAGGAGGATTTCACTTAGACACAATAAATCCATGAAAATGCCAATGACAGTGAGTCAACATATGGTATATAAGACATTTTTGACAAAGGAGAAAAAGGGGGTAATGGAGTATTAGATTTTAGAAGTGAGAATGGGAGATCGACAGGTTGTTGAGGATGAGCAGAACACCATGGCAGGCAAATCCTTTCTAGGCTCAGAAACAATGCGACAGAGTGATGGTCTAGTGAACAGGCATCTGCCTGGAACCCTCTTGCTTACCATACTTAATCAAAAATCTTCCTGAAGTAGTTTTCTATGTTTAAATCTCATGGGCAGGAAACTGGGGGAGGGTCAAAGTTATTTCTAAGTTTTTTGTGTCTTAATAAACAGTTTAAAATCAATATCCCCAAAAAGCAGCTTCAGGGTAGTAGAATCTTGGGCACTTTAATAGATATGTAGATAGATGATAGATAGGTGATAGATAGATAGATAGATAGATAGATAGATAGATAGATAGAGATAAATAGATAGATACAAATAGATAGATACTGATTTTTTTAAAGGAATTGGCTCACATAATTATGCAGGCTGGCAAGTGCAAAATATGTAGTTGAATTTTAAAGGGTGTTGGGCTGGAAAACCAGGAACGGGCTAATGCCGCAGTTCAGATACAAAGTCTAACTGCTGTAAATATTTCCTCTTGCTCAGAGAAAGTCCATTTTTTGTTCATTTGTTACCATACTGAATGTGTCCATTTGCCCATATACATCGAAACTCAATAAAACATGAACAGGGATTTGCAGCCAAGAAATTAAGGATTTATTAAGGAGATGGTGCCATGCTGGGAGTCACAAGGTCCTTCTCAAATACCTGGCTGTCTGATGGCTTCTAGGAGATGGGTTACATATGGGAAAAATTATTAATCATGGCAACTGAGGGAGTTAGGGACATGATCAGGGTCATGGTTTCTACTGATTGGTGAGTTCTAAAACAGGGGATAGTTAATTATTGCATCTGGTCTTGATGTCAGCCATGGTGTTGTTTTGTCTGGTTTTGCAAGGATAAAGTCAGTGAGCTTGTTCTTGAGCTGAAACATAACTAAGGCCTAGGTGTTATGTCCAGTTTGACCAAAACTCTTTTTGTGGTCAGTAGACCAAGATTTTGTCCCTATGACTGCCTGATGCTGACTTAAACCTCATTGTCCTGAGGGTATAGTGATTAAGCCAGGGAGAGGGAAGTGGGTGAACCTGGGCAGTTGGTGAGGCCAATCTGAGTAAAAGGAAAACATCAAAACAAAAGGACAGATTAAAGAAAATAACTTTTCTGTGCAGTTAAATCTTCAGGCCTTCAACTAATTGGATGAGGCCCACCTGCATTATTGAGGGTGACCTGCTTTATTCAAATTCCACTGATTTAAAAATTGTTCCATTCCAAAACCACCATTACAGAATCACCCAGCACAATGATTGGCCACGTATCTGAGCACCATGCCTCAGACAAGTTGACACATGAAATTAATCATCACAATGATTACATGCTAGTTATTGTTTATAGTCATTTAATATCAGGAGATATTCAGATATCACAGTAGAGATGTTTTGCTGCACCTAAATAGGCCTGGCATGCTACTGCTTCTCTAAGCCCCAGGATATAGACTTTGAACAATAACGTCATATGCTCTCACTTATATAAATGAGCCAATTTTGTTTAGGTGTAGGTATGCTGCAGTTTACTGAGAGACTTACTCCTAAACATCTGTGTGTACACTGAATATTTTCACATAATTTTCCATATAATGTTAGGCATCAATGAAAATATCATTGATTTTCAGTTGGATATGGCTCTCAGACTTTCATCCCTAAGTTTTTAACCCATTATATTTCCAATCCATTTTTTATTAAATATTGAATAAATCTACAAATATGTAACTAAAATATTTTACCATTTAATGTTTTGTTTCCTTTTCCAAAAATACCTTTAGAGAAGTCCAACACTACTATTAAACAGTAAGAATAGTTTCTGGGTTTTGTAATGTTAAATTCATTGCTGAAAGCCTTTTAGTTATTTATTTACTTATTTAATCATTGTTATAAAGTAGAGTATACTGCCTAGCATGACATAAAATTTAGAATTCTTGTTTTTAACTGATGTTTTTATAAGATGTTAGTACTTTAAATTATTAGTGCTTTGAAGTATGTTTTTTTTATGAAGTGATTCATTTACTCATTGAGAAAATGATTTATTGAGAGGCTACTGTGCATTCAGAACTATTCCAGATGCTGAATATACCAGTAGTAATAAAAATAATAAATACATATGTAAAACATGTAGTATATTTTTAATAATTGTTGTGAAAAAATAAAACAGGAAAGAAATGAAAAAAAAGTTCAATTATAAATAAAGTGGGGTTTAAAGAAAGATTAATTGAAAAAGTGATATTTTTAAGTAGCAGGAAGTGCAAATAAAAAGGACCAAAGGCAGAAATGTCCCCGGCAGCTTCTCAGAATGTCATGTTGGCCCATGTAATGACTGACTGGTATAAATAATAGTGGCAGAATAGCAAAAGATGAGGTCAGGCATGTATTGAATGAAGTACTGAGTATTGTGAGCAAATTGTGGAGTCATGTTTAAAACGTTGATTTTTACTCCCAATGATATAGGAGACTATTGCTAAGTTTTGAACAACGAGTAATATTAACTAACTACAGTTTACAACTTACTTGGGCCACAGGAAAACATGACAGTAACCCAGGACCAGGTGAAAAAATGATGATGGCTCAGACTAGGGTGGGAAAAATGGGTGGGAAAAATAATAGGCTTAGTTGGGGTTATATTTTGAAGATAGAGACTTTGTATTGCAGAGACAAATTGAAGGATCAAGAATGGGTTTTGCCCTTGCAAGTGAAAGCTAGAGAAAGGTGTAAGAAAAATAAATTTCAGAATTCTTTCTTTAACCAACAATTTTAAACACAATAGTAAAATGAATAAAAATATGTACCTTCTCCTGCCATTCTTCGTGTATGGGACAAGTAGCAACATTCCTGAATCAATAATAGTTTTGATTAAACCATTCCAGAGAAACAATGAATAAAAACTTATTCTAGTAAAATTTTTCCATAATCTGTTTCTCCTGTCCCATCAAGTGTGACAGTGTATTATTATATATTGACAGAAAACATCAATATGGATGATGTTAGACAGTGGGAAGAAAACATCTTGGTGTGCTGGTTTTACCTTCATAATAACAGCATTGATCTGTATTTCAAGTTACACATTGTCAGCAGCTCAGTTAATGTTTCCGTATCTACACTGGCATGAGCAGAAATATGGTGAATGTCAGACGGGATCTGCAATTCATAGTAACAGCTTTGCAGTCTAATGATTTTTGTCAATTGTGAAATTAATCATTAATCTGATTTGTCCTTCTTTGTTGAGATCCTTGAAAATGTTTGTAAATCAGGATATGCACAAACTTTAGTAGAATTGACATGATAATAAGCATCCACTTTTGGGTTTGTTTTCTTACTTTTTGCATGATTAACTAAAGTATTCTGGTACTTGTATGACTTGGGGATTGCCATTTTCTCAATTTTACAATCATTTCTGCAAAATAGATGATCTGTTTAGTGATTTTTGTAATTTACAGTCTTCGTTCATGGAGACTTTTTAGCATTCTTCTATAAATAACATGAAGACCTCCATATTATTCTTAGGTTACAAATCATGTTAACACTGAAGAAGTAGCTTTGGAAATTGAATTCACTCAATTAAGACTTGGGCAAGTTACTGTAAGAATCTTTAAAATTTTTACCTATGTTAGTGAATTAAAAGTACTTATTTCATAGGCTTATAACGAGCATTTAACAAGGTAATGTATATATGTACTGAGCAGTAATGGGGGTTCTTTTGCCTGCCACCAGCCTCTAGGCAAAATTCTAGAGGCAGAGGTTTGGTAAAAAAGTAAAGAAGTCTTTTATTGAAAAGCTACACAACCGTGGAAGAATGGCAGGTTTCTCCCTCAGAGCCCATTTTTCTCTAAAACACACAAAGAAAAACCTGGCCTCCTTTGCCAGATTAGATGAAGGCTGTGTCTGGAGTTTCTTCTCCCATTAAAAATAGCATTCTTTGAAAAACGCAGGTGGCTGCAGCACAGTCTCCCAGCTAGCTCAGCTTGTGCTCAGTCCTAGTCCAGTTTCAGGCATCTTTCCTGAGTCTGTGTGTGTGCAGCCCATGCAGCCTCACCACCCCACTGCTTTCCAGTCCTGGGCCCAGGAACCCAAGGCCACTGCCAGACCACATGGTTTCCAAGGTCCACTTGTCTGTGAACACTCCATTCCCTGACTGGGTGAGTGAGGGGAATGAGAAAGTCTGAGACTCTGCCCTCTGTTTATTTAAATTTTCCAGCCCAAAATTCCATACACTCCAAAAGGGTTCAGCTCCCCAGCCAATCCATACTTTTTTCAGGCTAGATTGGCAGGTTTGCACCTTCCGTTGCCACCATGTTATGGAATGGAGTAGGAGGGCTTGTCTTCATCAATCACCCTCTCTATCCTTGTGCAAATTCCATGCAAAGACTCCCATGGCTGCATCTCCTGCTGTGGAGGTGAGTCTGTCCTCATGCACTCTGCTAGCTCAGTTGCCAGGGCAATGTGATGCTGCTGCTGCCACACAGGTTTGTTTACTCAGGGAACACAGCCTCTTGCAGACTGCCCTAGCCTAGGGGATAGGAAAATCTGTTACATACCTCACTAGCAGTGTGAGGTTTCAGTTCTGCTCCTCTGACATTTCCTGTGACCTTTCCCTTACTCAGCCCCTCCGGTGCCCCATGGTCTAGTCAGGTCTCCCTGTATCATACATTACTTCTTAGTTTCTGACAATTGCTTTTTTAATGTACCTATAACAGTTGGAATGGCGACCATGCTATAGCCTTTAAATCAAGTTATTTCCTTTCAAAGAAAACTAAGGACATGGCTCTCCTTTTACACACACTATGTTGACACTTTTGATTTACGTAGTTAAATATTTAGTCAAATTATTAACTGAATTTGTAATAGGCAGTTAGGTATAAGTAGAACAAGGACAGTGTGCCAGGTATGGAAAGACACCAGAGCCAAAATCCCTGAGTGCCTAACAATGGGCAAAACTAAGAAAATAAGGACTTTGCCCCCAGCATGACCTTTCTTCTTTTAGCATATTGTCTATTATGCAGTCTAGACCTCCTGACCTTTTATATCTCTGGTCATGCAGGCACTCTCCCAACCTTTGCTCCCCTGGTATGTCACTAGTAATGTGGTAAACCCCCTTAGAGGGGGAACAAAGGGGCCTGAGAATAACTGCATGACTTCCATACAACTTTGCACAATTGACCTTTCCCTTAATCATTAAGCCCTCAAGACAATGAGGTTCTGACCCACATCAAGAAATCTTGGGGAGACAGACACACTATGTATCCCTCCACAACTAAGAAGAAATACAACTACCTCAAAACTAGAAACAACCAGATGTTCCAGAAAATCAAACTGCATGGAAGTCCAACAAACAACGATATAAAGAAGAAATACTCATCCAGACAGGTAGGAGGGGCAGAACCGGGGCAGAGAGGACGTGATGTGGTGGCAGCAGTGGTAGTAGTGGCAGGCTGTCAGAAAGCACAATCACACATTTTAAAAAGTTAGGAGGGACACCTGGGGAACATTCCCAGCTCCTCATCAGACCATGCAGCTCACGGTCCCAGCACTGGGGAAAATCAAGCCTCATTGCTTCTGACTGTACAGACCAGTGGAGGCTGGGGCGGAGGCAGAAACTGCCAGTCTCTCAGCAGAGTCTGCTTGTTTAAAGGGCCCCCACAGTCCTAGAACACCCACAGATCCATCCATTCTGGGAACAACAGCCAGGGCAATAGCTAGAGGCACTAGTCCCATACGGAAGTGGGAGAAGTGCCTAGAAAGGGGGCAAGTGTTGAGCAAGTGGCATTGTTCCCTCTTAGACCCTTCCCCCACATACAACGTGGTGAAACAGCTTGTCCTGTACTGATGAATCCCTAAGGCTCTGCCCCTTATAATGTAATAGGAATGATGGCTCTACCTAAGACACAGAGGCAAACAAACACAGGAGCCTGTCAAGTTGAGGAGGCAGAGAAGTATGGCCCAAAATGGGGAACAGATAAATGTTCCAGTGGGAGAACTAAGCGACGAGGAGTAGCCAACCTAACAGATAAGGAGATAGCCAACCTAACAGACACAGAATTCCAAACACTGGTGATAAATATGCTCACAGGCTTGACAGATATGCTTGAATGTGTCAAATGCATAAGAGAAGAAGTGAAGGCTATGCTAAGTGAAACGAAGGAAAATCCACACAAAACCAATGGTGAAGGGAAGAAAACTTGGGTTCAAATCAATGACTCAGAACAAAAGGAAGAAAAAAATAGTCAACCAGTACAGAATGAGAAAGCAAGAACTGAAAACAATGAGGAGGCTTAGGAGCCTCTGGGACAACTTTAAACGTGCCAGCATCCGAATCATTGGAGTGCCAGAAGGAGAAGAGTAAGAGCAAGAAATTGAAAACTTATGTGAACAAATAATGGAGGAAAACTTCCCAAATTTTGCAAAGGAAATAGACATACAAGTCTAAGAAGCACGGAAGTCCAAGGCAAGCTGGACCCAGAGGGGACCACACCAAGACACATCATAATTAAAATGCCAAAGGTGAAAGATAAAGAGAGAATCCTAAAAACAGCAAGAGAAAAGCAGAGAGTTGCCTACAAAGGGGTGCCTATAATGTTATCAGCTTGTTTTTTAAAAGACACTTTGCAGGCAAGAAGGAGCTGGCAAGCAGTATTCAATGTGATGAAAAGGAAGGACCTACAACCAGCATTACTCTATCCAGCAAAGCTATCATTTAGAATGGAAGGGCAGATGAAGTCCTTCCCAGACAAGGTAAAGCTAAAAGAGTTCATCATCACCAAGCCATTATTATATGAAATGTCAAAGGGACTTACTTAAGACCAGAATGGGAACAGAATCATAGGTATGGAGATCATTTGAAGGGTTAACAACTGGGAGGTGGAGAAAGGGAAATGGGGAAGGGATTAAGAGGCATAATTGGTTGGTACAAAATAGACAGGGGGAAGTTAAGAATAGTATAGGGAATAGTGAAGCCAAATAATTTATATGCATGGCCCATGGACATGAACTAAGGGGGGGATGGAATTGCTGGAGGGAAGGGGGTACTGGTCAGAGGGAGGCAAAGGAGAAAAATTTAGAACTACTGTAACAACATAATCAACAAAATATACTTAAAAAAAAATCTTGGGAACAAAATCTTGGTCAAGCTAGAGGTAATGTCTGGGCCTCAGTTGTGTTTCAGTTCTCGGCCCAGAAAACCAGCAAAGCCAGAAGGAGCTGACATCAGGACCAACTGCAATGACTAATGACCCTGGGTGCCAACAAAGCAGTGGAGACCACAACCCTGAAAGGATACACATGGAAAATTGATAAGGATTCTGTTGAGATTCTCCTCTAGGACCTCCCGTAAAAATCCCCACTTTAAAAAGACTTTAGGAGAGAGAACCCAGCAAAGCTCTATCTCTCCAGCACGCCCAAGCCTTTCTCCTCTCCTTTCTTTCCCCGGTGCTCTCTGTCTACAGTACACTGAAGCCTTTCCCCTCTCCTTGTTTCCAAACACATATATGGTTGCTTTCTTTCTTCTAAGTTCCAAGAGTTTTTCTTTTACCTCTGTAACGTGTTTCCTGAGCCCACACAGCCTCACTTCTTTTACCTCTGTGACTTTCTAAGTGAACTTTTACTTGTACTTCACTCTTGGCTCTGAATTCTTTGTTAGTCAGAACTCAAGTATCAAGGTTGCTGAACTAAGTCCAATCACTAGTAATATTCTGGTGCTGTTTAGCAACCACAGATTAATAGAAAATCAGAACCATTTACTAATTGGCATTATGGAGGCTAAAAAAAAAGTTTTCTTCCACCTTCTATTTTTTCTAGCTGGACTAATAATAAAATGAACAGAGCCATATTCACAGGATAAAATGTCCATAAGAATGAGACCCAAACCACATTGGGCAGTTAAGGCTTATATGTCATTACGGGTGAAGGAGAAAAAGGGGCAGGGGTCTGGGATTTCAAAGGGAAATAGTCAATTTACAGGTAGCCAAGACATTGCTCAACAGCTGGTAAACAAATCCCTGTTAGTCAACCCAGAAACAATGGGACACAAGTTGGTTGTGAGAAGGGATGGGGATTTAGTTAACAGGTCTTTGCTTGGATCCTTTCTATTTAATGCTAAGTTTCCCTTTACTAAGCAGACTTTCCATCTGAATCTCTTAGTCAGGAAAGGGGGAGCGTTAAAGGTTCTTTCTGAGTCTTTTGTTTCTTAATAACCAGCTTAAAATCAATATCTCAAAAGGCACATTTTGGGGAGGCAAAACTTTGGTTGCCTTCAGCATACAAATGATTATATTAAAAATCATTATTACACTATTCAATTGACCCATTCATCTTCTATACACAGAACCTGCAAAGAAAGCTGTACAGGAAAATGATTTACATTCTCCAGTTAAAAGCTGAGGCTCTTTATATCACCCAGAGTTAAGGTTTTTGCTTTTTTGTAGTATATTGGATGAATTTGAAAGCAGCTAGAAGTCTAGAAGGCTGAGAACGCCACACTAAATTCTAACTTACTGAAGTATGAGCTGGGCTCGCAGGAGTTGTTCAAAGCAGTCTGGACAGTCTGGCTTCCCAGTTCATAGGAGTAAGTATGACAAATGGAAAATCAGATACCCAGCAGCTACAATGCTTTCGTTTTATATTTTTGGATACATGGCCAAGATTACTTTGGGAGTGCCAAATTACTACCTTAATTTAAAAGTAGAGAAACACATTAGATTTACCACCTAAAAAATCATGTTATATCTTTGCTTAAAAACATCTACATGTAGCAGAAAAAAATAAAAGAAATCAAAATTACCTTCCGTTTTGTAGGGTTTAGACCTTGAGAAGTGTCTGACAATACTCCTAAGCAATAGGAATAGTTTCCAGGCATTGAAATGTTAATTTCGTTGCTGAAAGCCTATTCAGGCAAAGGGTATACTTAAATGGCTTAAGAGTTGGTGGTGGTAATAAGTGCAAGTCAAATGTCTGTATGTTTTTTTTTTCTGTTTTACCTTTTACTAGCAGTGTGGTTTCATGTGGATTTTCCACTGTACACAATCCTTAGCTTTAACACAAAATGAACAACAAAGTTTTCATTAAAAAAACTTTATTAAGGTAAATCAAAACATTATGGTTACACCTGACTCTAATGCACACTTTAAAGAAAGCATAAAACATAGTGCATTGGAGCTAAACAAAATCGCAGAGGCAAATATGACACACGATTCTGCCCCAGGTAGTTAGAACTTAAAGGTAGAGAATTTAAAGATAGAAAAAGAAAACTGGTGACAAAAGAACCAGAGAAAATATTAATATATCTTACTGTTTGATAATAAAATGATTCTCTTAAAATTGAGCTTAATGCCCAATGTCTAAAGAAAAAATTTCTTGTCCTTTTTGTTACATTTTCAAGTTTATTTAAGTTAGCCAATTGTGACATGAATTTGGTTAAGCAAAAACAAATATGCTTGGCAAGGCCACTAGGGACTTGGAGTGTTTCCTCACTCATACTTTTGTTTCCTGTCTATCTATTTTCTTATGTGAGGTTATGCAAAATTGTCCTCAGCAGCCCCCTTTTCAGGACAGTCTCCTGTTTCTAATCAACATCCCCATACCATTATACCTATTGCTTCAGAACTGTTCATTCTGACCACTTTCACTGATCCCTGTTCTTAAACCAATCACATCGATTTAGGGAGTAATAGCCTTGGCTCCTACACAAGTCATCTGAAACTTTCAATCCCTTCCTAAATCAAATCAAGCAAGTCAAATGCAGAATCTAGTAGTCCTAAAAGTGACCCCTAGGTACCTCCACTGATGCAGAGTAAATATGCTCCCTGAAACCTCTTATTGCAACCTTTTCATAATGACTCTCTAAGTTTCCACTTATTAAAATGTTAATAATCTCAGGCAACTTTCAAAACTGGGACCTACCAGAAATCTTGAACAGTGGGTGAGAGCCTGTCACCTGCCCTGTTTCTATTGGCTACACAAAAGCAAAATAGCCTTAGAATATTATTTAGAATCCTTCTAGCTCAGTCTCAAATCTTCCTTTCAAGTCTCATTACCTGCCCCTTCTCCAGGACACCCTAACCACCTTCACTCGTCGTCGGCAGCCGTCCGTCTCGAGAGACGATGGTGTAGCTTCTTAAGTGTCTATCTGCACCGCCGAGAATGGTTGTGCAGTCCGACTCGGGAGTGACACGGTATCTGTCTCCTCCCGTGTTGAATCGACATCTTGCGATGACGCTGGAGTGTCCTCTCCAGTGAAGCTGAAGCTACAGAGCCTGGGCAGGGTGATATGGAGGGTCTGCTGTTGCCCATGCAGCAGACCCCCCCTCTCTTCGCAGCTGAAGGATCCAAGGGAAAGACGGAGTCAATACAGCTTGGCTTCAGGTGCGCGGCAGGAGTTGCCGGTGTTGACTACAACGTCAAACTGCCTTAGGGACTCTGGCTCCGGATTTTCTGTCGGGGTTTACTCCCTTAGCCTTTCCCCTGAAGAGGTATGCCGCAAGGCAGCGGAGGTTTTTTGGAATCAGAGTTTTCCTTCTCTGTTGTGCCCTGACTGGAAGATCGAACCAGCGACACTTAGCTCGCAGGCCGATGCTCAATCCACTGAGCCAAACCAGCCAGGGCGTTGGCCTGCAGTAACTTGTAGTATCTGCTGCTCAGTATGGACCTATCTTGGTTGGACTAACAATGAGGAAGAAAAAGGAAAATTATATGGGGTCAAAAAGTCAGCTATGGCCCACTGCACACAAGACAAGTTATCTGAGCATCAGGTGATGCTCGAGTGCTGGCCTCTCTACTGGGCAGAACTGAGCAAATGGGACAAACTTTTGGAAAATGAACAAACGAAGCTGGGAAACTGACATGAACTCTGACAGTCTCTCTCTGTAGAGGACTAATGAGTGGATTAAGAATGGTGATAAACAGACTGAGATTCAACAAATGATTTTAGAAAAACCAATGGGCATATTTTATCAGTAGAGTTTTTATTTACAACATAACAGAATGGAGAAAACCTTAGTACTAACCACTAGACAGTAAATTATTTTCATTGGTCACCAAAAAATTAAACTAAGAATAAGACATTCTTCAGCATAGAAAATGTCTTTCTTCTGGAAAACTTGATAATAAGAACAATAAATGAACTGTCAAAGATGATACTAGATGAGTCTTTAAACCCACGGAAAGATTCTGGTATCTTAAATTTCCAGTTGCTTTTGTCATTTTCTAAGGAACTTAAAATTTTCCTTACTTGTTTATGACCTTAAATATATGTGGATTTTTGCTTTTGAAAAGCTTATATATATAGTTTGCATTCTCTTGAGCAATAAGCTTTTTAAATGATCAGCTCTTTATTTTTTTTTCTTACTGACCTCTCACTTTTCTGCTCAGCTAATATCTGCAAACTTCTGATATGTCTAAAGATAATCTATTCAATTGATACCTTAAGCCCCCTTGCTTCTGTATTGGATTGTGACACCTGGAGAGTGGAGCCATTACCTTTTTTCATTTGCATGGTCCTAGCGTTTATTATAGTGCGTCATATATAGCTGCTCAGTATATATTTATTGTCTGATAAATGAATACCTTATCTCATTTTATATAAAGTTCTGGGAAATAGAATAAAGCTTTCTATACAAAATTGTGTAAAGTAGGCAGTTGCAGTAATCTATTCCTGTGTAACAAATTATACAACAACTAGTAGCTTAAAGCAACGGCATAATTTTGTGGGTAAGTAATTTACACAGGGATCAGCTGGGTGGCACTTCTGCTCCCATTGGTGGTACTTATCTGGTGCTCCAGCTGGGCTCAGCTGAGTTCCTTCCATCTCCATGTAGTCTCAGTGCCTGTATAGCAAGCTAGTCATACTCTCGATGTAACACCCCAGGGCTCGCAGAAATCAAAATATAGACAGTCAGTTTCTTTGAAGTCTGGGTTTAAATCTGCATAGTTTACTTTAGCCATAACTCATTGATCAAAGTAGTCACAACTCAGCCAAGATTCAAGAGGAAAAAAATAGGCCACCAAAATGGGAAGAGTGTAAAGAAATTATGAACATTTCCAATCTCATCCATATATGGTGAGAAGAAGTAGAAACTTGCCATATATTTAACCTCACTTTCATTTTTATAAAATAAATATTTTATTTATTTATTCTTGGAGAGAGGGAAAGGAAGGGAGAATGAGAGGAAGAGAAACATCTATCATTTATTTTTTGTACAAGCCCCAAAGGGGGGGCCAAACCTGCAACCCAGACTTGCACCCTGGAATTGAACTGATGGTCTTTTACTTTGTGGGATGATCGCCAACCAACTGAGCTACCCAGGTCAGGGCTAAGCTCACTTTCTATGCCTGCATTAGGTCTACCTCCATGGAAGCTTGAATAAAAAATACTTTATTGAAAAGATATTTGTTCATTTCATTGCTCAAGCAGTTTTGGTATGGATTTATCTAGCCTTGATTCCTCTATTTGTTTAAGTTCCTTCACTGTCCAAGTTCTTCTGATTTATTCTTTTCAGTGCCTCTGCCTTTGCCTTTTATATTTTCACAATGAATGCTGTTAGCTCTTCCCCAAACTGGTCAAGTCCATGGTACCCCGTGAACTATATATCAATACCTTTACAAATAGAAGAGGAAGACAATGGTCAAGACCTCTAAAATCCTCCTCCAGTAACGCATTGCCCTTTTTCCATGTGATTTTCACATCTTCTTCATTTTTCATGTCCTTGCTCATAAACCTGTCAAAATAAGTACTAGCATTTTCCTTCATATGCCTATTAATTTATTTTTATTCTAGTTTATTTTAAACATTTTGTGAGTCAAACCAAACACATTTTAGAATAAAGTAGAGTTGAAACACATAATAAACTAGTTAAATGTAAACCTAATTTAATAAACTGTGTTACTGGGCACACAAGAACTTTGCAAATTAGTTTTCAAATTATCTCATGAATAAAGACCTGACTCACTATCTATGTGATATTTCTCAAAAATGTTGGAGTTTCTCTACTTTGGCTGAGATAACTCTTCTGGCTCCACCTATGGAACTCTAGATATATATCTTTTGAGCCCCTACTTAAATATGATTATTTTTAGGACATTATGACACTCACAATTGGAAATTATTTGTTTTTTCTAAATATCTCTAAACAGCTTTCACTGTACTTCTTAATCTAGTTCTTATACTATAAATTCTTGTAATAGTGGTATTTTCAAAGCAGTTTTTTTCCTGCAAAATAAAATACTCTGAATGAACAGAAACTGTGTGATTTGCACAGTGTAAAAACTCAGTAGCAGTTAGAATTAATTAACAGGTGAAAGAATGAAAGACTCCCTAATATGGTATTTTTAATAGTTGTGTCTTAATAATAAATACATATGAAAATATACTATTGGAAAAGCAATATTGAGGAAAAAACCTGGGCAAAAGCCCAGCAGAGAATTCAGACATTTGATTAGATGGAATAACTCCCCATGTTCTTCAGAAGAGTCTTTTACCAAAATTAGGTAACAAAACATTCTTTATTCTACTTTAGAATTCAAAATATTTTTTAAAACAGGTGTTGAATCATATTTGGAAAACTCAAGTGTATTTTTATATTCTTAATATATATGAAAAATAATCTTACTACATTGTTATCTGTATTTTAAAACATGTTAAATCATAAAAGTTAAAAATAAATACCTTGGGTTTTTTATACTTTTAAATAACTTGAGCATTGACAATGTTTTTATAACATGAAAACATAATCAACAGTGCACAATTTTTATTAAAGCTGATATACAAATCACTTTTTTGAATTTCCTAAATATTTGTCTTCCCAAAATGAGAGAGGGCTAAGATAAATAAAGCAATGGTGTTTTGTATACTTTAGAAAATATAGACCTTTAACTTCATAACAGAAAATATTTCCGTCTATTTTAAACAACTGATACTAAGTGCAACTACAGAGTAAATAGATCAAGATATCTATATGAATTTTGTTGAAGTTTCACAAATATTTTAAGTCGAATTGATTTTCAGTTCCAGTAAAGCAGTTACTAATTCACTCATGACTAACTAAAGCATATCACTGACTGCCTTGCTTAAGAAAGTATGAAATTTGGCATTTTTGCATGGTAGAATAGTTATGAATAACTTTAAGGTATTAATAAAAGTCTTTAAAAAGTCTTTAACATTTACAGGGATGTCTCTCTTTGCACTAATATAACCTATTTTTAGTCTGTAAATGGATCAAATGCTTTTAGTCCTACATTGAATGTCTCTTTAGGAAGGTTCCTGGTCTCTTGGTGGCAGTATATATGATGAAATGGAAATTTCAATGACATTTTTCCAGAACTGCGGAACAATTTAAGAGTCTTCAGAAAATGAGTATCATTAGATAGCTTGGTAGCCATATGAAACTTGTTAAAATTTGGTCAACTTATAACTCCCTGTAGTTTCCCCTATAAAAAAGCACTCATATATATTTTTAGAATGTTTTTTCTTTTTTCCTTTGACATAGTGAAAATTCTCAACTCTATATTGCCTATTTTAATCTTTATATTGACTAGTCTTTAAATGCTCTTTATTATCATATCTAGAGTATTGTTGTAGGATCAGGTTTGAGGAGTTTAAAAAGTAAAAATAAAGATATTCATGATAATAACAATACTAATACTCAATGAGATTAATGCTTAATTAGTGCATACCTAATAGCTACAATATATTGAGCATTGATTATTCATCTAGTGCTATAGTTACCATTTCACATATGTTATTCATTCTATATTTGTGATCACATGAAAAGGTAGTTTTACTTTCCCTCTCTCTAGAGGAAGAAACTTAGGCTTAAGAAGGTTGAGCAACTGGACCAATTAAATGCTAATTACATAGCAGAAATGAGAGTTAAGAGTAGACTCTGCAGCATGTGAGTATGTCCAGCACCCATATTATATAACCCATTCACTTAGTTGTTGAAAGTCTGTTTCTATATGTATCGAGCTGAAGGAAAACAATAAAAAGACAAGATTCATCTTTCATTTCCATTATGATCAACAGATCTTATCAGTATTTACTATCGACTAGTTATTGTGTGAGAAACCTGGGATAATTACTTAAATAAATAATTAGAAAACATATGTAAAATTCAATAGCATAATATACTTAGGACAATATAAGAGGATAAAGGAAAAACAGGAGATAAAAAGACTTAATGGAGGCGTGGACACTGAGTAGAGTTTTAAAGGACTCTGGAAAAGTAGAAGGTGGCAGTTTCTTCCAAAAGACTGACAGAATATACAAGGATACAGAGATGAGAGTATGCATAAAAGCACTTCATACTGCTTAATACAGAGTTTGAGATTAAGCTGGAGAAGTAGGCAGGACTGCATATTAGAGAAAGTTTTGTCCAAGTCTGTCCAAACTGCAAATTTTTACTTATCAGACGCTAAAGAGCCTACGGCTTAAAATTATTCACTCCAGAACCATGCTAACCGGGTTTGAAATCCCAATGTTGCCAATAACTAGTTCTGTGATTGGAGGCCAGTTTTTATTTACTTATTTATTTTTAATTTGCTCACTGATCATACAGCATCACTTGTCATTAAAATAATTAATAAATTTTATTATTACATTTCTTAAAATTCCAGATTCTACATAAAGTTTTCTAACTATCCCTGAAGAATTAATTGCTCATTTCTTTGTGTCTTCACTTCTACATACTTGAAGTAGATACTAAATAAAAGTAATTAAATAAAAAAAAATGGTGATTTAGGTTTTTTTTTATATGTAAGCAGTGAATATTTCAAGGTTTCATATTTTTCTAAAACAATTTGAATTAGCATGTAATCTGGGTTATTCCTTTAATATCTTAGAAGTTGTATAATATATCCCATACAATTTATATATTTAATTGTATAGGCACACAAATACGATGAAACAGTTAACAAAACTATCTTGAATTTCTACAAACTAAAAAATGGTAACTTGAGTAGCTCTTTCACTTCATTTGAGAGTAATTTATTATGTCTCCTACAATCATTTTCATAAAAAAACATATCAGATTTAGTACATGAAATACTTTCCTGTGGAAATGTTTTTCATAATCAAAGTATTATCCTTCAACTAACAGTTGCAAAATTATACAGAGAAAACAATTCTGAACTGGCCAAAATCTCATTAAAATTGTATGAGGAGAATTATGTATGCCCCATTTACAATTTTTCTTTATAACAGAATATTAAGTAATGCATGATTTGAAAGCAAACTTTACTTTTATCCTAGACCTGCTTGACCTGGTAAGTGTTTCTTGATTTTAAAGGATGACATTTAATTAAAACTGCCTTGCTGAAGTATGGTAATTATTGGTGCAGATAAAAGAGATTTACAGAAACCCAAGCCAGTGGATTGGTAAAAGCAACACAGATTTTTCTTAATATTGTGATGTACCACTTACAAATTGTAATATATATTAGCTTTGTATCATTTAAAAGCACATCAAGTTTGCTGGTTGAATTAGCAAACACAATTGTGGAAAAGGCATTTCAATTAAACCAGTCATACAGACTTCAAGAATTTTCTACCTTTATTTGTAATGTTGTGCATAAAATTATTTAAGTATTACATTGCAGAATGAGAACTCATGGAGTATGAAATCAGACCAGTCTCTCCCTTTAACAGATGATATCTTTCCTCCTTCATAGTTTGCTCTTCAATGAATGACGTTTAGTAATATGTATGAGTAATTGTTGAGTTTGCTGTTCATTACCTCTTTAAAAATCCAAGGAAGTAATAAACACATTTTTATCCTTTTATGAGAATATAATTTGCATTATAAAGGTTAAAAAACAAGTGATTTTTATTTATAATTAAATAGTTTAGCTACTTATACTTTTTGATACCAAAATACTTATGATTACCCATTCAATTATATTTGTGTAGACTGTCAATAATAAAAGAACTCAAGAAAAGCAATCTACTCCTTTCATATGAGAAAAAAATGATTTCAGTATTCTTTTAATAATACTTTAGTAGAAATAGTTCTAATAAAAATTACATCTGATTTATTTCCCCGGAAAGTCATGAGAGAGATCTTCATACATGCTTTTGTAATTAAAGATATTATGGAAAAATCATGTATTCATATCAACTATATAAATTTAGTATGGGTGTGAAATCTAAGATATTGTCCTAAAATTATATACAAAATTGTTTGGAACAATTTTTACTTGCATGTATGAACTGTATTTTGGTGGCTAAGATCACTTCAAAAAAAAGATAACATTTTTTAAACCAATTTTAAGTCTTATTTACCTTATTTGATTGATATTCACATGAGTCTACCTTAACAGATTCTACATGCTAACATATTATAATACTGCATTATCATTTATTTTTGAGCCTAAGATAGCAGGTATTTAGCATATTTGTTCTAAATTGACACCAATATATAATAAATTTCCTGGTCCCTGAGTAATTTAATGGGTGTTTTCAGAACCATCCTAATGACTAAGATGATAAATTAATTTTAAATAACCTTAGCTAATTGTACCTTTTTAATTTCAATAAAATGATATATATCTATTTGCCTACATAGATCCTAGGTTATTTTTATTATTCCATTTGATTTCTGTAATTGCTAAATCAGATAGAAGTACATATTATTAAATTTGAGTTTCATAAAGTAGTCCCATTATGGTGTTTATTACCACAGGCTCAGCTATTGACTTTATTTCATGACTCTTGGAGGCATCATTTTGCTTCCTAAAAAGGTGATACTGCTTATTAAAATGGCCTTAATTATATGTTATGAATATAAGCATGCTGATAATGATTATGAAAACCACATTGTAAGGTATTCATAAACAGTATAAACAGTAATAAGCTTAGTGTCATCGAGTTTCAAATTAAAATTAAAGAGGGAAGACAGGTTCCACAATTTAAGAAAAATATACCTCTTTTCTTAAACTTTTATAAATGAAGTACAGTTGAAAATGCAAAATTGAATAAGAAATGCATGGTGTTCAAACTGATTTCCGCCTACTTTTTTCATCATAAGATGTAAGGAACAATGTAGAATACTTCAGCTAAAATATTATTTTACACACTTTTTAAAAAAAGATTTTACTTGCTTATTTTTAGAGAAAGGGGAAGGGAAGCAGAAAGAGAGGGAGAGAAACATCAATGTGTGGTTCCCTCTCACACATCTCCAACTGGGGACGTGACCCACAACCCGAGCAGGTGCCCTGACTGGAAATCAAACCAGCAACCTTTCAGTTTGCAGGCCAGCACTCAATCCACTGAGCTACACCGGCCAGGCCAACTTTACACACATTGATTTAATGATTACTGTATGCCAAGGGATAAGGCTCATTCAATTTCTGTTTCTCAAATCTTTTAACCACATTCACATTTTAAATAATTTTGGCCATAAAATTACCCCTTTCTTATTCTGCCAAAGAAAAAAAAAGAAGTATGCGTAACTTAGTTACCCTATTTATATTTATAATATTTATTTTAGTTGTTTTTAAAGTTAATATTTGAATATATGTATTTACATATGTTTTGCCTGTCTTTCAAATTAAAAAAAAATATTTATTTTTCTTCTTTTTAAAAGAGGAAATTGAGATTCAAAGTGATTTACAAGATTTAATTATGGTCATATAGAAATATTTTTATAGCCACCTTTTTTTTTTCCATAAAGGGTTTTCAGCAATATGTTGTTTATTGAAGATAAAAGAGAAAAGTAATGGAACATTGGGTTAAGAGGGATTGAAGGGAGCAGCAAGATGTTTTAGGATTGAGAAGAATTGTAAAATCTCTTTAGTAAACTAAGAACAAGAAATCACTAAAAAGGAAAAGAGGGAAGATATAGTAAAAAGAGGAGATGATAGAGTTTGATCCTGAACAGAGAAGATGGGATCAAAGAAAGTTCTTTGAGTAAAGGTCCTCCTTAGAAATATTAATAGAGCATAGGAAAAGATTGATAAAGGTACAGAGACATATTCAGCTAGAAGAAAGGAAAATTAAGAGCACATACAATGAAAAGAAAATGATCATAATTATAATTATAAGTCTGAGCTATCTATAGAGATTAAGGCATTCAGGTATTGTAGAAGATTGAAAGATAGGGGAATCAACTAGGAATGTTAAAATTATGGCTAAGTTGTATTGAATTTCAACTAAAAATCAGTATCTGAAATATTTAGTTCCTCAACAAAATATATAGATGTCTTTTACCAACTTTTTTCCAGGGGAAGAACTGATTGAAACAGAATATGTTCTTCCAATAATGAATCTTGAGGCTGAAAAAATGATTTTTAAAATTTTATTTTTTAATTAAATACATTAGGGTAACAATGGTTAATAAAATTATATGGGTTTCAAGTGTAAAATTCTATGATACATGATCTATATATTGCATTATGTGCCCATCACCCAAAGTCAAATCTTCTTCCATCACCATATATTTGACCCCCCCTTACCCTTTACTGCCCATTCTTCAAGCCTCTTCACTCTGGTAACCACGATACTATTGTCTGTGTTTACAAGATTTTGCTCACTTTTCTTGTTTGTTATTTTGCTGTCTTCACTTTTATATTCCACATATGAGTGAAATGGTATGGTCTTTTTATAATAGTGGCTGTAAGCTATCAGTGCCACTATAAATGAGTTTTTCATTCCTTCAAGTAGTTGTGCTATCTCTATGAGGTAGAAATTTTACTTTATAGATGATGAAACTAACATATAGAGATGCAAAACAATATGTCCAATACCACATAGACATCAAATGTCAGAATCACAATTAGAATCTAGATATATCTGACTATAAATTTGATGTTCTTCACTGTGCAATGCTGCCTCATCCACAGGGATGGACCTTTCAAAATCATTAATGCTGTCTGAAGAATTCTGCCAGTAGGTTGTAATAGAAACTCATCAGTTGGCCAAGCAGGCTCTGTTCTCTTTATTGATTGCTATAGAATTACCTTTTTGTGTCCAGGTAAGCATAAACCCTAGTGTTGCATTTTGGGTCATGGAGGTTGGAAGAAAGCACTGTCTTCTCAGAGTAATTTTGATTCCTTAGGGTATTTGAGGTTCAAAAAACAACACTAATTTTTGATAAATTTTCTGGTATTAAAATAGACTTCCCTTGGACACCAGTAATCCAACAATGGTCTTATATAGAAAGATCACTCAAATAGCTATCTATTCTCTGACATGGCTAACTCTTGGCACTTCACTCCTAATAGTTATACAGATTTACCTTCCAGGAACTCCATTATCTTGGTGCAAAAACTTAACTCATTTAGTTGTTTTTCTTGCATTATGTAGTTTAGATTAGAAGGTACAAATTCTCTTTAGGCTTCTAGACCCAACAAAGATAGCAGACTCAATATTACCATTGGAAAAGGCCTGGGGAAAAAAGTGAATTGGAAAATTCCATCAGTCCATCACTGATACAGATTGATGATGGATTTAATGTTTCTATCAAGGGAGGGGATTTCTAAAATTTAGAATACTAAATTTACTTCCTATAATTTAATGGTGAAAATACGAATAGAGTTCATCTTTGCCAGATACTACAAAGTAAGTTGACAATGAATAAGAGAACCAACTCAGGTGATGAGATATTAGTAAATAATGAAAGAATCTTACCCTGGCCATTTTCTCAATTCTTAAAAATATTCTAAGTGGCTCAACATTTCAGACCTCTAAAAATCCCAAGAAGTCTCCACTGGAAGAAAAAAATCAGCTCAACAGAATTTAGTAAAAGAGAGTAGTTACTTAAAAAAAAAATGGTAACAAACCTTAAAAGTAAAAAAAGAAATGAATTCTGGACTTTTTTGTCCAGATGAAAAAACCTCTTGAGGGGCAGGCTAGTGTTGGGGAAGAGAGAACCTACCGCCAGAACCAAGTTTTCTCTTTTTGTTCCAAAGGACATTATTTCAGACAAGAGGGTTTTATAATGGTGCCTTTGACATTCCTAGTAAGGTGTAAGGTGAAGGCAGATATACCATAATGTAAACTGTGATAGAGTGTGGATGACAAAGTAGAGACCCTGAAGCATTCAATGCTCCAGCATCAACTGTAGAGCACACAGTAAATAAAGAAAAAGCAGAAACATCAGGTTTCAGAGAAGGTAGGAAATTCAGGTAAGAATCATAACAAGAATGTAAGCAATAGGGGTCAGAAGCTAGACAAGTAAATTAATAGGAAACATTGGAAACCAGGCTGACTACCCTGAACCACCATTTTTTTCTGAAGTAAACTACTTAACGAAGATGGTTTATGCCCATGCAGCACAGCTGATGAGAATTTTGTGATTTATTTAGGCAGGTAAAGGAATTAGAGTATTAGAGTTACAGATACATCTCAAAATATTCTACTATTTATTTACATGACAATGATTTCCCAAAATTGATCCTGATCTGCCACGTTGTGTCTATGTCAGGGAGTGCAGATACTTCAAATGAAATTACTCCTTAGATCCGTTCCAATCATAGCAAGTCTTAGGGAACATTTTCAAGTGGAAATATACAAGCAACTCATTACAGTGGTACCTTGGTACTCATTAATTCATTCCAAAAGTTGTGATGAGTGCCGAAACCGATGAGTGCCTAACAATGAAGCGTGTTCTCTTGTGGGGCGGATGCGTTACTCGTACTAGTCTAAGCAAGTGCAATGAGTCCCGAGCAAGCCCCAAGTGTTGAAACATTATTTTCTCATCGAAATAAAATGAATACAGGGTTCGACAAGTTCTGAAGCCAACAAGTACCAAGGTATGACTACAGTTTTTAATCCTCACTTCTTTTTGAGGAAGGCAGTATACATATACGTATGGTGGAAAAGTGCTGTGAAATTGCCCTTGATATGAGTTCTGGTTCTGACAATTAATAGTTGTGTGTTGTTAAGTTAGTTACCTTTCTGTGTTTTATGTAAAGTTTAATAATGTATAAAATAGTACTATGTAATAGTATGAATGCATTTTTGGTTTTTAACTGCTGCGAGATTCAAAATGCTATTCTCCCTCTTCACCTTCTGCCTCATATCTGAGCAAGCTGTAAAGAAAGCCTGCCTGCTTCTGTCTTTAGTACGGACAGGAAATATGGACCATGTAGGATCAAATAATCTCAACCCCAAACCCTAACCACCATAAAAACCCCACTTATGTCTCCTTTCCTTGCTTCTCAAGCAATTTTTAGACTTGTTTGGGAGCCACCCTTTTCTCCCAGAAGGGCTTACTATATAAGTAATAAACTTTTTCATATTCCTTTAGTGTTCATGTGAGTGTAGCATTTCAGTCTTTGGGTTAGGGAACAATTCCACTTCTGTAGGTATGATCCCCAACAGGCTAATTCAATGAAACTCAGCCACAAAGCAATAACTGAGGTCCAAAATTCTACCAAGTAAAATGCAGGGTTATACTACTGCCAGATTAGTGACAAATATTTTTTTTCATTCAATTTATACTATAAGGCACAAAACAAAGATAGTGAAAATTACATGCATGCAATTGATGATGCAATAAAAAAGCTTCAAGTGATTATGAAATTATGAACTCTAAACCCATCTTTCCCTTTTCAGCAGAAAACAGGAACATTAACCTTTTCCTTTATTGAAGGACTGAGGTTGGTGGCCAAAGGAGTGTATTTGTATTTTCACAAGGAATGTTTCTGTGGAGGTTTCCATACTACATCTTTTTTTAAGAATGGTGCGAAGACTAAAGAAGTCTCTGATCAAAATAATACATCAATAACATGTGTTTCCTTGTGTCTTCTCCCACCAAACCCTAATTCCTCATAAGATGTAGGCAATCTTGCGTCAGCAAGCTCATCAATCAGACTGCAGTAAGTGAATGAGGAGTGGGTAGTCACTTGGTTTCTATTAATTTTAAGAACAATTTCTAAATAAAGTACACCATATAGACTTTCATTTATAGTGGCTGTAACTCTATGATGATATTACTCCACAGAGGGAATAAGGAATTTAAGTTTTACTAACTCTTTTAGGCTTGAGGGAATAGAGCTAATAAAATTTCTACAGCATCTCTCTGAGGTAGGAGATACAAATTCATAAAAATCTACCCTTTGACTTTCCAAATGGCATTTGCCTTGCCACTCCTTTTATAGGCCAAAGTCCTGGGAATTGTCATGACAGAGTGAAAATAGCTGATTTAAAAACTCTAATGCTATTTGTTAGAGAGTAAAAGAGTTGTCAATCTTTTCTTTTCCTAAAACCCAGACTAATTAAGAATTGATGGCATAGCAAGCCCTTGAGCCAGTGATATTTAATACTTTTTAACATATGATGGTCTAGAGATAAAAATATAAGTGAATTAATTAATGAATGCAAAATAATTTCATCAAACATATATTAAGCACTTCCTATATGTTGAGATACTGTGATGAAACCTGGTGGGTGGGGTGGCAATTTAAACTCAATCCTCAGGCAATAAAAATTTAGAAGGGGAGAGTTACTGAATAATTAATACTCTAAAAAATGGAGTAAGTGCTAAATAAAATTTGAGGCTCATAATGTG
Organism: Furipterus horrens; assembly: GCF_987537825.1. Classification (NCBI taxonomy): domain Eukaryota; kingdom Metazoa; phylum Chordata; class Mammalia; order Chiroptera; family Furipteridae; genus Furipterus; species Furipterus horrens. The sequence goes on from NW_028327173.1 coordinate 53,361,363, forward strand.
GACAAGAGAAGAATGAGCATTTAACTTAAAGTCTGAAGAACATTTTAGGCTAAGGAAGTAATGTAAGAAGAGACCTGTAACATGAATTTGAGCAAGCTGCTTTGGAATAATAAAGTGTGTGTTGAGAGAGCGTATGATGAGAGATGAAACTAGAAAAAAATGTGGGTTAGAATGTAGAATGAAGTGTCTGTTTATTTGTTTGTTTTTCCTCTGAGTTTCTTAGGTATAACTGCAACTTTCTGGTAAGAAATAAAACTTGCTTTTTGAAGATAAATCTAAAGCAATAAAAGTAGTTACCATTTATTGGGCCTCTGATAGACCTCGCATGTACTAAGATCTTTGCCATTTTTTATGGAGGACTGGGCTTCTCAACTCCATATGTTTCTTTTCATGTATGTTTTTCTACCCCTTTTCACCCACTCTCACTTTTCTCAAGAGAAAGAAGAGATACCTGATCTGATTGGCGAATTTACAAAAAGAAACTGGGAAAGGGTAGCCTAATTCCAGATCTCTCTTTGCTCTCCTGGAAGTGAGATGCTCATGGGACTATGCATTTTACTCTCCTCTTTTGTGCCATGACTTTTAGAGAAAGTGTGCTCTGCTCATGTGGTGAAGACTTTTCCACTCACCATTACCTGTGATCAAGTGGCTGAGTCTCTTTAATTCTGAGATTCAGAATTAGGAAGCCCACATGACCACAGACATAAGCTACACTTTACAATATCAGCATAATAAAAATAAATGTGATATTTCAGTTCTACTTCTAAAGATTTTGTAATTTCAGAATTGATCCTGAACATGGGATGAAAATAGGGATATTTTCCCCTCCAATGCTCTGCTATTTATTAGTTCAGAATAAAAACATAACTGCTTTTATATATTTAATGAAAATAATGAGCCTTTACATCTAAGATGACAGGCTATTTAACTGCTCTTAAAACTAAGATGTTTTGTTATTTACATTTGAGAGTTGACAATATTGTAGCTTAGAGTAGTTATGTAATGCTCCGAAGATCACTCTGAGGGGTTGAAAAAAAGACCAAAATTTAAATTACTGACTCGAAACCGATACTTTTTTTCACAATTAACATAAAATTTCTCTATATGACAAGGTTTACTCAGAAAAAGTCCAGCCGTTATTAATATAATGAGAACAGTTTGCACAGCATCAATGTAAACTGGAAGCCGAGGACTGTGGACTGGAATGCACATGTGTGAACAATGACAACTTCACTGTTCTAGTCAGTGAAAGCAGTAGACACCACTGAGTGAGCACGTGTACTGTGTGGCCATTACATTCAAAATGACTGATCAAATAGAGCAACTAATCTGCATCACATTTTGCGTTGAGCTTGAACATTCCTGGCAGAAACTCTTTGGATGATTCAAAAGGTTGCAGCTATGGACAACTGGTGATGGCAGTTTCATTATGACAATGTACATATTCATGCATCATGTCTCCAGCAGCGATTTTTGGTAAAACATCAAATCACCCAGGTGGCTCAGCCCAACTACAGCCCAGGCTGGGCACCTGTAACTTCTTCCTTTCCCCAAAACTAGAATCACCTTTGAAAAAAAAAAGAGATTTCAGACCCTTAATGAGATTCAGGAAAGTACTATGGGGAAGCTAATGACAATTGGGAGACCTGTGTGAGGTCCCAAGTTGCCTACTTTGAAGGGGACTGAAGCTTTCTTGTATCTCATATCTTCTTCAGTAAATGTCTCTATTTCTCATATTACATGGCTGAATACCTTCTGAACAGACCTTGTATATTTGTAAAATAATCCATATAGGTAAGTACATTTAAAAAAATATTTGGTAAATAGAAGCAAGCAATTTACATTTTAATAATAAAAACTAGAGAAATAAAGACTTAAATTAAGCACTAGAAAAATGGGATTTAAAAAGACTGACAGAAAACAAAAATTAGTGATGTTAATAAAAATGAAAATTATGGTATGACATGACGGCGAGCTAGGAATGAATGATTGTTGAGGCTAAACTTTATTCCTAGAAAAGGTGATGTCTATAACAAAGAGAACAATGGTAATGAGTACAGCTGTGGGAATAGGGAGTTTCAAGTACTGGAGTAATACATATTTGACAAGTAAAAACTTAAATATGGATCTAGAGCTAAAATGGAATTTGTAAACCTTCATGATATGGGTTCATAGATTGACTTAGATCATAAAAATTATAAAAAATATAAGTATGTTTTGAGGAGCACCTGGGGATGGAGGTGAGAGGGAGAAGACACTATACAAGCCAAGGTAAATGAAACAAGTGGTGCTGTACCTAAGAACTGTAGTCTAATGGTAGTTAGATTATGTTCTCAGAAAGAATTAGGTATATTATTCCTCTGAGCTCTTGAACAATATAGGTACTCATTTATTAATTCACTTCACAAACACTTATTAGTGTTTTGTTCTGTGCACAGGGGTTGCTGTATGAAAATTATAGCACCTTTAGTTCTATGGTATTGCAGAAGATAGACTAATGCTACCTGTTGTGGAGAATTTGGTGAACGTTTAACAGAGTAGAAAATATTCTAGTGAGATTTTGGCAATTGGGAAGGGGAAAATGACATTTTAGGGTCCAGAATGGCATAAACTGATACTCAGGGTCATAACATTATGCGTAATTTTCCAAGCATATTGGGTTTTATAGGAGCATGAGAGCCACAGTACATATGTGGGCATGAGCAGGATATGACACTAAATTGATTGCCAAGGGCAGATTGTGAAGAACCTTTTATACAATATTATAAGGATTACTGATATAGTCAGTACCTGGAAATCTTAATGATATTAAATTTGGAAGAATTATAATCAGATATGTTTAGAAGATAACTGAAAACCTCGGGAGAATATATATGAGTCAGAGAGACGGGGCAGATAATAATTTGAAGGTCATTGCAATGATACAGAGAAGAGAGAGTTATCATATGAATTAAGTCACTAAAACTAATATAGAAAGGAACAAGGATGAAAGTCCTTCTTTAAATTATAAAAGTAAATTATTTCTTGAAGAACATTTGAAACCTAAAGTATGATATGGATATTTGTCAATGTGTTGATGACCTAAAAAAAAAAAATTAATATTTTGTATATTTTATGATGGTGTGTGCATGTATTTGTATGCATATGTTTGACTACATGTTTATGTATATGTATATTTGCTAAATACAAAAGGTGATTTTGCAAATGTAATATATATAAAACATATCATAAGCATTTCCCCATATATTAATATAATCTTCAAAACACTAGGCATGATTTCATAGTATCACTGGGATATATCACTGGGATCTGGAATGTATCCTAATATACCTAAGAATTATTTTAAATTTAGATTGTTTTCAATTTTAACCATTATTTAATATTGAAGATCTTGATTTATACTGGCAACAGCTCAACAGAATATTACAGCAATTTTTATTTTTTCAAGCTATATATGAAATGCTTATTATTTCATCCTTAACAATTAGCAGTATCTTTTCACTATTCCCAATTTGGATGATGAAAATTGTAGCTTATTTAATAATTCACACAGTTAAACTTTCCTCAGACTTATTTGCCACTTATATATCAATTTGAATTAATTAATTACCTATTCATATAAGACATTTTTATGTTTTTATTTTCGGTGCTTGTGTATTATAGTGACTTTATAAATTAATTAAGTATACATTTCTAGAGAACACTCTAAAATTTGTTAATTGACTAAACTTATTTTTTTCCTTGGTAAGTGCCAGAAACTGTTCCAAGTTATTTACACTGCAGTGGGCACTTCATAAATTTCAAGCCTGGCATCAATACAACCTGCATCTATCAATTGTCCTCAGTTTTTCTTTGTGAAACCTCATGTTTACCATAACCTCAGCTAGTATGTTTTGGATTACTTTGGCCTAATTTCTGGTAACTAAAGGGGGAGCATGTTACTTGGCAAAACCAAGTTGGCATTCTATCTTTCTTGCTATGATTACATCATCAAGGAGGTTTACCAATCCAAAAGAAGTCAACCAAAGCTAGGGAGACTCAATTTTCTATTAGGAAATCAAAGTCTCGTCCACTTGGTTTGTTGATTTTGTAAAACTGAAGAAATCTGGGGCAATTGAGTAACATTTAGAAATGGCAGCAGCTTAGTAGGAGCAAAGACAGCTCTGAATTTAGGCATCTTCAAAGTCACATCCAACCTTGTACTGATTATGTCAGTTTATGAAAATTATTTTTCCCTAAATTGGCCTGGATTTGATTTTCTGTTATTTACAACAGTTTGAATTGATAGAGTACTGAAAAACTTAATCGTCCTCTCAACATTTTTTATAACTAAACTTATCAGTTATTAATTTAGTTTGATTTAGCTTTAAATATAAATTTTCAAATCCTTCAACATGAGAGTGTCTCTAGGACCTTGGATATTAGAGGGATTTTTTTTGGTTTGTTTGTTTTTTTATTGTAAACACAGTATAATGATGTGTCTCAGTATTTGTCATTTTAATTTTTTGAATTAAGTGTGTTCTTATTGCTCTTGAAAAACTTCATTATAAACAGATTAAAATTCATGAATATTTTATGAAACAAGTGAAGAGATTAACTCTATATGTTTAGCAGAGTCATTTGCTTTTGTCATGGTGTAGTTCAAGGATTATAGGTGTTTCCTACATCAAAAGAGCAAAGCAAAGACATACACCTTTAATCATGTTAATATAATCATGTAAATATATTTAGTCATGTTAATATATTCCCCAACATTCTTAGCTTCTAGGAAATAATATAGTATTTAGGTACACAAATTTAATATGAACACCATCAATGTGACATCCTTTCATATTCCATTTGGTATTATATTATTGGTGTAACTTGTCTTGCCATTTACCATATATTAGAAGAACATTGATGAGAAATAAAATATTTTGTTCCTTGATCATGAATGTTTATTTTTAAAATGTGTTTGACATTCTTATTATAAAAAAGCAGCAGTTTTCTATTTTGCCACCTATTTTTTTCCTTTTTTATGTTCTCAACATGAACAAAACTTCACATTTCTCTTCCCCTCAGCCTCATTCTATAGTTAAATAAATGCACAATATAAAAACCTGGATTGGTCTGATTCTACTTTTTATACTCTCATTCAATGTTCACCATAACATCACTTTTACATTCTAATAGTGACTACAGTCCTCTCTTCTTTTCTATTCCTAAAACTTTAGGTTATTTTTTTTGACCTAATAATTTCATATTTGGATTACTGAAACAGTTTACATATGTTTTCATGATTCTCCTGTCTCCGAATCACTCAATCTGTCTTAAATCTGGCACCAGAAGGACAAAATAGTGATTTTTCTAAAACACAAAAGTTATCACACATTTGCTTTTCATTATAAACACTTACATTTGGTTAGAATCTTTTTTTTAATAATCATATTCAGAACTAACTTGAAGTTCCTAAAATGACAGAATTTCCATGTTCCCTCATTTTTCCTCTTGCCTACCTGTAAATTTCATGTTTTACCATGTTTTTCTATTCTCTATTTCTTCCTTCCAGCCATTTAACCATTAGATATTAAGTACCTGCTTAACTAATAATACATTTGATATACCCAGTTCTCACACCAGTCTTTACAGATAAATGAATTGAATGATAGGAGTTCCTGAGAAAAAATGTTAATACTTTTTCAGTGGTTAGCAGGTGAAAGATAGACTGACTAACTACCCTTATACATTATGACCTTTAATTATAATTAATCACTTTCATCTTAACAAAATGTGTCCTTCTTTCTCTTCCTTCTATGACTTTCTTTCTTCTAGAAACTCTCCATCCTTCCAACCCACTTTAGTAAACATGAATGTAGCTCAATCAAGTTGAGTTGAAATTTTGATCCATAATAGACAAAATTATGTTTATTTGATATGGAGTAAACCTATATAACTTACTTTGTTCTTAATTTCAAGTGCTTAAGAAGCTATTCACATATTTTAAAGATGCTCAATCCTTGAAGACACACTGGGGAACTTCTATAAGATATTCCAACAGCTTTTTTTTTATTGTCCTTTCCAAAGGCATCATTTTAATGTTGTGTTGTAAAAGTTTATGGTCTTTGATCCAGGAAGATCTAGGTCAGAAGAATAGCTCTTTCATGAACAACTAGGAAGTCACAGTTGTAATTAAAGTCTGTGAAGGGCAACATTCTTATGAGTAAAATGGGATGATAAAGTTATTTTCTATTTGTCATCAGATTACTATGGCTATTAAACGACACGGAGCATGAAAAAATAATCAGAGTACAGTGTTCGCTATATATTATTTCCTTAATAAGTTATATAGTAATTATAATTGTTGTTATTAACATTGCTGTTGGGCTTCCTGAAAATTTGCCTTTAAAATCTACTTGTTAAAACACACAATATGCTAATTATAATAGATATGATGGTAATAACCTTTTCAGAATGTCAATATACTAAGGAGACAGACATAATATTGATATTATGTAAAAACTTGTTGAATATTTTTTAGTAGTTATTTAGCCTTGTTTCTTTTCATCATCCTGATTTTAGAATTCATGTTTATAAATAAAATAAAGTCAGACTATCAAAAATATCTACTTAATAATATATGCATCTACTTGATAAAATAATTTGAAGAAAATTTGAAGGATACAAAGAGTAGCCATTGGTTAGAATACATATTTCTTGTAATATGCCTGAATATTATTATGTGTGTTTTTTTGTTTTGTTTTGTTTTTACTTCCAAACTGCCAAATTAAAAAGGCTAATAAGACACCTTCTATAAACCTAAAACACTGAACAGGCATAATCCCTCTAAGGAAAGAAAAAAACTTTTTAACAATGGTATAAGTTATTTGTAGACCTCCTGCTTGAACAAGATAAGTTATTAAGATTTTCTGCAATGATTAACTATTGTTTTAACTGCTATTCATATTTCAATTCAGGGGTAATAAACACACTTTGGATTGGAAGTCCAGAAGCTTTGTCTTTTATTATGGCATCTGGTAAGGCATTTTATCTCTCCGTACCTCATTTTCTCAGCACAGAAATTAGCAACTCTGAATACATAATGTCTAATCTACATTAATAGCCATGCTGTGGTGTTATAGAAAGATCCTGGAATTGCATTGATCTAGAGGCTATTATTTACAATTTGGACAATTTAAAACATTACTTAATGTAATTGAACCTCATTTTTTTTTTTATCAGAAGAATGAATATAATTATATTTACAGGTATGTTGTGAAGAATATACATTAACTTATGTACTTTGAAGATAGTAGGCTTTCAATAAATGTTAGCTAGTATTAATATTTTATAAAAGCTTTCAAAATATGCAAGCTATAATTTTCCTCAATAGTGTTTAATCAAAATGCATACTCTTTCACTTAATTATCTGGGTGCTTTTCATTTATTCATTTAACAAATATTTTATCAGATTTGGACTACTTGCTATGCTCAATGTAAGTCTCTGGGTATACTATGATTAACACAGTAGTCATAGATCCTGACTTCATGGAGTCATGTGGGGAATAGACAATATACAAGTAACACATAGTAAGTATTTAATTGGAAACCACAGTACAAAGCAGAGAGAAACAGAAAGAAATTTTTTTGTGAAAGTCAAGAATGGTGGAGACTTTTTAGATTGAGTGGTCAGGAAAGGCCTCTCTGAGGAAATACTGTTTAAGTTGTCACCCAATGTTAGGAAGAAAACAACTAAAGTAAAGAGTAATTGCATGGGTATTCCAGAAAAATAAACGGCATGGGTTGCAAGGTAAGAAGGCAGAGAAACAGGAGGGCAGCCAGGAGAAAGATTTTGGTATGATATAGGAAAAGAAAACCTCTTTTGGCTAAGAAGTGTCAATGAAACATGATGAAGAATAGCAAGGTTTAAAATTGAAAAGATGGGCAGGGGCTAGTTTACATTTGGCATTACAGAATATAAGTATTTTGAAAATCAATCTAAGTGCAAAGGATTATTAAAGAAGATTTTCAATTAGAAGAATAATGATTCTAATTTACATTTAAAAAAGTCATTTCAACTGCTGACTAATATGCATAATAAAGGGGCATAAGTGAGAAAAGACTGAAACCAGTTAAGTGACATTTTAGAGGATGAGGTCTACTGACATGAGCTAGAGTTTTGGCATTGAACATAGGATAATGACAATAATAATTAAAATAACTAAATTTTAGTAAGAATTTACAATATGCTGTGCACCATATTACACATTTCTTTCCTCTAAAGTTTCCTCTGGCCTCCTATCCCTGACCACCACTGATCTTTCTAGTGTGTCCATAATTTTGGCTTTTCTAGAATGTCATGTAGTTGCAATCCCACAGTATTCAGCATTTTCATATTGGTTTCTTTTATTTAGTAATATGAAGTTAAGTTTCCTCTATGTTTTTTCATGGCTTGATAGTTCGTGGTTTTTAAAAACGTTCACTAACATTCTATTTTATGAATGTACCACAGTTTATCCACTTACTGGAGAATATTTGGTTACTTCCAAGATTTGGCAATTTTGAATAAAGCTGCTATAAACTTCTGTGTGAATATTTTTGTGTGGAGATATGCTTTCAACTCATTTAAGGTAAATATCGGGAGAACAATTGCTGAATTTTATCATATGCTAAGCATGTGTTTCATTTCTTAAGAAACTGCCAAACTAACTTCCAAAGTGGCTAAACTATCTTGTATTCCCATCAGCAGTGAATGAGATTGCCTTTTAATCCATGTCCTTACTTGCAATGATATTATCAATGTTCTGGATTTTGACTATTCTAATAAGTATTTGGTGGTATTTCATTTTGTTTTAATGTGCATTTACATGATTGAATATGATGTGGGCCATCTTTTTATGTGGTATTTGTTTTGTGTATATCCTTTTTATGGAGGTTTCCCATTTTTGTCAGGTTGTTTGTTTACTTATTGTTGAGTTTTAATAGTTCTTTGTATATGTTGGATACCAGTCCCTTATCAGATGTGTTTTTTATCTATATTTTTTTCCATTCTGTGGCTTGTTTTTTCAGATTCTTGAAGTGTCTTTTACATAGCAGAAGATTTGAATTCTAATGAAGTCCAGATTGACAATTATTTCTTTCATTTTTGTGTCTTTGGTATTATAGCTAAAGGGTCTTTGCAATAACCAAGGTCATCTTTTTCTCTGTATCTTCTAGGAGTTTTGTAATTTTGTGTCTTATATTTAGATATATAATCCATTTTTAATTAATTTTTATGAGAAGTGTAAGATCTGTGCATGCTACATATTTTATGTGTGAGTTATTACAACTAATGGCCCTGGCTGGTTTAGCTCAGTGGATTGAGCGTCGGCCTGCGAGCTAAGTGTCGCTGGTTCGATCTTCCAGTCAGGGTACATCAGAGAAGGAAAACTCTGACTCCAAAAAACCTCCGCTGCCTTGCGGCATACCTCTTCAGGGGAAAGGCTAAGGGAGTAAACCCCGACAGAAAATCCGGAGCCGGAGTCCCTAAGGCGGTTTGACGTTGTAGTCAACACCGGCAACTCCTGCGGCGCACCTGAACCCAAGCTGTATTGACTCCGTCTTTCCCTTGGACCCTTCAGCTGCGAAGAGAGGGGGGGTCTGCTGCATGGGCAACAGCAGACCCTCCATATTACCCTGCCCAGGCTCTGTAGCTTCAGCGTCATCGCATGATGTCGATTCAACACGGGAGGAGACAGATACCATGTCACTCCCGAGTCGGACTGCACAGCCATTCTCGGCGGTGCAGATAGACTCTTAAGAAGCTACACCATCGTCTCTTGAGACGGACGGCTGCCGACGATTACAACTAATATATAGTGACAAAATTGTGAATAAAAAGAGAGCACATAATAAAACTGACACACTCAGGGGAGGCCTACATGGCAAACTTACAAACTCAGAGACCTAAAGTAACCACATAGGATGGTCTGAAATTAAAACTTTCTAACTAAAAGCAGGTCATGTAACATTCAGTACCAGTATCTTTCTTGACACAGGTCAATCCTTACCTTAACTGAGCTTGTCTATTGTCCTTTTGCTTTTAGATAACATACCTTTGGCATGTCAAGGTAATTTCTTTTTTCCAGACCCCTCAGGGCACAATATCCCACAGCAGAAGATCACAGAGCCACTCATTATTGTTGTTACCAAGTTAATTGACTGTTAACTATAGAATATCCACCAATGTAAAATAAGTATGTGTCTATTGTTTAACTTTTTATAAGTTGCCACAGATTTCTACCACTTTGCTTTCATCCCCCTTCCTAATATATTGCTTATGAATTCCTTGCAACTCCTTTACTCCTTCTTCTTTGATTGTAATGTATACAATAAGGTGCAGAATGGCTATTCTCTGGAGCATTTGTTAAGATTTTGCTTCCTGGCAATTGTCATCAATTTGGCTCAGATAAACTCATAAAAATTCATATAAGTTTGGTCATTTCTTACCTTAACAAAATTCAACTTGTAGAGTTTATTATTCCTGCAGATCATCCTCTAATTAGGTGTAGAGCTACGTGGTCATGGAAAATACTCCCCACATTCCTTGGCTGGGAGAAGGGGGAAGTGAGCAATATGGCATTTGTCATACTTTGCATAACAATGGCAAGTTAATCAAGTTAATAACCATGTCTTTCCTAAAGGGAAGAGGACTATAGCCCAGGACAAAAAGGTATGAGGCTTTAAGAGCATACAGTGACTTGTGATAGAACCTAGAGAGGCAAATCCCCCTGTGTCATCCAGAACTCTTTCCTTGACTAAAGATGACAGTTGAAAGATGGTAAAATATATGGGGTAACTGCCAAAAGTAATGTTACTGAACAAAAGTGGGTTCTTTCACGTGGCGCCTTGGTGTAAAAACCAGCAACAAGTGTTGTGGAAAACAAGTCTTTATTTACAATATTCCAAGCTGGGGAGGGCTGTGACCCCTTCAACTCAGAGACATGCTGTCTCATGGGACCCAACACTACCCTTGCTCCTCAAAAGGCTATAAACCAAAAACATACCCAGAAGTTCTCATTCCTTATCTATCAGCTCTCTCCTTCAGGATCTGGGGTACAATGTCATCAGCCTCCATATAATAGTGCAGGAAAGCATGCACCATGTTGCAGTGGATCATGGTAAAATCCAGGTTTTGACAGAATCCTTTCTGCATGTCCCAACTTCTGAAAGTCCAGAAGTCCAGGTCTGCAAAGCAGGAGATCTTGGCGACTTGGAGTCTGCTGAAGTCGGCACAATTAAAACAACAGCAGGCTGCCTTTTTTACTAGCCCTGGCCGAATGTCCTCCCTTTCCTTCTTTCAGACTGCATGGCTCTGCACCCTTTCAAAACTGTTTGGTTCTCCTCTGCAAATGGCTGCAACTTTATTTTTAAATCCCTGACTATGACCTGTGACGCAGTGGGCATGTTGACCAATTGCATTCACCTGTGAAATCTCACAGGCCCCATAAGCTCTTTTGTCACCATTATATGGGCAAAACCCCTCCTATCTTCTTGGCGCGCTTGGAAGAACCAAAACCATTTACGTAAATAAGACACTAGCTATCTGCCATAGATATACAAAGGCATCTCTTAAGAAAAATAGCTGTGCTCCAATGAATCCCCTCCCCCATGGACTCTGGGGAATTTGGGGGACCCTACTCTGTAACAGTAACACATCATAAGAGGGGCTGGATATGAGGTCACATGGGAAGTTCTAGGCTGAACATTTAAAATGAGGATGGCTGAAAGAGAAAGAGGCTTTCCCACCATGAGGTCTGGTGTGTAGGGAAGCAGCCATGAGGTTCAAAAGGGGGTAAGGAGAGAGCTGATGAAACTGTGCGGGGACCAGAAGAGCTAATGAATCAATGTGGGGACCTGCCTAACCAAGCACAAATTCATAGGAGATACTTAGAGCTGAACTGAACTGTGATCAGGAATGCTGAGCTACAGACCTTGGTTTTCTCTGAAAGTTGTAGGGAAGAGCCACTCTCTTGGGACATGTGCCTCCCTGGGCTTCACCATGATCCAGGGTAACACAGCACATGTTTCCCTGAACCACTACATGGAGGCTGAGACCAGCGTACCCCAGATCCTGAAGGACAGAGCTGCTGAAAGAAGATGACAACTCTGAAAACACAAGTGCACATTCTGAAGAGGATGAAGATCTGTTTGCACAGCTGGCTTAAGAACAAATAAGGATATGGGGAACTTCTGGTTGTGGTTTTGGCTTATAGTCTTTTGAGGAGCAAGGAAAGTGTTGGGCCTCATGGGAGAGAAGGTGTCTGAGCAGGAGTGCTCTCAGCCCCCCAAAGTTGGAATATTGTTAATAAAAACCTGTTTCCTTCAACACTGATTGTTGGATCATGTATCAAGGCATCACGTGCCTGGGCCCTGGTTCGCTCGATTACAGTTCTACTAGTGATATGAAAACCAGAAAAGTCAGTGTTTGTGCTGTCTAGCACTACCAGAACCAACAAGTAGAGACAACAATTGATTTTTCTTGCATGCTTTATTCAGATGGCCAGCGATCTGAGAAAATGGTGGGTTATGTACTCTCAAAAACCATCTTAATATCTTATTTCAAGATGACCCTTTTATAAGGAGAAGAAAGGTGTGTAAGGGGCTTGGAAAAAAATTAATCAGGTAAGTGTTGCAGTCCTGCAGTGATTTTCCTTGTACTTCTTTATCTGCTGATCAACAATTCTTATCTGCATCATGGACAGGCATTCCCTCTCTGCAACACAAAAGCTCAGATACTGGCTTCTTGGCTTGTAGACCCCTGGTACACAAAATTTGAATTGCTTGTTGACCTCCTAGAGTCATGTGGTCACGTGTTCCATTTCTTGGAATAAAAGCTTTCAACTTGCATTAATCACTGAAGCCTACCAACTATGGCTAAAACCTTTACTCTTGAGTTCCCCTATCAACAGGACAGAATAGGCATGAGAAAGACTAATATCACAGTTCATGCTCTTAATTATAATGATGTACTACTTCATTGTAAAACAGTGATCTCAATATAGATTCTTGGATATGGGAGGTAAGATAGAGTGAGAAATCAAAGAATCAAAAATGACTGTAAATTTTTAAGTTGAAATGTATTTGTATGTCATTAACAAAAATTGGACAAAAAGAACTCATGAGTACCATTTATTGTTTTTCCCTTCTCCTTCCAGTAGAAGAGTCCATGGGGAAATGCTATCATAAACAAGCCAACTGATGCTTTTATGCTCTTATATATTTAATTTTCAGGAAAATTGTAAGTTCTGGTTTGATATCATAGAGTACCTCTTTTTTGTTTTACAATTCATGTACTTGTATTATTTTCAAAGTGCTTTTGGATTTTGGAGAATTCAGTCTCTCTAAGCCTTAGTTTTTGTCTATTGACTATTCTAAGGTGAGAAAATATAAATGAACACTTTACTATTAATATTAAATATACAATACATTTAATAAATGTTATTTAAAGATAAATAGTTAAAATTATAACTATAAAATATAAATATAATCTATACATGGACATAAAATATAAATATAATCCATACATATACAGACATAAGATGTAAATATTAACTTGAGCATAATTTTGAAAATATATTTTAAAAATAAAAATATTTTAATAAAATTATTTATAATATTAAAATATTATTTAATATTAACATAAATTGAATGGTATTAATACCATGCTATTAATTTATACAGTGTACTCTTTTCTGATTGACTAATCTGTTGTTTATATAAGTCTTGCTTCCTAAACGTGTCTGTAGGTGCAAGTAGGTGGAAACACACATCATACTGATATATTTTGACTTCTACCCACCACATATAGTCTCTTAGAATTTTTAAATTTTGAAGTACTTTGTTTTCTAGTAGTAATACAAAACCACTAAAATGATTTCAGCAAAAGGGTGTCATATTAAAATCTGTCTTTTTATAAAATCACTCTGGTCATGATATGAAAAATGGTTTCTTGTCGACCAAGACTTTGACTGGAATATCATGCCTAAAATAGACATGCTTGGGCTCTGGTTGTTACCAAAAGCCCTGAGGAAACAAGGGTGACCTTAGAAGGTAATAAAAGCCCACGAGGAAAAAGGCCTGGTACCTAGATTGGATGTGCGGTCCATGGCAATCTTTCCAGGGAAGGAATGAAGGTTGCTTTCCTGAGAGATGGCTAAAAGGGACCTTAAAACACAATGGAAAGCCTGAAGAACTTGGAAAAGACAGGTGTTTACAGACAAGGCTGAATGGCAGGTATGTGGCTCAACTTCAGCACCCTGAAGGGCAGACTGAAGGTCACCCTAAATGTTCCATATGTAAGTTCCAGCAAAGCAGACTTAAACATCATAAGTGATCATTTGCTGCTCTTGTTGAGTTCATGCAAATGAATAGGATAAATTAAAAACAGACCTAATATGGTCCCTTCAATGACAAGGAGGATAAGCTTAGGGAGAAAAGTTGTGACCCAAGGAAAATCACAATGCTCATTGGTAGACTATAAAGTAATACAGCTAACCATCGTTAAAGTCTCTTTTCATTTAAAGTTACCTTGCATTTGTAAGTTAAACTAGATCTGTGACATCATCAAAGATGCTTAATTTACAGGCAAGAAGAATGTCAAATGCCTTGCAACTGGATGTCTTCCCATTAAGACAGGCTTACAGAATTAGAGGATGGTTTGTGGGGTATACTACATAAATTAACATGTGATTTCTGTTTTCAAAGGGCATAAGCCTAGGATCTCACTACCTGAGTGATTGTCTGTATGTATAGGCCTAACTTAATCCTGTCTGCATCGCTGCCTCCTGAGACTGAACGGTTTAGCTGAACCAAGTGGCTGGGTCGGTGAAGAATGTGATGGTCTGTGGGCTTCCCTTTAAAACAGGTTTCTCTTTTCTAATCCAATGGCTTGGGCAGAAAAGACCCAGAAGTCTAAGAAGGGGGAAACCTAAAATATTTTCCTCAGCCCAAGCTATATATAGTGGACAAAAGGGTTCTGGACAGATATGATGTGCCTGGCACACCTTCCTCCAAAGAAGCCCCTCTTTTTTTCCCCTAATTGGAGACATTAAAAAATTAATCCCTGCCTTTTTTCATCTAGTGATTATGGATTGAATGATGTCTTTTAACCCTTTTCGCCAAATCTGTTGCCCCCAGAACACAACAAGTATGCCAACCCGTTAAACCAAGCACTACATTGTCCAGTGACAGCCAACTGACCTGGAGTCTGCACGATCCTTCCCCATATGGGAAGGCCACCCTCCCCTCCACATCCCCACTCTTATTAGGGATTTCTGGACCCAAGGGTAGGTAGGACGATGACCATGTTCAGCTTATAGCAGCTAGAGGAGCACAAGACCTTCTACCATTGTCCTTTATAAGATTATAAAGGGTCTAAAGTCTGGGGGGGGTGTTACTTTTTTTATTGTTTTAAAAAGAAATCAACTAGTGAATTAATTCTAAAATAATAATAACATAGGAAAGGAAGAAACTGAAGAGATTGCATGCATGACCCATGGACATGGACTGGGGAGGGAAGGGATTGCTGGGGGAGGGGGGTGCTGGGCGGTGGGGAGCAACGGGGAAAAAAATGGAACTATTGTGACAATATAATCTATAAAATGTAATAAAAAAATTTTAAAAATAGTTTCAATGATGAAAATGCGAGAAAACTTGAGACAATTACAGTAGTTCTAACAAGAGATAGGGGGACCAGTCTTTATTGCCTCACTCTTGTCTATGTTGAAGTCTTTTAGAAAGTGACCCAGGCAATTCACCCTTAATGATATTTCTTTGTCATTAGAAAGTGATAGAATAGTATACCATAAGGACAATCGCTTCTCACTGTATGGCATATCTCTTTTAATATCCAAATTCATAACAAACACTACAGTCATATGACAAATACCTTGTTAGTGACAAAAACAAATTATGAACACATGAATTCTCATATCTCATCTTCTCTTACTGTATATTTGAATATGCCTCAATTTGTTTCATAATAAGCTCTTACACAGTTCTCCTGTGTATAGTTGCTTCCATCATGGCTGTATTTAAAAAGAATATTTGGAAGGAATATCTCCAGATTACATATCCAAAAGAGCCAAATATAAAGTAGTAAGCATGCACTGATAAACTCAGGACAGTAACATATTTAAGACTGATTGCCAATATGATTCTGAGGGCGGGAAAATGAGAATGCTGATTTCCTAGTGTTGTTTTAAGTAGTGAGAACTCTTTTTTTGCTATGTGTGTGAAAGACAATGTATTTGAATTTTTTTCATAATGTAAAGAATTTTGACATAAGAGAATTATATTAAAATAAGTTAAAATATCAGATTTTCCTCTAAGTGAAATGTGAAAACATGATTAGCCATTTCGGTACTTAAGTTTTTTCCTGATTTTTATTTCTTTTCTCATTTTTTCTTTAACTCTCTTTATACAGTTATTTATTTTTAAAATTTATTTATTGTCCAATTACAGTTGACATTTATACCTGTTTCAGTGAACATTTATATACCTTATGAAGTTATCATTCTGTTAAGTCTAGTACCCATCTGATACCATGCAGAATTCTTAGAATACTAATGAATCTAATTTCTGTGCTATATTTAAATTCCAATGGACATTTTATAACTGGCAATTTGTACTTCTTAACTCCTTCACCGTTTTCACCCACTCCCTCAAACCCCCTCCCATTTGACAACCATCAATTTGTTCTCTGTATCTGTGAATTTGTTTGTTTTGTTATTTATTTATTTTGTTTTTGAGATTCAACATGTAAGTGAAATCATGTGGTATTTGTCTTTCGTTGTCTGACTTATTTTTAAATCTTTATTGTGCTTTTTTCCATTACCATTTAATTTCTTTATACCCCCCTCCACCCAGTAATCACCACACTGTTGTCCACGTCCACGAGTCCTTTTTCCTTTTTGCACTGTCCTTCCACCCCCTAACCTCCTACCCCACTTTAGTTGTCATCCTGCTCTCCATCTATGAGTCTGTCCCTATTCTCCTTGTTAGTTTAGTTTGTTCATTAGATTCCACATATGAGGGCATTTGTCTTTCTCTGATTAGCTTATTTCATTTAGCATGGTGTTCTCCAGATCCATCCATACTGTTGCAAAGGGTGAATTTTCTTCTTTTTTAAGATGGCTTCCTCTATCTATAAATGATAAATAGTATTAATTTTCTTGGGCAGTGTGTTCTCTAGGTCCCTTCTTCCCTCACCTGTCTATGGTCTCATTTATTCATTCAATTTGCTTTTGTCCTGACACTTAAAGGTTTTTTTTATTCAGATCAGAGGATTTCAGTCCTTATTTATAGGCAAAAATGATTAAGTCTCTAATCTATTTGGTTGTATATACTATGGATTATGTTATTAATATGAAGCAATTAGAAGGGAATTTGCTCCAATATTCTAAAACCAAGTTTATTTCAATATTCAGGTACACTTCTTTTTTTATAATTTAGGTATTAATGGTAAAATAACTATTATTCACTTATCTGGTAAATAGATTAAATTAATACCATTAATTTAATGAGATTTTTATTCCTGAAAAATTTTGTTAAAAAAGAAACTAAGAGATATCTCATTCCATTTTACATTCAATTAACTATCAAGAAGCATAATCTTTCAGGCTAGTTTGGTTTTCTTATTTAAATATCAAATATACATAGGATATTTCTTTCAGCACACAATGGGACATTTTTCTCAAGAATTTAATGCTGTCGAATCTGCATGAGTTTCATGTGCATAATAGCATAAATATCTTCAAACTGCCCACTAGAATTTGATCGCTAATTTTGGGGGGTCATTTTTAGAAAATAAAAGTTCTTCCAAACCATTTTCATTTAAAAGAGAGTATAAAATTAACCATTCAGACTAGTCTCATATAACAACAATAATAAAACTTCTAATCCATGTTGAAAATTAAAATTTCTCTCCTTCCTTTTGAGTTGACTGCCTATAATAGAAAAAAGAAAATGTTAATTCTTTATGTATCACCTACCTGAATCAATCTGGCATTGGTTTCCTCTAGCTGTGGCAAAAGTTTAAACTCTTTCAGAGATGCTTTGATGAGTTACTTTGAAATTTCATCATGCGTCTCTGTCATCTCTGCTTTCATTGACACATACAGATGAGACTCCTCTAACTGAACGTTCAAGATTTCTGCCTCGTTTCTAGGCATTTGGCAATACTCTCCCATCCTCTTCAGCTGGGATCCACTTTTTCTGTCATTTGCCCCTTTTTATAAGATCTAAACCAACTCTTTCCAATTTTCTTTCATGTATAGCATAGGAAATATGCCCCAGTTGACCTACCATCTGTGGGAGTGTAGTTATTTTCATTATACCCTGCTTTTTATTTAGCTGCCCAGCAGGCAGCTGCCACTACAGCCTTTTACCCTTTAAAATTTTCACTGTGAGACTGACCTTCATCCAGTGTGGTCATAACACTCCTGGGAACACAATGAAGCTTGCTGACTTACCTCTTCCCAGCTCCTCTCACTAAGATTAAGGTCAAAAGATAGCCATCTCACCCCAGTTCCCCTTGGGAAATGGGACTCACAGCATAGCTCTTGTCAAAAAAAATACATTGATTTCCAACTTATATCTTGGCTTTTCCAACTTCTCTGACAGACTGGAGGTGGTTGGTCAGGTAACAGCAGTAAAACAAGTAAGTTCTTGCCCATCTCCTTGGCAAATTTATGTGTTCTTGAACCTCACATTAAAATAGGAGTTTTATTCTGAGGTAGAGACAATGTAACACTGAGACAGAGAGTCTCATTTTACATATTGTTGGTGTGTGGGGGTGTGGGGGTGTGTGTAACATAATAGGCTCTATTTTAATAGCTCTACTTATTATGAGTTCCCAGCCTGATGCATAGTAAATGTTAAATCACATGAGAGCATCCAACACCGAATGAAGTAGTACAGTTTCCAGTGGTATGTGAGCTTAAAAATCTATGGGACCTGCAGATGTCCTGCTGGTACTTTCTAACACCAATTACAAGCAGAGGAATCTGAGATGGGCACGTTGGGAACATAGAGGGACAGAAAACACAGATAATGAATAAATAGAGGGTAAATGGAAGATACCAGCAAGTTGGGGTTCACATGCCAAGTCCTTCTCTTAGGATAAGATAAAAGGGACTCACTTAAATTCCTTGGAGAAAACCACAGACCTTTTAGGGATATCTCTAAGAAGTAATGGTATCTACTCACAGGATTGCTGTAAAGATTAAATAAAATGTAGATAAAACTATTCTTGGAATGCAACATGCAGCCTTCATGAACATCAAACTAAGAACTATTGGCATGCCTTCATAGTCATGGAAGACACACAGGAGATGCTTAATAAAGGAAGACACAAACTGATAATGTGATAACAGTCTATATGAAGGATTAAAGTGGGTTCAAACTGGAGGCAGGCAAATCAGTTAGGAAGCCATTACAATATTTCACTTGTATAATAAAAATGATAAACAGAAGTAAGGATTAGAAAGAAAGAAAATATTCCAATTTACTTATTGTAGTAACTGAAAATAGGGTACAGGACAGAATGTATAAAATTTCTGTATATAATGTGTAATGAATGGTACTGTCAATATGCTCACAATGTGTTTAAACCTATGTATGAGATGTAGGAAAGGGAATGAGTAGACATAATTGCTGTCCCAAGATATCCCTTTGTACTCACCATTTTCAAATATGTTTGTCAGCTTCTTGCTGGACACTGTGGTCTGGATCTGTGAGTCTCTACCTGAGATCCAGCCACAGAAATGTATTTGTTTCATGCCTGGGTGGGTGGGTTGGAAGTGTCTAGGAGTCTGTGCAGCTTGCAGTAGCCCTCCACCAAAGTTAAGAGAGGAGCTAGTGGACAAAGAGCCACTCCTTACCCCTTCAGCAGGTTAACTCAGAAACATGTCCTTCACAGTCTTCCTGCATTTTCAGTGGAATGATGCCCAAGACCCCATGGCAATAGCCTACTGACTCAAAGCAGCCAATACTGGCTTCCCTCCCTTCCTGGTCTCACTTTCTCATTCCCTTATAAGAGTTTTCTAAGATTACTTCCTAAATAAACTAACTACTTGCACTTGAATCCTGATCTTGGGGTCAACCTAAGATGAGGAGGGGTGAGGGATGACATGACACGGTACTGACATTAAGGTGTCTGTAAGTTATTCTTGAAGAGAATAATGTATACTTCCTTCTGCTATATTAGATGCTTATCCATTCTAGTAGATATTAATCTTTTGGGGGGGAAAACTTAGGTAACATTCACCTGTGGCTTCTGTAATGAGTGGCATATTGCACTGCCCAGAAAGATCCACAATAAATATTTGTTGAAAGGACATGCCAATAAAGAACTAAATAGCTTCTTTAATATCAGCACTGCTCTTGGTTGTTGTAGTAACTGATAACCTCTGCATTCAAACCTTTCTTACATGATTTTCCTTCCAGGTACATGTACTCTATTCAGGAAATGAGTTTTATGTTTTCTTTTGAGTCTTGGCAATATTATTTTTATGCATATGCAGTAACAACAGAACAAAGCACACAACTGCTCAGAGTTAGGTGGATAGCAGATTCATCATAGCTCTTTTTCTGTGGTCTTTCATGTATATGGACAAAATTATAAGTTAAATGCCAGACTTTCAAAAGTAAAGCAAAACTGTTTCCTATTACTGAGTAAACAATTGGGAAGCATTTCAGACTGATAATGTATTTCACAGCAATTGGTATTCTCTTCTGTGCATGCAATTTCAAGACTACATCCTGGTTCGAACAGGAAAACAAGACTTACTGTGGTTTGAATGGAGCTGGAATTCTTTTCTCAGTTGAGGACACTAATGGGAACATAAAACAGATTTAGAACCCAAAATTGGCAGAAAGCATTCCCTGCAGAGTTACTGAGTACTGTCTGCCATATGCAGCAATCTCTCAATTCATGTGTTCGCCTTGCTTGATTGAGAGCTGGCTAACGAAGTGGCAACAATCCAGTTAGTTTTATACGAAGCAAAAAAACACCACACACACAGGTATAGAACACTAAGACATTCTTCAGGAGATTGTTTTCCCTTCAAACAATAAATCTATGCTATATATTTAGGGAAATGTCAATTAAAAATAGGAGGAAAAATAAAGTTAAATATGACATGTAAGCTTTATTTAGTTTGCAATAAAATGCAACATATGTGAAATAATTATTTCTAATCACCTCAACAAAGAAAGAACAATATTCATTTATAGGCTGTTTTATGGTTAGATGACACTTTTTTAAAAAGCTGGCAAATGTATAAATTGACAGTTTAATTTTGCGGTAGCCTGGAAAAATATTATTTTCTTGTCAGAGCAAATTGATAGTATTGTATGACCTCCTTAATGCACACACTAAACCAATCCTCATGATAGGAGAATGTGAGATAGTTTCTAGCAATAACAAGCCTCCGCAGCTTGCTTTCTCACCTGAGAGGAAGCACAGGTTAGCCCCAGGCTAAGTGTTGAATGGCCCAGGTATAGCTAGTCTGACTGGCTCTTTCCATAGTCTCACAAAAGTACTGTGCTCATCTGAAGTCAGATTGGTGGCCACACTCCTGCATCCCCAGGGTGCAGCCATTAAGAAACCACTCAGGACTCTGCGGCTGGCTCAGATCGGGTGGGATTTTTTTCCCAGACTCTCTCCATAAGTACAACTGGCTGAAAGTAAATTTCTCTTGCACACTGCATCCAAACAGAGCAAGTGGAGTGGAAAAGGAGAGAAATCACCCAGTTGTCTGTAAAAACTTGGAGTGTATTATCAAAGCTTAAACCCATAATTGACTTCTCTTGTCTATTCTTTCTTAAAAGCCTTAACCTATCATAGTTAGGGCAAAAGGCTTTTATCCTGACAGAGAACACAGAAGAGGAGAAGCATTATTCACAAAAGATAGGGAAAAAAAGACAAAATTCTTGTTTTTGTAAGAAACAAAATCTCCACTAAGGAATAAATTCTTCATTTTAGAAAACAGCGCAGTCATCCTTTCAGTTCTCTCATTGTGAAGATGCAAGATCTGAGGACAAGAGATCTTTAAATGTCCAGCATGATAGATGTCCATTGGTGTCCAGCTGGCAAAGGCTAAAGTTTGGGTTCATTAATACTGCTTATATAGGGAAGTCTTTCCTAGAAAATTATCTCCACTTAATGAAAGTGAAGTTAAGAATTAAATTTGGATGGTGTAGTCAGTCCTATTATATCACACTCATAGTTACATCATTACTGAATAAAATAAATCTTCAAAGATTGTGTATTATAACTTTATCATTGTGAAACTCAGAAATACATAACATAAGAAATTTCCTAAGTAATAACAAAACCAATTAGATGCTCTTGATTCTCAAACAAGCTTTCTACCCTGTTCTGTCTAAACACAAAATAAATGGTTGACACATATGGAATGTAATTTTTCCTCTCACTTTGGTTGTAGAAATTAGAAAATTTTTAGAAAGTTCTGAATATCTAATTAAGTGGTGGGGATGAATTTCTACTTAGAATCCGTGTTGTTTGGAGATTGAACTGGTAATTAGAAAGAAATGGAGGCTTCTTCAGAAGCACATGACTAATCAATAAAAGCACAAAGACTTATGCTATCTCCATGAATGTATGAGAGGAGAGATGCTATTAGACCCAGTGAAAAAGAATTGTAATGTAATGAGACTCTTAGGCTAAAAATTGAGCAGGTTGTTCAAATTCCTGATGCATCATTGATACAATTATGACATCTTGAATGTTCTAAGAAACCCAGATGGGTAGATTAGTCAAGTTTCCTAATATAACCTGCAAGAAACTTAGAGTCAGAGCAGTTCACTTCTGTGTTTTATTCTATATATAGAATGCCATTTATCATCCAAGTCAGAACACACTGGCAGATAAGATGTTCAATAGTTTTATTTCTGGGGGATAATGTGTACATCAAATCCAAAGTCTAGGAAATCTGTGAGCTGCGGTCACTGTATCTAAGCACCATGTGGTGTGGCTATTGAACATTTGATGGAAGATGCTGGTCCACTGCTAGAGCAATGGCATATTTTGTGGTTAGGATGGTATGTGTGGGTGATCTTCCTTCCTCGCTGATAAGATTAGTTAAGTCATTCTAGGTCTGTATCCTCAAGTTTTTAACCTCAGCTCTCTTAATTCTTAATTCTCTTCATAACTACTTTCCTGGTTTGTGGGCAGCTACCTAAAACCTGAATTTGGAGATATATATATATATATATTGGCCCTGGCTGGTTTAGCTCAGTGGATTGAGCGTCGGCCTGCGAGCTAAGTGTCGCTGGTTCGATCTTCCAGTCAGGGTACATCAGAGAAGGAAAACTCTGACTCCAAAAAACCTCCGCTGCCTTGCGGCATACCTCTTCAGGGGAAAGGCTAAGGGAGTAAACCCCGACAGAAAATCCGGAGCCGGAGTCCCTAAGGCGGTTTGACGTTGTAGTCAACACCCGCAACTCCTGCGGCGCACCTGAAGCCAAGCTGTATTGACTCCGTCTTTCCCTTGGACCCTTCAGCTGCGAAGAGAGGGGGGGTCTGCTGCATGGGCAACAGCAGACCCTCCATATCACCCTGCCCAGGCTCTGTAGCTTCAGCGTCATCGCAAGATGTCGATTCAACACGGGAGGAGACAGATACCGTGTCACTCCCGAGTCGGACTGCACAGCCATTCTCGGCGGTGCAGATAGACTCTTAAGAAGCTACACCATCGTCTCTCGAGACGGACGGCTGCCGACGACGACGATATATATATATATATATATATATATATATATATATATATACACTAACATGAGAAATGTAGAATCAATGTCTGCTTCTCTTTGGGAGATCTATAAGGTGCCATTTTTTGTTTTGTTTTGTTTTTAACTATATATCTAATAACTCCTTCTTTCCCCCTGTTCACTGTGATTCTCTCAATTTAGATGAGTATTGAATTCCAGGGCATTTTTTTAATAATGCCAAACTGCATATTATCCTACATTTACTCTTCTGAGTACGTTTTCCTCAGTGACATTAGCAGAGATTGTATCAGCCTGCTAAAGGATGCTATCTATTCTGATTTCAGGGGAATTTACATCTTTTTAAGGGTATCACACAACTAAGTACAAGAAGTATATACCATCTTTAGAAGTTTACAAGGTGATTTTCTGGTACATACACAAAGGTACACACACATACACAAAATGCACAAGAGCATACTGGCACACACATACTAGAAGTAAACAAGTGTGGCTATTTTTTTCCCCAGAGTATCCCTCTATTATGGCAACTTGTTATATTATTAATCATGACTTGTTCTCTATGTCAGTTTCGAGTATAGTTCATTGCCTTTTGGGGCAGTCCACACAGAGTATTGCCACTTGACTCTAATATGTATTTCCTCAGGTAGTAAAGTAAGCTAATCTATGTGCTGTGGGAGATTATAGAATAGTGAATAAAATTTGTAGAAGGTTTTGTTATTTTAAATAACTAATATTTGTACAGCTGCCAGTTAATGTAATGTTTGATGTGCAGAATCTTATCTGAAGAGTCAGGGTCAATGAAAAGCAATTAGTTGGGAATAAAGAAATACTGTTTGATATGATAACATGTATTCTTTTAGTTTGTTTCCTTTCCTCCTTCCTTCATCTCTTCCTTACTTCCTACTGTGGTTTATTCACTGAAGGTAAACACTAAACTCTAGGAAAGACTGGCTTAAGTATGCAAAACTACAACTTTCTTTGTTGTAAACAGCATTTTTAAAGGTAGCTTTAAAAGTCCAGATAGAGGCAAAGCACATACTTTATAGAAAAGTGGTGGCAATGACAGCTTCAACTTGGGAGATTTGGCCCTGTAATTGAAATCAGAAGTTTTGTCTCAGTTTCATTTGCATGGGCTACCAGCTATAATTAACATCAAGTGTCAAGACAAGACTACATACAATAAAGTCCTGGAGTATAATCAGGCCACGGAAATTGAAGCAAGCCTTTCTGTTACTTAGCTACGCAAGACTGGGTCTGAGTAGTCATGGAGAGATGACTATGAAGTGTTCAGCAAATAGCTGTGTGTGGAATAAGAAGTTGGGGTACCCTAAGTTCACTGGTAAATGTAGTAAATAGAATTTCAATTTATTTTAATATCCTTTCTTTTGTCTTTCAAAGTTTGATGCTAAATTCTGTAGTAATTTACCCTTTGTCAAACTTAATTTCTCACAAAATTCACCACATATTCCAGGCACATAGATGTAATATGAAATTCCCTCACAAAAAATAAGAAAGATAAAGTCCACATCTGCTTCCGCGTCATCTCACCTTTTATTTCACAGGCAAGAATGCTTCACACACGCTCCTTCCCTTCAATAACTCCCTATGCTATTGTACCAATTCTTACTCATCCTTTAGTATTCAACCGAATCAGTCATGCTTACAGACTCTGCCTCTAAAGTTGCTTTTACCACACTATACCATTAAACTACAAGTCCCTGAACCTTTTCCTATTTTTCTGTTCTTATTTCACACCACAATAACTGGCTCATATAAAGAGATTATTAAGTGCTTATATAATAAATAAGTGGCTCCCTCCCTCTTCCACAGTATCCTCCTGTTGTGTCAAACATCTAATATATGTTCAGCTTATTCAAGGTGTTTCTACATTGTAAAAGCTTTGATATTTCCAAGTAGTAGCCTTATGTTCAGAATTAGAGTACTTCTGAAGTTTAGAAAGTCTCTAAAATTAGAGCGGATGTTGTTGGAATGGTAAGTGAGACTTGAATTGTTTTTGGAGGCGGTAGTAAATTTCCAAGCTCTTCATTTTCTTTATGCATCAAGTAGAGGGTAGATTTCTATCTTTCTGATAAATTGTTATAATTACTAAATTGAGATTGAATGACACTGTGTCCTCTCATAAGTAATACCTCCTCAGAGGATGGCTGAGGTAATCTGTAGATAATTACTTCTAGCTGGGTTGCTCTAATCACATGCATACTTTGGACCCCAGACTCTGAGCTCTTAAAGTGCTAGTTGCTCCTCAAGAGCCTTCTTCATTGCTTTAATGGGATGTGAGTGAGGTTATCTCTCACAGTGCTCTTCCTTGTGCTGTATCTGCATGCTACATAATTGAATCTGCAAGTGGTCTTAGTAGATCTGAATCAAACCATAGAAATTCAGTGGGCGTGTTTCTTATGTACTATAATTTGTTGCCAGGAATTCTCCAACTGTAATAATTGAAATTTGTTTTTGATATTTTTGTGACACATAGAAAAGCTGTTTTATTGATAGGGTCCCTTTTTGTAGCCGTGATGAATATTAATTCAGTTTAGTCAAAAGATACCATTGGAGTATGCTTTCCACAAAACAGAACTCCAGTTTTTCCTCCATATAATTAATGGGTAGATATTGTTCATTTTTAATAAATAACAAAGTGATTTTAAAATTATGCCATCACCATTTTGCCAGCACTAATCAAATTATGTGCCAAAGCAATCATCAACAGAGGCTGCTAACCATACAAAGACATACACAGTACATTATGTGACATCTGATGGAAGTACAATGATGAAGTATTCATGCCCAAACAAAATCAAGCCTAGATTTGATCAGATCTTAAGTTCTAACCACCAATGAAGACACGTTATATGGTAAAAAAAAAATAGACTAAAACTTACAGATATGATCAGTAAAGTCGAGGCTGCATGAATCTTTACTAGTAAGTAAACTATAACTTAATTTCTCTAGCAAATAACTTGCAGAAACAAGAAGAATGGAGAACCTAAAAAATCAACATTGCCCATTAGAAATAAAACATAAGTGGCAAATATAATCCAGATATGTAATTTTAGATTTCATATTAGACACATTAAAATGTTTTTAAAACGTGAAATTAATTTTAACACATTTCATCTAAACAAATCTATGCATATACATGAAAAGACTTATTTCAAGGAATTGGCTTACACACTTGTGGGAGCTTACTAGGAGAATCTGAGATCTAGAGGGCAGGGCATTAGGCTGAAGACGCCTCACGAGGAGCTGATGCTCTCATCTGCAGGAAGCCTTTTTTCTTCAGGGAAATCTCAGTTTTACTCTTCAGGCCTTATGACTGATTGGATTAGGCTTTCTAATGGTCTAGGAGAGGACAATCTTCTTAAAGTTAACCGTTGCATCTATTAGTCACTTACAAAAGACTTGAGAGCAGGACTTAGATTAATGCTTGATCAAATTACTGGATATTACAGTCAATTCTATTTGGAAAAAAAAAAGCCCACCCATCATACCAAGGAAATATTTATGAGGAAGTTGACACAAACAATAAATCATCATACCAAAGAAGTATTTATGCGAAAGTGACAATTAGAGGCTAAAATGTGGGTTCTAGGATGGCTTGTTGCTGTCAGATTGGTCATTGTTTATAGGTCCTTTCAGCAGAATTAGGAAATACCTATATCTTTTAAAGATAAAATACTTGACATTTTATCCTTCAAGTTCAGAGTTGTGATATTTTTATTTACTCTTACAAATTTTATTCTATATTCTTTTCTTGTTTCTTTCATACCACCATTCATAATTATTGACCATATTATTAGTAGTATTCACTTTCTTTATCCAAAAATACACACTTAGCCTTAAAACCACTATACTAACACTACCACCAAGAATCTATTACTGAGTCTATTGTAAACTGTTGCAGTTCCTTTAGTACTTCAAGTATATCTCATTATGAACGTTCAGTTAAACCTTTTAAGTTAATAAACTTTATAAGTTAAACTTTTTGGAGCAGTTTTAGATTCACAGCGAAAGTGGGTTTCCCCTGTAACACTCACTTTCGTGCGTGAGGGTTCCTATACACCATCTGTGCTCACACGTGCACAACCTCCCCCACAACTGCCATTCCACACCACAGTGGTGCATTGCACACAGTCGATGAACCTACACCGACACATTGTTATCATCCCAACTTCCTGGGTTTTATTAGGGTTCACTCTTAGTGTTGTCTTTTCTGTGGGTTTGGACAAATGTATACTAATGCTATCCACTTCTACAGTAGCATACAGAATAGTTCACTGCCTTAAAAATCTCTGGTGTGCCTCGTGTTCATCCTTCTTTTCCCCTTAACCTCTGGCAGGCACTGGATTTTTTACTATCTCCATAGCTGTGACTTCTAGAATGTCATTTATTTGAAATCATACAGTATGTAGCCTTTCAGACTGACTTCCTTCACCTAGTAATACACATTGAAATTTCTTCTTTGTCTTTTTACCCTGACAGCTCATTTCTTTTTAGCTCATTTCTTTTGAGCTAAAGAGAGGTGGCACAGCTTATTCATTTACCCACTGAAGAACATCTTGGTTTCTTTCGAGTATTGTGAATTATGAATAAAACTGCTATAAACATATTTGTGTAGATTTTGTGTAGATGTTAATTTTCAACTAATTTTGGGTAAATATTAAGGAGCACAATTGCTACATCTTATTATGTGCTAAGAGTATGCTTAGGTTTGCAAAAAATACTACCAATATGCCTTCTAAAGTGGCTGAGCCATTTTGCATTTCCATGAGCAATGTATAATATTTCCTGTTGCTCTACATTCTTGGCAGCACCTGGAGTGGTCAAGAGTCCACATTTTGATTGAATTTATAGGTGTGTAATGGTTGCTCATTGCTATTAATATTTTACTTTGCATTTCTCTGATACATGATGTGGAGCATTTTGTAAATGCTGATTTGCCACCTGTGTGTATATATTTTTTGGTGAGATGTCTGTTAAGCTCTTTGGCCCATTTTTTTAATAAGGTGCCTCACTTCTTATTTTTGAGTTTTAAGTATTTTTTGTATGTTTGAATAACATTTCTCTATCAGATGAGTCTTTTGGCAATATTTTCTTCTAGTCTCTAGCTGTCTTCTCATTCTTTTGACATTATCTTTTACAGAGTAGAAAACTGTCATTTTAATGAAGTTCAGCTTATTAATTATTTATTTAATGAGTTGTGCCTCAGCTGTTGAATCTAAAAAGTCATCATCATACCCAACCTACATTTAGGAGTCCTACTATCTTCATTTCTAGTAGTTTTACAGTTGTGCATTTCAAATTTAGGTCTGTGGTCCATTTTGAGTTGGTTTTTGGGATGGATGTAAGATCTATGCCTAGGTTCACTTTTTGCATGTATTAATAATATCCAGCTGTTCCAGCACCATTTATGGAACAGATTATCTTTGCTCCATTGTTTTGCCTTTACTCTTTTGCCAAGGATCAGTTGACTATATTTATGTGTTTCTATTTCTGGGCTGATCTAGTGTTTATTCTTTCACCAATACCACACTGTCTTGATTACTCTAGGTTTGCATAAGTCTTGAAATTAGATAATATTAGTCCTCCAAATTTGCTCTTCAATATTAAGTTATCTATTCTGGGTTCTTTGCTTATCCATGTATTTTGGAATCAATTTGTCAATATCCACAAAACAAATTGATGAAATTTTGATTGGGATTATGTTGACACTATAGATCAAGTTGGAAGGAACTGACATCTTGACAATTTTGAGTCTTTCTATTCATAAATACAAAACATTCCTCTATTTAGTTCTTCTTTGATATTTCATTGGAATTTTGTAGTTTCTCTCATATATATCTTGTCTATATTTAGCTTTATACTGAAGTATTTCATGGTGTGGGCAACTAACATAAATGTTAATGTGTTTTTAATTTAAAATTTCATGTGTTATTCCTGGTATTTAGGAAAAAAAATCAACTTTTGTATGTCCACCTTTTATCCTACACCTTTTTATAATTGCTCAGCAGTTCCAGGAGGTTTTTGTTTGTTTGTTTTAATTATTATATTCTTTTGGATTTTGATATAGGCAATCTTGTCATCTACAAACTAAAGCAGTTTTATTTTTTTCTTCCCAATTTGTGTACTTTTTTTCCCCCTTTTTCTTATCTTGTTGAATTAGATAAGACTTCCAGGAGAATATGGAAAAGCAGTGGTGAGAGAGGACATCCTTATCTTTAACTGACTTTAATGAAAAATTTAAGTTTCTCACCTTAAAGTGTTACGTTAGATCTAGATTTTTGGAAATATTATTGTCAAATTAAGAAAACTTCCTTTTTGTCTTACTGCAAGTTTTTGGCTGTTAGTGATGTTTTTTTTGTTTTTTGTTTTTGTATTTATTGATATAAGCATGTAATTTGATATGTTTAGCCTATTGATGTAATTGATTACATTAACTAATTTTTGAATGGTGAATATAGCTTTGCATACCTGAAATAAATCCCACTTGGTTGTGGGGTATAATTCTTTTTATACATTATTGGATTTGATTATGTTGTTATAGTAGTCCCAATATTTTTTTTCCCATTGCTCCCCTCTGCCCAGTAAGCCCCTTCCCTCCAGAAATCCCACCCCCCTTAATTCATGTCCATGGCTCATGCATATAAGTTCTTTGGCTTCACCCTTCCTATTTTATTCTTAACTTCCTCCTGTCTATTTTGTATGAAACAATTATGCTTCTTAGTCCTTGTACCATTTCCCCATTTCCCTCTTCCTCCTCCCAGCTGATAACCCACCAAATGATCCCTGTACCTATGATTCTGTTCCTGTTCTGGTTTGCTTAATTGGATTTTGTTTTTAATTTTTAAATTCAGTTGTTGATAGTTATGAGTTTGTTGTCATTTTAATGTTCAGAGTTTTGATCCTCTTTTTCTTAAATAAGTCCCTTTAACATTTCATATAATAATGGCTTGGTGATATGAACTCCTTTAACTTTACCTTCTCTGGAAAGCCCTTTATCTGCTCTTCCATTCTAAATGATAGTTTTGCTGGTTAGAGTAATCTTGGTTGTAGGTCCTTGTTTTTCTTTCTTTCTTTTTTTTTTTTTTTTTTTTGTGAGGTATCTATCTGTTCAGGTCTTTAGGCCCATATTTATATTAAATTGTTTGCCTTTTTATCATTGAATTTGAAGAATTCTTTGTATATTTTAAGTAATGGTCCTTTATCAGATGTGTTATCTTCTCATTCTATTGATATTGTATTTATCAGAGCAAAAGTTTTCAATTTAATGAAATCTAACTTATCAATTCTTTCTTTTATGGACCATGCATGACTTCTATGCTGTATCTATAAAGTCAAGACCATGTCCAATGTCACCTAGTTTTTCTCCTCTGTTATTTTGTAGAAGCTTTTTTATTTAAGTATATTTTATTGATTATATTGTTACAATAGTTCCAATTTTTTCCCCTTTGCTCCCCTCCACCCAGCACCCCCCCTTGTAGGTCCTTGTTTTTCATCACATTGAATACTGCTTGCCAGTCCTTTTTTGCCTGTAAACTTTCTTTTGAAAAATAAGCTGATAGTCTTACAGGAACCCTTTTGTAGGTAATTCTCTTCTTTTCCCTTGCTGCTTTTAAGATCATCTTTTTATCTTTCACCTTTAGAATTTTAATTATGATGTGTTTTGGTGTGGTCTTCTTTGGGTCTAGCTTGTTTGGGACTCTCTGTGCTTCCTGGACTTGTATGTCTATTTCCTT
The DNA here is from genome assembly GCF_987537825.1 of Furipterus horrens. Taxonomy (NCBI): domain Eukaryota; kingdom Metazoa; phylum Chordata; class Mammalia; order Chiroptera; family Furipteridae; genus Furipterus; species Furipterus horrens. The sequence goes on from NW_028327173.1 coordinate 53,392,889, forward strand.
TGCAAAATTTGGGAAGTTTTCTTTCATTATTTTTTCACATAAGTTTTCAATTCCTTGCTCTTCCTCTTCTCCTTCTGGTACCCCTATGACTCAGATGTTGGCATGTTTAAAGTTGTCCCAGAGGTTCCCAAGCCTCTCCTCATTTTTTTTAATCCCTGTTTCCTCACTCTCTACTGGTTGGCTTTTTTTCTTCCTTATGTTCCAAATCATTTAGTTGAACCCCTGTTTCTTTCCCTTCACTATTGGTTTTGTGTGGATTTTCTTTCGTTTTATTTAGCATAGCCTGCACTTCTTCCTTTATGCATTTGCCATACTTAAGCATATCTGTCAAGCCTGTGAGCAGCTTTATCACCAGTGTTTTGAACTCTATGTCTGTTAGGTTGGCTATCTCCTCATCACTCAGTTCTCCCACTGGAACCTTGATCCATTCCCTCTTTTAGGTCATAGGTATCTATCTCCTCATTTTGACAGGTTCCTGTGTTTGTTTGCCTTTGTGTCTTAGATAAAGCTGTCACACTTGTTACATTGCAAGGGGTGGAGCCTTAGGTATTCACCAGTAAAGGGATACTCGTTTCACCACGTGGTGGCGCTGTATATGAGGGAGGGGTCTGAGAGGAAACAATGTTGCTTGCTCAGCACTTGCCCCTTTTCCCAGCACTTCTCCCATGTTCCATATGGGACTGGCAACTCTCTAGCTGTTGCCCTGGCCATCGTTCCCAGAATGGATGGGTTTATGGATGTTCTAGGATTATGGGGGCCCTTTAAACAAAAGAACTCTGCTCAGAGACTGGCAGTTTCTTCCTCTGCCCCAACCACCACTGGTTTGCACAGTCAGAAGCAATGAGGCTTTATTTTCCCTGACACTGGAACCAGGAGCTGCGTGGTCTGGTCTGGTGCTGGGAGCGCTCCCCAGGTGTCTCTCCTGACTTTTTAAAGTGTGTCACTGCACTTTTCACTGGCCTGCCATGGCCACTGCTGCTGCTGCCACCACACTGCGTCCTATCTGCCCTGGCTCTGCCCCTCCTACCTGTCTGGATGAGTATTTCTTCTTTATTTCTTTGTTTGTTGGGCTTCCATGCAGCTTGATTTTCTGGAACTTCTGGTTGTCTCTAGTGTTCAGGTAGTTGTATTCCTCCTTAGTTGTGGAGGAATATGCAGTGCGTCTCTCTAGGCCTTCATCTTGGCCTGGAGTCCTGCAGTTTTTTGTGTTTTTGTATCTTTGTTCATTACATATATTGGCCTATAGTTTCCTTTTTTTTCTTTTTTTGTAATATTTTTATCTGTTTTTGGTATTAGGACAATGCTGGTCTCTGAGTGAGTTGAGATACATTTCCTCTGCTTCTATCTTCTGAAAGAGACTATAGAGAATTATATAATTTCTTCCTTCAATCTTTGGTAGAAGTCACCAGTAAACCAATCTGTGCCTAGTGCTTTCTGTTTTTGAAATATTTTTATTTATTGATCAATTTATCTAACAGACATAGGACTATCCATATTGTATATTTCTTCTTATATGATTAAATCTTTCAAATAATGGGTAGATTCATCTAGGCTACCAAATGTATTGGCATGGAGTTTTTCATAGATTCCTTTATTATTCTTTCAATGACCATTGGATTTTTAATGATATCTCTTCTTTTCCATTTCTGTTACTCGTTACTTGAATCTCTCTCACTTTCTCTCTCTCATTTTCCCCCATAGTTATCGTGACTAGAGACTTAGTCATATTACTAATCTTTACAGAGAATCATCTTTGGTTACATCAATTTTCTATATTAATTTTCATTTTTCAATTTCGTTGATTTCTGCACTAATTTTTATTATTTATTTCATTCTTTTTTACTTTATTTTCTTTCTAAATTTGCTCTTTTTTTTTTTGGTTTCCTAAGGTGAAAACTTAGATGACTGACTTTAGATCTTTGTTCTTGATGACATATGCATTCAATAGTATAAAATTTCCATTAAGCATAGCTTTGCTGCATCAAATAAATTTTGATGAGTTATATTTTCTTTCACATTTAATGTAAAATATTTTTAAACTTTCTCTTAAATTTTTTTTCATTGAATGATGTGTTATTACCCTCCATTTATTTTAACACTTTCCAGCTATCATTCTATTATTGACTTTTTAATTTCATTTTGTTCTGAGATAAGACTTTGTATAATTTATACTTTTTAAAAAATATTGTTAAGGTACATTTTATGGCCTAGAATATGATTTATCTTGGTGAATGTTCCTTGCAAAAGAATGTGTATTCTGCTGTTATACATAGTTGATTGAAGATGTCATTGAGTTCGCGTATGTCCTTACTGATTGTTTGCCTGCGCTATTTCCTATTTCTATTAGAGTGGTCTTGAAATATCCAACTATAATAGTAGATTTATCTAGTTATTCTTGAAGTTCTATCAATTTTGCCTTATATATTCTGATACATACACATTAACTGTTATGTCTTCTTAAAGTATTGTATCCTCTATAATTATGTATTATCTCTCATTTCTTACCATAAAGTCTGGTCTGTCTGAAATTCATATAGTTACTCCTCTTTTTTTGATTAATGTTAGCATGATATGTCTATTCATTTCTTTACTTTTAATAGATATTAGGTTTGTCCAAAAAGTATCCAACCACTCACTATGAAAAATGGACACATTCATTGAAGAAGAAACAAGATACATGAAACATTGTACATAGGACAATGAGGTCTCTGTCTTCTTCAAAGTACGCACCTTGGGACCTCACACAATTCTCTCACTGTCCCTTCCATTGTTAAAAACATGCTGCAAAATCACTTGCTATAATTGCCACCAGCTACCCAATCCTGTTTTCCTAAATCTTATTTCTTTCAAAGGTGATTTTAGTTTTGGGAAAAGCCAGAAGTTGCAGGGTGCCAAATCTGAGCTTTAGGCAGGCTGAGTCACCTGGTAGTGCGATGCTTCACCAAAAAACTGCACAAAACATGAGGCATGAGTGTGCACTTTGTCGTGATGAAGTCTCCAATCACGAGGGGCCCATAGCTGTGGCTGTTTTTGTGATATTACATCTCTCAGCCAATAAAGAATATTAAGGTAACACTCCTTGTTAATTATTTGGCCTAGAGGGGCACACTCGTGTGGACAACATCTTCTCAATCAAAAAACACAGTTAACATGGTCTTGATCTTGCTGCAACTTTGCTGTGCCTTCTTTAAGCATGGAGAACCAGGTAACTTCCATTGGGATGACTGAGCCTTTATTTCTGGATGATAGCTATAAACCCACGATTCATCTCTAGTTATGACATTCTTGAGGAAATCTGGTTCATTGTTGGCAGTTTGAATCAAGTCATTATCAACTGGAGCATGATGTTCCTTCTGCCCTGGTAGCAAAAACCACAGAATGAATTTTGCCACGACATGTTTCATTCCGAGATCCTGTATCAAAATCTCAGACACAGTAGTTTTGGAATCCCCAGGTCAGCTTCTAGTTTTCTCACTCTCAGTCACCAGTCTTCGTTGATTGTAGCCCATACAGATTCCATATTCTTATATGTTCTGCTTGTTGCAGGCCTTACAGATATGGATCAGTTTCAACAGATTCTTGACCATCTTTGAGCATTTGTGCTACACTTTTATTTGTGCTGCACTAATTGCATCATCCCTGGAAGTCTTCTGAATCATCCAAACAATTCCATAGAGGAATGTTCAGATTTAACTCAATATTTTATATAGATTCATTCCTCTACTTGTTCAGCCATTTTGAGTGCAATAGCCACACAATACACATGCTCACTCAGGGACATCTACCACCCCTACTAACTAGTAAATTGAAGTTGTCATTGTTCACTCATGCACATTCCAGTCCACTTTTAGTGGCTGCCAGGTTACATCAATGTCATGCAAACCATTCTCATTATATTAACAATGGCTAAACATTTTCTGAACAGACTTTGAATTTCTTGGTATCTAAAGTGGATCTCTTGTAAACAACAAATAATTGGGTCTTGTTTTTTGGGTCTCTGACCACTTCTGTCTTTTAATTGGTGTATTTAGGACATTGATGTTTAAAGTGATTATTGATATAGTCAGATTAATACCAACCATATCTGTTACTGTTGTCTATTTGTTGTCCTTGTTATTTTCCCTAATATTTATCTTCCACATATTTTTTGCCTTCTACAGTTTCAAATGATCATTTTATATGATTTGGTTTTCTCTAAATTTTTAACGTATCTAATATATTTTTTTTTACTTTTTTAAGTGATTATCCTAGAATTTACAATATATATTAACAACTTATCTAAACCCATTTTCAGTAAACACTATACCACTTCACAGGTACCTAATGACAAAATATTCCAAATTCCTCTCTCCCATTTCTTGTATCATTGCAATCATTCTATTCACTTTCACAAAACTGAACATAAACATATTTATATAACATATTCAATTATTCATAATCAAGTACATTATTGCTACTATCATGAACAAACTGTTATCTGTTATATCATTAAAAATAAAATATTTATTTTATCCATACTTTTTGATTTTTCTATACTCTATCTTTTTTATGTAGGTCTGAGTTTCTGACATACAGTATTTCATTTTCCTTCTCTCTGAGAAACTTGGTTTTTTGTTTGTTTGTTTGTTTTGTTTTGTTTTTAGCATGTGGTAGTTGAAGTCTACAGGCCAAAAAAAAAAAAAAAAAAAAAAATCACATGTTTATTTTCTCTGAGAAAGTCTTATTTCTTCTTCATCTTTGAAGGATAAATGCAAAGTACAGAATTTTAGGTTGGTGGTTTTCTTCTTTTATCACTTTAAGCATTTCATCCCACTCTTGCATAATTTCTGTGGAAAACTCTAATATAATTCTCAACTTCATTGTGTCTATAAGTAAAGTGTTGTTTCATTTGACTTCCTTCAGGATTTTATGTTTCATTTCTGATTCTTGCAGCCTGAGTATTTGGGACCTTAATGTAGCTCTGTTGTTGTTCTGTGTTCATAGTGCATTCTGAGCTTTCCAGATCTGTGGCATGCTCCCTGATACTAATTTTTAAAATTCTCAATAATTATTGCCACAAATATTGCTTCTATAACTTTTTCTCTATTTTTCTTTGGAATTTCACTAAAATGTACAGTTTATCTTTATTAGTTGTCCCACTATCCTTGATATTCTATTCTGGTGTTTTTAGTTCTTTTTTCTTTGCTTTTTTGTTTTGGAGTTCCTTATGTCATATCCTTAAGCTTGAAGATTCTTTTCTCAGTCATGTCTGCAATTACTCATTTCTGTTACAGACTTTTTGATCTCTATCATTTATTTTTTATTCTTCCTCAAAATTTCCCTCTCCCTGCTAACATTATCCTTCATTCTTGCATACTGCTTGCATTTTTAAAATTATTATTAAAGCCATATAGGATATTATTCATAGTTTGCTTGTTTTTTCTAAATTCCTGGTCTGAGAATTCCAGCATTCTGTTATACCTGACTCTGGTTCCAATGCTTGTTTGTGTTTAAACTGTTTTTTGCTTTTTAGCACAACTTGTGTTTTTCTTTTTTGTTTTTTTTTTTTTAAAGGTGTACATGATGCATTGGGTAAAAGAACTGTGCTAAATGGGCGGTTAGTGATGTAGTGATACGGGGTGGAGGCAGAGAAAACATTTTGTCGTTCTAGGATTACATCTTAATCTTTGGTGAGTCTGTGCCCTGGGCCTGTGAATGTAACCAGTGCTTCTCAATGTCCCCCGCCCATTGGGTGAGAGAGGGCAGCTAGTGGGGATTGGATATTTCACTCTCTCCAAGTAAATTAGACTCTCGTTAGACTCTAACTCCACAGGTTAGAATGTGATAAATGTTTCTCCTTGTTAAAAAGAGAATGCTTTGGTCTATTTCAGATGATCTCATTTTACTCTCTGGCAAGTGCATCAAATAATTTTTCTCTGATATTCACTATAAGGATCTGATGGATCTCCAGTAGGTAAAACTCACAAAAGTAAGAAGTCCCCCAACAATTGGGTTCTTCTGGAGATATTCTCGCAAAATTGTCTATACTGAGCTTCCAGCTATTCATCAATTACAGTTCACATGTTCCAATCCCAGTTCTGGTTCCCATAGAGGTTTCTGCTCCAGTCATGTCAGAATTCGTATGTCCACCTTTGTGTCCAATTTTCAAGACAGTGTTTTTACTATGACATTACATATCTGATGATCCCAGAAGAGATGGCATCTTTAAATCCACCTATTAAACTGGACTGGAAGCTAGAAAACTTCTAAAAGCATTGTATTTCAAAATGTATTGAAATAATTATTCACTTGAATAGTTATTCCAGTGTGACAGCCTTTCAATTGACACTGATTATCCTGATCTCTGGTACTTATGATTTATGTGATTCCCAACTCTTTAGTATAGGCAAGACCAGTGACTTGCTTTAAAAATATATTATGATAGAGGTGATGCATGTATGTTTATGTGTACATGGTTATGTTACCTTAGAGTGTAATGCCAGCTTTGCAAAGAGATATTCTCTCTTGCTGATTTTAGGAACCAAGCAGCCATATTGCGAGGCCCATGTGGCAAGCAATTGAGGGCAGCCTACATGTCTTCTTTACAGACTTCAATAAACTGAGCCTATAAAGAAATAAAATCTTCCAACAGTCATAAGAGTCAGTCCTTCCTTAAATGAGCCTCAGAAGAGACCACAGCTCCAAGTGATAGCTTAGTTACAGCTTTGAGACACCCCAAAGCAGAGAATGCCTAGACTCTTTAACCAAAGAAGCTGGGAGATAATACATATGTGTTGTTTTAAGTTTCCAAAATTTTGTTAATATTTTTACATTTCAATGGCTAACTACTATAACCAACAACTCAGTAGAAGAATAAAATAAATTGTTTAATTTGATTTTCAGTTTTTAGGGTGTCAACCTATATTTGTGTTTAAACAGAATCAAGTTTTCCTTGATGGAAGAATAGCAGAGCTACAGTAATGGTGTTCACCAATTATCCTTGGCAAAATCTATTAAGCAAAATCCTCTATGATCAAAGTGTATCTTGATTTCTTATAGCTTATAATCATAGGAAACAAAAACCAAAACTCAACACTTCAATAAAAAAGGAACTACATATAAGCAGCACAAAATGTTCTTTATTATATAAAAAAGAAAACTTGGTTAAGAAAAATAACAAAACAAAAAAAAGTTTCCCCATTCAATACACCATATGGAAAGGTCCATCTTGGGAACCAAAATTGTTTCATAGAAAAAGTACCTAGTTCTGGCTGGTGTGGCTCAGTGGATTAAGCACTGGCCTGTGAGCCACAGGGTCACTGGTTCAATTCCCAGTCAGAGCACATGCCTGGGTTATGGGCTGGGTCCCCAGTTGGGGACATGTGAGAGTCAACCACACATTGATATTTCTCTCCCTCTCTCCCTCCTTTCCTATCTCTCTAAAAGTAGTAAATAAAAGTCTTTTAAAAACTAAAAGAAAAGGTATATAAATGACTATACAATCTTGCCCTTAATTCTGTTTATAACTTCTGGTTTTAACTTTGAATAAATGACTTAAATTCTCAGTGTTTAATCTATAAAATGTGGCTATATAAATGCTAAGACTTCTTTATCTCTAAATTTTCATAAATCTCTGAAATGATACAACATTTTCAGAACAAGAAACAGGAAACATGGGGTCATAATCAGTGCACCCCCATTAGTGCTGCACTAACCATTTATAAATATTTTGACTTTTATATGTGTCTAAATTTCATATTTTTCAAGACAGGCTTACCAGTTGTATTCTATATAGAAGGACTAGAATTTACTGTTAGTTGTTTTGGAGAAAGTTGTAGGCTAAACAAGATTGCCATTATATTTATTTACTTTACTAATTTTATATTTCCTCTCTCACAGTCATAGATTCTGAGTTAAAGGATTTTAGTACTTTTTATTTTCATGAAATAAAAACATACAAATTCTATTACTTGAGTTAATGGAGAGATTCACTTGAAGAGACTCACTTAAAGAGATAGGAAAACAAACTGTTTTTTTTATTTGTGTTGGTCTGCTTACCTGAATTCAGTTAAATATTTGCTTTTTAAATAATTTTTTATTAGTGAATTACTACTGCTACAGTCAGATGTTATTTGAACATTTATACAGAAATACCCCAAAATATCCTGCGCAATTAGGAAATCACATAGGTTAAACAAACTTATAAAGGACTTCTGAAAGGTCAGGTTTCATTCAATTTTTCTTATCATAAGAAAACAAGCCAGTTATATACACACTAATTTAATAGCCTGAAATAGACTCCTGAAACAAACAAAAACATCTTCAAAGTTTGATACTTCACATGCTTATTAGTGTAGCATGAAAGAAAATGACAATACAATAGCATTTCACAGTATGAAATGTACAAAGTTGGATAGAGACAGCATGTATTGTCAATGGTTAAAGTGCAAATGTTCACTGCCAGGTGAAACAACCAAGAGTGAACCACGAAATGGTTGCATTCACCCTTTTATTTGCATGTCAGCCAAACAAAGTGATGAGTAATAAGCAACTTTGCCTGAGCATGATGAAAGTAGTCACTTGAGCAGCAAAAATAACTTACTTAATGTTTATATTTTATTAAGAGAAGGATATGTATGCCTTTACATAATAGGACTTCAGGAGGCAGAAGCTGGACTTAATATGTAAATGCTTATTTTGATGGCACCATATGTAGCCTCTTATCTTTCCAGCTTGCTGGCCTGCTGCCTCTCTCCTTTCCTTTATATCCAACACAAAATTCACCAGCAAACTGTTCCTAATTAACTATATCTACTTTTTAATTTCACAGTTTCATGGACTTTTAGACTCTCAGCATTGGAACAGACTTTATCAATAATTTAGTTCAGCCCCATTTGCCCCATTGGACATGTGCTTTTGGTTCTTCTGTGTTAGTACACTTTTTTCATTAAAAAATTATATTCTAAGTCAGCTGGGAAAATGTTTACTTATTTAATATTTTTTGCATCCTTGTATATTTAAGAAAACATTGTTGACAAGATAATTTGAAGAACTAATGATCAATTTTGTATTTTCATTTGGCCGTATTCATCTGTTGTTGGATGTATCTCATCCAGCAAAGCTGTTATTTAGAATGGAAGGGCAGATAAAATGCTTCCCAGACAAGGCAAAGTTAAAGGAGTTCATCATCACCAAGTCATTATTACACAAAATATTAAAGAGATTTATTTAAGAAAAAGAAAAAAATCAAAACTATGAACATTAAAATGACAATAAATTCACAACTATCAACAATTCAATCTAAAAAAACAAATAAGGAGAACAGAAACAGAATCACCGATATGGAGATCACTTGGAGGGTTATCAGTTGGGGAAAAATGGGGGAGAAGGTCCAGGGATTAAGAAGTACAAATTGGTAGGTACAGAATATACAGGGAGATGTTAAGAACAGTACAGGAAATTGAGTAGCTAAAGAAATTATATACATGACCCATAGACATAAATTAAGGGGAGAAGGATTGACAAACAGAATGGGAGGTACCCGTGGAGGGTGGCAAAAGGGAAAAAATTGGGACAACTGTAATAACATAATCAATAAAATATATTTAAAAAAAGAAAAACACAATGATATAGCTCCCATCTCTCAGTATTTTATTGATACAAATCAAGCTTAAATTACAGGTTAATTATCTCTTTTAAAATAGAGATTAATATATTAATATAATGAAAATCTTATTTGCCTATAATTTTCATGTATATAATATACAAATACATAAATATAGTCCAGGAGCAAGTATCACGGGGACTCGTGGACAGGGACAACAGGTGGGGATGGACTGTGGGAGGGGGAGGTGAGTGGATCAGGGGAGAGCAATGGGGGGAAATGGGACAACTGTAATAGAACAACAATAAAAGAGAAAAAATTAAAAAATAGAAGCAATGGGTAAAATTTACAGTACCAGTAAGTGATTGATGAAGAGCAGACTGACCCATTCTAAACCTCATCCTGGGAATGAGGTCAAATTCATCGCTGCACAAAAGGGTTGGGAAGCACCGGTCTGGCTCTAAAATGGGCTTTATGTTGATCAAAGCAGTTCCCAAAATGCAAAAATTGTAAAGAATGTGATATAAATATTATATTTATTTATGATGTATATTTTTCCTCTCAATGTAAATAAACCATGAATCCTAAAATAAAATTTTGAAGTTCCAAGAAATAATTAATTAATTAATATATAAATATATAAAACACCATATTGTAAGATTAGTTCAATGTCTATATTGTTTAATTGTCTATTGGGAATATTAATATCAGGTTGATACTATTATAATTGGATAATATAGCATGCAAACAATGCCTATTCTTAAGCAGAATTTTATTTTCATCTGAAAAATTAAGTTGTTAAATATCAGCATAATATTTTCTGTATTGCTTTAAAAAGCCATATTTCCTATTTGATTTTTATTGACTTATCAACTTAAATCTGCAGTGTAACAATAATAGTTAAAAATATGTGTGGGATTTACACATGGATTATCAAATTTATTTCTCGAATAACTTCTAGAGTGAATAACATAAATATTATTATAACATGATATATAAGCTGCAAAGGTATTAAGGCAGGCAGGAAGGAGTCCATTCAGTTGACCCGAGTTGCTGAATTCCTACACATTCCAATAACAGGCCTGTCTTCAGGACTGGCCATTAAAATATTCTGCCTGATAGGATTACTTTTGTATGTTTGAGGCCTTGGACTAGTTTGCTGTATCATTTATCCTAACAATGCAAATTATGGTGAAGGTGGGTTTTTGCTGGGAAGAGTGGGGGAGGGTAGAATCTGAGTACCTGAGTCCAGTCATGTGGGTTGATCCCCAATAAAAATCCCTGCACATGACAGCTTAGGCGAGTGTCCCCAGTTGGCAGCACTTCACACGTGTTGTCACAAGTCACCACTGGAAGAATTACATGCATCACCATGCAACTCTGCTGGGAGGGAAGTCTGAAAATTTTCACCTTGCTGTTCCTGGACTTTTCCCCTTTACCTTTCTCCTTTGTGGACTTTAACCTGTATCCTTCTGCTCTAACAACAACATAATTGTGAGTATAAGCACATTTGAGTTCTTCCAGCTTATATCATTCATCTGGAGTACAATCTTAGAAATTCTTGACCGAACGAGCTGTGCTGAACATCACACAATTTTCCAGGATAATTATAGGATTGTCTTAATGAAAACTTCACATTTTCTTTTAGAGCATGTCACTTTTATACATATGACAACAGCATAATTTTTCAGAGCTGCAGGCATATGTACCTGCTCTTTGGTAAAGTTGTGAGTCGGGTAACTTGCTTTCAAAGCTCATTCAAAATTGTCTTACAGAATTGGGATATTCATCACTCATAAAGCATAGTGGTGTTCTGTAAATGAGATATTATGGACAAAGTGAGTTGTGTAATTTTTATTTTTTTATTTTTAAGAGAGATGAGAAAGTACTGCCATCTCTGAATCTTCCTGTTGTAATTAGGACATACCCTGTGGAGAAAATAATAGCCTTTTTTTTTTCTCAGTGGGCAACACTTCCCTTGGCTTGGCTTGCAATAATCTCAAGCCTCCTTCTACTGAGAAAATGTCTTTGGCTTGGCATACTCCAGGTAAAAAATGGGGACCATTACTTCATTCCTCTGTTTTCTTGGTCTAATTATTTTATCTTATGTGCTACTTAAGATATTACTTGATATTGTGATAATTTTCTCTTCCACATCCTTATTTGTTTTGATATCAAGAAGACCCAATAATAATCTAATATCCCCATAGTTGCTAAGATTTAGAAGTGCTTATTAACTAAGAAGTCATGTTTAAGGACTTCCGGCCAAGATGGAGGCTTAGACAGACATGCTCAGTCTCCCTCTACAACTGGAAAGGAATACAACTACCTCAAAACAAAAGATAACCAGAAATTCCAGAAAATAAAACTACATGGAAGACCAACGTATGAAGTTATAAACCAGCGGTACTTGTCTGGATAAGTAGGTGGGGAGAAACTGGAACCAGAACAGAAAGGTCGGGTGGCACTGTTTGTGGTAGCAGCAGGGATAGTGGCAGGGGGAACAATCCCAGCTGCAATTGAGTCCTGGCAGCTTGCGACCCCAATGCTGGGACAGGCAGCCCCCCCATTGCCTTGAACAGAGAGTCCCAGAGGGCGGGAGGATGGATCCCGGTCTCCCAGTGGAGAATAACAGCAGGAATCCATCATGGACCCCGCCCCCACAAAGTGCCACAGCGCAGTGAAAAAGATTGTTGACCACTGCCTGTCACCGAGTACACAGGGCTCTGTCCCCTACAGCCTGCCCAGGAAGCAAAACAAAACACAAATCTGTCAAAATGAAGCAGACGACGATTGAAATCCCGATGACACAGCTCACCAGGCAGCAGATGAGAAACCTGACAGACGAACAAATAGAAAACCTTTCAGAGGCTCAGTTCAGAGCTATAGTTATAAGGTGGCTTATAGAATTAACAAAAAATTTGGAACAACACAGGGAAGGAATGAAAGCCACTCATACTGAAACAAATGAAAACACATATGAGACAAGTGGTGAGGAAATAAAATCCAGAGATCAAATCAACAAACCGGAACATAGGGAAGGAACAAACAGTCAACCAGTGCAGAAAGAGGAAACCAAAAGTGAGGAAAATGAGGAGAAGCTCAGAAACCTCTGGGACAGCTATAAGAGACTGAAAATTTGGATTATAGAATTGCCAGAGGGTGAAGAAGGAGAACTAGAAATTGAAAAATTATGTGAAAAAATAATGAAGCAGAACTTCCCAAACTTGGGGAAGAAAACAGACTTACAGGTCCAGGAAGCACAGAGAGTTCCAGAAAAACTGGACCCAGGGAGAACCACTCCAAGATACATTATAATCAAATTGTCAAAAATTAAAGATAAAGAGAGAATCTTAAAAGCAGCAAGAGAGAAGAAAAGATTCATGTACAAAGGGGTCCCAATTAGACTATCAGCTGATTTATCAAGGGAGACCCTGCAGGCAAGAAGGGACTGGCAAGAAATATTCAAAGTAATGAAAATCAAAAACCTACAGCCATGAATACTCTATCCAGTGAAACTGTCATTCAGAATAGAAGGGCAGAGAAAGTGCTTCCAGGACAAAATAAAACTGAAGGAGATTATTAGATCCAAACCACTGTTATATGAGATGTTAAAGGGACGGGTTTAGAAGGAGGATCAAAACTATGAACATTAAAATGAAAAATGCATCATAAGAACCAACAACAGAAGCTAGGGAATCGAAACAAAAGCTAACTAAATAGGCAATGAGAATAGAAAAAAAACTATAGGTATGGGGAACATACTGGGGGGAGGTCAGCAGGGAGAGGGAAGGGGGAGAGGGAGGGAGATGGTACAGGAATTAAGAGGCATAGTAGGAGGGAATGGAATAGACAGAAAGAGGTTGAGAAGAACTATATGCACAACCAATGAACATGGACTAAAAGGGTGGGACAACTGGAGGAAGGGGGGCCACCAGGCGGAGGGGAGCAGAGGGAAGGGAAATTGGGACAACTGTAACAGCAAAATCAATAAAACATATTAAAAAATAAAATAAAGTTGTTATTAAAAAAAGTTGTGTTTAATCTGGATATTTTTGTATACTGTAAATGTCAAATGAATTTTAAGTTTATACATATAAAATATAAAATCATAAAAATGTATGTGTATGCACTCATATAAATATATATGTATAATATATATTTACATACTCGATGGACATAATAATGCATTCTCTCAACTAATGGAAGTAACTACATATTTAGAAAACAAGTTATTCTATTTATATTGGTAAATACATAATAACTTCATATGATAAAACTAAAAATTCATTGGTGTAGTTGAGACTTTTTAAAAAGTTATACTTCATTTTTTACTTTAAAATACATTATGCTATTTTAAGAAATTAGAACACGATGTAATTTCAAATATCGGCAATCCACAAAAAGAAAAGAGAGAAAAATTAAATAGTTCAGTAGGATATAAACTCTGCAGGACTAACTGGTAGTTATATTCCATCTGGTTCATGCTTATTTCAAGGGAAGGAACACAAGCTACACACAATGGACCTGAGTATTTTCCATAGCTGGCCAACAAGCTATTGCATTTGAGACTCAGTTAAGTTTATTGTGAAAGTATTTTTCTATCAAATGAGATTTATGGATTTCCTTTCACATGGAGATTCTCTACATGCTTTATATGTTTATTCTCATTGTCTTTTATTTTTTTAAGCCTTGCAAAATAAGAAACTATCACAACATACTATTTTGTTCTGATTTTGACCGTAGGGCATATGTATTATTCAAGTAGCAGACCAACTGGAACACAAGCATGGCACAGAAGTATTTTTATTATGGTTCTATAGGATTGTCTGAATTTATTTTATTAGCTGCTGCTGGTTTGTGCCTAAAAGAAAAGCCCTTTATTACCATTAGAAACTTGCAAAATCGCATTCCCTAAAACTGGGCTAAATTGAGATCTCTGACTTAACACAAATTGTTAGGAAATGGTATATTTGCATATATACTAATATAAAATGTTGACAATTCAGTAATTTATTTATTTTTTATTTAACTTTTTATCTTATCTGAGGCATATTATTTCATGGCAAAGCATACCCACTTTGGAGAACTATATATGTTTGGATGCCAGCTTTGACATTTTCTATCTAGTTTAGCTTGGCATATTATTTTATCTCTCTAATCATGAACTCCCTTATCTGTAAAATGAAAATAATAATATCTATCTTTCTGGACCTTTCTGAGAATTAAATTAGATAATTCAAGTGAAGCCTCTAGGGGAAAAAAAAAATTATTTTCCAGTCTTGCCTTACTTAGTCTCTTTGTATCAGTTTTTGTAGCTCTACAAAATGATTATAGTGCTACCACATAAATTTGTCTTGACTTAAATATAATGCCATTAGAAAATGTGTACACTGTAATTTTCAATGAGTATTAGATTTTACTCACAGATACCTAGATCTGATCACATAATGGTTATCTCCTTATTACAACATTTCATTGTTACAAACTCTTTATAGGTTAATGCCTGAACTCATTGCTCTTTACTCAGTTTTATTATTAGTTGTTGTTTAGATTAATCACACCATTCTCCTCTTTTACTCAGTCATGTGGAAATACTTCTGGTTCCAGAGTAGGGCAATATGGACTTTTTGCCCAGACTGGTCCAACTGAATTTATTGGCTCTTACTCACACCACCACTGTTTTCCTTTTGTACCCCGATTCATCTATGAGACAGATAAAAAGGTTACTTGCTTAAGAAGTCATTTTTTGGCACCATGAACTAAACCATGTAGATTAGTTATTCTTCCTTTATATACATCTTCACTGACCCTCCTCTTCTTTCGTGCTCACCATACATACAAATCACATGTAATACATTCTTCTAGAATATTACTAATGTGTTCATTTGTGTATATATACATATATACATATATAATTATATATAATTTCTAGATATATTTTTCTATCCATACATATTATAAGCTCATGTTTCTTTTCCCATAAGACCATATGGCTCTTAAGGACAGAAGCCTCCATTTCACATCCTCAGTGTCCCCCATTATTAATGAATGGGTTCCGTTAACTGTTTTCTGTAGTTCTTATTCCCCGTTATTTTTTTATTTTACTCACTCTTTAATCTGTCTACCTAACACACTGGAGAATAAAACATCTCTTATCAGAGGAGTGGCTGCTTAAGGCCAACCTTCAAAAAAAGATATAGGAGATGTAAGAATCTAAGGAAACAGGTATATTCTGGAAAATTAGCTCATGTGACTTTAATGTGCTTTCTTTCAAAAGAGCAAGTAGTTCCTAAACAGCAGTAATTAGGGCAGTGACTAGATAGATTTACCCCTCTTCCACAGATCCAGCTGGTACAGGGACAATCAGCCCAAATGGTTTTATTTTTTTTATTTTTTATTTTTTTAAAATTCTTGTCCTTCTAATATTCCCTGAACTTGCATTTCCATTCTTTATATTTTTATTTTTCCCCCACTAAAAACTTTGTTTGTTTATTTTTCCATTACAGTTGTCTCACTTTTTCCCCCTCTTGCTTCCCTGCACCCTGCCCTCCCCTTCTCCCATATTCAGTCCTCACCCAGTTGTCCATGTCCATGGGTCATTTATACATGTTCTTTGACTAGACCCTTCCTCTTCTTACACTTCTCTCCCTCCCATCTCCCCCTTTGTTACTGTTAGTTTATTCTTTGTTTACATACCTCTGGTTCAATTTTGCTCATTTGTTTGTGTTGTTCATTAGTTTCCCATAATAGGTGATAGCATAAGGTATTTTTCTTTCATTGTCTGGCTTATTTCACTAAGTATAATTCTCTCTAGTTACATCCATGTTGTTGCAAATGATAGAAGTTCC
This sequence comes from Furipterus horrens, assembly GCF_987537825.1. Classification (NCBI taxonomy): domain Eukaryota; kingdom Metazoa; phylum Chordata; class Mammalia; order Chiroptera; family Furipteridae; genus Furipterus; species Furipterus horrens. The sequence goes on from NW_028327173.1 coordinate 53,409,323, forward strand.
TTCTTTCTTTCAGTACTTATTCATTGTCATTTTTCCTCCTTGTACTTGTGTTCCTCTCTGTCTCTCTCTGTTTCTTCATCTTCTTAAAGCAGACCCTTTAGCTTCTCTTGCAATGCTGGTTTGGTGGAGATGTATTCTTTTAGCCTTCTTTTATCTTGGAAACTTCTTATTTCACCTTCCATTTTGAATCAGAGTCTTACTGGGTAGAGTATTATTGGTTGTGGGCCTTTGTTTTTAATTGCTTGGAATATTTTTTACCATTCGCTTCTAGCTTGAAGTGTTTCTGCTGATAAATCTGATGATAGCCTTATTGGAGCTCCCTTGTATGTTATTAGTTGTTTCTCTCTTGCTGCTTTTAGGATTCTCTCTTTGTCTTTGAATGTTGCCATTTTAATTATGATGTGTCTTGAAGTGGGCCTGTTGGGGTTCATCTTCATTGGGACCCTCTGTGCTTCCTGGACTTGCGTGAGTTTCTCTCCTCATGTTAGGGAAGTTTTCTGTCATTAGTTTTTCAAAGAGGTTTTCTATCCCTTGCTCTTCTTCTTCTCCTTCTGGAATTCCTATGATATGGATATTATTACTTTTCATGTTATCCTGCAGCTGTCTTAAAAGCTCTTCAGTCTTGTTCATTCTTTTTTCATTTTGTTGCACTGTCTGGGAGTTTTTGTCTAAGTTGTCCTCCAGCTTGCTGATCCGATCTTCTGCTTTTTCTAGCCTGTTTTTAATTCCTTCTATTGTGTTCTTCAATTCAGAGATAGTATTCTTCATTTCCTCCTGGCTCTTATGGATAACTTCCATGTCCTTTTTCATGCTGGTGTAATTCTCAATAAGTTCCTTGTAGTTTTTCTGGAGCTCCTTGTAGTTTCCCTGGAGTTCTTTGTAGTTTCCGCTGAGCTCATTGAGCTCCATAATCCATGCTTTCAATTCCATATCTGATAGTCGGCTCCCCTCTATTTTGTTTAGCACTCTTTATGGGGATTCTACCTTTCCTTTCAATGGGAGGTTGTTTCTCTGTCTCCCCATTTTTGTGACTCCTATTGTTTGTTGGTGCTTCTTAGAATGATCTGCACTTCCTGGATCTGCTCTGGGTGGCATCAGATCCTGTACCGGTCTCCCAAATTGTTTTAGACAGTGTATTACTCGGGGTATAGCAAACAGCATGAACTTTATGTTTACATCAATTTCCAGTGTCCCTCCAATCCCACCGGGCTGATGTGCAGGTTGACCCAGGTAGATGTGCACACAATGAATCTGTTGTATCTTAGGGGTTCTTAAGTGTGTGAGAGCCTCTTTTTATATAAGTGCTTCTGGCAAACTTTCCTCCCCTATGCTGCACTCCTCTGCCCTTGTTGTTTTGATCTAATATAATTACCTGCAGGTAATGTGTTACTTTTTTGTATTTAAGAACAGAAATCCAAATGACTATTTCTCTTATAGCTTATAAGAGAGAAGAGAACAATCAGGTATCTAAAAACAAGGTGCCAGCCAAGAACAGTGGCTGGTTGTATTTCATTGAATTTATAATCTTGCTTTAATTTATGGAAGATAATGATGCAGTAATTCACTACCTCCTAAATTCAGGGAAATCAAACCCTCATTGGAGTTTACTACTGATAGGCAATGGATAGGAAGTCCACAAATTATGTTTCTCTTTCTGCTACACAGTTCTTTTGCAATAGGATGAGTAATAACTGTTTACATTATTCCAGGCACTAAGCTAGGTACTTCTACTAAATTATCTTAATTCTAAAAATAAACCTATGAAAGAGACCATTGTTTTCTAGATGATGGAATAACTGAATATCCACCAGAGTGTAAGCTTCAAGAGGGCAGAAACCATGGTTATTTTATCCATCTATTTATATTCAGTATTATGGTATTTGACACAAAGCAGAAACCAATAACTATTGACAAATGAATAAACAAATTCCCATTTTAATGGGAAAATTCTGGCCCTAGCGTACCGAGTAAATTGTTTTTGGTTTCATAATAAAAAATATCAATGCAATTAATTCCCTAGCCTGATCCTGTTTGGTAATTTCAAAGTTTATTCTTTAATCTATAATTCGAAGGAATCAGCATAGCAAACTTTGAAGATAAATATATTGTGTTCCTCTTACCTTATGCATTAAGAGGTCTAAAAATGAGAGTACCCACCTTTTAGTTCCTGGGATCTCTGCATATTGAATTTGTCTTGTTGAAATTTGAGGGATGAATTAAATGCAACATGTCCACTTGATTAGTTGCAGACATTATGCCTTAGTAACAAATTTGTGACTGTATTAAGTAATGCTGCATTGTTCTGAGAAATAAAAAATATAACTTAGTTGCCTGTGATCATATGAAAAATGGTCTAATGGTCTGTCTCCAACAGTCCTACAAAAGATAGGCATACTATTGATAGCTAACTAGACAGATCGAGGAGGAGTTTTATACTAGAGATTGTATCCTAAAGATACCTTCAGTTTAAATGTACATTTTTATTAACAGCACTGAACTTTTCTTTCTTTACCTTTTCAGTATAGTGCTTGTCTGGTTGAATTTATGGCCAGTGACATGCATTTTGCTTTCTTCTAAAAGTGGTTTAAAAGCATTCTAGAACTCTCCAAACAATAAAAAAAAAAAAAAAGCTAACTAGTGGAATGTTTTCTAAACAATAACTCATTTTCTAAATGGTCAATAAATAAAAACAAGGTAAGTCCCCAAAGTTCTCTTTGTCACTTACTCCTGGGAAGAAGAATTAGGAAGAAAAACCCATGTGCACTTGCTACAAAGTGACAGCTATATGCATCCCTTCCAGGCCAGCAATGAACACCAAGCCAGCTCACTGTGGGTCATTTAGCACAAAATGGTTGGTAAACAACACCTGGAAGCAATGGCTCATATCTTTTAGGCCAGTTTATCTTCAGCAGTTCCACTAGGTGATTGGAATGGACGGGGAAATTCTACTGATTGTGAAGCTAATTTGGCTTTTCTTGAGTCCTGAGTACCAGGTCTCATATGATTAATGGTTAACATATAATTAATATTCTGAATCAGAACAACTTGAGTGTAAAAGATAGTGCTATTAATAACTACAATGGAACAACTGGCTCAAAGAAGAATTCTCTTAGGTAAAGTAAGACTTATGGTCATATTAAAAATGAAAAATTCTGACTAATTCTCATATGTCCTTGGATCCCATGTAAATAACATGAATCAGATATTCTTAACGCTTATGACCATACACAATGATAACATTTGCATGATCTACACCCTACCATAATCATATCTCAATATTTTTGAAATCTCCCCAATAATTTCTTGAGTGTCACAAACTTTCTTTCTTTTATTCATTCTTTAATCCATGTATTAGTATAGCATTAATTAGATCTTTTACAAGCCTCTGAATATATTAAAGACAATTATTTAGAAATTCAATGTCATTTTATAAGAAATAACACAGGATACATTTACTTTTTTAAGTAGTAAACTATTTTTATAAAACTACATCTAGATTTTTTTTCTTCATTTTTTTTTTAAAGCTGGGAAGCTTAAAAAGGTAAGCAAGTATTTTTTAATTTAAAAACATAAACACGAAAGCCTTGTTTGATTGTGCACCATTACATGTTACCTACTTGACTGACAGATTCATATCTCTATTAAAGCTTCATTTTCATAGGCAATAAAAACAACAGCCTTAAGAAAATAGCCATTAAATGACCTGTTGTCTCTCCCTGGGCTTGCCCAATCCAAGCTGGGGTCTGGAATAGTTTTTTGGTTCTGTGTGCTTTCCTTGGAGACTCTGAAACTGAACTGTAATGGGCAAACATGTTTGGACTTCTACTCCTGATGATAGGCAACATATGTCTTGCTCCACATGTAGGTTCATAGCCTACAATGTAGAAAACTGAGTAGATAACTTTGATTCTGATTGTTGTACTGCTCCAATTGCATATCCTAGAGATTGTATCCAAAATTTACCTGCAGCTTGGAGGTGTTATTCATGGTCTGTTAAGAGTTTGAACACAGATAAAAAACTTAAATTAGGATCAATATGATGGTGCAAAACAAATTTTAATTTCCTATTAGGTAATGTTTGAGTTATTCTCAGGCAGTGCTGGACGCATTTTTTTTATTGGATCCTTTTCATCTTTCTTCCTCTCCTCTCCTCTATTTCTACACTCAGGGCTTGATCCTGGCTGTAGTTTTGCCATGCTCCATGTGGGCAAGCCCAGGGACCGCATTCTTTCCTTGACTCTGTGGTTGAGTCTTGGGAGACCATTTAAGTGCTCCATCTTCTCTCAGCCAGTTCTAAAACTACCATTGAACAGAGTGTCTAACTTGTATTAAGCCCAGGGAGACACTTACTTCTATCACTTATGATACATATTTACGTAATACTGCAGATGGTGAGAATCATATTGATGAAACTTTACTGTAGTTAAGTTTAAATAAGTGCCCAGAATTTAGATTGTTTTTCTCTTTATTGAACTTATTTGGGTGACACTGGCTAATAAAATTATGTGTTTCAGGTGCGTAATTCTACAGCACATCAGCTGTACACTGTATTGTGTGTTCACCATCCCAAGTCAAGTCTCTGTCCATCACCATTTATGCCCCCTTCACCCTACTCTATCTCCCCCACTCCCTTTCCTCCAGCGATCATTACATCTAATAGATAAAATGAACTAACAAGCAAAATAGATAGAGACTCACAGATAAAGAGTAGATTGATGGCAACTGGTGGGGGGAGTTGGGGAGCTGGATTGTGGTGGTGGTGGAGAGATTGAGCAAAAAAGAGAAAACATACCCCTAAGATTAATATTTAAATTTGGCCAAGTTCCTAGAATTTTGAGCAGTTCAATCATTCCATTCCAGCCCCCTAATATCTAGCCATTCCTTTATCAAGGACATTAACTAACCCTGTGTGTAATATTTTGTCCTTTAGTTAAGTTTACTTGCATTTTAAATTAGATTGTATTTACTTTTTAGATTATTTAGTATTAAGCCATGTGTTAAATGTTTGTTCCATTTAATTTAACATTTACAATCATCTTACAAGGTGACCACTATGATTGTATTTATTTAATAAATAAGGGAGATCTAGGGAATCACATAGTTCTAAGTGGGAGAGACAGACTCCTAAAGTATTTGCTCTTCAATCTTCAAAATTCTGTACATATATGACTAATTGCATATTCATCCATAATTCTCTAATAACAAGAACATAAAATTCAACTTCTAATAGCAGGTATTTAATTGAACTGCATATACATACATAGGGGCAACCATAAATTAGAGCTGATTTTAGACTTAACTTTATATTTTGAGACCCAAAATAGCATCTCATTTTAAATTTTATGGGTTCAATAAAGTCAGTGAATGTAATTTATTACAGCATTAATGAATGAGTCATTTTTGGTAAATCACAGCTGTTTCTTCAAAGTTTCTATAAATGCTTTTTCCTGAATTGACAACAACCACAAGCAAAGCAGCTTTATTTTCAGCTTGATTTCAAGGCTCAATGTGTGTTACAATAGCTCCCGTGAATGCTTGCTATTGCTTGATGTGCTTTAAATTCCATTTAATTGAGTATTACAAATTTTATTATAACAATAGGTAAGGTACAGAAAAAGTACAAAATAAAAGAAATGTTTTTTTAAGCATTAGAGTAATCTTATATACAAATGTTTGAAATTCACATGACAGTCATGATGAAAGGCTGTGCAGGGAAATCATAAGCTGTCAAAAAAGAATTGACTCCCTGATGGAGGTAGCTTAGGTGGTAGCATTAAAAATTTTCTTAATACAATTAGCATGGTTGTAATTTCTGACTCTTTTCTCTTCAGAGATGATACATACATTTAACATTGATTCAAGTTGCCACTAAATGAAAACTTCATTTCCTGTTTGTTTTTCATTTCATAGATGGAATAAATGAGAAAGAAAAATTCTGGTTGAATACTCTTTGAATTATAATTTATTAGATGGAATAAATGAGAAAGAAAGAAAGAAAAATTCTGGTTGAATACTCTTTGAATTATAATTTATTACATTTCTAAGAAGAGAAATCCAGACTAGCTAAAATTAAGGGATTTTAAGGGTGAAGATTGACCTTAAGGAAATTGAGAAAATTCAGAGCATTCTAACATTAAAAAGGGAACAAAAGTTGACATTTTTGGATAGATCTGGGTGGCAGAAGTTTATGCATCCATATGCTAATACCAGGCAATTAACACCAGTCAATTATATCGGATGTGTCAGCTTTTTTTTTTTTTATCTTGCTTCTGAGTAAACACTAATTCATGTACCCCTTAATTCAAAACCCAGTGAAAGAATACATTTACTCTAGGCCAAACAATGAATTGCAGATCCTGGCCAAGTAGCTCAGTTGATTAGAGCAACTTCTTTTTTTTTTTTTTTCCATAAAGCTTTTTTAATGTTAATTTCATATTTTACAATGCCCTGGCCACAACTATTAGCACAACACAGTCTATAGAGCAACTTCTTGATATGCCAAGGTTTCAGATTCCATCTCTAGGTAAGGCACATACAAGAAGCAACTAATGAATGGATAAATGAAGTGGAACAGCAAATCAATGTTTCTCTCTCCCCTCCTTCCTCTTTCTCTTTCTAAAATCAATAAATAAAATAGAAACCATAATTGGAAGTCTATTCATCTCCAGTTGGAAATGTGGAATCATGTGACACAGAGTTGACTATGTCCAAGGGTTGTAAGGATAGTAAAATATATTAAGATAAGATGGGATAATACACATACCAATTCCTTCTTTATCATGTTTTTGTATAATCCATATTAAAGCTGTTAAACTTTCCTTGACCATGTTTCTTATTACAAGTCATACAACTCATGTCCTTGCATCAGAATGAAAGAACAAGTGCTAAGACTTCTCAGTGTGAATGTTTTAAATGATCAGAGCTCAGTTTTTCAACTGAATGAAAAGTTTTCTTAATACCTCCTAGAATCACTGCTCTTGTTTTCCATTTTAAGAAGTTCATGGGCTGCTGAAAGTGTATCTCTTTGCATCACCAAGGATTCTGCAAATGCTTTCTACAAATCACCATGTCCGTGCCTTCACAGGATATGCTTTCATTGTTTTTATAGATTTCCTTAGTTAAATGGGACCGTTAACGTCTTTTATCCTTATTCAAGTGTCCTGGGTTCCATATTTCTTGTCTTCCACCATCGCAAACACTTGGGCTTGTCTCTTCCAGTTTTTTGCTGTTTAACTATGTCTATGATTCAATTCTCACACTTTAGCAAACTAATAACTGTTTACATTACTCCAGGCACTAGGCTAGGTACTTCTACTAAATTATCTTACTCAATTCTAAAAATAAACCTATGAAAGAGACCATTACTTTCTAGATGATGAAGTAACTGAATATCCATGCTACTATCATCATTAAGTGAAGGGCAAAATGCCTCTCACTTTTCCTTAAGCATTAAACAGGAAGCTGTCTAAGACATACTCTCTCTTGAACAGTGTTGCCAGCTTTAAAACAAAAATGCAAGACACTCAAATAATGGGCATTTCATGTAAACAAAAGATACATTTTTAGTATTTTAGTATTAATATGCCCCAGGCATACTTAGTATGAAGACAGTCTGTGCAATATGTGAACATACTTGTATTAAAAACATTCATTATTTACCTGAAATTTAAATATAACTGGATGTCTTATTTTTGTTTTTGCTTTTATTTATTCATTTATTTATTTATTTTTGCCAATCCTACTCTTCATTGTAGTACTAGATATTTGTTTTAAACTATTTTCTTATTTGGATAAAAATGTTCCTGAAGGTTGAGTGCACAGGCTAAATAATCCCTTCTTCCCAAAAGCTGCATGGTTGAGCCTGACTGTAGGCAGCCTCAGGAGGCATTTTCTGATTCTCATTCACAAAGATTCAGAAACATGGGTAGTAAATTGTTATCTATTTGACTAACCTATAATTTTTCTCAGTTGGCTAGATAATGTCAGTCATTTTAATTCCATTTCTCTGCGTACACTTTTTTTTTTCTTCTGAGCTCTTCAGCATTTCACCCTCTTCACAAAGTGGATGTCCATAATGCATTCCTTAATACTAACTTGCTGAGTATCCCTGGGGACCATCTGCCTGAGCGTGCTCTCCTGTCAGCGGTAGGCGGTCAGGGTGACTACCAACCCGAGAAAGCCGTAGCCACTGTTCTTGATAGGGCCCTTTATCTCCTTTCTCATCTTGCACATCAAAATCAATTTAAAAATAGCAAGCCTTGTTTTATAAGTAACACACAATAAAATTTGGTCCAGGACTAATGAAAAGATTTCACATATTTATACATTGCAAGATCAAGGGATCTAGAATCCACATGAAAAGTGGGATTAAACAACAAATAAACCAAATTGCCAGTGTGGCGGACTGCTCAGGACTATGAGTTAGCTGTTAAATAGATCTGTATTCTAGTCCCCAATCTACCAAGTGATTTTGGCAAATAATAAAGATATAAAGTGTATTTCCCTATTTGTATGGTAAAAATATCTATTGAGAAATAGAAATGTCTTTAAAATAATAATATTCAAAATACCTGGTATTGTATTGCATAGCTTCCAAAAATATTAGGTGCATTTTTAAAACGACTTCTCTGGAATCTGCATAGCAAAGTAACACCAGCTAAATCCTAGGAGAAATGATTCTGTAGCTACTAGTGTTACTGGGCAGTAACCTGCCCAGAGCAGGTCTGCCTCAGGCCAGGTTGTAGTGTGTGGGTTCTTGACTTCAGGTAGGAAAGATTTCACAATTCGAGTCCAGGTGATTTTGGGAGTATGTTTATTAAAGCTGGGGACAGTGAAATAAAGGAAGGGCTTAGGGTAGAAGAAGGAACAGGAGAGAGCCTAGGCAGTGCTCTGCTTTGGCCCCCTAGAAAAGTTATAGGAAAGCAGTGAGCCAAGGCAGGGCTGCTGTTAGCTCACTGGGAAGTCAGAGAAAAGGGAGGCCCTGGAGGCAGGATCAAGGAGTAGGCCTGGGTTGTGCTATTGCTGCCCCTCTCCTCTCCTGGCACAAGTCTTCTGGTGACCTTTCGAGGTCAGGAGGAAGTAAAATGGTCAAGCCCGGATGGGGCATGGGCGTGCTCTAGAGCAAGCCTGCACTGAGTTTTTGTCTTGAGGGCTTTTTTCTGTGGGTGAAAATCTTAAAAGGGGGTTTCAGCAGAATATTCATCAGCTTTCCAGGTGCATCTTTAATGTGCTGATGTGTTAAAATGAGCGCACAGTGGGGTTCGAGGATGTTCTTTGGTCTGTTACAGTGTCTTTTTTTTATCTTGGGCCTGTCTGGTTTTTAATGGGGTTTTTGTTATTTGTTTCCCTGACTTCATCTGTCCTTGCGTTTAGCTGGCACAAATGACATTAATTGGGTCTTAGTTCTCTATTTCCCAGACCAGGGATATTTAACCTATATATTCTTTGGTTAGGGAAGAGAAGTATAAACCATTTGCTCTCGAATGCCCTTAGTTAAGGGAGATAAAGTCTTGTGATTCACCAGCTGAAACTGTTTGGCCTTGTTTAATTTTCTTGTCTCAGTTTCCCCTTTTCACTTGCCCAGGAATTTTTCTAGCTTCTTACTATTCTGTCGCATTAGAACCACAGTATTGAGAAACAGTGGACTTGCTTACTCCTTTATTATAGTGCCCACAGTCACAGCCCCGAGACTGAGCTGTGATGAACTTCATCCTCTTCTTCAGACTTTTCTTGCAACCTCTGTTCACTTCTCTCTTAGTTACTAGCACAGAGCGGACGTGTGGTTGATTTTCACCAAGCTGTCAACTTCTGAGAAACAAATTCCACCTCCACATAAAAATAATGAAAGTAGCACTGTGTATTGAGGGCCTATATGCTGGGTACTGAAGGGAGCTCTTTCTAAACATTATCTCCTCTATTTGTCACAATTTTATGAGTTAGATATAAGTATTTCAGTTTAAGTAGTTTATTGAGGATGACTCAGATACTGCATATTTGGAATTTGAATTCAAATTGTAGTCCAAATTCAAAGCTTGTATTCTCTATATTATAAATACCTGCATTTCATATTAACTTTCTGCCCAATATATTGCCTAGTAACTAACAAAACATATGTGGAATGAAAGATTATTGAATAAATTAATTTATTCTAAAGTTATATGTTCAAGAACCTGATTATGTTGCTACTTCTTTTTAACTCTTGAATAGTAAACACTTATTTCTATTTTCTAAGAAAATAAGCAAGTCATTCCATTGAAAAAAACAGTAGTACCTATCGTAAAATACTTTGTTATAATATGTATAGGAGTGAAAAATACTATGTACAGAGTATCTAATTGTTAGAATAAACAAAATAGTTATATAAATAGAAAATACTTTTGCCCTCTGGCTGCAGGAATTTAAACTTCCTTCAAAATTACAAAAATTACCCTATTTTGTTCAAAGAAATGATATTTTTTGTAAGCTATTCACAAAACACCTTCAAAGAACAATTAATATTCTACTTTCACCATACCATAAATATACATGTTAGTGAGTGTGTGTATCTTTCTGTGGAAATATATACACCTACACAGACAGAGTGAGATATTAAATACAATGTCTTTAAGGAAATCAAGGTTAAGAAAAAAATAGCAAAGAAAGTGCAATTTTAGAACCATGAACTCTAAAAGATGGGTGTGGTATCAGTCTAAAATGCATTAGGAATTTGACGAATGTTAGATAATGGACATTAAAGTTGTACTGCTCGAAAAAAAGTTAAATATATATATGTGTGTGTATATATATGTATATATATGTGTATATACATATATATACACATATATATGTATATATAGCTTGGTGCCTTTTTTATTAAAAAAATATATACCAAGTGCCAGGGTTTAGTTTCATTACAGAGATAAATTTAAGAAATAAAATAAAATCCCCAACTAGAGGTTATAATAACCACATCTATGAATTATTTTCTTCTTATTCTTTCATATTCTTATAATTCTAATTTATTACATGATTTCAATTTTTGCGGAAAGAGGTAAAATGCTTCAGTATGATGATATTTTCTCAATAATAATCTTTAAGGCAATATATTCTGCTTATGAGGAAGCACATTTATTTAAGTACTCCAAATGCAATATTAGTGATATTTAAAGAAAGCTTAGAAATACCTTTGCTCTTACTCTAAGCTGCCCAATATGTAATTTATTTCTGATTTTTTTCCTATTATTATGTGCTTGCTGACATTAAAATTCTTATCAATCACCAAAAAAAGTTCTTTTCCCATTCAATAAAGAAGAAATATCATAAAAAGAACCAAAAATGCCCCTTAATAATAAAATATTATTATCCTGATCATTTATATCACAACAGTTTTTCTTAAATTCTGTTAGGCCTTTGTCTTAGGAAAGGGTTTTATCATCCACAATAATGTTTGTTTGTTTTTTCTGGTACTTTTTATTTTGAAGCATTGATTTCTTTAGTTGTTACTTTGTATGTTCTATTTCCTGATTGAAGGCACTGTCACATTTTTCAAAGTTTTGCTTCTGAACAATTTGTATTTAAATATTAATTGTATTTCAGTATTCCCATGTATAATATTGCTTGACTCTTCTGCCCTACTTTATTAACAATTACTATAATGTTGCTGCTGAGGAACTTTGAGATAATTTCCAATAGTCCTTTCACAAAAGAACACAACCAAGAGGAAATGTCTATGTCCTTTATTCAGATAATTCATGATCAGCCAGAAGTATTCAATTTCAAAAAAAAAAAAACTCTGACCCTGACTTCACTCAATTTGGACTTATCATGATCTTACAGGTAAAAAAAAAAAAAAAAAAAAAAGGAAAGAAAAAGAAAAAGTCCATCCATTTCTTAATGGAAATACATTTTTCTCATTTAGATATCCTCCCCAAAGGCATAAAAAGTAATTTTCTACTCTTGAAACTTCTGTGCTTAACATTTTATTTTGTCTGATCTTATGAAACATGATACAAGCAGATTCACTAGGGTTATGTGAACTGGAAAGTGTTGAGAACAATTAGATCGTTCTTTCATTTAATAGGCACCAAATGAAACAAACATGATATTCAGAATAATTCTTAAAAATATGAGAGACATCACCACAGTGAGTGCAATTTTGTAAATGCATTTTTATAAGCATTTATTGTAATAAAATATGCATCTTTTCTATTTTAGAAGGAACATTGAAGAACATTTGATTTTCACAAAAATATTACAACTTAGATACTAAGACATTATTATCCCTGCTGTATGGTGGAGAAAATTAAAGTTCAGAGATAGTAAAAGATTGGTTATAGGCCAAATAGCTAGCTGGAGCAGAGTCAGGATCAAATGAAAAACATTTTGTATCCAAATATAGTGTTTATCTCATTATTCTATTCTGCCCCCATATACAAGACATATGTAGCAGACTATAAATAATAATACAACCAACTGTGGTCCCTGCCTCTGTGTAATTTACAGTATATAGAGGATAATAGGCAAGTAACCTAAGAGTTAGAATCTGGGCAAAAATAAAGTAAGTAATTATCATTTTTCTTATTTATCAGTCATTGTCTCTCTTCAACTACTGGGATACAAACTCCAGGAATGAAATAATTTTTACATGTTTTTTTTTCAAGACTGTATCCACAGAGCCTAGACCAAAGCCTGGTAGTCATTTAGTAAATGGGTTGAATGAGAGAATGCAAGTCAAGATTGAAAGTACCAATGAACAGATAAGAAAGCACTGAAGAAGAAAATATTTTCTCTCTAGTCCCTGGGGATGACTTCATGACCCACACACTGGTGCTGTCTAGGACCTTCCCTCTTGCTCCTGCTTTTTCACTGTGCTTTTAGCTCTTGCTGCCTTCCCTGATCTCCCAACTAGAAGTAGGTAAGTGATCCTTCTAACACTTGCCATGGCCTCTTAATTGATTAATTTATTTTAATCCATTCATTCTGATAGTTATTCCCACTTCTAGGGAATAAGCTCAATGACAGCAAGGTTCTTTCTTTTCCAATCTACTGCCTTATTCACAGCACTTAAAAAGTCAAGAATGGTTCAGTTTGCTATTTTATGGCTGAAGAAATTAATATAGAATCAGGATGAGAATTTGAAGGTTAGGTTAGTAACCTAAAAGAGATCTGATACAAAATTCTGGCTGGAACAGGATGTTGATAATTGCTAAGACTGGAAGGATTCTTTTAGGAATTTAAGAAATAGAGAATCTAATTATTGAAAAACTAACACAAAAAGAGAACAGTATTGTTTTGGATGCCAGCTTAAGGAAGCATGACCAGAAATGTAGCTACTGAGACAGGAAGACAAACTTCACCTCTAGAGTTTACTAAGACCCTGAGTTACCTTCCAGGTCTAGTCTCCATAAAGTCCTGCAATACAGTGGCTCCTGGAGTTGTGACTCTGTGTTCCCTGGTGTGATGTGTATTTTTACAGCACGGTTTCACTTAATGTGGTTTGCAAAATCTCTTGTTTACAACAGAAATGTTTCAACGCATGTTCCTGCTTAAATATATCTTTAATTTTTCTTACTAGTAGACTATTGTCTTTGCTTATTTTTCTTAAATAATTCAAACCAGAGTTCATTTCTCACATCATTTTACATCCACAGCCATGCTCAGTCAGGGCAGATAACTGGAACATAACTCTTTTATCCTCTATCAGCCCTGTTGGTGTCCGTTTCTAAAAATAAGAAGATCTCAGGGAGCACTGCTCTCTCTCAATGTGGTGTAATTTGAAGGACACCTAAAGGGTTGCCTAATCAAGCATATTCTCCTGTGATTTCCAAAATGGCTAGCTTTTGGAGCCATTTTTAGCAGACCCTCAGGATGAAAGCACATTTAAATACAGCTATTGAATCATATTTATCAAATCTTCAATATTAGGAGTTAAAAATGATAAAACTGTAGAATATTATTGTGGTTGATGCATAGGAAGAAAAATTGACTTTAAAAAGACATTTTATAATTTTACAAAATATATGGCACTTTACCTTTTCTTTGTTTCATTTTTTTCCCCCTAAACTTGATGTCATTGTTTTACATTCTGTTCTGAATACTATTTTGCCTCCTAATTTTTGTTCCATCTGCAGAAATGTTTCATGTAGATTTGAATGATTGATATTAAAATAGAATGATTATATACATATATCTCCTGGGGAATAATAGATCTCCTAGCTACATTTTAACTACTTGTTAAGCTGTCACAATCTGCTTCCTTCTTCCCAGTGAAGGGAAAAAAAAAAAATGCAGACAAGGGAAAAAAAAATTCCGAGGACATTCAGTCTGATCATCTCATATTCCCATGTTTAAAATAAAAAAAAAACTCACATCTTAAGAGATAATAAGACTTCATAAGGGGCTACTTGGAGGACCCCTGAACTATGTTAATTCATCCAACCATTGTCGAAATAAGAATTCCAGGCAACAAAAGCCTTATAATCCTTTGAAAGGTACAATAGTACCATATTCTCTGTGGGACCTTGGTAAATATTTGCTGATTTTAATTATAATTATTTCAAAGTTGTCACTTTATTTAAGAATAGCATTCATATTGATCTTTGTCTCATAATTGTAATTATTTCAAGACTTTGTATATGTTCTTTTAAATTTTTTGTTAGTTTTTTGTCCTAGTTTTTCATCCTCTCCAAGTAAATTTATAAGACAGACAAAATCTTGATTATGTACTTGACCAATACAGATTATAGTGCAGTTCTGTAATTACATATTTTAAACATCTGTATTATGTATGTCCTTTATGGTCAATCCATTTTATTAGTTCATTGTGTAATTAAGGCAATTTTTTCCTGTAACATATTAGGCACTTCATAGAATAGGATAGCTTCTTCAAAGCCATTCTGATATAACATATAATTAAGTAATTAAGTTTGATGCTCAATAAAGAAAATACTCTTTGAATAATTAGTGAAAAAAGACCATGAGCAATGCACAATGCATTTTCTTTCATAGATTTGTTGCTGAAAACATAATTCATCATATGATAATACACATTCTTGATTACCCTAATATGAAAATGATGGAATGGTATCTATGACTATAATGAAAACAATTTATCCACATATAAATATAATTTCCACACAGTAAAATCTAGTGTGCTTTGCAAAAATCTGAGATTTATTTGACTGTTAAAGAAAAAAAGGTGGGTTTTTAAAGACAGCATTAAAACATTTTTATAGTTTTAAAAAACTAAAAAAATGGCTAAAAGTTTCCATAAAAGGTAAATTTTTCTCAGAAATGTATTATAGTCCTAATGTTACCGTGCTTTGTTTCTAGACCAAATTTAATTTTATATTTTAATAATAAATTAATTTAAGAATTATAGTATATTAATTATGAGGGAGTACCCCCCCAATATGGAATTATCTTCTGGAGGGCCAGACCCTTGTAGTACAGGCTTCCCTGGCTAGGTGAGTGGTCTAGGAACCCATCTGTATCAGTATATCAACTGGCATTGTTGTGAGAGGCTGTGTTAGGCTTCAGTGAATTTTTTTTGAAAACTCTTTCAACGCATTTGCCCATTTCATGATGGGTGATTTACAAGTGCACCTACACACACCACTTGAGGGTTCAACAGCTTTTGACCAAAAACGGCACGACCCATGTAACCCACCCTGCCTATTCACCGGATGTCACCCTGAGCAACATTTTTGTTTGTTTTCTGCAATGAAAAAAGTCCTCAAATGGAAACAATTTTTGCTGATGTGGAAGAGTTGAAACAAAAAAAGGCAGGAGCACTAAAAGTATCGAAATTGACAAGTTAAAAAACTGTTTTGAGCAGTGGAAAAAATATCTTGTTAGGTGTATTACATCAAATGGAGAGTAGTTTGAAGGTGACTGAAGTTTAAACATGTAAGAATAAAAACACAATTTTTAGTAAATAAATCCTGTGGTTTTGGGGTCTCCTTTCATATGTTTAAGGCGTTGTTTTTAAAATAATAACATTTTTAACATAAGTGGACTTAGAGAATAATAAAGGAAATAAAATAAATTGAACAGTTTATAAAGAATATTACTACCATTATTTGAGCCCCTGTCTAAATTATTTAATTTTACACATCATTAAAACATAGATCAGAAAGTATATTCAGCTCCAAATAGCAAGTTAAGAAAATTCCTGGACCACTTCATATTTTTTCAGTGAAACTCAATGATTTTATTTCTATAATAACACTTAGGATGGATAAGGTTTCATGCCACCCAGGGGCAAGTTGCTTCAGACCCGAGGAAGTCAATACCTGAAACCTGGGAGCTGTAAACCTGTTCCTGGTATGCCAGACTTGTGCTGCTTAGTTTGGAAAAATCTTCAGCACAACATGATGAGTTCAGTTATGGTCATGGCATAGAAAAAAGACTCAATAAATTGTCTCCAGGGCTTAGCAAAGGCTGCAAATAAATGAAAAAAAAAAAAAAAATAACTAAGAGGGTTCCAGACAGAAAATAAGTAGAAGAGGGCATTGGAATGAAAGAAACAACACTTGTAATGACTCCAACTATGATAAAGTATTTTGTGCTCAGAGAACTGCAAGTAACTTTATATTACAATTATGTTGAAAGGAAGTTGGGGTTGATGTCACTTAAGACAGGGGATGAGGCCAGAACACATGCAGAATCCAAATGTGCTTTATTACTTGAAGATTTAAAAAAAAAGAGAGGAGAAAGAGACCTAAAGTACAGAACGCAACTGCCAAACAATAATTCAGAAAGAAAAATTAAATTCTAAAACAAAAAAGTAGCAGTAAATATTAGAGCAAAGGATACATATTTCTGACCTATTTCAGAGCCACAATTGATAGAACATGGGCAGATGATATAAACAGAGAGAGTGTGATAGTAGTGAGCCTTCAAGATAGGCCCCAAATGATCGCCATATCCTGGTATTCAGAGCCTTGTGTAGTTCCCTTCCACACTATACCATAATTGTTCTGTGTAACCAAAAGAATATAGAAGAATTAATGGTATGTCTTTCCTAAGAAGAGGTTTTAAAATATCTTCCCAGCTTGGAACAGGCTCTCTGTTGCATCATTTTCTCTGGGGGATGCCAGGTGTATGTCATTAGGAGCCCTACCCAGAGGTCCACATGGGCCGGAACTGATCTAAAGGTCAACAGTGTCATGAACAACCCATACTGGACCCAGATTTTTCAACTTCATTTGGGTTTTCAGACAAGCAGCAACCCAGTTAACAGTTCAGCTGTTACTCTGTGAAGACTCTGAGATAGCACCACACAAAAATAAAATATTCTTCACTATGTTTTAAGCTGTCAAGCTTAGAGGCCATCTGTTATGCAGGGAGACAATTGAAAAGGGGAACAAAACATGATGCACAATTTTCTGCTTCATACAATTAAGATAATGGCACCATAAAGGGAAGCATTTTACAAATTATAGTGAACAGAAAAAAGAGAGGAAAAACTCATGGACACAGACAATAGTGTAGTGATTGCCTGGGGTAGGGGAGTTGGAGTAGGATATAGGGAGGATAAGTGGTGATAGAAAGAGACCTGACTTGGGGTTGTGAACACGCAATGCAGTGTACAGATGATGTGTTGTGGAGTTGTGCACCTCAAATCTGTGTAATTTTGTTAGCCAGTGACACCCCAACAGGTTTTAAAAAATGGGGAAGAGAAAGAAAGAAGAAAGAAAGAAAGAAAGAAGAAAGAAAGAAAGAAAGAAAGAAAGGAAGAAAGAAAGAAAGAAAGAAAGAAAGAAAGAAAGAAAGAAGAAAGAAAGAATGAGAGGAAAGAAAGAAGGAAAGAGAGAGAAAAGAAAGATACAAATCAGCATGGATGAACAATGGCCAAGGGGGTAAACTAAGTTGTCAACTAATAGTATCTGTCAGTAAGTAATTTGTCAATTGACATGGTGCTCAAAAGAATAATCTCAACTGGAGATAATGATTGGCCTAGTTGATAAACAAAAAATATGGTTGAGAACTAAATGAACTTTTCTTTAATTAGGTAGTGTCATAGCAACACAGCAATACAGTTGTTATTGAATATATTTTAAAGAATAAAAACTTGTGACATCCCCCAATTATATGCTGACAATGTCTAAACTCATTGGGTTTACTTCCCTAGCATTATTTGCAATTAATAATTCATATGTGTCCAATTAATAATTTATCAAATATGTATTGCTGTTATCGCAATTTCTGACCTAAATTATCTATCGGTATTTTTCCTCATTGGGTTTCCCACTAACAATCAAGTTTACCAATCAAAATTCTTTCTATTCTATATCCCCAATTCAGCTGCCATTTCTTTTATTAAAACTTCCCTGATAAAATATGTATCACATTTGGACTTACATCAGAGGTACTTGTGTAGTTCTAGAATTAGACTTTAGGGGTTATGGACTGTGTTTAGTTATTTTAATATACTACAGACTTCAAGGATGTCTTACACATTGTAGATCTTAGTCTCCAAAGGAATAAATTTATGACATGTCTCAGTTTCACAAACATATGGCAGCTGACCATAAAGCAATGGGCTATTTCAGAACAGAATTTTACTTTGGAGAGGGTGAAGTATGCAGTTACTATATTTTTTTTATTCTCAAAATTATATTTAATCAGATTTAACTTTTCCTTTTCTTAACTTTTATTGAGGTGATATTGGTTACTAAAATTATATAGGTTTCAAGTGTACAATTCTATAATGTGTCATCTGTATATTGCATTGTGTGTTTACCACACAAAGTCAAATCTCCTTCCGTCACCTTATATTTGACCCCCTTTCTCTTTACTACCTCCTCCCAACTCCCTACATCATTTTTATTGTTGATCTCAAAGAAACTCTGCAGCTACCAAAGGAATACATTTGATGCCTTTGATATTGCCAACACATATGAAAAATATTCAAGTAGTTCATGACTTTCAAATCAATTGAGTTATTTATGTGGAAAACACCCTAAAATAAGAGCATTCACTAAAATGTGTAACTTTACATGTTATTTAAATATTTTTAAAAAAATTACCCTGTATTTCTGCTATGGCAAAAAATTGCCATCTATATGTATGATTGGTTGACACATTATGTACAATATAATTTCTAAATTTGCAAAATTTCTGTGGTGACTGTTGTGGCTCAGTGGATTGAGTGTTAGTTTATGAATCAAAGGGTAACTGGTTTAATTCCTAGTCAGGGCACATACGTGGGTTACTGGCCAGATCCCCAGTAGGAGGTGCGCAAAGGACAACCACATATCGATGTTTCCCTCCCTTTCTTTCTCCCTCTCTTCCGCCTCTCTAAAATTAAATAAATAAAAACTTTTAAAAACAAAATAAAATAAAATTGCAAAATTTCTCATAATATAGCATGACAATTTTAAATAGTGATAAGGCTGGTATTGCCAATTTATAAATATTAAAGTTCTACTCTTTAGGTACCAATATCCATCGATTGCTTCTGACTCACTTTCAAAAATTTATTTAAATTGCAGTATCATGTAACATCTGTCACAGATTAAATAGCAAGTACAGATAGAACATCAATGATCTTCACTATGCTACAAAAGTGTGGCATCAAGCTTAATAGAGCTTATAGAATCGGTTCACATGTTCATTGCTACATTGCACAAACCCTGGGGAGTACTTTTCACATTATATAGTTTGAATGATGTATCTGAAGGTGGACAATGAAAGTGCTTTCCTTAAGAGCCCAGTTTTGAACAGTGTTTTATTTTGTTATGCCATCTTTCTGATCTGAATAACTTAGAAAAATAAACTAGAATCTGAATATGAGGAATGTGTAACTTAACCTTTAATTCTATTACAATCTTCAATAAGAAAGTAGTGATTTTATATTAAAAAATACATGTTCTTGGTAGTACAGTTTCTTGTGTATTTAATTTGTGCAGCTTTTATTAAAATTTTTAATCTCCGCTATGTCAATCTGTTACATGAATGGCAGAACTAAATAAAATCTTAGAGTGAGAATATATAGTACTCTTAATTCAAAGAAGAATATTCTGACAATTTAAATTACTATTGTATCTGATTATTTAATTAAAGGCCATTACAGAGTCTACAGCTTTCATTTTAGGAGCAATGATGGTTAAAGGATTGGATTTTTATGTTTCTTTGATTATTTTTTTAAAGACAGTCAAATAAATATAAAGCATAAAAATAGCCAGGCAATTTGAATGTGTATGATAACTACATAGATTTGGGAAATATAAATTTTTCTCTCTCTGTCCCATTTTGTTTCAGTGTGTGTGTGTGTGCGCGCGCGAGACAGACAAGCAGACAGGCAGACAGACACAGAGAGAAAGAGAATGTCATGACTAACTGGAGAGGGCACATGCTCCCTTAACAAAAATGAATTAGGTTCATTCATAGATTTGAAAGAATGTAGGTGTTGAATTAATCAGGACCCAGGCCCTTTCTACTGTTATGAGTGTAAAAAATAAAATCCTTACTTTTTCCTTAGTGATAAATGTCCTTCTTTCGATTATAGTGTAGTTTAAAAAATATGGGTAATTTCCTAGAATGCTGAAGTTTTAACCTTTTGTGGTTATTCTTGTTGTTGAGTCTTGTGTACAATTGGAGGTTTGAAGTTAATGTATTTGATAATACTTCTTATCTTTCCTATGATTTGAGATTTGTGATGTTCCATCTTTTCAGAAATGTTGAAGCTGGTTGCTTTATTTGTTGTTATGCTAACTGTATTGTGACCCTTTAATTAAAAAAACAAAACAAAGCTTTTTTTTATTCCAAATGTTTTTTTTATATTTGTCTTCAGTAATTCTAGAATTAATCCATATGCACTATTTGCAGTTGCTATACTTTTTTATTATCTATAATATTTTGAGATCCTTTTTCTTCCCTTCTGAACATTTCTATAAAAACCATATCATTATTCATCTTTATTGTAGTACCTGATATTCCCTGGTTTCATATACAATATTTCTATAGACATTTTAATAACATTTTCTTAGAAACATTATTCAATTTTAATTTTAATTGCTTACAATTCTTCTGGACAATTAAAGTATTATTTATTGACCTGTCACTTGGTGAAGGTTTATTCTTCAACTCAAAAGTGAGTACAATTGGATTATGATCTGATAAATTTGTTGTAAGAATATTGCATTTTTCTGTTTTTAAAATTCTCCCTTGGGCAGTAAATAATAATCAATCCCACTGTGTCATTTATTTATTACAAGGAATATGTAAAGCCTTTTTCATTAAGATGGTTTCAATCCTCATGGTTCCAGTTGCAATATAAAATTATATTTTAGTTGTTTATAAGTTGATGTGTGTTCCATTAGAGTATATCAATCTTCATAACTGACTAATGCTCAAAAAACAAATTTAAATTTGCAATGTCACTATTATACTTTTATATTCTTTAAAAAATCCAAACATGTAATCACTATTCTGTTTCACGTGATAAATTGTCTAAGTCAAAATAAGCATTCTAACTATTTCATATTATAATATATGCTGGAGTCATTACTCACAGGTGAATATATTTTTATTCTGATAAACTTCTGGGTTTCTCAGAATGACTGGGAGCAGTAAAAAAAAAATATTTACTTAATTGAAGCAACACAAATTCTCATTAACAACGTCTAGTTATAAATTAGTCTCAAGGAATAAGGTATTTGTACAAAGCCAGACAAGGAATGCAATGTAGGACCTCACTCAGGCTAATCCTATGGTATCTCTTCAGAAATATTTGTTCAATCTATATTTAAATGAGAGACTGAGTATTACATGAGGAAATAACAAAGAGGAAGGTCTACTGGTAGAAGAAATTTTTCTTTTATAGATCAACCACGCTATGGACTGAATTGTGTTGTCACTCTTTTACCCTGACCCCAATTCATATGTTGAGCCTCTAACCCCCGAATGTGATTATATTTGGAAATAGGGTTTCTTGGGATGTAATTAAGGCTAGATAAGGATATAAGGGTGGTATCCTAATTTGATAGGATTTGTATCCCTTTAAAAAGAGAAGTCAGAGACACCCCCCCACACGTACACACTCTGCTGTATGAGGACACTGTCTAGTCAGCTACAAGCTCTCTGAAGAGAGCTCTCACCAGAACTGTGAAAAAATAAATTTCTGTTATTTAAGTCATCTAATGTACGAGGTCTGTCCAGAAGGTATCCAGGCATGTAATATGAAAAATAGAGACATTTACTGAAGAAGACACAACATACAAGAAACATTGTACATAGGACAATGATACCTCAGTCCCCTTCAATGTAGGCACCTTGGGACCTCACATGATTCTCCCAATCTCCCTCAGCTGTCCTATCATATTTTTCTAAATCTTATTCATGGACTAAAATATCTTCCCTTCAAAGGTGATTTTAGTTTTTGGAAAAGCCAGAAGTTGCAGGCATCAAATCTGGGCTGTTGCGGGGCTGAGTCACCTGGGCGATTTGATGTTTCAGCAAAATACTCTTCAGGAGATGTGATGCATGACCGGGTGCATTGTCATGATGATGCTGCCAATCACCGGTTGCCTTTGGCTATAGCCTTCTGAATCATCCAAATATAATATTTTCTGCAGAGGAATGTTCAAGCTTAATGCAAGATTTGATGCAGATTCATTGCTCTACTCAGTCATTTTGAATGCCTTGATCACACAGTACACATGCTCACTCAATGGACTCTACCACCCCCACTGACTAGTACAATGAAGTCATCATAATTCACACATGTGCATTCCAGTCCACTCTCCTTGGCTGCCAGGTTACATCAATGTCGGGCAAACCATTCTTATTAACAATGGCTGGAATTTTTCCAGACAGACCTTGTACAGCATTTTATTATGCTACCCTAAGCTGACTCATGCAGGCCTGAATGATTACATTTTTGCAAACTTTAATATAATGGACTAGATTTACCTTCTTCCAAAAGAAGTGTTTGTTGTGTTAATAATTCAAACATAAAGTGTAACTAAAGGGAGAACACATTATGTATCTTTCAGCTATACACTGTATTTTCCCTGTGTATACAGGTTTCTCAAATCAGTACTATTCCAGTTATGTTTCAGCACTTTTTATTAGACTTGCATCTTAGGCTTCTTACTGTACATTTCCATGACTTATTATGAGTTCTGGCTGGCACTATAGACTAATACAGACATTTCACCTGTCAAATAAAGTATGGGAGATTTTATCATCAGCTTCTGAACTAAAAATACCAAATTTAAATACTCAAATGATGTCCCTCTGATTATAGGTTAAGCAAATCAGAAGTAATGACAATTACCATCTAATAAAAACATATTTAGCATCTTACTAATTTCTTTGTTCTATCCTGGGTTTCTATAAATCTCATACTTTGCATGAATTGTTTAAATTGTGATATGTTGTTTAACAATAGAATAAAACTGTCTTCATGGCAAATAAATGTCTTTGAATAACTATCAGCTTAATCTATGATTATCTTTCCCTTTCTATACTATACCATAGTTATGAGTGTAGAAGATTACAAAAGTGAAGTCTGAATCTGGGCCACAAGAAGCTTTGTGCTCTTCTACATTTGCTCTTGGATTCCTGCAATCCTCATATGGATAAGTATGCACTAGTCTAGTCTGTTGTAATATATGTAATCTCTGGAGAGAGACTTCATGTGTCTTGGCTTTTTCAGAGAAAGACATCAAAAACTAGTCAGCCCAAACCAGTCCACAGCTGACCACAAATTTATAAGTGAACTTAACAAAGACCAGCTGAGAGGAGCTGAAACCTAAAGGCCACTCAGCTGAATTAAGCACAAACGTTGTAGCTGCAAAATTGTGAGTTGAATGTTTGCTTTATTAAACTACTAGCTTTTGAGTTGGTTTGTTACATAGCAAATGCAAACTGTGGTAGAGTTGTGTCCCTTTTTCTAGATTACTTTCCTCCAAGCCTTCTCTTTCCCTCCCTCCTCTTGCTCTTCAGAATTCAACTCTGATAAACATTCAGTTTCAACATTTACCCAGTACAACTTTCAGGAAGGCATTATATTTTGAGTTATTTGTCTAATCCTGCACAAATATCTGCATATAGGAATGAGACTTTCTAATTGGGTGGGCCTGTGTCATGCTGAACCATGGAGTTAGAAATATGGGTATATCATGATTCATATAACAACCAGAACCAGATGCGGTAAGAGCCATCTCCAAAACAAATGTGGGGTAAGCTTTCCAGAGAATGGGGGATTCAAACTAATCCAGGCTATGAAAAGCAATAACCTCTACAATCTATATCTTTCCCTTCTTTATGCATGTGTATGTCAGTGTGGGCATATTTTTATATATAACCTCTTTATATATGTGCCTCTTTCTTCTCACAAAACTATAAATTCCCTTCAGCCATGAACAGTGTTTTATTCATTTTAGTACCCTCAGAAATTAACACAATACCTCCTACAGTTTAGGAAATTGAATATTTGCAGAGTTTATAAATGATTTAATGCATTATAAACTTTGCATACATGTATTTTATCTTTACAACTTAACCAATTATTAATTATTATTTTAGATGTGAAAAATATATTTATTGAACTAAAGTACATATATCAAATCAGAATAATCTCTTTTAAAAGCACAAATATTCACTACTTACAAAAAAGGATGTGAGAAAGAATACACCACATGGAAGGTGGCTGGCAATGCAATGATCAAAGATCTCCATAGGTGAATATCATGGGACTCTTAGAGCATGCGGTAAGGTTAACCTGAATTCAAATAATAGATTTGACAGTGGAAAAAATTGTATTACTTTTATTAATGTATTTGTAAATTAAATATAAAAATGAGGGTAAAGTTCTTAAGCCTATGGACTAAATTAAAAATAATAAATACACTATCCCCATTTTTATTTCTTGAAAATTGCAATTACTGCCTTGTAAATCACACTTAGAGTGGAAAGTAATAATATTTTACAATCTAAAGTATTTCTGTTAAAAATGGGCTACATTGAACAAAATTGTCAATTTCACTGATTTTTTCCCCCCCAACTATTGAACATAATCACTGAACAATTTTGGGATGGCTCTGGGACTAATGGGTGGCTTAAATGACTAATTCATAAGTTCTTGAGAAGACAGAATATGTATCACCAATTTATGTAGTTCTTTCAGACTTAAAAACTCTATGTCCAGTAGTTAAGTTGCACTGATAGATAAAACTATATTTTTAAAATAAAATTAAATCCATGATATTTTTATTCATAGAATAATGAGACATTTAAATCACCTTGTGGGACTCAGGGTTCTACCTCAATGCATTCTTGTCTTAAATTCCTTCAACTTATGCATTAATAATAAAAGTTTTTTCTTTTTTTTTTAATTTAATTTTATTTATTTATTTATTTTTTAATGTGTTTTATTGATTATAATATTACATTTGTCCCAATTTCCCTTCCCTCAGCTCCCCTCCACCTGGTGGTCCCCCTCCCTCCAGTTGTCCCCCCCTTTTAGATCATGTCCATTAGTTGTGCATATAGTTCTTCTCAACCTCTGTCTATTCCATTCCCTCCTACCATGATCCTTAATTCCTATATCATCTCCCTCCCTCTCCCCATTCCCCCTCCCTGTTGACCTCCCCCCAATATGTTCCCCGTACCTATAGTTCTTTTTCCACTCTCATTGCCTGTTTAGTTTGCCTTTGTTTCAATTCCCTAGCTTCTGTTGTTTCTTGTGATGCAGTTTTCATTTTAGATTTCATAGTCTTGATGCTCCTTTTTCTAAACCAGTCCCTTTAACATCTCATATAACAGTGGTTTGGATCTAATGAACTCTTTCAGTTTTATTTTATCCTGGAAACACTTTCTCTGCCCTTCTATTCTGAATGACAGTTTTGCTGGATAGAGTATTCGTGGTTGTAGGTTTTGGATTTTCATTACTTTGAATATTTCTTGCCAGTCCCTTCTTGCCTGCAGGGTCTCCCTTGAGAAGTCAGCTGATAGTCTAATTGGGACCCCTTTGTACATGATTCTTTTCTTCTTTCTTGCTGCTTTTAGGATTCTCTCTTTATCTTTAATTTTTGACATTTTGATTATAATGTGTCTTGGAGTGGTTCTCCCTGGGTCCAGTTTTTTTGGAACTCTCTGTGCTTCCTGGACCTGTAAGTCTATTTCCTTCCCCAAGTCTGGGAAGTTCTCCTTTATTATATTTTCACTCACTTTTTCAAGTTCTAGTTCATCTTCCTCGCTCTCTGGCAAACCAATGATTCTTATGTTGGGCCTTTTATAGCTGTCCCAGAGGTTTCTGATCCTCTCATCGTTGCTTCCCGTTTCCTCTCTCTGCACTGGTTGACTGCTTGTTCCTTCTCCATATTCCGGTTTGTTGAAATGAACTCTGGATTTTTTTTCCTCACCATCTATCTCGTATGTGGTTTTGTTCCTTTCGTTATGAGTGCTTTTCGCTTCTTTCTCATCTTTTTCCAGATCTTTTGTTAATTCTGTAAGCCACCTGATAACAATGGCCCTGAACTGAGCCTCTGACAGGTTTCTTATTTGTTCATCTGTCAGATTCCTCATCTGTTGCCTGGTGAGCTGCGCCACCAGGATTTCTATAGTTGTCTGCCTCATTTTGACAGATGTGTTTTGTTTTCTTGGGCCGGCTGTAGGGGGCAGTGCCTGTGTACTCGTCACAACCCAGCGACTGGCGCCATTCCGCAACCTTTCTCGCTGCGCCGTGGTGTTTTGTCGTCACAACCCAGCGACCAGTGGCGATCCGAGACCTATTTCGCAGCCCTGTGGCGCTTTGTGTGGGGGCGGGGGTCCAAGATGGATTCACATAGTTATTCCGCTAGGAGACCGGGATCCGTCCTCCCGCCCCCCTGGGCCTCACTGTTCAAGGCGATGTGGTGGCTGCTTCTCCCAGCGTTGGGGTCGCGAGCCGCTGGGGTTCGACTGCAGCCGGGATTGTCCTCCCTGCCGCTGGGATTGCTCTCCCTGCCGCTGTCCCAGGTGCGACCGCAAACAGCACCACCCCCTTTCGCTCGTCCTACCTGCCCAAAGGGCGCCGCTGGTTTATAACTTCATACGTTGGGCTTCCATGTAGTTTTATTTTCTGGAATTTCTAGTTATCCTTTGTTTTGAAGTAGTTGTATTCCTCTCTAGTTGTAGAGGGAGGCCGAACATGTCCGTCTAAGCCTCCATCTTGGCCGGAAGTCCAAAAGTTTTTTCAACATATACAACTTTCAAACACACACACACACACACACACACACACACACACACACACACAATTATATAGTGAGCATGAATGCATCACTACCTATATTTTTCAATTAACATTTTGCAATAGTTGTTTTGTGGCATATTTAGTCTATCTATTCCCCTTTTTCTTTGATGGGTTTTAAAGTACCTTGCAAATTGTGATACAGTAAGCCCTTAAGAATGCATATCATTAACCAGAAAATTTGATTTCTTTTAAAATTCTTCACATCTTGTGATTATCACTACATATGAAACATTATTTCTGTTTTCCAATTGTTTCAAGCTTTTTTCTTATATGGGTCTCTGCCTTTACTTGTCTCTCTGACTGGAAAACTCATATTTTCACCCGCCTTTAGCTGGAAAATTACTACTTATCTTTCAAATATTAGCTCTAAGTTAATTGTTTTAGACATTTGCTTTATGTCCTAAGTCTAAATTATTAGATGCAGCTGATTCTTCTTTTTCATGGCAACTGGTTATTTTTAGTGATGTACTTGTTATTTGTTAGTTATTTGTTTCATGTAGGATCCCCTCATACAACCATAGCTTAATGTTTTCCATTATATACTAGGCACCTAACACAGTGTTTAGCACATTGTTCCCAAACATACCAGTCAGATAAATATATGCAACATTACAAAGTTATAAAAAATGAGTAATAACTACAATAAAGTGTTATGTGAACATGGAAAGATTGTGCTATTGCTGAGGAGAAAACCTGTTTCCCTAACTTATTCAGGATACACACACACACACACACATACATATGTGTATTTTATATATGTATATATTCAAAATGAGTCCCAGTTTTTTTTTGTTTGTTTGTTTACCATTTTATGATAGGGCCATGCTCTCTTCTTTCATCTCAATTCTCCCAACTTCTTTTCAAAGCTCCTCAACATATGTCTCTAAAATGCCTCCGCATATAGACAATCACTTAGAAGACAAATAACAAAACAAGTAAAATTATCACAAAGCTGAAAAGAAAGGAAGACACTTTTTATGAGCTGTGTAACTTGTCAAGCAAGTCTACTCCAAAAGATTCCCAGCAGTCTTAATGTCTTAAAAAAATCACCTGCTTCTGGAAAATAAAATGTAAAATGTTGGGTCAATGCTGACAGAATATTTTACTCACCTTCCAAGTATTACTTTCAATAAATGTATAGAGAAAATCATGGGAGCCTAATCCAAACCTCCTACCATATAAACATAGATCATAACCTCTGACACTAATGGAGGACTGGAATAGGCTGTCATAGTGGTTTCCTATCTTTCCAAACAGATTTCATTAATCGAAATCCCAGGGATATAAAAAGGGTAAAAGCTTGGGGTAAGTAAAATACTACATTCCTTGAATGTTCAGAATACAGAGTAGCATTTTACAAGCTTTGGAAATTCTATCGTTAAGGAACCCTTTATCAATTTTAACATTTTCCAAACTGTTTTGACCAAGTAATTCTCTGCTATATTTCTTAGTAATAATTTTTAATAGGCCATAATATTACCTCCTGTTAATAGCTCATAATTCCATAAGTTTTGACCCATTTATAGGCAGTGTATTGATTTTAGAGTAATAATACATTTACATAATCATGAAAAGACCTAAAGTTATTTTTTTTTAAATCATGTTCCCAGCCTGAAGCCAATGGACTTACCAGAGGTTTGCATTTTTTTGCATGCTAGTAGAAGCTGCCATTGTGATTCAGGGTGTTAATACATTGGTAGTTTGGTAGAAATGTTGTGTCATAGGCTTATATTGTCCTCCTCCCCACACTGTCTTATTTGTATTCCCAACACTTGGAAAGAAAAGAAGATCTTATTTCTGATAGAAAAAAAAATTACTCCATTTAAAAACACTATAATTCACATTTTTCAGAGCCTATGACCTTTGCTATCATTAAGATGGAGTATTTCAGACTATATTTTTCCATCTGATAGGTTTTACCAGGCAGGGTACCTTTCTTCCTTTCGCTGTCCAATTTGTATGTGATATTTTAGAACATACAAAGTTATAAATACTAAAAAGTCCCTGGATTTTCATTATATGAGATAAAGTCAATGTTTTTTTTTTAAATTTTACTTAGGTTTTATTTTATTTTTTTGTATTATGGGCAATATTTTCTGAGAAATGTGTCACAAATTTTTCAAGCAGATATTACTAATTTATTAGGAAATGTCTCAAAATTGAAAACATTTTAGGGAAGATATGTAAATATTTCTAGTAAAGCAATGCACAATGCACTTAGAGAATTTGGTTGGGTAGTGTCACAGCAAGGTGTTGAAATAATAGTTTCAGAAAAATATAAATAATTCTAAAACTGTCATTATCAAAAATTACCATTGTTATTATACATCATTCACTACTTCAATTATATATAGCCTGTCAAAAGTTTCCATTTAGTTACATATTAGTTAAAGAATGTCGTGAAACCAATGCAGATTCTTCTTCTCCAGCAACAAGAAAAATATGCGAGGTAAGGATGTCTGACATTCATTTTTGCAGATATAACATTCATGCTTGCTCTCCGGTGCGTGTGTGCACTGAACCATCAGCCAACCACCAACCTCGCTCTCACCACTTGGAGCACAACACTCCTGTAGGGATTCTGCCCCTTATATACTATACTATGCATAGACAAAGACAGCTACTAGCCAAAATATGACATCAATGCTTTTATAATGGTCAGTGTGCTGTGCATGCGAATCTAATTATTATCTCTAACTAGCCCATGACTGGGTATCTGGGGTGAGGGAGCCTGACAGACTCTATTGTCCTCACAACGAACTTTAAAGAAATTAAGATAAACTCACTCTATTATATAAGAGCTCAAGAACTCACTCAGTAACATGAAAAGTCAAGACAATAAAAATGAATAATTAAAGAAGAAAAATCAACAGAAGCAGATACACAGGAGCCCCGCCAGTAATTAACCAACTTTATTTGTCTTTTCAATCAACATTAAGTTATGTTTATTTTAAAATTATTTTGGCTTTTTATTTTATTGTTTGTTGTTTTATTTATTATTTTCTTTCCTCTAAAGTTTTGTGTGTAATTTACTATATTCTAATTCTGTTGTCCACAGCAGTATTAGAAATATCAGGTACAGACTTAAAAATAGCTATAAATAAATATTCAATGAGGAAAGAGAAGAGAGAATTTTAGCAGAGAACTAAAAATTCTAAAAAATAAGCAGTGGTTTTTAGAGCTAAAATTTAATATCTCCCAGTTTAGCATTCCATGTATGACCTTCCTATAGATCACAGAAAAATGAAGAATTATTGAACTGGAAAGTAGGCAAAATTAAAAAATAAAAAGAAATTTAGGAAAAAAATGTGAGAGACAAAATATAGCAAAGAGAGAGAGAGAGAGAGAGAGAGAGAGAGAGAGAGAGAGAGAGAGAGAGAGAAAGCATATTTAACAAAATTATATTTGCAGTCCCACAAGGAAAGGAGAGATGGAATGAAAGCAATATTCACAATGATAAGGACTTGGAACTTTTAACATGACTAACACATTAAACTGTACATTTAGAGTGTCTTAGGAATTCTAAATAAGGGAAGAGGGGAATTCTTACTAAGCATACACTAGTAAAAATACTTAAAGCCAAATACAGTTATGTGCTGCCTAGCAGTGCATATACATTCTCAGAAATGCATCCATAGGTTATTTTGTCATTGTGTGAACATCATACAGGGCACTTAAGCAATCCAAGATAGTATAGCCTACTACACATCTAGGCTATATTGCATAGGCCATTGGTCTTAGGCTACAAACCCATATAGCATGCTACTGTGTAAAACAACACAAGAGGAAATAATGCAATCAAGAGATTCCATAAACAAACATATTTTTAACATGCTAAACAAATATAGCTACAACACTGGGATCCTATATTCAGCTAACATATTCATCAAGAAAGAAAGCAAAATAAAAGCAACCTCAGGGAAAAGAAAAGAAGAGAATTTATTGCTTTTAGATTAGCACAAAATAAAATTAAGACAGAGGTTCTGTTGGCAAGAGGAAAATGATCTCAAATGGAAGATAAATATTAATAATTGTCTACTAGTTATTGAATTGATATACAAAACCAAAATGCTATATAATTTGAGAGCTAGAATAAATATAGGTATCATCTACAAAAGAAGCATGTGCTAGTCTATCAAGAACATTTCAACAAATAGCAAAGGATGGAATGATACAACTGGCTTTCTCTGATTATAACACATTAAAATATAAATTAATTAAAATGTAGATAATCTTCATATGTTTAAAAATCAAGAAATAAATAACTAAATAAATTGCAGGACTTAAAAACATATAAACACCCAATCACAAACTTTAGAAAACATAGTAAATTAAACACAAATTTTTAAAGGAAATAAAAATCAGAAATTGATGAAATAAATTACAATATAATATTAAAAGGAATAGCTTAACACAGAGTCAGTTCTTTAAAAATCCAGTATAATTAATTAACCGCTGACAAGAAGAATCCATAAAAGTGAGAGATGACAAAACTAATTAATATTATAAGTAAAAAGAGAACATTATATATCTTTCAGAGGTTTATAAGGATGATAAAGATAATAAAAATATTATAAACAACCCTATCCCCACAATTTTTACAATTAAGTAAAATGGACAAATTATTTAAAAAATAAAAGACACCTTAAAAAATATAAGAAAACTTGAATTTTATTTTAACTGTGGATAAACTGAATCTTTAATTAAAATATTTTCATTAAGAAAAATCCAGGTCTAGATGGCTGCCTACACCAATGAATTTCACTGATAGTTAAGGAAGAAATTTATATTAACTTTTTGGGAATAAAGAAAAAAGGAATGTATTCCTAAACGTATTTTGTGAGCCAAGTATAACCATGATATCAAAAACTTAACAAGAATGTTTGGACGATGGAAAGTTGTAGGTTCTTCACACTTGAACATAGGTGCAAAAACCCTTAAAAAGTCATATAATTAATTAATTTGAATAATATGTCACAGACAAGCTGAATATGTTTCAGTAATTTGAGATAGATACTATGTTCAAACATAATTGAGGTGAAAAGGCTTTTGCTTGTTTGACTTTGTTCAGAAAATTTATAAAATAAACTTTAACACCCATTCAAAATAAAAGACTCTTAGCAAATATTCTTCAATGGATGGTATAAGGGAAATTTCTTTTTTTCAAAATTAATAAGAGGGTAATACAAATTATAGTAAGTTCATATTTATTATAAACTAGTGAAATTTTTTTTCCTTTGAGAACAGAAACTGGACAAGAATGTCTGTTATCATTTTATCAAGTATCTTATTTTACAAGGAATATGATTATTAGGTATTCATCAGATTACATTTGTAATTTTCAATGCACTATTTAGTATAAAGTGTGAAAAACTGAGAACAGAAAGACATTGGTACACAATAACTTTGTTAAAACAACACTGTTTACTCTTAGATTAAGGAAAATTTATTAGAAGTTTTCAAGCTTTCTTGTTATCGATGAGTTATTGGTTAATTTCTTATGTTGTCAATCTCTAAATTTTATTATATTGGGTTGGCCAAAAGGTTCATTTAGTTTTTTCTGTATGATGACTCTAGTAGTGCTTAGTTGTGTTTAACTTCATTTGAAACAATTTTGTTAAATTGTATTGTGACAGCTCTCGTACCAATATGCATTTTTAAAAAACTTATTAAAATTGGTGAATTTATGTGCAGCCATTTTAATACTGAAAATAGAAGATAATATGCAACACGTTTAGTGTATTGTGCTTTATTATTTCAAGAAAGGTAAAAAGGTAACTAAAATTCACAGAAAAAAAAAGATAATGCAATGTATTGAGAAGATGCTGAGGCTGATAGAACATGTCAAAAGTGGTTGTGAAATTTCTTGCTAGTATTGACATTTTGGCCAAATAATTCTTTGCTGTGGGACTGTCTTATGCTTTGGAAGATGTTTATAGCAGCACCCCTGGCCTCTACCCTTTAGAAGTCAGTAGCAGGAGATAGCCAATGTACTCAAAATAGTCAAAACAATAAAGTTATTGGTGAAAATGAAAAATGTATCTTTTCTTTTATGGAAAAAAACTAAACAGACTTTATGGCCAACCCAATATATTAAGTATTAAATGCACTATTACATTCTCTAATCAAATATTTAGAAACACCAATAGAGTTCAATTTTTCTCCCAGTTTTGCATAAAATAATGTAACTTAAAGGACAGTTTATTGACCAAAAAGACTGTTTTTCCGACTAGCTCATGGACAGTATCTATTCATAACATAATCAGAAGTTTCTCTTTACTCATATTTCTTGCTTGGGCCTTAACATTTATGCTTAATCAACCAACAAATACTAATTGAGTATATCCTGAATTCTGTTTTTTTCTTTTTCTTAAAAGACTACATTTTAGTAGAAAATGTGTGAAAATACAAAAATAGCAGTAATAGTTAAAAGAAAATGAGAAATGCCATTAGAAGGGAACAGAGGAAGGTGTTTAGAAAAATTAAAACTTTTCTTTGATGAAGGGATGAGTGGGGTCTGTTAAGGACTCCATATTTAAATATATTTAATATCTTACTTATACTTTTTGTCCTCACTGGGAGAAGTGAGAACAATATAGTCTTAATTAATTATTCTTATAAATTTATATGTCTTCTCTTTGATCTACTCTAATAATTTATTTTCTCTCAGATAGAGGTATGTGCCACTAGATATAATATATGCATTTCAGAAAGTTTATATGTAAAACATGGGTTGATTACATTATAACTTAGGGTTTGGAAATGTTCTCAGTTTTAGGATCCTTTGCTACTTCCTCAGAGACCATGGTCAGTAGGTGAGAAGGAAGTACCTTGATGGCAGGGCTCCAGCTGCCCACTTCACACAACTGGCCTACTCAATTTTTACTTCTTCAGTATCTTCAGTGGTCTTCATAAGATTTCATTTTCATTTGGACAAAGGTTACCAGTCAAAAAATAAAGATAAAAAAAGGAAAGAAAAAACAGCTACAGAATCCATTTATTTGTCACTTAAAGGAGATGTAATGACATCTTAGTTATGCAGAAAATGAACACCTTGTACTCAAAGTGTTTTTTTTTTTCTTCTGCCAGTTCCACTTGAATTCCAGTGCTTGAAATCCTGCTTTACTTTCTGAATATTACTGAAGTGTCTCTCACTCCCAGAGCATCTATATTTCATTATTCATTCATTCAACAAAAAGTTGTTTATTACTACTGTGTATCAAGTATACATAATACATAGGCGGGGGAGAAAGAAAACCTCATTTTCTTTTCACTTTCTCCATATTTTTATTTTTTATTATTTTTAATCAAATAAAAGTAAAAAAAAATTATTTTTAACAGTTTATTTTTATGTATTTTTTTCATAAACATTTATCCCCCATACCTTCTTCCACCTCCACCTAACCCCTCCCTGCTGTAATCACCACACTGTTGACCATGTCCATGAGTCCTTTTTTTTTGCTTGACCCCTACTCCCCAAATGGCCTGCCAAGAGCTGTCATCCTGTTCTGTATGAGTCTGTCTTTATTTTGTTTGTTGGTTCTGTTTATTAGATTCCACATATGAATGAAATCATATGGTACTTGTCTTTTCCTGACTGGCTTATTTCACTTAGCCTAACGGTCTCCAGATCCATCCATACTATCTCAAAGATTAAAACTTTATTTTTTTTACAGCCAAGTAGTGTTCCATTGTGTAAATATCCCATAGTTGTTTTACCCACTAATCTACTGATGGACAGTTGAACTGCTTCCATATCTTGGCTATTGTAAATAACACTGCAATAAACATAGAAATGCTTATATTTTTCACAGAATTCAAATAATTTAGAAATTTATATGGAAACACAAAAGACCCCAAATAGCAACAGCAATTTGAGAAAGAAGAACAAAGTTGGAGGAATCACAGTACCTAATATCAAACTATACTGTAAGGTCATAGCAATCAAAACAGCATGGTACTGGAATAAAAACAGAAACATAGACCTATAGAACCGAACAGAGGGCCCAGAAATAAACCCATAACTTTACAGTCAATATTGGACAGAGGAAGCAAGCACATAAAGTGGACTAAAGACAGTTTATTCAATAAATGGTGTTGGGAAAATTGGACATATATGCACGGAAAAGTGAAACTAGACCACCTTCTTATGCCACACAATAACAGATTCAAAATAAATTGAAGACTTAAATGTTAGATTCAAAACCATAAAAATCCTATAAGTAAACATAGGCAGTAAAATCTCAGACATTGCTCATAAAAATATTTGATACATTTCTTCAGGCAAGGAAAACAAAAGAAAAAATAAACACACAGAATTATATCAAACTAAAAAGTTTTTCCACAACAAAGGAAACCATCAACAAAATGAAAAGACAACCCACTGAATGGTAGAACATATTCACTGATACATCTAATAAAAAGTTAACTTTCTTCCTGTTTTTAAACATTTGTTTCACACTGAAACTTTGATCTTTGCCTCCAGCCACACCTGGTTATTGAGTCTGTACATCATTTTTTCTTGCTTTATTGATTCTGTTTTTGTTTTTGTTTGTACCTCATCTCTCTCACTTTGGCCTTTCTCATTGCCTGGAATTATTGCTCTCCCCTTTCTTAAAGTGCTTTAACTAATAGAAGCCTACAGTGCCCCCCTATAATAATCTGTTTCTGCCCCACCCATCATTGCATGTTCTTTTGAAAGATTTGTCAAGACTCTCTGGATCAACGTCCTCGTTTTCCTTTATTCCCTCAACCCATTTCAATCAGATGTCAGTAAGTTGCTTTGATCAAATTTGCCGATTCCATTTTGACAAACACAGAAGTTAATACTTCTTTATATCAGTTAACCTCTCTGCAACATTTTCTGTTTATCTTTCCTTTTGCTTGAGAAACCTTCTTTAATTTCCCTGTAGGACAGTACAATTTTCAAACGATTTCCTACCTTGTTATCTACCTTCAGTGCCCCATGCTGGAAGGCTACTCCTCAACATCACAATGGTGTAGTGTAAGCACTCAATGATATTCTTATTCTGTGTTTTATCTGTACAACATATTTTAGAGGTCTCCTCCAGTCCCATGGATTTAATATCATCTCTACACTGATTAGTCACAAATTTACTTTCCTGACTGGGGCATTTCCACTGTGAAACAGATTGACCCATGGAACTGCCTGCTGGATATCTTACAAACTGGCATTTCCAAATTAGTAGGTTTACAATAAAACTTTTCATTCTCTCATTCATACCACACAAACATAAAAATATGTCCATGCTGACACACACACAGACATGCGCGCACACAGACACACAGACACACACTCTAACCTTTTATAGGGTTCTGTACCAGAGTACATGATATCATATTCACCCGGTTCTCAAACTAAGACCTAACTGTCGTCTTGATTTCTCTTTTCTCATTGTGGTCTCTTCTGAGTTACCTTTAAGTAACCCCTCTCTTCTTTTTTTACTTCACTCTACTTTCTTATTTTCATTCATCATTACAACACTTATCATTACCTAGAATATTACATATTTCATAGTTTGTTTGCTATCTCTACTATATAATAAATGCCATGAGGGCAGAAAGATTGTTTTTACTTTCTAAATGTGTTCTCAAAACCTAGAAGTTCTGGCATACTTTAGGCACTGAATAATATATATTGAATGAATAAATAGGTGTGCAGTGGAACTGGATATAAGCATATAACTTTGTTGGTACTATTCACTCTGCTGGTAATGTTCTCCCCACTCGTTTCTCCTTCTTCCAATATTTTCAGGGTAAAATAGTGCTTCATCTTTTGTTTATACTAAAATTGCTTCTTCTAAATTATTTTCTTGATTTCCCCAGGAAGTTTAAATGCTTACCCATCAAGGTTTCTCTTGTTCCTTGTACAAATTTCCACTGCAACAATGTCAGCATGTATTATAATTTTGTGTTTTTATATATTCTTGACCTCTAGTTTATATGTTATTTAAGTGTTGAATGTGTTATTTTTAATTATCTTAGCACACAAAAGACACTGATCAATATTAAAGTATTTTATATTATTATAATATTTATTAGAGTAGCACATTAGAAATTGATTTTATACTGAGTTTATTTCTAAAAGAACATAAATAATTTCCTCTCAATAAGCTCTGGTGGCAATGTATTGTTTTGCTTTGCTTTGAAACAGGTTTCTACATTACAATAAAAGCTTATTTTTTCCTCTGTTGAGAGAGGGATGTCTTAATAGTTTCTAGATGTTGATTTCTGCCTAGAGACAATTTCTGAATAAGATAAAGTACTTTAGTATATCTTGGGGCAAAAAAGTATACTAAGAGCTCTGTTGTTCAAAACTAGGAACACAATTGTCCAGAGGGTTGGTCCAGTCTCCAAACAAGGAGGATTAAACAACTTGTGTGATGCTCATTACCCACAGCTGAATATGTGTTTAGCATTACACTAGGAACAAAAGTGAGCACATATGATAATCTAAAAATTCATATGAATGCAGTTTTAGCTATAAAGCATAGAATGCAGAAGTCCACATCAAGTTTTAGAAAAGCTTCAACTGTAATATAATAATAGGTAAATACCAAACATGATTTTAGGAAGACAGTGACAATTTTTACTTCATTTGTTATATTTCTATCGAGGGATGGATATTTTTACTTTATTCAGTGGCTCTCATTTTCCTTTTCAATCTCTCCCCTAGAAAAGAAAGAGTAAGCTATCAAATTGGTAACACCGGGTATAAAAAGAAAACTGTACAAATTTAACTCAAACAATAGGCTTAGTTTGTGTAACTTGCCTGCCATGTTGCCCAGCAGATGGACACTGGGCTCTTTACCCCCAGTGGTAGACATAGTTGGAACTGAACCAAAGACAAGTATGAAAGGTTGCATCCCTGTAGTAATTTGACCTTCAGACCCAATGATAAGTTTTGTGACTGGCAAAAGGTACCTTATCATTTTCCCAAATTTTATGCAAACCTACTTCCTTCACATGTGGGAACCAAGGTCTACTTGGTATGAAGAATAGGTAGGTGGTAAAATATAGAAACTTTAAGTTTTGT
The DNA here is from genome assembly GCF_987537825.1 of Furipterus horrens. NCBI lineage: Eukaryota > Metazoa > Chordata > Mammalia > Chiroptera > Furipteridae > Furipterus > Furipterus horrens. The sequence goes on from NW_028327173.1 coordinate 53,447,605, forward strand.
TTATTGTCTATACTGATTTCTTTATTCCAACTTTATTATTGATAAAGCTGAAATAATATTTTAATTCTTACCTGGCATCTTATGTTCCTTCTTTTCCAACTTCATTCCAGAAACATAAATCAGGATGAAGATCTAAAGCCATGTTTAGTTACTTGGATTCTAAATAAAAATATTCCCATTACCAAATATAAGAGATGATATTCATGGCCATGAAGCAATTAAAATTCAATGTAAAAGATAAGGTTGCAGAAGCCTGGCATGTATGATTACATTTTCACAAAGGAAAACACTTATGTAAAATACACCTAGAACTAAAAATAAAAACTTAGATTAATCCCAGAAACTATTCCACTTCTTGCCCTCCTCCCTGTCCCCAAGCATATCCATTTTTCTAATTTCCACACTATAGATTAGTTTTTGTTATTGTTGTTTGTGTTTTGGTTTGTTTTGGCATGCATGTGGCATATTCTTTGGCATGTTATATTGAAGGTGCTCCATGGAAAGTGATGATTATATTAATATAAATAATCTCCCACACTTCTTTGGTTAAAGTTCAATAGATGCAAACTGATTACTTTGGGTGTTTTAGTTTGCAAAGCTTGCTCAGTTTTGCTAGGAAAAAAAAAGAAAAAAATACTTGAATAATGTCTTCAAATCCTAGAAGTACAACTTGGGGCCTATTTGCTTAAAAAGGATAGCATTATGTAAAAGGAAAACACCACATTTATGAAGTCCACATATAGACTCTGAGATGTTGGACAAATTACTTCATCTCTGACCTTCACTTTGTCATTTGTAAAACAAGTCTAATGATACAAAGACCACAAGATTGATATCAGAATTAAATAAGAAAATTCATACAAAATTTTCTTAATTACTTGACTAATTCAGAAAGATTTATTTGATCTTAAATGTTATTTGAATTATGTTGATGACTGCCATAAACTTTGTGATGCATATTGAGAGAATGGTTGAGGAATAAGTTGTGACTTCATATATGAAGTTGGTTGAATTTAAACATTTTTCTAAAATTTTAAATATTCTTCACTAGAAAAAAAATTTAAGTATATTTTATTGATTATATTGTTACAATAATTCAAATTTTTCCCCTTTACTCCCCTCCACCCAGCACCCCCCTCCCCAGCAATCACCCCCAAGTTTATGCCCATGGTTCATACATACAAGCTCTCCCACTTCACCCTTTCATATATTCTTCTTCTTTTTTAAAATAAATAAATGATTAATTAATTATTTTAACAATAAAAAATAACAATCTCTCCCTCTCAGATATTAAAACCCTTTATAGTCTTATAAAGGACAATGGGCAAAGGTCTCAAGCTTCTCTATCTGCTTCAAGCTGGACATGGTCATCGTCGTACCTACTCTTGGGTCCAGAAATCCCTAATAAGAGTGAGGGTGTGGAGGGGAGGGTGACCTTCCCACATGGGGAAAAATCGTGCAGACTCCAGGTCAGTTGGCTGTCCCCGGAGAATGGTGTGCTTGGTTTAACAGGCTGGCATCCTTGTTGTATTCTGGGGGCAACAGATTTGGCAAAAGGGTTAAAAGACATTATTAAATCCATAACCACTAGATGTCAAAAGCAGGTATTAATTTTTCAATGTTCTACATTAGGGACAAAAAAAGGGCTTCTTTGGAGGAAGGTGTGCCAGGCATATCTCACCTGTCCAAAACACTTTTGCCCATTATACTTAGTTTGGACTGGGTGAAATAGTTTAGATTTCCCCCCTCTCAGACCTCTGGGCCCTTTTGGTCCAAGCCTTTAGGATAGAAAAGAGAAACCAGTTTTAAAGTGAAGCCCACAGACCACCCCATCCTTCACCAACCCAGCTACTTAGTTCAGCCAAACCGTTGAGTCTCAGGAGGCAGCGATGCAGACAGGGTTAAATGAGGCCTATATGTACAGACAATCACTCAGGTAATGAGATCATAGGCTTATGCCTTTTGAAAACAGAAAACACATATTAATTTATGTAACATAACCCACAAACAAGTCTCTAAATCTGTAAGACTGGCTTATTGGAAAGACATCCAGTTGCAAGGCATTTGACATTCTTCTTGCCTGTAACTTAAATATCTTTGATGATACCACAGACATAGTTTAACTTTCAAATGAAAACATATTTTAAATGAAAAAAAAACTTTAAAGATGTTTAGTTTCACTACTTTATAGTCTACCACTGATCATTGTAATTTTCCTTGAATAATAATTTTTCTCCCTAAGATTACCCTCCTTGTCATTAAAGGGACTGCATTAAGTCCATTTTTAATTTATTCTGTTCTTTTAAATAACCACAACAAGAGCAGCAAATGATCACTTATGATCTTTAGTTCTGCTTTGCTGGAACTTACCCAAGGAACATTTAGGGTGACCCTCAGTCTGCCCTTCAGGGCACAGAAACTGAGCCACATACCTGCCATTCAGCCTTGCCTGTACACACTTGTCTTTTCCAAGTCCTTCTCGTTTTCCATTGTGCCTTAAGGTCCCTTCTAGTCATCTTTCAGGAAAACAACCTTCATTCCTTCCCTGGAAAGATTGCTGTGGACCACACAACCAACCATGGTACCAGGCCTTTTATTTCGTGGGCTTTTATTACCTTCGAAAGTCATTCCAAGTTCCTTAGGGCTTTTTGGTAACGACCAGAGCCCAAGCATGTCTCCTTTAGGCATGACATTTGTAGATGAGTGGATCAAAAAACTGTCATACATTTACACAATGGAGTACTATGTAGCAGAAAAGAAGAAGGAACTTCTACCATTTGCAACAACATGGTTGGAACTAGAGAGAATTATGCTTAGTGAAATAAACCAGGCAATGAAAGAAAAATGCCTTATACTGTTACCTATTACAGGAAACTAATGAACAAATGAGCAAAATTGAACCAGAGGTATGTAAACAAGGAGTAGACTAACAGTAACAAGGGGGGGGGGAGGAAGAGAAGGCAGTAAGAAGGGGAAGGGTCTAGTCAAAGAACATGTATAAATGACCCATGGACATGGGCAACTGAGTGGGGACTGAATGTGGGGGAAGGGAGGGACAGGGTGCAGGGAAGCAAGAGGGGGAAAAAAGTGAGACAACTGTAATGAAAAAACAAACAAAAAATTTTTAGTGGGGGAAAAAATGAAAATATGAAGAATGGAGATGCCAGTTCAGTGAATATTAGAAGGACAAGGATTTTCCTTCACACTGTATATTTTTCTCCCTATCTGATCCCTCCAGAGTTTGGCATTCTAAAGAAGTAAGTAATGATGTAAGTTTATTTGCATAAAACTAATAAGACCAGTTGTTAATAGAGGGTTTTTTTTTTACCAAGACGTTGACCGAAAAATTTTTTGATGTTAAACCATATACAAGACATTTTAAATGTATGTTCTCTTGGCTTCTGAAGTTTAAATTTTAAAAGAATAAGCAATTCTTTGGGTTTTTCATTTAAAGATTTGTCCTCTGAAGTCCTTTAATGAATATTATATTTATAGCCTCTGATGTCAGCACCTTTAAAATACAAGGCTTTTTAACTGTGTCTTTCATTTGTTGCATTAGAGATGTTCAGAAGACAAGCAGCTCAAAATAGCATGATTTGCATTCAGTGCAGAACCTGTATAGTTAAACTTTCAAGCCTTAATGAAAGGTCATAAAATCTTACAGTACTGACCAAATAGATTTCCTAGAACATTAAATCCCCCATGAATCCTCCTGTACCACTTTAAACACAAGTTAAAATTGAAAATCATAAATACTGAATGTTTTCTTCCCTAATGTAAGTTCACTATTATAACCTTGTCTGGCAGAGATGCTCCACTTAAAGGTCTGTAACATTTTCATTATCAGTTCCATCTCTGAGGGTTTGGTAATGCAGCTGTTTCTGTTTGTAATGGGCTGAAAATGCTTATACTGATTTTTCCTTTAAGTCAGCTGCTAGGGTAGCTCTTTTGGGTCTTAAGTTAAAACAAATAATTTTTTTTTAGTTTTCAATTGTCTTTTCCTCTATTGTCCAGTTAAAAATCAAATTCTGTAATAGGGCATATATTTTTATGATGACTTTTATCTAGAGCTGTAGGTTTCTTTTAAATGATGGACCACCTCATTGTGTGTATATATATGCATATAAATATATATGTATGAATGAATAATATTTTCTCAAAGTTCAAATTTTTTTATAGTAAGGAAACAAAAAACAAAAATTCCATTAGGTTCCATGAGAATACCTCCATAAATTAAGCTCTCTACTTGAGTGAGAAAAGTAGATTCCTAGTACTATAAAGTGAACTTGAAGCATACAAATGATTAAAATGTTCTAAATTATATTGAATTTCACAAAAGCAATGACTTCACTAGTTGATGAGAGTATGTAAGAAATACTTTTTGAAGGAAGTGAAGTGTTAATAATAATCAGTGTCACTCTGTATTCTATGCAGGTGTTTGCTAAAATGCATTCAGTTCAAGCAGTGACAGTGGGGCCCAGCCTGGTTCTTCTGTCTAGGAAATCTACATCACCACAACTGCTAAGATATTTTGAGGCATAGATCTGCTTGTTGACAAATATGTAACAGAAGAAAAGACATCCTGAATAGCACAGGCGAGGACTCACTGAATAGATGAATAGTCCCTGATTTCATCTCTAAAATTTTCCATGTTTGTGTAAAGATATCTGTTATCAGCTACAAGATCCATCATCCCATTTTCACTGGACCCTTAAGTTCTTAGAGTCATTTAATAGGGGACAGAGAATTATCTGACTTGCAGCCATTTAGAAGGTTTAATTGACCACTTGACATTCACCAAGCCATTACAGTCAGGCAATGGCCTGGCCTCACAAATACAGGGTGAAACTCATTATTCTAGGATATTACAGTATGTTCTCTAGTCATATCCCAATTCCATGCACTGCTATCACCATAGAATATACAGGGTAAGATATGTCATTCTTTATGGTGCCTTGTTCAAACATGATATCATGCTTTCACATTCTAAGATCTACAATAGCACAAAATAAGCCAGAATCAGAGACTTAGGACATCATACCACATCCCCCAAATTTCAAGTTATGTAGCTTTTACATATTATACAAGATGTACAAAATATTGTGTCCCTGTTTAATTAACCCAAGGAAATATTCTAACAGACCTAAGTGCACATGTTTTAATAATTTGGGAATAAAAGTATATAACAGCCTATTATATATAATAGAAAATAAATAAATGCTTATTTTAAACAATTCACTTTGAGAAGATAATGTCAGGTTTCTATCAGGGTTGACATGTAAGAGATCTACCATTTTCTGTGTAGTTTAATTACTGCAACTACATTTGAATACCTCATACACTTGCTATTACTCTTAGGCATTTACCAAAGCAGGTCTCCTTTCTGTGTACAAATATAATTGAACTTGCCTCAAAAATAAATAGCTCTTGTGCATCCAGTGGAAGACATTCTGTAATCTGATACCACTTGAAATCTTTTCCTTCATTTATCAAGTGAAAACTTAATTATTCTTTTTATTTTTTTTATTGAAATACTTGAAATTCTTAATAGATTTTGTCTTATCAAAGCAAAGGGAGTAGAAATTGGTACCGAGTCTGAAAAGAAGCAAATGGATTTATCAGGGGTTCTTTTAAGACTTTTATTTACTCACTGTGTAAGTGAGAAAGGTCTTCACCAGGTCCCTTTAATCCCATCTGTCTCCACAACTCAGTCATTAGGATGTTAACTCTCTGACCCTGCAGTCCACTCTGTAAGCTTAGATACTTATTTCACTCATTTTCTGTTACCAAGTTGCCTTCAGCCACTGCTTAGTGCTCTGAACAAGGGCATTGTTAACTGTTATTTTCTCTCTGAACTGGAAGTACCAGACATTTGTGATGAGTCATGCCTTTATCTTTACAGTAGTGATTTGCATTTTGGCTGGTTGATCAGCTAGTTTTGAGGGCCTGCTCTGCTCAGCCTTTATAAGTTGTGAGTGCGTGTGTGCATGGGTTATATTTGGCATAACTTCTTTTATAAGTGTAAGCCTATTCTAGGTAGGATATATAAAAAAAGTCAGATTTCACTGACCTTTCTCCTTTACTGTTTTTCTTTGCTTTTGTATTGCCTCACTACAGAGATCCAGAAGACTTCCCCTCCCGGGTACTAAGAATGTCTTCCTTTGCTAGGCTCTGCCTACTTTTGACCAGTAGACTTTTGTTCTGAACTTCTATTTCCTGTTCACCCTGTTGTGATCAAACCTGGTCTTACCTAGTGGAAAGAATTTAATGGATGCTTGGACAAAGAAAAACACACACACACACACACACACACACACACACACACACACAAACACACACACAGAAAGGAATACTACTCAGCCAAAAAAGAATAAAATACTGCCATTTGTAACAAAATGGATTGGTCTTGAATATATTATGCTAAGTGAAATAAATTAAATGGAAAAGGGAAAGAATCATATGACTTACTCATATGTGAAGTATAAAACAAAAAGTAACAAATGAACAAACAAAACAAACTCATAGACACAGAGAACAGTATGGTGGTTACCAGAAAGAAAGAGGGGTGGGGGCAGATGAAGAAGGAAAAGGGTGTCAAATATATGGTGACAAAAGAAGACTAAACTTTGGGGTATTGAGCACACAGTGTAATGTACAGATGACATATTACAGAATCATACCCTAGAAACTTGCATAATGTTATTAACCGATATTACCACAATAAATATAATTTTAAAATGTTGATGACACATAGTAAAAAATAAATATCAAAATACGTTTATTTTTTACTTAATTTATGTTGCCAAAAATAATGCTAAGAATTATACTCAGTAAAGAAAAAGACCTAAATATTCAAAGAATTAAGTGGGGGGGGGGGTATGCTAATTATTCAAGTAAACTATAGGTGATTTGTTTCCCTACATCTTCTTGGTAGATTTTTCTTCTCATCTGGTTTTTTACTCTGAATAACAACTGGTGATTAGATTGCATTCAAGGCAAACCAAATTTAGGAATTCAGAACTTTGAGCTTACTGATATACCACCCAAAATCACGTTAAATTATTCTTAGGGTAAGCATATCACAGTTTAAGAAACTTCTTTATTTCTAACATGAATTCCCAATCTTTCAGGAAAACCAAGAAACCCAGGAAAACATATTTAAAGAGGGCAGTAGATAGAGCCATAACCTGTGCAAACCTGAGATTGTATAGACAGATAAAGGAATATGAGACTGAATGAGTATGGATCTGAGGACTAATTGATTATTCACCATCTTCCAGAGCCTATAAGAGTAATGTATGAGTGGACTCTGAGTAAAAACACAAGAGTTATGTGTCACGTGACTATTAGAACATATCAGTTTAGACCATTAGCACTTCCAAGAATACTTGACTTTTCCTTTTATATGTGTGTGTGTGTGTGTGTTTTAAGATTTTATTTATTTATTTATTAAAAAAGGGGACGGGAGGGAGAAAGAGAGGGAGAGAAGCATCAATGTGAGAGAAACACCAGTCTGTTGCCTTTTGTATGTGCCCCATCTGGGAACCAAACCCACAACACAGGCATGTACCCTGATCTGGAATTGAAATGGCAACCTTTCACTTTGAGGGACTATGCCAACCAGATGAGCCACACCAGTCAAGAAGGAATAACTGAATTTTTAAGATGCAATTGCAAACATCTGCCAAAGGTATGTTGAACTGATGGACTTTGACAACTGTCAGTTTTTGAATCACATTTTATAGGCAAATTCTAAGTTACTATGGCGTGTGTTATCTTTAATCTCTATCACTGTGGCTCTGTGCAGCAGAACTACATAGTAAAACACAGACCTCTGGGACCCACCCATAAGGTTTATATATTACTCTGAAAGTCTGGGGCATTTACTGAGAGTTTGCTTTTCTAACAAGTTCCCAAGTGATGCCGTTGCTGCTTGGCTCATGAATTACACTTTCCATATTCGAAGATTCTGTTGTAAAGGACACATTTTTGTTTCTTTTCCATTTCAGTAAGTAAAATTACAGATTAGCTTAATTTCAGTTCAATTGAGAAAAAAGAAGGAAAGGACCATTCAAATAACTATGGTGATAGAATGGACTGAAAATAAATATCATCTCACCTAATTTTGAAATATTACTGACCATGATGTGATACTTATTGTATAATCACTCATCTTTACCTGAAAATCTCTGCTGACCTGAACAATATCTGTAGCCAGATTCTTCCACTAAGGTTTTCTCTTCTAGATACATAGAATTTGTGGTTCATGATTGCCCATAATTTTATTTTTTATGTTTACATAAGAGGATATCAACTTGACTTTCAATAAGTAGCAATTAAAGATATAAATAAGTATACAGCCACTTTCTGAAACAGGGAAGAATAGAAACATAACAATTATTGTTTATATATTACATTAGTGATTCACTATGCCTTTTGTTTATACCAGAGTTCTTTGTTCTGTTTATTTTAAGATGTCTTTATGTGTAAATCTGTAGTTTATTTTTTTTAAGATGTAGAAAACTAGTTATTTCAGAACACAATAATCAGACATATTTTGTCTTTGTTAAAAGCAATTAGTGCAAATTTCAACACAATAATAACTTTTTAATTATTCAGAAGCAAATTATAAAGTTTCTCGAAAAAATACATCTATCATATATATTCCCATATGTTTACAATTGTGGAGCTATTTTTTAGTTAATAGACAAATAAATAGTGAAAATAAGAGGAAAATAGTATGAGAAATGAATTTCAGCAATTTCTATGTAAACTTAATGATGGGTAAATAAATTTTCATTTTATTGGTTTTATCTACACCTTACATATAAGACATAACTATTTTACTGTGTTTAAATTTGTGATAAAAAATAAGAATAAAATTCATAAGGCCTCTGCTTTTGTGTTAAAGAATAAACCAAAATAGAGATTATTTTAAATATAAAAGATCTAAAGCTTTGAATTCTATTCCAGTGTTCTTATCATGCATATTAAGTTCTTTGTATTTTGAACTCACTAAATGACCTTGGGTAAGTCATTTGCTTGATTGATGCCTCCTTTTCTTTGTCTGAAAGGTTGGACTGGATGATGTTTATATTCTTCTCATGGATAACACACCAAGATTTTCTGATCTCCTTGCATATAAACTTGAGCAATTGTCATAAAGAGAAGCTGGAGAATTGGGCAAGAGCATAAAATCCTCCTTCTGTATATTTTTTACTATTATTAGGATAAGTTAACCCTGGCTGGTTTGGCTCAGTGGATTGAGCATCGGCCTGCGAGCTAAGTGTCGCTGGTTCGATCTTCCAGTCAGGGTACATCAGAGAAGGAAAACTCTGACTCCAAAAAACCTCCGCTGCCTTGCGGCATACCTCTTCAGGGGAAAGGCTAAGGGAGTAAACCCCGACAGAAAATCCGGAGCCGGAGTCCCTAAGGCGGTTTGACGTTGTAGTCAACACCGGCAACTCCTGCGGCGCACCTGAACCCAAGCTGTATCGACTCCGTCTTTCCCTTGGACCCTTCAGCTGCGAAGAGAGGGGGGGTCTGCTGCATGGGCAACAGCAGACCCTCCATATCACCCTGCCCAGACTCTGTAGCTTCAGCGTCACTGGAGAGGACACTCCAGCGTCATCGCAAGATGTCGATTCAACACGGGAGGAGACAGATACCATGTCACTCCCGAGTCGGACTGCACAGCCATTCTCGGCGGTGCAGACAGACTCTTAAGAAGCTACACCATCGTCTCTCGAGACGGACGGCTGCCGACGACGACGACGATGATTAGGATAAGTTCTTGCTTTCCTTTCTTTACATTCTAACTTCTAGAATGACTTCAAGCACCATATATTTCTTGTCACATTTCTATCTGTAGGCTCATATAGCAAGTTTCAGTGATTTTGTGTTGAGAGAGTGGGGAGTGAAGACATGAGAAGGAACTATAGGCCAAAATAAAACAATGGGAATTAGAATTAGAGCTCTGTTCTTTTCATGTGAGAGAACTGTCATATTAGGCTCCGCATTTTTCCAAGTATGGTCAATGGCCACGACAGTTTACATCATATTAAGATCTAAATGAACACTAGGTCTGTTTGAACTCTTCCAACTCTTTCCATTCAGAGCCAGACTGGGCCCCCATAATATCTGGTAGCACAAACACTGAAGCCTTCTTAAGCTGGTAATCTATTTTTTGAAAGAGTTCACTATAGGAAGTATACTTATTAAAATAGTTACATTGTTAAAACTTCAGATGAAATAGTGGGAATAAGTGTTCACTTTATTGTTTGTAAGTCTTTACTTTCAGATAAAAGTAATTATCACTATCTAGCAGTGCCTGGTCTGGGTCATTAACACAACATTAGAGACTTTAAGAAAAAAAAGTCATACTTGTTTAAAGTCTGAGAGGGAGGAATTGTTATTTTTTATTGTTAAAATAATTAATTATTTAAAAATAAAAAAAAAGAAGAAGAATATATAAAAGGGTGAAGAAGGAGAGCTTGTATGTATGACCCATGGACATGGACTTGGAGGGGGGATTGCTGGGGGAGGGGGGTGCTGGGCGGAGGGGAACAAAGGGGAAAAAATTGGAACTATTGTAACAATATAATCAATAAAATATACTTAAAAAATTATACTTGTTTAAATATAGAAAAAGTGACTTAATCAAGAAGAACATTATGTCAAGTTATTTACTGTCTCTTCTTCAAATTACCTTATAAACTAGAAAACTGTTAATATAAGTTACATATTTGAAATCAAATAAACACTTTTTATTTTCAGGTAATATTTTCATGAAAATAAATGTAATTAGAAGAAGAAAGAGAACTAACATTTTTTATATGTTCATTATACTCCGGGTACTCTGAGAGTTTTTTTTAGTAGAAAAGATACTATGATGACAAAATAAAAATTAAATTTGTGCCCTGAAGTAAGTTATTTTATGGTATTGCTTCAAATTTTTAAAACTTTTTGGAAAATTAATTTAATGAAGTATCTTTGTTCAACTCTTCAAAAATATATATAATATGATTAATATGAGTAGTGCTGATAAATTAGGTAGGTAGATAGACTAATAAATAGATAATGACGATAGATGATAGATAGATAGATAGATAAATTCAGAGAGAGAGATGGGGAGAGAGGGAGAAATCGAGAGAGAGTCTTTTCTCAGAATTGCCAGTTGATCCATACAGAGAAGTTTAAAACAGCCAGTGCTAGAAGATGGAAGAATTTAAATTTCACTCTGTGCTCAGATAATTCTTTCCCTTAGTTTACATTAGGCCTTCCATGGATGGGTGGAAGAATATTACCTTTTAATTAGACTGTAAGCTTGCTAAAAGAATGTTATTAATTTTATTGCTGTGCTTTGTTCATGTGTTTGAATTATCCAAGAAAAAGTGACATGGATTTGAGTGGAGGAGATAGGTGGGTCGCTATGAGTTTGGTAAATATCTCTCTTCCCCTGCTTGACATATGTCTTTATCCTATCTTTATCCTAATTGTGTTGTCCTACCTTTACCAATGATACAAATAAATTAACAATGTTCAGCATCTCAAACTTGATTTCACACTTCTTAGTGAGTTCATGAAATTTTCATGCTTCATCATTTACAGCTACTCACAAAAAGTATGTGTGAAATCACTGTGAAGGCAGAGAAGTCAAACATATAGTTGTAATAATTCATCTGTAAAAAGAAAAATCTGTATATGGTATTCAAGCACTGAGGGGACTTTTTTCATTTGACATTCAATTCCAACACTATAGAATTCTGCATCTGTCTAAAAAACAGGAAAATGAATATTATAGGGCTGCCAAAACAAGGTGACACTGTAATTATCAGGCGTTTTTAAACTTCCCTATATTTTTCATGTGCTGACAATGGCTTAAGCCATTGTCTTATAATCCTGTCTTATCCAGTTGAATTATTTTTCCCCATTTAACTAAGCTTTTTAGCAATGCTTTGTTAAGCTTCAGCTGAAAAGTAATTTTAAAACCTTATAATTTATCACTTTCTACATCTTTATATTCAACTTATTGACAAACACTAGGTATGCAACTGTAGACAGTTTTTTAAAAAAGGTATAATTGGTATGGTTATTTATGACTTTTCCTGTTATACAATTTGCATTCCTCTCAATGGAACAAACAATACAGAGACAGTAATTCCACTTTTCCATTGCTGTTATTAATATATCTATGAGAATCTTATCATACTTTAGATACATTTATTGAATACTGCTCTCAACGAGAAAAAATAAAAGCTTGATTATAATTATTAATATAAATTTTCTCCATTCAAGGTCTCAATTCATCAGGAACTAATCATGTTTCATTTTCTATTTTTTATTCTTTTTTTGGTCAACACATAACAGAGCAGCTGAGGTGTATGATAATCAAAGAATTGTTCATGGTTGAATAAATTTAATACTCTTACTCCACCACTACAGCATATTAAAAAGTCCCCTGTAATATTTAGCTTAACTGGTTAAGGAATGCTACTGGATTTCTGATATTACAGATTTGAATTAGAAGATAGATGAGGCAAGGAATTGCTTTATTTGCCTTTTATGTGACACTAAAATTGAATAGAAATAAGTTTATTTTTAAAAATAAATACTAATAAATTAATAAAGCTGTAATCCAACCTTGGCCATGCTAGTGGATAAATAAATATTAATTTTCTTTTTATAATGGATGCTACCATAAATAGCTTTAGATATTTGGAATTGTAAAATAATCCAATAGTTTGATACAAGGGAACATAGATGTTTATTTTTGCCACTCTCATTTAAAAAAACAACCACTTTTCAACAAATTCTAAATAGATTGGCTTTAGAGGTCTAATTAATATGACTTTTAGCAACACATTATCTTTCTCAATGCCTCTTTGTATAGTTATATAAATGCACATGCCATATTCATCTTTATTTCTTAATTCATCCTTCCAAAAAAATTAATATTCTCTCAGCACTTCTTGCTAGAGTTCTCTCAACTTTTATTGTCTTGTTAAAATTAAGAGAACTAAACACAAAAAACCACAACAACTCAGAAAGGAAATAGTTTATTCTTCTATATGTTAATTTCTTATAACTTTTATTCATATAGTTTACAATATCCTATTCTTCTTTCTGGATTAGAATTCTTTGGAATAAAGAAACTATGTATTTTACTTATTTGATTCCCTAGTGTTTAATATAACATAATGTATGGCACATAACAATCTAATAAATATTGGTCAAACTATAGACATAGATAAATTTTAAGGGTTGAGCATGACTTTCAGTGAGAAGACGTAGGTATAATCTATGGGAAAATAGAATGGCAATAAGCAATTGGTAGTTATACTTAATTAGTAAAGAAAAAGAAAACAAGTCAAAAATATGTTTGCCAATTGCCTTAACTTGGTAACCAAGGGTAAATTCTGAACTATAAACTGTATTAAACACAAATACACACATTTTCCCAATTAAGGGTAATACTATGTTCATAAAAATCTTAAGATAATATTACATTTGATATTTAAGAAACCTGGAGTAAAGTATAAGGTAAAGATAGTAAGCATGGGTTTTTAAATTCTGTAAACACTTCTGGTAGAATAATGTTACCATTCTAAATGAATACTGTAACCACAATTATTTGCGGGACCCAGTGGATACCATAATTTTATTCTTGTATCTAGAAATTAATCTGGATAGCTTACACATTCCTTAGGTAAATATAAAGGTTTCAAATAGCTTTTGAAATTTAGCCAGCAAGTGGTATTAAACTATATATTTAAATATTATATTTAATATCTTAATCTTAAAAAGACAATCAGTGAAAATGAAATTTAATACTGTGTAATCTTGTGCTGTTAATTTTACTGAGAATTTAGAAGTGAAGGCCAAAGTGTTTGTAATAGTTATCTGTCACCTCAGGAAAAGCTAATAAGATCATTCACGCTCTCCTGGGAGATAAGGACACATGAGAATGGATATAACATTGGTTCAAACCTGATTTTATTTCAATCTGGACGTTTAAGAATAGTTAAAAAGATGTACATATGCAACTGTAAATCATTTGATTCTTTATTTCTAATTAAACCTACCTGGTTGGATTAGTAATCCTTGAAATAGGGACAAGCTTAGTTCTGTGATTAATGAATCTTAACCATTTAATTGGTCCCCAGCATCTTGTTAATTATGCGGTTTTCCAAAAGATTATATCACTTTACTATGTGACAGACGGTCTTTCCCCTCAGTTTGGCCAGTTTTGTATTACTTTTTAAAGGACTCATTTTCCTATAGCTAAAAATCTTCAAGATATATCCACCTTTGTGTTCTCTATCCACAAAACCCCAGTGGAGTACTGGCATTATTGCACAATCACAGAATGGCCTTTTAAAAGTCTTAGTGTTCTCAGACTGCACCATTGAATGGAGAAAGTACAGGGTTAATGAATGGTTACAACTTTTGAATCAGGCTGAATGCAGTCTGTATCTTGGCTACCAGTTTGTTAACTGGTTGACTGGACAATTTGCAGATTTATCTTGCTTAGCCTCATTTTTCATATATCTAATGCAGATAAAAGTGGTTACCTCATATGTTTTTTTGTATAGACTAAGCAATACCAGAAAAATATCTGGCCCAGTATTATTATTTTATAGTCAATAATAGAGATAATAACAGCAAACAACTTGATGACCCACATTGTACTCTATTAGACAGTAGTTTGCTATAATTTCAACTGTACTTCTGCCAATGGTGAATTCCAAAGTCTCATTTCTTCACTCTGAGATGTGTCCAACTATAAGGAGAGGAGAATACTATCTCCCACTAGTATTTCTGAAACTTATTTTTTTTTATTTAACAAATATTTATATAATCGGTAATATGTAAGAGGTATCATAATAGGCACTTAAATATTACCCTATATAAATCTCATAAAGACTCTACTTCTCCCCATGTTACAAATGAGACATCTGCAGCACAGTGACATTTTATAACTTCCCTGATGTCAGCTAGTACCAGGGTGTAAGAGCATGGATTTTAATCAAGGCAGTCCTTGGTTTTAGAAAACTACAGGATCTGTTTCTCTCTCATATTGGGTGATGAGCACACAATGCAATATACTGACAATATGTCATAAAAATATAGACCTGAAGCTTATAAAATCTTGTTAACCAATGTCACCTCAATAAACTTAATAAAAAATAGAAAATGAATAAACAAAAATAAATAAAAATTAAAAAGTTAAAACTATAGGATCTGCTTCTCTTTTACATGGCTCTGCAGCACCAGGTTTTAATGAGGCTGCTTGCCCCCTACTTTCCTCCAGAATAGCTGATGGTGTTGCCAGCCCTTGACCTGCTGCTGCCCAGCTTTGCTCCCTTTCACAGTCACTGTTGCTGACAAGCCAGTAGTACTCTTTACAGCTGCTTCCAGCCTCCAGCTGCTTTGAAGAGAGACACCACTCTTTTAAACTTGGAACAAAGTAAAATTTTATCTTGTGGGTGTTAGCTAAGATAAACACTCTTATGTATAAATCTTGATGTTCTCTTGCCTTCATTTCCATTGGTCAGGTTCCTAAATTTTGGATTGATGGATTTGGGAAAATATACGGTTTCAATAGTAATAAATGCTGACAAATTATTTTTCTAAAAGGCAATGCCAAATGCAACCAATAATATATCAGAATGTCTATTTTACCATATAATAACTGAAAAATTGGAAGCTATCAATGTATTTGTTTTGTTTTGTTAGTTAGATTGGTTGAAAATTTGTATCTTATCACAGTTTTCAATAGCATTTATCATCTTAAGTTAATTGGATATTTTCTCTTTTATAAAGTAATATAGACATTAAAATGTGTCCTTTACTTATCAGTATGAAAAGAATTTGTTTGTGTACTCAATAAAAGAGGATTGGGAAAGGAACTTATAGTTAGAAAGAGTGTCTTTAGCAATCTCTGAATCCATCAGCTGGGATAGGCAAGGATCACATATGCATACAATGAAAGTAAAATCACTTCTCCCTACATGAGTAGATAGGAAACCAGAGCATGTGTACTACGGCATACTCTCAGGTCTTTCCTCCCATTCTTCAGAAATAAAGGGGTGCCTCCAGAAACCTACCCCTCCCTAGACTCTAATATTCTTTTCTAGTCATGATTACCCCCTATGGATCCTCTGGGACTACTGGCATTATGTGCTTTATCATTGCCCCTATCTGCTGCAAGAACTATCATGCTCCCAGGTCACCTGTCACTTAGCTCCAACTTTCTATGTTTTCCAAGCCTTACAAAAATCTTAAAATCTTTCCACTGGGCTCTGGGGAATTCATGGTTTGTTATCGCTAAAATCTGCCATATCTTCAAACTGTTACTGAAAATTCCCATCATTGTCTTGCTCTTGAAGAAAATTAACTCTGCAGTAGGGACAAAGTGTCCTCTGCACCCTCTCAGGTGAGGTGGATTTTTCTATTTCCCTCAGCCATTTTCTCTAGGATGAGAGGAGGTATCTGTCTTTGATATGCATTTTGACTTCCACACTAGTCTTTCATAACACACTCTAGCTTTATATATCATGTCATTCTATGATAGCATCCACTACCCTTTATATTATGCGCCATCCATTGACTCCCCAGCTCCATTTCCTCTATATTCTCAATGATGTTATCTACTTATTCAGTCACTTTTTCTTAGACTCTCCCATCTGAATCTTTAACAATTTCAACATAAATGCAAGTGTTCCATCAACTTCTTAGACTTTTGATTCTTGGAAGTTCTGCTCCCATTTGGCAAACGTAATTTGACAGATTCCCTCTTGGTGACCACTGCCTTAACACCAGCTTACTTCTACCTTATACTTGATATAACCTGTTAAACCTCCAATCTATTGGCCACACTGCATTTTCATTGTTCATAACTCCTTTAATATATCCACATACTTCCTTAACCAGATTAAATTCTGTAGTTAATCTTTGTACTCATTGTTTGAATAGTGTTTCAATTTTCTTGAACACATCTTTCATTTCTTTGAAACTTCTTGATAACAAAGAATCATGGACATAGTTAAATTCAAATCTCTGCTTACTCAGTCTTTGTCTTTTTTAGCTGATGACATTGCTTTCTACTGAACTGAGACGCTGAATTAATTCATCTACAACCACATATAACCAAATACCAGCCTCTGCAGCCAAAAACTTTACCTCCATTCCTCTTTTCATAAGTCAGGGTTTCTCAACGCTGGCACTACTGAAATTTTGAAGTGGATAATACTTCACTATGGAAGCTGCCCTGTCCAATATAGGATGTTTAGCAGCATCTCTGGTCTCTACCCATTAAATGTACATAGAAACCCCTTTCCCAGTTGTGAGCATCAAAAAGTCTCCAGAAATTGCCAAATGTTTTCTGGTAGGGGTGAGTAGATAAGCAAATAATCTCACTTTTTGTGAATGATGTTCCTTTTAGGGATTCACTACCACAGATGAATTCTTCGTAGCCCTATCTAAAGCCAGTTCCTCCCCTGGTTTTCTCGTCCCTTTATATCTATTTAAGAACATGGCTTGAAAACTTATATCTCCCTTGTCTCTCCTATATCATTTGTTTTTCACTCTCATTTATAAACATGCAAACATGTGCTTATTTCTTCCATTTGAAAAATAAATTAAAAGAAGTAAAAGGGAAAAATATTCTTATGATCCCAATTTTCTTTCCATGTATTTGTCTATTTTTCTTTTTCACCCCTTCATTTTGGAGCTATCAAAAGAGAAGAAAATCATAGATAAACACATAGTAAAGTTTGTGTAAAGAGTGCAACTTTTCAGGAGAACTGGATAGCAGAATAAAAGTAAAATTTATTTTTCAAAATTTATACCATCAATAATTTTATTTGGATAACATTTGGGTCAGTTGTAATATAAAAGTAGATTTTCTAGTTCTCAAAAAAGAAAAAACATAGACAAACAAAAAACAAATAATTTCAGTTTGTCATGGTTTACTTCAGCATGGCTTTCCTCAGATGTCCTTATTGTTCATGGCTATCTCAGAATGCGAAACTTGCAGGAATTGAAATTTCTCCATTATGTGTGGCGTGGTAACTTAGTCAAATGTCTAAGGCTAGGGAAAAGCTGTCAGATTTTCTTTCTTAAAAGAAAAAATTCTGAAGAGTTGTCTGTACTCACTGCGTCTAATTCTTATTCTTTCTTAGACCCATTGCAATCTGGCTTTTGTTCCCACCAATCCCCGTAACCTGCTTTTGTTATGGTCACTGATGACATCCACATGGGTAAATTCAATTGTCAGTCCTCTTCTTGCTACATTTGTTATCAACATTGAGCACAGTCGATCCCTGTAATGTGTTCTCTTTTCATGGTTTCCCACATTCTGTTTTATTTACTACATATTTTCCCCCACTTCATTGGTTGTTCTCTGTCAGACTCCTTTATGGGCTTTTCATCTTATCTGTGAACCTTAAATATTGAAATATACCAGAGATTACTACTTATTGTTTCTTTTATTTATTTATTTATTTACTGTTGTTCTATTACAGTTGTGCCATTTTATCCCCCATTGCTCTCCTTTACCCCACTCACCCGCACCCCTCTCCCACAGTCAATCCCCACCCTGTTTTCCATACTCATTATTTTGGTGATCTCAAATGTTAATTTTAATTTCAGCCATCAATCCATTTCTCTAACATAGCTCTCTCAAAAATTTAAATTGCTTTCTTGACACCTCTGCTTGAACACCTAATACATTTTAAGATTTTATTAACTTTTTACAGATGGGGAAGGGAGGGAGAGAAACATCAAGGTGTGAGAAAGAAATACATTGATCTGTTACCTCTCACATGATCCCAACTGGGAACCTGACCTGCAATCCAGGCATGTGCCCTGACTGGGAATCAAAACAGTGGCCTTCTGGTTCATAGACTGACACTTAATCTACTGAGCCACATGAACCAAGGCCATTTCTTGAAGTTATTATGCTCAAAGTCAAACTTTTGATTTTTAACCACTCTACCTATAGTCGTTCCAATCTCTGTTATTGGCATCACTGTTCTTCCAGTTATTCAGGATCAAAAATGGAGTCATCCTTAACACCTCTCTATCTAATAAATCAAACGCAGCTCTCAAAATCTTTCCAGAAACCAGGCGCCTTTCTACTTCTACTACTACTGTCACTGGATTGAACCAGCATAAGCATAATTATTCACTTGGATTGTATCAGTAGTCACCTATCAAATTGTGGTAGATGACATTATTATTTCTAATTATCTACAAATTTATTGTCATTCCCTTCAAGAGTATTATTCAGACCTGCCCATTTCCATGTGACTTGTAGTCAAATCAGCTTCATGGTGTGCGACCTCACTTGGTTTTGTGTTCTGCTATTACCATCTTGAAATGTCTAGTGATTTCAAAACAAAGAGTTTCCACATTTTAATTTTTCATTGGGGTCTCCAAATTATGTAACCAAGAATGCTTTCAGTGCCATTATTTGGGGAGAAACATTGACTAATGAAATGCATGGGATGTCAGGTGGCGTTTCCAGGAGAAGATTAAAGAGCTGTTTTGTGGTTCCATGAGAATGGCATGTCCCAGATATGAGCTATTTCTTTTCCTGGTTTCTGAAATGAACAAGACTTAGAGAACAGAGCCATAGCTGACCCTAGCCAACATATAACGTGAATAAAAATAAATATATCTTGTATAAACACTGAAAATTGAGGGTTTTGTTATCTTAAACTAGTGAAAACTAATATACAGATTTATCTGCTTCCTTACCTTGCCTCACTACGATATATTCTAAACCAATAGTCAAAATGACCCTTGAAACAATGTGGTTAAATCATATCATTGCTCTGCTCAAAACAATGCAACGATTGGCTGTTTCACTGTAATGAAAATTTGAAGTCCTTGCACTGGCAAGTTTAATTTTCTTTCTCACTGTTCATTTCTTTGACCTCATCTCTTGCTATGCTCCTATACTTTTACTGTACCATAAATGTATTATTCTCCTTGCTGTTTCTTGAATATGCCAGGCACGCCTCAGATGTAGACCTTTTCTATAGCAATCACATTTTTAGAATCTTCTTCCTTCAGATATCTGCCTTGTTAACTTAGCTCCAATCTTTCTTTTCCAAAGAGGCAAATTTTGACCACTCTAAATTAGATAATACACACTCCTCAGCAAGTTTGACCCTCCATTTTTCTTCTACTTTTCAATTTAATTATTTATTATATATTTTTATTTATTCTCTCTCTTCTCCTATGAGAACATAAGCTTCATAGGGAAAGAGGTGTTTGTTTCCACCAAAATTTTACAAGTTTCCAAAATGCCATGTAAAACAGAGTTGATGTTCCAAAATTATTTATTGAATATTTAGATTGAAAGAAGTCTATGTATGAATACATTATTTTAAATAATTTCTTCTCATATATCTTTAAGTCTCTTGCTCCTCTCTTATCTCCTCATATTCCTTTGACAAAATACTAACTTTAATTAATGAGTACACTCTGACTGTTCAGTGACTGTACATAGTAGCTGAACATTGCTGGAGTAAACCAGACAAATATGCTGAGTTGTCCCACTTTACCGTTAGGATCTCCAACCCTTACTGGGCCCTTCATTTTCCTTAATTCTACCTGGTAGTCATACTAAATTTCTCCGTCTTTTGCTTTTTGTAAAAATCCAACTACCTATCTTTTGTTCTAAGCTGTCAGGTAGTCTTGCTCTGAGAAATCACCTGGAGACCACTGTAGGATTAGACAGTGGGTTTACTGAGGAAAAAGGGGGTGGCGAGAAGAGGCCAATCCCTGACCTACTTGAGGGCTCATGGGAGCAGGGGGAGTGGGAATGGGGAAGGAGGGGGGAGGGAGGCGATGTGGAGACTCCTGGTCACCTCATGGGCCCATAGGAATTGCCTGCCTGGGCTTCTGCAGGCACCCTTTTTATACTGCCAAACACATTTCAATGAGGGTGAGTTTGCTTATCAACATTTTCAGTAGGTTATATATATATATATATATATATCTTTTTGTTTTCCCCTCACCAGGTTAGTTAACATATTGGACTAGGTCCGTTAACATTTCCTCTGGGAACAAGTTAAATCTATTAGCATTTCTTGTGGGAGGGGCTAGTTAGGACCAGGTATATTTGCATATGGTTTATTTGCATATGTCAAAAGTCCAGGTGGGCATTCTAGCTGCCTCCATGTTCTGACATAAGCCTTACTTAAATTTTTTACTTTCAAATTCCATGATAAAATAGAAACTCTGAGAACTTCTTCAAGCTCCCATGATTATAAACATTGAAAATCCTACACATTTGCTCACATACTGTGCCATTCTTTATGTTGGATAATCTCTCCACACTCACACTGAGGGACAACCTTTTCATATTTTCAGTTATGTGATGGAAATGAGATTTCCTTGATTCTTCAAGAGTTAAAAAATAAATAAACATAAAAATAAAAAAAGGATTTATATGAGATATCCAAAGTAGTCAAAACCCTTTATTTTTCTAAAACTTGCAAGTTAGAAGTCAATTAACTTTGTAAAGTGTACACAGCTTATATAGTATAATCAATCTTTCATTTTTTTTTAACTTTGTTTTTAGGGGAGTGTTTTATGATTCCTTAAACCTAGGTTGAGAATAAACATCTGCCATATTACCCCACATTTAACTTTGTTATTTACCTTCTCACTCTATATTTAATCACTTATTTAATAAACTGTAAATTCCTCAAGAGCAACAAAGATATCTTTTCTTATTTCACAATTAAATTCCCAGATTTTATTAAAATTTTATTTTTACCACCATGGGTCCTCCTCCAGTTTCTTTAATTCTACTTCCATTATTAATAACAACTCGCTTTTATTTATCACTCAGTACTACACCAACACCATGCTGACTTTCGTACATATTTACTTGTTTCCACATCACAATAGGTCTTGTAAAATCATTACATTTATTCATTTTACAGTGAATCTATGGGTTTATCTTTTAGTCATTACCTACTATAGTCCTTAGTGTCTTACCAAAGTGTTCTAGTGCATGCTGAAATAATTAATTGGCCTATTTTCTCTATTAGAGTTCAATAACTTTTCTCTAAATGGACCAAAGGGCCAGGTAACCAGGAAATTTTCCTAGAGACAGAAACATCCAAAGTGCTTTTAAGGCCTTATTTCAAAAAAAAAAAAAAAAAAAAAAAAAGAAGAAGGAATAGTTTTTATTACTCCTCTCTTAGAGGAACCAAAATATACTCAAACTTTTCCATTTTCTTTTGAAAACAGATTTACCTTTTTTCCCCTTCTTCTTATCTTTTTTCCTCAGCTACTAACCTCTAAAAAAATAATTTAGGGCATCATAGCATATAAAAATATACTCAGTAAATAAAAGTGCTACTTTAGAACCTTCTGAAGATGGCAGAGGAGTGAGGGGAGGCTGCGCTCTCAGGCTCCCGAGACCCGTCTGTAGTTTGGACTAATTGCAGACAGAACATCTCAGTGAGCAGCTGGACACTGGCAGGAGTCGAGCCTTAGCACTGCTGGATTAGAGAAAAACCATCTGGGAACAACCTGTTTAGTGAGGATAGCGGAGGAAAAAGGGAGCAAACGGGATTCCTGACTGGGGTGGCTGCCCAAGCTGTGGCTGGAAGGACACAAAGGCTTTTTGGTAACCACAGGCTTCCCCAGAAAGGAGTCAGGAAGAGAGCGGATCTCTGCCCGTACTGCTGTGCAAGTGAGAACATAATTTTCCTTTATATTTTTCTCTTGTGGACTGCGGAGAGGGGTGGAAAGTTTGGGGGTGATAGGACATTCTTGAGGATCGCAGGCTCAGAGGCACACTCGTCCACTCTCCATCCCTCCCCTTGGGTCGCTAGAGTGAGCATAGGGAAGTGCCCTCATTCACTGGCCCAGGTGTGTGGAGCCGTGCATCCAGGTGCCCCTCTGACACGCCCCAACAGGCATAAGATCAGCGCCCCAGTGGGCACAGGGAGGGCCCACTGGACATGCAGAAGACCATACGCAGACACTCCTGGCCAGCTCCAGTGGGCACCAGGCTGGAGCGCAGACCACTTGCTCAGGCTCTGCTTATACCCATCCCAGCACATATGGGAACCGTGGGCAGCTGTTGCACGGGAACAGTGGGCAGCAGATACTCACAGATGCTCACTTCCACTGTTCACAAGTGTCTGGGGCCCCATCCTAAGAGGCGAGAGACCAACTCAGGGAGCGCGCTCGGCAGGACTGAGGCTAGCTCTCGGGCTGCCTTGCGCACGCATGGGCGCACGCAGAAAGGCACCTCGGCTAGCTCCAACAGGCGCCAAAGGAACACACTGTGCTGGCCACCGCTTGCGCACACCACTGCTGCAAAGAACAGGAACCTCTGACCCACCTCATTAGACCAGCTGTGGACACAGTAAAAGAAGACGACACACAAAGGCTGAACTGAGTAAAAACATTCTTTTTTTTTTCTCCTTCCATAAAGAGAGGGAAGGAGAAAGAAGAAGAAGAAGAAAAAAAAACCTAAAACTATATCTCTAATATGTTTTATACAATCTCTCATTCTCATCCTTTCTCTTTAATTGTTGTTTATTTTTTTGTATGTCTAGTTTAGCCTCCCTTTCACTCTAAATAAATAGAATATAACTACTATATAAATCCAATACTATACAATCCCACTTTCTTACTATATTCTGCATTCTTCCCTTCTTTTCTTCTATTGTTATTAACATACAATGTAAATATTACCTACTGTCTTGCACAGTCTCAACTATTATTAATCTATCATCCCTGCTCTCAAAAATTATATTTTTCCTCCTTAGAAAAAACTCTTACCTATTCTTCCTATAGTATAAAAGCTCTAATCTCTCTACATTTATATTAATACTGGCTCATTGGCTACGATAGCGGGATACAGGGTGGGGGATGTTTTTGAGGATGTGGGTCTCCTGCCTGGGCTGTGTGTTTATGTCTTTAATAGCATCTCCACAAAATGACTCAAGACAAAGTGGATAGAGTGACTCTCAATCAACTAGCCAGAAGGAAGATTCTACCAAAGAGCATCTGAAATATTACCAGATAGCAAAAACAAATGACATAAAGGGTAACCCAAGAACGTCAGGCTCAGGAGATCAAAGAGACTGCACCACTGAAATCTCAGATATTCTATAAAGAATCTCATACCACAAAAGTGGGAAGTCAAAGCAGACAAACCCAAAAAACAAACATAAACAAGAAGAATCCAACATGGTAAGATGCAGAAATAACCTCTCAATGAAAAGAAAAGAGGAATCCCCAGAAAGAGAGGTAGATGGAATAGACATGGCCCAAATGTCAGACACAGAATTCATAACAATGGTGGTGAAGAAGCTCAATATACTCGACAACCTTAAAAACAACTATGACGACCTCCAAGGAAGTTACCAACAGCTCCAAGAAAATTACAGGGAACTTGCAGAGAACTACACCAGCATAAAAAAGACATAGAAACTATCAACAAGAACCAGGAAGAAATGAAGAATGCAATCTCTGAACTGAAGAACACAGTAGAATCAGTCAAAAGCAGACTAAACGAAGCAGATTGGATTAGTGAGTTAGAAGATAATGTAGAGAAAAACTCCCAGACAATACAGCAAAATGAAAAAAGATTGAAAAAGTATGAACAAGATGTAAGGAAATTACAAGATAGCATATGGAAAAACAATATCAGAATAATTGGAATTAAAGACATATCAGAAGAACAAGGAATAGAAAAACTGATAGAAGAAATAGTGACAGAAAATTTTCCCAACCTGATGAGAGAAAAAGTTATACAAGTTCAGGAAGCACAGAGAGTTTCAATGAAGAGGAACCCCCCAAAACCCACTCCAAGGCACATCATAATTAAAATGGCAACATTCCAAGACAAAGAGAGAATCCTAAAAGCAGCAAGAGAAAAACAACAAATAGCATACTAGGGAGCTCCGATAAGGCTATCGACTGATTTCTCAACAGAAACACTACAAGCCAGAAGGGAATGGGAAAAAATATTCCAAGCAATGAAAAACAAAGGCCTACAACCAAGAATACTCTACCCAGCAATGCTCTCATTCAAAATGGAAGGTGAAATAAGGAGTTTCTCAAACAAAGGAAGACTAAAAGAATACATCTCCACCAAACCAGCATTGCAAGAGATGCTAAAGGGAATGTTCTAAGAAAAAAAACAGAGGAAAAAAAAAAGAGGAGAGGAACAGAGGTATAAAGGGAAATGAATAAATACACATCAATAATAACCTTAAATGTAAATGGATTAAATGGTCCAATTAAAAGACATAGGGTAATGGAATGCATAAGAAAACAGGACCCACATATTTGCTGTCTACAAGAAACACACCTCAAAACAAAAAATTTACATAGACTGAAAGTAAAGGGATATAAAAAAATATTCCAAGCAAATGGACCTGAAAGAAAGCCGGGGAAGCAGTCCTCATATCAGACAAAATGGTTTTCAAAGCAAGGGCAATAAAAAGAGACAAGGACATTTCATAATACTTAAAAGAACAATCCATCAAGAAGATATAACACTGACAAACATATATGCACCCAACATAGGAGCACCAAAATACATAAAGCAAATACTAGAAGACCACACAAAGGATATTAACAACAACACTCATAGTAGGGGACTTCAACACTCCATTATCAACAATAGACAGATCATCGAAACAAAGAAACACCAAGAATATACAGGCACTGAACAACACACTAAACCACATGGACTTAACTGATATATATAGAACTTTTCACCCCAAAGAAGCAAAATATACATTATTTTCAAATGCACATGGGACATTTTCAAAGATAGACCACATGATAGGACACAAAACAAGCCTCAACAAATTCAAGAAAACTGAAATCATATCAAGCATCTTTTCAGACCACAATGCCTTGAAACTAAAAATCAACCTCAGAGAAAAAAATCAAAGACATTCAAACTCATGGAGAATGAATAACAGGCTATTAAATAATGAATGGGTTAACAATGACATCAAAGAAGAAATCAAGATATTTCTAGAAACTAATGATAATGAACACACAACAGCCCAAAACCTATGGGACACAGCAAAAGCAGTCCTAAGAGGGAAGTTCATAGCAATACAGGCATATCTGAAAAGGATAGAAGAATCTCAAATAAAAAATCTAACCCTAAAGTTACAAGAACTAGAACAACAACAAACAAAGCCTAGGGCAAGAAGAAGGAAGAGACTCATCAAGATCAGAGCAGAATTAAATGACATAGAAACTAAACAAACAATCCAAAAAAAATCAACGAAACTAGGAGCTGGTTCTTTGAAAAAATAAACAAAATCGACAAGCCTCTAGCCAGGCTCATCAAGAAAAAAAGAGAGAAGACCCAAATAAACAAAATCAGAAATGAAAGAGGAGAAATCACGACTGATATCACAGAAATACAAACGATAGTAAGAAATTACTACAGACAACTGTATGGCAAGAAATTTGACAACCTAGAAGAAACGGACAAATTTCTAGAAACATATAACCTTCCAAAACTGAATCAAGAAGAAGTAGAAAGTCTCAACAGACCAATAACAAAGAAGGAAATTGAAACAGTAATCAAAAATCTCCCTGCACACAAAAGCCCTGGACCAGATGGCTTCACAGGCAAATTTTACAAAACATTTAGGGAAGAACTAATTCCTACCCTCCTCAAACTATTCAAAAAATCCAAGAAGGGGGAAAAATCCCAAACTCTTTCTATGAAGCCAGTATTACCCTAATCCCAAAACCAGGTCAAGACACAACAAAGAAAAAAAATTACAGGCCAATATTATTGATGAAAATAGATGCTAAAATTATTAATAAAATATTGGCAAACAGGATCCAGCAATACATCAAAAAGGTCATACACCACGATCAAGTGGGATTAATCCCAGGGATGCAAGGATGGTTTAATATTCGCAAATCAATAAATATAATACATCACCTAAACAAAATAAAAGACAAAAATCACATGATCATATTAATAGATACAGAAAAAGCATTTGATAAAGTACAATACCCATTTATGATGAAAACACTCAGCAAAATGGGAATAGAGGGAGCATACCTTAACATAATTAAGATTATGTATGAGAAGCCTGAAGCCAACATCATACTCAATGGACAAAAACTGAAAGCATTCCCTCTGAAATCAGGAACTAGACAAGGCTGTTCACTCTCTCCACTCCTAATCAATATAGTGTTGGAAGTCCTAGCCACGGCAATCAGACAAGAAAAAGAAATAAAAGGCATCCAAATTGGGAAGTAAGAAGTAAAACTATCATTATATGCAGATGACATGATAGCATACCTAGAAAACCCTATAAACTCCACTAAAAGACTTCTAGATATAATAAGTGAATTTGGCAAAATAGCCGGGTACAAAATAAATATACAGAAATCTAAGGCATTTCTGTACACCAATAATAAAATACCAGAGACACAGACAAAAAAGAAAATACCATTTACTATAGCAACAACAAAAATAAAGTACCTAGGAGTAAACTTAACCAAAGAGATAAAAGACCTGTACTCTGAAAATTATGTAACATTGAAGAAAGAAATTAAGGAAGATACAAATAAATGGAAGCAAATATCGTGTTCTTGGATGTGAAGAATCAACATCATCAAAATGGCCATACTACTCAAAGCAATTTACAGATTCAATGCAATTCCTATTAAAATACCAATGACATATTTCACAGACCTAGAACAATTGCTCCATAAATTCATATGGGACCAAATAAGGCCCCAAATATCAAAAACAGTCTAGAGACAAAATAACACAGCAGGAGGAATCACAACACCAGATATCAAACAATACTACAAAGCCACTGTAATCAAAACAGTCTGGTACTAGCATAAGAACAGACATATAGATCAGTGGAACAGAATAGAGACTCCAGAAATAAACCCAGACCTCTATGGTCAACTAATATTTGATAAAGAAGGAAGGAACATAAAATGGAGTGAGAAGAGTCTCACTGGTGCTGGGAGAACTAGACAAGGACTTGCAAAAAAATGAAACTAGACCACCAACTTACACCACACATGAGAATAGACTCGAGATGGATCAAAGACTTAAATGTAAGTCATGACACCATAAAAGTCCTAGAGGAAAACATAGGCAGGAAAATTTCAGATGTCTCACATAACAATATCTTCACAGATACATCTCCTAAGGCAAGAAAAATAAAGAAAAAATAAACAAATGGGACTACATCAAACTAAAGAGTTTCTGCTCAGCAAAAGAAAACATCAGCAAGATGAAAAGGAAACCAACCATATGGGAAAACATTTTTGCCAATGACATCACAGACAGGGGACTGATTTCCAAAATATATAAAGAGCTGATACGACTCAACATCAAGAAAACAAACAACTCAATTAAAAAATGGGCAAAGGACCTGAACAAACACTTCTCCGAAGAGGACATACAGAAGGTCCATAGACACATGAAAAAATGCTCAACATCATTAGCCATCAGGGAAATGCAAATAAAAACCACAATGAGATACCATTTTACACCAGTCAGAATGGCCATCATCAACAAATTAACAAACAACAAGTGCTGGCGAGGATGTGGAGAAATGAGAAGCCTCCTGCACTGTTGGTGGGAATGCAGACTGGTGCAGCCACTATGGAAAACAGTATGGAATTACCTAAAAAAACTAAAAATGGAACTGCCTTTTGAACCAGCAATTCCACTGCTAGGACTATACCTGAAAAATCCTAAAACACTAATTCAGAAGAACTTATGCACCCCTATGTTCATAGCAGCACTGTTTACAATAGCTAAGTGCTGGAAACAGCCTAAATGCCCATCTGTAGATGAGTGGATCAAAAAACTGTGGTACATTTACACAATGGAATACTATGTAGCAGAAAGAAAGAAGGAACTCCTGCCATTTGGCACAACATGGATGGAACTAGAGAGAATTATGCTTAGTGAAACAAGCCAGGCAAAGAAAGAAAAATACCATATTATATCACCTAATACAGGAAACTAAAGAACTACACAAACAAACTAAATAGGACAAAGAGCAGAATAGCAGTCAATAGGGAGGTGGGGGGGAGGGAGAGAAGAGTGATAAGTAAGGGAAGGGTTTAGTCAAAGAACGTGTCTAAATGACTCATTGACATGGACAACGGGAGGGGATATGACTGTGGGAGAAGGGGTGGGTTGGGCCAGGGAGAGAAATGGGGGGAAAATGGGACAACTGTAATTGAAAATCCAAAAAAAATAAAAAATAAAAAAAGAAAAGAAGTAACTTTTATAAAAGAGGTGTTAAAGGGACAGGGCTATAAGTTTCTACTACATGTAGCTAAGAAAATAAATGAAAGCATGAGAATTTTAAAAAAAGTGCTACTTTATTCTTTTGAATTGTAGTTCATAGGATTGGTAATGGGGGCAAATATGGTTTAATTATTCCTAAGAATGGATTAAAATATGTAAAAGATTAGCATTAATTAATAACAATATAATTAAAACAGAAATATGAAATTGCTTTCCAAAATTTGATACTCATAGGCTTTTCCTTTATATTGTACTTTTTATATGCTGAGAAATTTGTGACTTCTCACTGTATAATGCTAAATAAAAGTTGAGCTTTAAATTTAAACTTTAACTTGTATTTCTAAGTGTTTGGAAAGTTTATGGAATATTAATGAGAAGAAATAAAAAATTTAATATTCACAATATTCTGCATTTTTTCCTCTTTTTCTCTCCAGAAACAAGTGAGCTAAAATATTAAACATATATTTGGATAAGGTACACACACACACATAAGTGTATCTCACTCTATATGAATAGCACTAATTAGGTACAGGTATGAGTACATTTTTCTGATGGGTAAGAAAAGACAAAAGCCATTTCATATAGCAAAATTCTTTTTTTAAATCTTCAGTATAATCTCAGAAATTCTTGCTCCATCAGCTGTTAACTGGCGTTTAAATTGTCACACTTAGAATTCTATGAACTTCAGCATCTTACTTAATTTTGCAACCACTGCTGTTGACCCAGAAATGTTTGCTTAGGTGACTTCTTATACAGTGTTCAAATTGCACTGAGTAAGCTCTGGAAATATATGATGTTGGAGTTCAGTGTTCTATAATTAAATATAAGACTTTAAGTAAATTATACTTTTGAATGTAAAGGAAATATATGACTTAAATAGAACTTAAAAGATTGGTTTAATTTATAATAATATCATGGGACTTTTAGACTTGAAGGGACCTGAGGAATCAGTCAACCCGAACTTATTATTTTACATATGTATATTGTCAAAAACACTAAGGGAAAGTGTTTTTACGAGGACCCACAACTAAACTTAGTCTGGTCTAAACACGTGTCCTGGACATGAAGCAATATCAGTTAATTAACATGGACAATGAAGCTCAGTTAGGTTCAAATTTCTAGCTCTGACACTTACTTGACCTCTGGCAATTACAAGTTTAATTATAAGCCTCAGTTATTCATCTGTAAAATGTATGCTAAACCTGCACTCATCCACCATGAGATACAGATGAGATAATACATGTAAATACTCGACACAGTGACAGACACATGATAAACACTCAGAGAATGTTTGTGATTTTAGAGAAACTTATTGGTTCTATTTGTCCAATAAATATTTCATATTTACTTATTCTGGTTGTCAGTGTCTATACCCAGGAATATTAAGGGCAGACAAAGATATGATTATTTAAGAAGGTAAAAGTTCATAGTTCTTTATTGGTTTAATTATAAAACAAAAAATAAGCAGTGTTATTATATTTTACATACATCTGCTTATGGATTAAAAGAACAGTTTGCTTTTCTTTGGACAAGACCTAATTCTCTATGCACCTTTATCATTTGCTATGAAAAACTTTAAAACCCTTCATTCCAGGAATGTATAAGTAGTTGTGAATGCTGACCATTAATTATTAAAGTCATAGGTGTAGCTTTTGAAAACTGACAGTGATCTAGTTTAAAATGAGAGATTAAACAATAAATTTCAGACATGCCTTTTTGCACCTTTAGGTTATTAAAAGGAAGGAAATCTGTAATGAACTGTGCAGTTTCTGACCCTGATACTGATATTGAACTGACAATTACAAAAGGCAGCTTGAGGGGATAAAGTGATGCATTGACATGGAAACTAGGGCATCTGTTCTGCCTCTGGTACCTATACTATTTAAGTAAATATCAGGGGTTTAACAGTTTGATACATACTCATGGCCCAGAACCCTCCAATTATACCATGTGTCATGACATTGATGCAAATGTTATCCTCAGCTGTTTGAGAGAAAAAAAAAGTTTAAAAATACACTATTGTGGCAGTGCATTAACCTGCTCTCAGCTGCTCAGCAAGAGACAATATAAGTGTGCTTCAGTTAAAGGATGACACAAACCTTTGCCTTTGAGTGAAAAGAGCTATTAAGTTAAACATGGTGCTTAAAAAGGATATTTATTGTTGGTCTGAATACTATTGCTATGCCATCACATTCAGCTAATGAATTTTGCTATTGTAATAACTTAGGAGTGCAGAATTCTTTCCTGCAGGTTCTGAACTTTAGAAAAAAACATATTAAACTTTGGAGTTCCCGCAGTGTGTCCTGATTCCCCTAGGTTTAAACTTCATCATAATATCTCCATTTGGTAGATCTGGAAATAAGAAAGGACTTGCTCAAAGGTAAAAACCAAAAGGAAGGAGTTGTTTTGCTCTCTGTGAATGCCAGCTTGCTTGGAGTGTGTTTTGCTCTCAATTTGTAAACTCATTATGTTTAATAATAACTACTTAAAACATAAAAACTTGAAAATCAAAGAAACATTTCAAAAACCAGCTGTGCCTTAATAGTAGACTGATTAATTTCTGATTTTCTTTAACCTAACTATGAGAACTTGAATCCATTTCAGTTAAAAATGTATTTCTTCTAACACTAAGAAGTATTTCTCTAATAACAACTATAATGAAGACAAACATTACATGTAACATATCTGGAAAACCGGAAGTAACTTTAAAAAATCAAAGGCACTTTTTACTTTACTTTGAAGAAACAAAACTGATCCAGAGACTTCCACAGAGCTTTAAGATGATTCACACCTACTGTCTCTGTTTTACCATTGTGATGACTTCTATGGGAATAACTATCTTTCTGATAGAACAAAGGCAGAGTGGAGTAGCCATATTGTAAGAACCTTTGTCCCATTTATATGTAGCCAACCAATTTTTTTTTAATATCAAGCCTATATTACACTCTCATGATTTTGCTGGGCTTAAATTCTCTATGATGTAATTTTCACACATAGGCAGTGGTAGGAATTAAACATTTACCAATGGAAAAACTGATTTGTGCTACCAAAAATATCATTTTTAAAGTAATCCTAGAATGTAGAAGAGGTGAATAACTAGAGGCTGGAACAAAATCAGATTTCTGTCATGTACAATTACTTTCTGCAATGTTTTATATTATTCATATAATTTAGAGTATTGAGGATATGTAAAATAACATTCAAGTGCTCTAATTTTTTAAAGATCATGCTCAATACCATGATGATTTTCCAGATAATTATAATTAGACTTAACTTTTATGAACATTGAATCTCCACATTGACAATGATATAGAGTTCACTTATGAATGTAGAGAGGAGGGTTGCTGCTTTAATTTCCAGTGTATTAGTTATCATTGATCCAGTATCTAAGTACAAACAAATCTAAAATTTTTAAAACCTTGTTAAAATTATAGAACTTTGCATGAAAAGTATTATTGAGCCAAATTTAGCTTTGTATAATGAAGATTTTTCTAAAATATTTTTTACCTAAAATAGCCAGTAAAGAATGTTTCCTTAAGTCATTTTTGGAAATATTACATAAGCATCATGCAGTTCAAATATATTTTAAGTACAATCACAATTATGAACTTGGAAATTCAGTGTGTCTATAATTCTCTATACTTTTAATGTTGTCATCTATAAATGAATGAATTACACTGGGTGGTTTTCAGTGACCTGGTACACAAAGACTCTAAACCATGTCTCCTTCTTATTATCATGATCATGATATTCATAATTACTATGCTTTTGATTTCCTTCACCCCAATATATTTTTTTCTGTGTCATAGGCTAAAATTAATTTACTTCTTTTATCAGTCCATCAGGTTATGATTTTAATTAATTATTGAATTTCTGAGGAGATTCTCTGTAGTTGAAAATTATTTTGTCAATTTTTTATGGTGCAATGGTCTCAAAAAACACTGTAATCCATTGATAAGCATCGATTCTCATCCTAGTTAGGCAAGTGCATTATAAAGACTTTGTGTTGATAGTTAATGTCTCATTTATAGCCCTCTTAAAGCTTCATTTTCTAATGTAAAAATTATATATATATAATTATATATGTATATCATGCATAGTGCAATTGTGAAATGACATGGATGCATACAGGGATCTTGAATAATGCCAAAATCATATGCATTGCTCAACATAAGAACTTAATATATGAGCATTATTTTTACTACTAATAACACAAATTTGCACAAATATTAATAACCCAAATGGAAGAGAATGGAAAAAAAACTGATGTGCTAATTATATTAATTACCAGGCTCAGAAGCTGGTTTTCATGGATTCAAGTTCATATTCTTTGAGTCTTTGTTACTTAAGCTGGATATAGTTTTATGGATAATTTATTTTTTAGTATCTTAATTTACTTGAACTGATATTTTAGTACATACTAAGATAGGTTGTGAGTAAATTTACTTTTAAGTTCTATTCTTTAAAAATACTTTATTAGAGTCTTTGTGTGTTTGATATTGCTATTGACAATATTATGGCTCACATAAAAAGTTGCATATTCTGAACTCTTAAAGATAAACTTTATTTAACATTTGAATGTCTTAAATTAAAGGAGCTGCTGGACTTGAAAACATAATATTTGTTTCTTTATCTATTAATTCATCCATCCATCCATTTATTTTTAATTTCTCAACCATGTTCCTTAGTGAATAAAACTAATCCTTTTCTCATCCTTGGTATCAGTTTATTTTCATTGTTGCTAACTTCCTCATAAACTCAGTTCAAATTTGATCTCTAGGAAGTCTTTCTTGTATATTATAACTGACATGATTTCATTTTTCTTTAACGTGCAATCCCTATAATGTGTAGAATTGCTCAGTAATTAATCATAAGTTGTCTTTTGATATTTTTGAATTGCTATTAATCTATTTTAAGATTATTTGTTTTCAAATATATAGATTTAATTTCTACTATTTAAATTTTAAAGTCCTTACAATTGTGGGATATAATTATGCTTCTTTATATTCTCTTACTTGTAGAAACACAGTATTTGTTGACTAATTTACTCTGTAAACAAATGATGCACAAGTCCATTAGTGTCACAACTGAAAGCAGTAATGTTGTTAAATAAAGATCACTGGAAGCTGGGACTTAATAACTCTTAGGAACTTTGATTCTTCCTTCTCCAATCTGGTCAGAATTTACTAGATTTACTTTCTTGTTAATAGAGAGAAACTACAACAATAACAAAAATGTCTTACCTAAGCATGACTTAACAAAAATTATCTAACATAACTTTAAAATGTAGTTTGTTTCTAAAAAAATTAATGGGACAGTTTAAATATTTATTTATATACCAATAAGTACTCTAAAACATGTTTTGAACCCAAAACACTTATTTTAGCCTAAATTTGACTTTGCAGGCTGTGCTTATTTCTCTGTTTCTATCTTCATATTTTTCTGCAGCTGCTGAAATCTCTAGGGAATATCTCTCTGTGGAGACAGCCAGACAGCTTGTATCTTCTCTGTTCTTGAATTCCTGTTTTCAAGTAATGATTCAGATAAACTAGAGACCAGCTTCTTTTCCTGCAAGTCTGGCAGCTGAAATGAATTCTCCAAAGACTTCTCTTTGGAGGCAAGCAGATGGTACACATGCACGTGTTTTAGTTTTGATTGTAGCAGTTCTGAATAATTTAAAGTTCAAATCTCTATAAAACTACTGTAGTCCCATTTCCCAATACTTTTTTTTTTCCTCAGAAATTCCTTCCTTGTATTTTGACATTTGGCTGAAACGTCCTTCGTTTTCTCCCGGCTTCATTGTCACACACCTCCTGCTGCTCTTTGTTACAATTTTAGATAAGTATGGCTTTAGAAAACTAAGATGCTTTTAGAAACTATTCTGCTGGTAATTTTCCCTTTACCATTTGCAAAGAATTTTGTATACATGAACAGCACATTAGCCAAATGATGTTATTATCATAGTTCCTGTTGGTCTGCACTTGGCTCTCACTTTAGAATTACCCCAAATACATTTGCAGGGTTTTTATAGTTGCATTATGAGGCACTCAATAATATGCATAAACTTAGGCATGCTTTTTTACCCTGCCATTTTGTTTGAGAAACAACCAGTACTATCTCTGTTAAAGATTCACTGCTGCTCCAGGTAGTAAGAAGGAAATATTCAGAACAATCTCCGAGTAGGTTTGTTTCACCATTTTAAATTGAGAAGACTTGCCAAAGATAGTCCAAAATTTTCTGGGAAATTCAGTGATTTGCGAAGTTAACAGAATCTGTGAGGTATTCATGTACTGTATTTGTAGATTTGCACACACATGTGCACATATCTAGAGCTACAGAACTCAATCAGAAAGCTTTGCACTAAAGCTATGATTCAGTTCTGGATAAGTTTTATAAATTTTATTACCAAGACCTCTTATCTTACTATGCCTAAGGCACAAGAATAAATATAAGATATAGTGTACTGTATTAGCACAAGTCATTACCACTACCAGAAAATGGGACTTAAACATATGAAGTCTGCCTAGAAGTTATCCAGCCATTTAATATGAAAAATAGAGACATTTATTGAAGAAGATAGAACATACAACCAACATAAACATAGGACTATGATGCTTCAGTCTCCTTCAACATAGGCACCTTGGGACCTCACACAGTTCTCCCAATCACCATCAGCTGTCCCATTATATTTTTTGTATTTTACTGAATCTCATTGAGGATCTGAAATCTTTTCCCTTTCAATATTGATTTTCATTTTGGGAAAAGCCAGAAGTTGCAGGGTGCCAAATCTGGACTATAGGGAGGCTGAGTCACCTGGATGACTTGATGTTTCACCAAAAAACTCTACATCAGATATGATGCATGAGCAGGCATGTTGTTATGATAAATCTGCCAATCACCAATTGCCCATAGCTGCAGCCTTCTGAATCATTCCAATAGTTTCCACAAAGAAATGTTCAAGCTTAATGCAAAATCTGATACAGGTTTGTTGCTCTACTTGTTTAGTCATTTTGAATGCAATGGCCACACAGTACACATGCTCACTCAAAGGCATCTTCCACTCCCCTGACTAGTACAGTGAAGTCCTCATCATCCACGAATGTGCATTCCCATCCACTCTTCTTGGCTGCCAGGTTACACTGATATCACACAAACCATTCTCATTATATTAACAATGGCTGGACTTTTTCCAGACAGACCCCACCATATAATCCACTTAGAATGTGATGGTAATCTCAACTGTTAAAATAAAAACATTGTTGATGAAGGCATGTAATGAGCCTTTCCTAAATGGTGTTTTTATATTGCTTTGTGATTTATCCAGCCCTTATAAAAATTGTGTTATTTTTGACCAGCATATTATGAATGCAGAACCTAAGCCTTAGAGATTTAGGGGTTTGGGAATAGACAATCGTGTATCATGAAGAAGGATACACACAGCAGATAATATGAAAAGCAAATTCTTTTTTTTTGCCCACATAAAATGAAACAAAATAAATAGCATAGCATTTGTAAAACAAACACATTTTTCTGAGACGAGTTTATATTATTTTTAAAATGTAACTAGTTAGCAGATAGGATATAAATTCATTGGGTTTTTGTTATTGTTGTTGTTGTTATTGTTGTTATTTGTGTATAAAATTTGGAAGACAGAAACTCAGAATAACAAAAGAGGGCCTCAGAAATCTCATCTGTTTGATAGAACACTTCCCTTAGGGATCTTAACAATTGCTATGCAGAATCAACAAATAAATAACTTTCAGTGGTGTTTTGTCTCTCTTGATTTTAACTATTCAAGTGATGTGACTCCTATCACTTACCTTGAGGGATAATTCCATAATCCAACAGTTTTCACTGTTAGGAAGTTTTTCATGTATTTTACCCAAATTATCTTTCTTTAACTTTCATTCCATTTCCCACAGTTACACCAAATCTGAACACATCACTAAATGATTTCTCATTCCCAATGAAGATTACTCTTTTAAACGTTTGACCGTCTGATGTTTCCTTTTATTTTTCACTTCCCCAAGAGTTATCTATTTACCTGCAACCAACTTCTTTCTTCAGTCAGTCTCTCAACTGTCTTTATCAATTTTATGCTCTTCC
Organism: Furipterus horrens; assembly: GCF_987537825.1. Classification (NCBI taxonomy): domain Eukaryota; kingdom Metazoa; phylum Chordata; class Mammalia; order Chiroptera; family Furipteridae; genus Furipterus; species Furipterus horrens. The sequence continues at coordinate 53,485,034 of NW_028327173.1, forward strand.
TTGATGAGCAGCCTCTACTTTTGTTTACTAAATGGTTTGAATTGAGGCATATGATTATGGTTGTTCCCTACAAAGCTATATTCTAAACTTAATACAAAAGAAAAAAAAAAAAAAGAAAGAAACCAGATGGGCCCTGGCTGGTGTGGCTCAGTGAGTTGAGCGTTGGTCTGTGAACTGAAAAGCTGCTGGTTTGATTCCCAGTCAGGGCACACATCTGGGTTGTGGGTCAGGTCCAAAGTTGAGGACATACAAGAGGCAACCACACATTGATGTTTCTCTCCCTCTCTTTCTCCTTCCCTTCCCCTCTCTCTAAAAATAAATAAAAATAAAATATTAAGAAAAAAAGAAACCAGCTAGCTTGCACATCTCAAACAATTAAAATATATAATGTAGTAAAATTTCCATTTTTGGAACTTCTTTAATTTGAGACCTTAAAAATCACGGTTTGAGAATCTGATACAGAGGAAGTATAAGAACAATCTCAGAATCCCCAGAATATTAAGGTAAGATATATCCAAAAGGTACCACTCCTTCACTGGTAAGGACTAAGACTATTTCCATGACTATCAGAGTGGCAGTTTGGTTAGATGAGAACAACCAGTGCTATGGAGACTGTTCAGTTAGTTGGCAATGGGACAAATTAATTGTGATTGTAGTGGGAAGTACAAGACTGACACGTTCATTTTAAATGATATATTTAGAACCTTGAGGATAACAACCTTGATGGTTATGTTTCCTGTTTTTCTTTCTTTCCTTGAGTTCCAATTGCATCTGTTTTATTTGTCCCATTTTTATTATTTTTCTAAGATTTTTTAACGACCACTTCCATGCTCTTCACCTGCTGTGTCTCTATCATTTCTATTTTTAAGATATACTTATGATCTTAAATCAAAATGCTTATATTGTAATTAATCATTATTTATCTATATTAATTTTATGTTATTGCTTAAGGAATGCCATATTATTAATATGGTTGCATATTACAAAGCTTGATACAACCTATCCTGACATAAAATTATTCCATTTAAGTTGAACTAAAATGTATTTTGTTTAAAAGCAGTTATTAGATATCTCTAATGATCAGGCAATGTGTTATGTTCTAGTTAGTCATACTTCTCATTCATCTAGTTTAGGGAAGATATGTGAATAATTTCACCTATGTATTTTAAATTGTATAGTAGACTTCCATACAAGGTATAATAGAAAGAGATCAAGCCAATGAGCATGAAACAAGGGAGGAGGGATGGGAAATGCTTTTAAGGTGATGCTTCATCTGAGTATTCAGTAAGAAAAGCTTTGTACCAAACATCTGGAAGCCACTGCCAGGTGATAGAACACTGTGACTTCACAAAGCACAAAATGACCTGATTACTCCAAGGGCTAGTCACAGTTTTGTATTCCTGCAGCACTCAATACAGTGAAGACTCAAGAAGAAAGACATTTGAGATGAAGCTAAAGAACTGAGAAGGGCAAATGTATGCCATAGAAAAGACTTTGGAATTTAATGCAAGATTGCATCAAACTATGGCCCTTGTGTCCAAACTAGACTCAACTCTTTTTGTAAAGAAATATTTATTGAAACATGATCACACCATTTGTTTACATTTTGCCTATGACTGCTTTCACGTTCTAACTACAGAGATGAGCAGTTGTGGCAGAAACCACATATACTGCAAATCTTAAAATATTCTTTATAGAAAGAATTTTTTTACCTCTCTGGGCAAGGTTGAGTCCCTAAAAGTTTTGATCCAAGAGGTAGCATGACTGCTTCTCCCTTTTAGAAAGCTGGGTTTGGTAGCAGTAGGACCATAGATTGGATGTTTCATAAAATGTGTAGCCTGGCATGTAATAAGTGCTTTCTGTCTGTTGTGTTTACTTGGTTCCCTTTGTTTTTCCTTTCTATTTTCAGCTTCAACTCCATTAACACTGATTCCACCGAGACTTTAGCCTTTTTCTCATTATATTAATTACTGAATATTTTACTTTATGGATTTAGAAGGAGACAGTAGTTTTACAAAAGCTGTTTCACAAGTAATGCATGATACATGGTTTCTAAAACCTGAGTGTCTACTCTTGGTTATATGCATTTCCATTTTTATATAAAATCATCATCTGCAAAAGCAGTAGACATTTATTGTGCATGCACTGTTTATAAAGGACTTTGCTAGGTACAGACTAGATATAACGGGAGTTCTTCATACTGAAAGGTAATGTAATTGACCAAAGTATTGTTAAACAATATATTATTCTAGCTCAAGGTTTCTCTGTAGCAGCATTAGTGATATTTGATATTTAAGGCTAGATAATTCTTTATTGTAGGGAACTACCTTGTACATTATAAGATGTTAAGAGCATCCCTGGTCTCTACCCACTAGATGCCAATAGCAGCCCCCACCCCAGTCACAATGATCAAAAATGTCTCCAGACATTACCAGATGCCATATGTCTCCTGAGGGAATAAAATCTGTGCTTGTTAAGTACCACTAAATTTTGTTCCTTTCTCTTCTGTTTTCTCACAGAATATAACTTTGTTAAGAGTAATGGGGAAAAAAAAAAAAACAGGAAAAAACTATATATATAGCTTTTTTTTCAGCAAGGAGTTCTTTAATCCAAAAGTTGAGATCACAGGCTAATGGTATGTGCCATGTATCCGTCTCTTCCTGAAAATTGACTTCATGTTGTGACATTTTCAATTCTTGCAAAAATCTTCATCACAAAAATGAAGTATCAGATTTCAATTGTCTCATTTTTACATTCCTCTGCTGTAGTTTGTTGACCTTTTCAGTATTCTAAGCAAGCTTTTGAAAGAGGTGACCATTCCCTTCTCTTCTTATTAAAAAGTATGAGTAACCTGTTGCAGAGACTAAAATGACTGGTCAACTAAGATGAAGAATTTTAAAAAGGTCAGAATGGTTCAGCACATCATATATTTCACAGTGTTTATTGCATTTTGAATATCTGTTTTAACTATTTTAAAATAGAATCTAAATCTATGGTTTAAAAAAATAGAGCATACCCTGATTAATGCTCTTCTTAAAGTTTGTCTACTTTTTTATATAACCTTTCTCTTGTGGTCATCTGAGGAAGTTAGAATTTAGATAACCCCATGTCAGAATGTTTGATACTGTTAGACAACTATTTATAGTATTCCCGAGCCTCAGAATACTACATCTCTGTGAGTCTACTCAGCTTTTAAGAATTTCCAGATAAAAAAGGTAAGGCTCATTCAAATAAGAGACATTAAATTTTCTGCTTCTTCAGCAACACTGCAAGAATTTTCATTTAACAAAGTGTCAGCATCAGCAATACCATTATCAATGGACATCTGGTTTTCATTCTCATACACATAGATGGCAAATTTAAGGCCTGGTTTAGCATATTCAGTGAAGTAAATGTGCTTAGAAGTGGTATTGGGGGAGGTAGATGAGTTTCTGCACTCCTTTTAGTCAGAATTGAATTTGAAATTACTCAAATATCAAAAAGGCAAATGCATAACACAAAACTTGTACAGGCATAGAGGCTTTTAAATATAATATTTGTGATATATATAAATGACATAAATTCTTGAATACAACAATCATGTAAAATTGTGTCTATTTTCTTTGTATTTAGTACCTAGGAGTACCAAGGGACACAGCTGCTGCCTGAGTACTCAGCTATACAAATACTGAGTTGAAACAAAAGGTAGCAATTAGATATTAAAATGCATTTTCTACTTGTAGCATGTGAAATCAACTTATAGGTGCCATGGGAACTGAGGGAGAGAAGTCACAAAAATAATGCAAACTAAAACAAAACTTGTCTTGACACATGTTTAGTTATATGGGAAATGAAAATGACTTTACCTCAGATTCAACACTAAATATTTTAATAATACATTTATTTTTGACCTATGAGCATATTGCATCTCCTACATCTCCTAGGCTAGAGTTGCAGAGAAGCAAATATAATGAGTGCATAGTTTCTGTGGGGCATGAACAAAGTCTCATCCTTAAACAGAATCCAAGGTAGGAGTCATAAAACCCGGCTTCAAGTTTAGCATTTGTGTGCCTTGAATTCGTATCTCTAGATATGTATTGGACCTCTTGGCAGATATCTTTGGTAAAATGATGTCAATCAAAGCTACTTTACTTAAAAGATCTTTTGAGAAGATATATTGAGTTAATAGTTTTATTTATTTTTTATTAAATACTTGCAATCATCTAAGGACACATGTGCCAGAAATATAAAAACTCACTCACTCATACAAAACTACTTTGTTAACTAACTACTACCAATTCCATATGTAAGGGGAATAGAAAACATGCAATGAATTTTCTCTGCCTGAAGAAGCAGCCGGTCTAAAAGAGTTCTTAGGAGAAAATGAAAATACCCTGATGGGTAAAGTCTTTCATAATATTCAAAGTAATATTCAGTTATTTGGATATTTTAAATAAATGTTTGATTCTTATTATGAGCTAACTATTCTTGTTGGCCCAGAAACACTAAATAAATGTCCTTGATTTTGAGTGATTTATAGTCTAATTGGGGGTATATAATTCTAAGCAGTATAGATTTGATATAGTAGTAAGGATGCAACAAGGTACATGAAGAATAGGCTGGTATTAATTTCAGATACAAAAAAATAAATTTAACACAGATAGTTGGTCAAAAATCAGAAGATACAAAATTTGAATTAAAATTTTCTACCTCCTAATTAAAAACTTTTCCTATGAAAATCACAATTTTTTAAAACTATATTTACAAGTAATTAGGATGCAAACTAGATATCAGTGCCTAGAATAATTAGGTTTAAAGTATAATGAGTGTTGAAAAGTAGAAATAAGACAATGTTATTAAAACAAAAACAACAGTTTCTGGTCAAGATGGCATATAAGTAAATGTGGTACTTGCATCCTCACACAATCACATCAAAATTACAACTAAGCTTCAGAACAACCTTAACGGAACACTGCCTGAAATCTAGCTGAAAAGAAGTTCTATAATTAAGGATACAAAGAAGAAGCCACAGCAAGACTGATAGGAGGGGCAGAAGTCAGAATAAGTAGTTAAGAATCAGAAACTATCTTAGTTGCAAAACTCCCCAAAGAGCAGCAAGCAGTTCCAGCCCAACAACAGACCTCCCCCCTCCCCAGCCCAGGGTTCTAGTGTCAGGAAGAGAAGTCCCCACAATTTCTGGCTGGAAAAAACATCAGAGATCACGAGTGAGTGAGACAGAGGGCTTCAGGAGTCCCAGGCATTCCTCTTAAAGGGCTTGTGCACAGAGTTACTCAAACTAACTGGCTCTGAGCTCCAGCACTGGGACAGCAGCTCAAAGCACACATTAGAAACATACAAGGAGGAACTGAATTGTCTGGTTTTGGAGTAAGAGCTGAGAGGCCAGTTTTCTCTCAGGCGGAAGTGCTGGCAGAAACCATTGTTCTTATGCTGAGCTCTCCCTCCAGAGAAGTAGCAGACTGGTGCCTCCTCCGAGTCTCCATTAACCTAGTTAACACTGTTAGAACAGCCATGGTGAAACCCCGAGACCCCACTCCACCCAACTTGTGGACCCATCCAAGTTGTTTCCAGTGGCTTTTCCATGCAAACCACCAGTCCTGGCTCATGCTTAGACTTTCCTAAAATCTCTCAAAGGTTCACAAGCTCCAAACAAGCAGCATCTAACCTTGATGTCACCAAATCTCTTGCTAAGTGCCCCCAGGCCCAGCACTAGTGGTAGCCAGTCTTGGTTTGAAGCTTGGCTTCTCCTGGGCATTTCTAAGCCCAGTGCAAGTATGAGCACAAAGTATTACTTTGTTGCTCATGCTGGGTAGATCTAGGCAAGGTAAAGGCAGAAACTAATCTTGGCCTGTACCTCCCAGGAGGCACCAGAGCCAACACACTGAGTGGACAGCTTCAGACCACACTTGAACATCAGCTAACTAACTCATAAGCAGCACAGTCAAAGGGTGAACTTATATGGCACCAGTGCCCCACTGAAGTTCTCCATGTGTTAGGCCCCTGCACAGCAGCTTCTCTTCTATGATTTTAGCCAATCATAAAAGCTTGTTGGCTTAGGAGTAAGTCCCTCTCATTGATGTGCCAGCTGCAATCAATGACCAGCTACAACAGGAGAATTCACACAGTCCACAAGGGGTTGTACCTGGATCATCCAGCTCAGATGAACAAGGAGTCTATGCTAGTGGACCCTGCAAGGACACCTGCTACATAAGACCTCTCTACCTAGCCTGGGACACATAGCAGCTCTACCTAATACACAGAAACAAAAGCAGACAAAAAGTCACATGAGATGACAAAGAAACATGTCCCAAATATAAGAACAGAAGTAAAACAACAGAAAAGAACTAAACAAAATCGAGACAAGCAATACACCAGATGAAGAGTTCAAAACACTGGTTATAAGGATGCTCAATGATCTCAATGAGAACTTTAACAACCAAACAGGAAACATAAAAATGGACACAGAAAACATAAAATGTACCAGTCAGGAATGAATAATACAAAAACTGAAATGAAGACTACATTACAAGGAATCAACAGTAGAGTATATGAAGTAGATAATTAAATCAGCAAATTGAAAGAGATGAGAGCAAAAAACACCCAATAATAACAGGAAAAAAAAATGAAGATAGTTTAAGGAGCCTCTGGGGAAATTTCACATTATAAGGGTATCAGAAGGAGAAGAGAGAGCAAGAAATTTAAAAAGCTATATGAAAAGTAATGACTGGAAACTTCCATAACCTAGTGAGAAACCTAGACCTACAAGTCCAGGAAGTGCAGATAATCCCAAACAAGATAAACCCAAAGAGGCCCACAATAAGACACATCATAATTAAAATGTCAAAAGTTAAAAACAAAGAAAAAATCTTAAAAGCAACAAGGAAAGAGCAGTTAGTTACCTACATGGGAGCTCCCATAAGACTATCAGCTGATTTCTCAACAGAAACATTTTAGGCTAGAACTGATTGGCACAAAATATTCAAAGTGATGAAAAACAAGGACCAACAGCCAAGATTACTCTACCCAATGAAACTATCATTTAGAGTAAAAGGATAGACAAAGGCTTCCCAAACAAGAAAAAGCCAGAAAACTTTATCACCACCAAATCAGTATTACCTTAAAAAATGTTAAAAGATATTCTTTAAAAAGAAGATCAAAAGATTAAAAATGTGAATAATAAAATGCCAATAAATACATATTTATCAACAATTACTTTAAATGCAAGTGGGCTAAATAATCTAATCAAAAGACATATGGTGGCTGAGTGGATAAGAAAATAAGACCCTTACATATGATGTCTACAAGAGACTCACTTTAGGTCAAAAGACACACACAAACTGAAAATAAAGGGATGGAAAATGTATTTCATGAAAATGGACACAAACAAAAAGAGCTGTAGTAGCAACACTTGTACCAGACAAAATAAACTTTAAAACAAAGGCTGTAACAAGAGAAAAAGAAGGACCCATCAATCTCACTTCTGAGTATTTATCTGAAGAAACCCAAAACACTAAATTGAAAAGACATGTTCACTCATATATTTATTGTAGCATTATATACAATAACCAAGAGATAGAAACAACTTAAGCATCCATCAAGAAATAAATGGGTAAAGAATAAGTGGTGAACATCAGAATGGAATATTCCTAGGTCATAAAATAATTGAATGAAATCTTTCTATTTGTAACATGAAGGGACTTAGAGGTTATTATACTAAGTGAAATAAATCAGACAGAGAAAGACAAATTTCAGATGATTTTACTTAAACATGGAATCTATAAAACAAAATAAATGAACAAGCAGAATGAAAACAGACTCATAGATTCACAGAACATTGTGATGGTTGCAAGATGGAGGAGGAGTTGGAGGGATTGGTGAAATAGGTGAAGGGATTAAGAAGTACAGATTGGTAGTTATAGAATAGTCATGGGGATCTAAAGTATAGCATACAGGATATAGTCAATAATATTTTAATAACTATGTATGACATAAGATGGGTACTAAATATTTTGGGATGATCACTTTGTTAGTTAGATAAATGTCTAATCACTATGTTGTACACCTGAAGCTAGTATAATATTGTATATCAACTATAAATTTAAAAAATTAAAAAATTTAAGTAAAAAAATAAAACAACAAATTCTTACAGCATGATACAGGACAATAATATTTATATTTTTCAACCCTTTCAAGACTACCTATTTGTATGCATATATTTTTGCATGTGTTTGTATGCCCATATATGTGCATTATTTATTAACATAACTCATGGTGTTAATCCACAAAAGCAATTGTATTGTTTCTACAGAGACCCATTATAGTACTTATACATGGAGTATCCTTTTTTTGAGTGGATGTGTTTGTATATATGGACTCAAGGACCTCTTGCAATAAACCTACATTTTCCCAAGGCCTTGATAAACACTTTATATTATTGATAAACAAATATATAGTATAAAGACATATTATATTAATACAAAAATAACTCTTTATATCATGCACCATGACTGAACAATAATATCATATATTTCTTTTGATTATTTTTGCAATTTCACTTCAACTAGTTGAACCCTTATTTTGTAAGTGATGAAAATCTAAAGAACGTGCTCAATAACTAACGTCAGCCAATTAATTACTCTGTAAATACATGATAAAATTTTTGTAAAGATTTTTTTAGGAACTCTTGTGGTCGCAAACATGTCTGCAATTAGAGTTGATGATCAAGGAAGATGTGTTGAAAACAGCAGAGTGGACTTCAGGTGATGTGTAGGTCAGTTTTTTTCTCTAAGACTCAGAGACCTTCAGTTGAGTGACTTTCATACTTAGTTATCTCATCTGGAAAATAAGGGGACTAAGCCACTTCTCTCTCTAACATTCACTAAACTCCTAATTCTGTGAAATTAGTCCCTTTCTGCTCCACATACAGACACTAATTTATCATAATGATTAACTTTTTTCAAGTTAACCTATTAGGCCCCATAAGTTTCAAGATATGTCAGAATTTATATCACACAAATCACATTTTTGTATGATAATAAAATAAAATTTGAAATAAACAACAAAAAATAGCAAATATAAAACATATTAAAATAAAAAAAAATCTCTGTAAAATCTGGGTTCAAACCAGATTTAAAAAGTACTAGATTTTATAATAGATACTAATTTGTTTATTTTCTATATTGAGTTCATTTTCACTTTGTTTTCCTTCTAAGAAATTCATGTAAACTTCAAGTAAGCTTCAAAGTTAAACTATATCCAGGGCACAAAAGATGATTTTAAAACTTAGTTGGAAAAAACACAACTGGGTTTACAATGAGATTTTTAAGGGGAAGTATAATAAGCAGTCTCTCTCTCTCTCTCTCTTTGAGAAAAGAGAATCTGCTTTTTATTTTCACTAACAAACTTGATTTATTTTCCTTCTGCTATATACAAAATTCCTTTTATTAGTTTACTTTCTGTACACTCAACAATATGCTGTATTTTAAATAATACTTTTGTGATTGTGCTGTACTCAAATTATGTATATTTATCATTGTAAGTTACAAATGTATAGTATAAAGGCATATCATGGAATTGATTGAATTTGGATCTATTCATTCTACCTAAAATATTGTATAATGATACTTTGTCAGGAGCTTAATCTTTTATTACAATATAATTAGAAAAATGGTTTCAACTTATAGTACCTTCTTCCAAGTATATATCTTAATGAAGACTGCATGCATCATATTTGAAATAAAATTGAGAAATGATTGAGTATTTTCTAATTAGAATGATGCCACCATAATCCAATATGAATCCAAATTTTTCATAAATTCTTGAGTCATTCTTTTAAAAAGCTGATTGATTTTTTACTATTAACTTACTATACTAATTAACTGTACAATAAATAATTTAAAAGACCTTTAAGAATTTTCATGCAGAGTTTACATAATTGATTATAATTTATAGACAATAATTACTTTGATATTTCATGTTTTGATCTATTCAGTAGAAGTAACTAAAATGAGCCAAGTCTTACCATATAATAAAATCATATAATCTAGTCCCAGAAAATGAAATTTGAGAGGAATGTTCTTTCTTCCAGGCCACAGGGGTACTATTTAATGAACTGCTGCTTCAGTGTGCTAAATGATGCCCCAATGGATTGAAAGAGAAGACCTGCTTCCCAAACTAATTTGCACTGTGGGAGCATTTTGCTCACCGGACAAGTGCTGACCTGATGCATCATATTCTAAAATGCCATCATGATTATGCAAGTATAATTGATGACAAATGAAAGCTGCAAAAGACTACTTTTTTTCTTTTTTCATTTCCAAACATTAGGTCCCTAATTCACCAGTGTATGATCTTACAAAGCAGATGCTTTATTCGGGCACATGAACTTCATGTGACATTATAATTCAATAGCTCTTTTCAGGACTTATGATGTGATATGACTCATTTTTTTAATCAGTTCAGGTGTTGTCACTAAAGACAAATTAAGTTTCTGATAAGTCATTTTTTAAACAGACTTGATATCTTATACATTTTTTATTTTTATACAATCTTTGCATGATGAATATTTTATAAAATAGAGAAAATGTGCCACATTATAAAGCAATACAGAGTCTTGTGAAAAAAATCTAAGAACATACTTTGTTTTAAAAAAGACCTTTAGAAACTATTTTAGACTTAGCCAAAATGGTGACAAGTGCTGGACCATTAACACTGTTCCAGCTCTCTGGAGAAGAAGTGCCATTAGTATCAATTTCCTAATGTGCCCAATAAGACATTTTAGCGTAATATTAAATATACTCTGACACATTCTTTAGGGGCCATTTTAGAAAATGTAAATGAGACCATCCTATGAAAAATATAATAAGTAAGTCTGGTCAAGGTTGTTCAAAAGTTTGGGTTGTTCCAAAGGGACAATTGAAAAAGAAGTGTACTATTCAGATGGCAATTGAAGGCGGGGTGGAAAGGTTAATGGCAAATTCCCTTTGCTTTCCTTTAACCTTGCTCTAAAGTCTGTTTTTTGTTTGCTTGTTTGTTTTTTTAAATATAGCTCTTCAAGAACATATACCCACAGACATGGACAATGGTATGGGGATGTCCCGAGGGAGTAGGTGGGGGACTGGGTTAAGGACAAATGAGAAAATATTGGGACAACTGTAATAATATAAATAAAATATAATTTTAAAAAACTTCTCTGTATTTACCATACTATGCAATTTCTAGTGATTGGCTGAATCATAGTATTTTAAAGATATAAAGAGACATAAACCAAGTGGTTATACTTTCTTCTAATAAACAATCTGAATCAAAGAAAATAAAGACCCTCATAAACTATTTTACTCTCAGATTATAGCAGATCCAGATTAGAACCAAGAACTTTTATTTCTTGAGCCAAACTATCTTTCAAAATAATCAATAACAGTTAAAGGGTTTGCATAATACATTTAAAAGCATGAGAAAAATTAAGATAGAAATCTTTACTTCTCTGATTGAGAAGATCTTATATCTTATTTAATAAATCTGGCAAATAATTCCTTCAAAGGACACTAGCAATGGCATTGCAACCCTGTTTTGCTGTCCTGTTTAGCAATACTTTTAGAAATAATATGCTTTTGGGATACAGTGGCTTTACTAACCATTTTTTTAAAAATAAATCTTCATCTAATAGGAATCATATTTGGAGTAGAAAGCTAACATTTCTATTTAGAAGAACATTAATTCCCTAATTTCCTTATGACAAAAGCAAATATCAATCAACTTGATCATTCAGTAACTTAAAACCAACTGCAGAGACAATGCAGAATATGATGTAGAAGAAATACTTCTTACAGAATGTGGGAAAACTCCCTTTGTTCTGTGAATTGTGGAGTGAGCACGAATTAGATACAGAAAGCAAGAAGCTCCAAATGTATGTCCTGACTTGTTTCTGGATAAAATTTCTAGATTTGGAAAGCATAATATTTAAGTTGAGGAAAACTAAAGCAAGAATGATTTACCTGTCTGATCATTCATCTATCCATCCATTTATTTGTTGGCATGGTGAATTCAGAATAGACTACAATGGAGCACAGTCACTTACCAAATGGGTGTGAATAACACAACAGTAATGGAGGGAAGAGTCTGTGGATGAGCTTGAGGTATATTTTTGGTTCTCCCTTCCTGCATGTTATATTCAAGGGATACAGAGGTGGTCACATGTAAAGGTGAGAGAATAGGTAAAAAATGAGGGAGTAGATAGTCTAACAAAGAACTGTGTTCACAATAAACAGACCTTATTTAGTGACTTACAACTAGATGTATTGTTGAAGATGAGAGTTTCCATATATGGGTGCCAGAACGGCATGACCAAATGCCAGTTATGGCATGTCACACTGACCTGTCACTAGTCCAGAGACCAAAAAGATGTACAGTATCTGTCAATCCACCAGGCAATGTAAATACAAGGTGCTCCTTTCTCTACTGCTGCTATAGAAATGCTTATACCTACACCTAATTTTATTTTCAACATTGAAAAATAGAAGGGAAAGAGGAAAATAGACCACAAGAAATTTACAACAAAGACAATATTTAACCTGGAATACTCTCTAGACTGAAGAATCCTCATTCCAGACGCTTCATAATCTCTCAAAATTAAGTTTTGTCAGATGTGATCTCATGATAGAATGTTACCAGACACAAAAAAGAATATACTACCATGAGGTGAAGATAATAAATAACAAATTTACACTTCCAAAGACTTTCATATGGCAAAGGCCTTATTGACTGGTGTGGTTCAGTGGTTTGGGCTTTATCCCACAAAATGAAATGTCACTGGTTCAGTTCCTAGTCAGGGCACATTCTTTGGGTTGTGGGACAGGTCCCAAGTTGGGGGCATGCAAGAGGCAACCTATCATTGTTTCCCTCGTACATTGATGTTTCTCTTTCTTTTTTTCTCTCTCCCCTCCTCATTCTCTCTAAAATTAAATAAACAAAATTAAATTAAAATAATAAATAATATTGCAAAGACCATTTTCATAAAACATAACTGCACATGAAGCAAAAAGTAAAGTCTTCTTATAATTCATAACTTTTATTATTGGAATTTGTGGTATAAAATTATGCATTATATATAATCTAGAAAACTTCATGTCATATTTCATTTTAATATTGGTTGATATTGCCACAGTAGCTTGATAGAAGCAAACACAAATACTCTGGACAAGTCAGCTCTCCAGTATAGAATTACAAAATTCCATCTGATACAGACTGGGAGAAGTATGCACTCACAGTCAAAATATCTCACCTCTGCATGTGTTAGCATGCACACACATGTACACTTACACACACAAAACCTCAGAAAACCGTAAAGAAACAAGGCATTGTGAGTGAGATCAACAGAAAAAAAAACACAAAAACCCAGCAGAGCCATTTTCCTAAGATTTCAAATTTAGGGGTTATTAAAGGCAAATTTAAATAAATATATTATTTAGCCCTGACTGGTGTGGCTCAGTGGATTGAGCACTGCCCTGTGAACCAAAGGGTCGCCAGTTTGATTCCCAGTCAAGGCACATGCCTGGGTTGTGGGCCAGGTCCCCAGTTGGGAGAGCGCAAGAAGCAACCACAGATTGATGTTCTCCCCCTCTCTTCCTCCCTCCCTTCCCCTCTCTCTAAAAATAAATAAATACACTCTTTAAAAATAAATAAATAAGTACACTATTATGAAGAGAGTAAAAGTAAGTAGAAAACATAATCATTAAAAAAATAATTCCTAATATATTTAAAAAATAACAAAATAAAACATCCAAAAATGTAAACTATTATCAGTCATTCACTCATTTACAAAAATCTTTAAAATCTTCATACACCTCATAGTTTTTTATGTTGTGAAGACAATTCTGAACAAAAGACAAAAACCTCATTTACTTATTGATTACATTCTAGTGTGTGTGTGTTGTGGTGGCATCAAAAGCAAAGCAAAACAAAAGATTATAGATATAAATATAGACATAGATATATAGATGTGAAGATACATAGATATATTATGTTCTGTGCTGAAAAATAGATTAAGGAAGAACATTAGACAGTGCTTGGGGAGAGGAGAAAACATCTATAAATAGGTTGCTCAGGAGAAACCTTAGAACTGATGACAGTTGACCACAGATTTGGAAAGAAGTGAATGGTGAGTGAGAAAATTGTATATGAAGAAATAGAACAGGGCCCACAAACTATTGCTAGGGGCCCTGTGGCTTTCTTCTGTGTGGCTGAGAACTAAATTTATTTTTATTTATTTACTTTTTATTTGAAAATTATATACAGTAAACAAAGAAGGCATGACAGAGTTCAGAGATGCACCAGAAAACCTAAAATATTTACTATCTAGTTCTTGAAAGAAAATGTTTGCTGACTCTGATCTAGAGGAAAAGCATTTTGATGGAAGGAAGAACAAATGAAGAAAAGATTATTTATACACTGTACTAGGAATATCATCTAATGAGAAAAAAATGGAATTGGGTCCATAGCTCACACCATATAGAGAAGTCAATTTCTAATGGGTTAAATAATAAAATGTGACTTTTGTACCTCTACTAGAGAATATAAGAATATATATATTACTTCAGGGTAGAAAAAACTTTCTTAGTCAAAAGCAGAAAGTGCTAACCATAAAAGAAACTATTCATAAAACCAACAATGTTAAAATTAAAAACTCAGTTTATTAAACTGCAGCAAATGATACATTGGAGAAAAATTTTTAAAAGTTAGATGAATTTGTAACACATTTAAAACAACCAAGAATTAGTACACAAAATATATAAAGAACTTATAACAATGCATAAAAATAAAACAAGCATCTTAGCATAAACTGAGTAAAAGGTATAAGCAAACATTTGTTCTGATGAGGGAACAAAATTAACATCAAAAATACATAGAAATATTTCTCCTCATTAATAATATAAGAAATCAAATTATTTCCACAATGAGATACTATTTTGCACAAACTAGGCTGAAAGAAATTAAGAAATTTTACTTCAGACTGTGAATCAACGGGACCGGTACACACTGAGATTGAGAGCATAAATGAATACAAATATTTGCAGAGGCTATTTGGCGCCTGCTTGTAAATCGTAAACTAAGGAACCTGCAACCCTGAAGTTAGAGTACTGGATATGTCTTCCTTTAGCTTCCTCTGAAAGGAGACTAAGTCGAAGATTTCGGGAGACATCAGAAAGCAGAAATTGAGACAGAGAAGAGAAGGAAGTCAGCACAAAGTAGATTATAAAGCAAGTTACCTACCACCCAGGGCAACTGGAGCCTTATCATACAGGGAAAATCTATGAGGTTATCTCCTGTGGGATAGTGAAGGGAAAGCAAGAGGATGTATTTATGCACTAATTCCTCTTGTCTTTGAGTTCTGCCAGGGACTTCTGACCTGCTGAGAGGTAGATAATGTTTCAAAAGCCAGAGAAAGACCTCAGGCAGAGGTGTGCATCAGCTTATGTATGGCAGTTAGATCCCCTTGGGAAAAAGGTGAAGGAGGAGGCGTGCATTCCGGAAGAGCGATGGCAGTTTGTGCTGCAGTGCATATACTAGAGAATATCTTGCTCCTGTGCGGGAAGGCTCATAGAAGCATTGCTCATGGTGGTAGATAGCACACACAAAGAACTGAATTCTCAAATCAGACCCAGTGAATTAGAGATTTCACACAATATCCCGTTTTACTAGTTTCAAGGATACAATAATCCTAAGACTCACATGAAGCAGGTTGAAGTTTAGGACATTAACAGCAGCTCTCCAGACGCTTTAGTGATTTGGGGAGAACAAAATCACATGACATAGACAAAGTACTTAGGGCAGTATCTAGTAGATAAAAGGCACACAATGTCTTGTATTTTTAATAAATGGAATATTATGCTAACTTTTAACACACAAAAAAAACAAACATCAGATAAAATATATCACATCTTTGGTGCTCATTAATTTATTTGACCTAATTAAATGATCAATATCTAAATACATACACTCAATCAATTAGAGTCGTGGTAAATGGATCTTTTAATTTTTAAAAGAAATTAAAATCAATATAAAAACATTTTTGATCTTTGGTTTACTTTGAAAAATAAATATTTTTATTTGCATGATTGCAAGTATTCAAAGTAGCTTATATTTAAAATTAGCTTGTATAACATTGCTTATTTTAAAAGCATATAACAAAACAACATGCTTATTCTCTGTTAAGCTCTTGTTTTACTGAAATTACTACTTTTCTCTACCTAAAATATAAATAGACTGAAGTAACCTAATTTCAGAGTCATTATTTTGCAAATGTGTTTTCTTCCTCCAGTCTGGAGGGTATTCAGTGGTCTCGGTCACTCCACAATGCCGTGCAGACCATTTGGTTAACACTGAAACTACCTTTAATGCTTTTCTATTGCTAAGGCAACATATTCTGTAATCATTTCAGCAAGAGCGGGTGAGCAAATTTAACTTTACTCTCTTTCATATATATAGTAAAGTATTACTTAAATAAATTTAGAAAATAAAGTGAACCCATAATTAAAAAGATGAAGACTGAAAAATGTAAACTCGAAGCTCCTTCTCATTTATTTTTGAGTTTCCCAAATATGGGAGACGGCAGCCTGTTCCTCTGTCCTTCATTACATATTGTGTTTTAGTTCCTTTTGTTTTCATCTTACTTTTTTCAGGTTTCTACATGAATTTTTGACATAGAAGATTTAATAACATAGAACGTTAGAGTAACTTATACCTGGTGAAGACCCCTCAGAGCAACGCCATTTCTGTTGCATGATGAAAAAGAATTTCAAAGCTGCACGGGAAGCCTAAGGGGGCGGAAGGGGGCGTGGAGGGGTGTGTCATGTTGGGAACTTACAATTAGAACAATCTTGCATCTCCACAGCACTGGCAATCACTTTGGGGGCAGGGCTGACATGCCTGGAGATACTTGATCTGCTCTTGGTGTCCTATCTGAAAGTGATGCCTTTATAGCCCCTTTTTCTCAATCTCAAAACTTGGCAGTATCCATCTTTTTTCTTTGTTTTGGCAGACCATTCTGTTAATTTGGTTAGGTTTAACAGTACTCATTCTCATTTCTGCACATACATCACAAATGCCTGTGTTTTGCCTTGGACGTGTTTTGCGGTTCTCAGTCACAATGGTGCACTAAAAACCACTCTGTAAATTTAGAATGTTTCCCCGTGCAGCAAATTTCCTCATGGAAGTGAAGAATTCTCTCTCTCTCTCTCTCTCTCTCCCTCTCTCTCTCTCTCTCTCTCTCTCTCTCTGTTTAGTTAGGAAAACTTTTAATTTTTCTTTTCTTTTTTTTGGGGGGGGGGTGTTATACTTCTAACCTTTAACAAGAGTCAGTTCCACCCCTCAACCATTTCTGTTGTTTCCTAAACAAATAAAGACTTCTATTTGTTCTAATTTATTTTAGTTGCTATTCATTCAATATGTTCCTGTAATATTGAAATTATGAGTTCTGTTTGAAATTCTCATATCTAAACATACCAAATATTTTCTTAAATCCAGTACCAGAAAGTCAAATAATCTATGGTTTTAGAGACACCTTATGTTGTGTTAAGAACTGAACACCATTAGAAAATGTTATTCCTTAACTGTCATATTACATATTTTGGGGTATAATAATGGTTCTTAAAAGAGTATAATATTGCAGTACATTTTTAATGTTCTCTGGTGTGGTTGAATTCCTTAGCAAGCTGCATATTCAACATTTAGCAACACATAAAATTGAGTAACCTGTTTCCTTCCATATGATTTCCAATTATAACTTAGAATATTCTTTGGAATCATTATATTCTATAATCCTGCCAATTTGCATTATTTACAGTTTTACTTTCCCTTTGGAAGACACAATTCTTTATAAATTCACACTTCATTTTTGTTTGTAGAAAACAACCATACTGCCAGAAGTATTTTCTGAATTCCTTCTGTAAACTGCTACTTAAATATTGGCATGGCCAAATGTGTATGGCTTTGGGCAAAGTCAAGAAGCATGATATATAACCTACTGCAAAATTACATTAAAGTATGTGTATTTATTTTGTATTTACACATACCAAGTACTAAATTGGTTTCTTATTGGACAAAAAACTGATTCTTACATATGATTTCTAGTAAAATCTGTATATCTGTAGTATTTATGTAAGAGTAGAGATAATAGAAATATTAGATTTAATTTACAAAAAAGCCCAATTAATTAAAATGCTCAATTATAATTATAATTTATATCATATAATACTGTAAATGAATGAGTATAATATACTAAACATTGCATATTGAAATAAAATTTTTTTATAAAACAATTGTTATAATCCAGCCATGTTGACTTAATGAGTACTAAAAACATTACTAATTTAGTGCTGACACATGTAATATTTCCTCTAGTTTAGGTCAAAATTTAATTAATATTATAATAGAGTAGAAAGAAAAAATATGTAAGTTGTTGACAAGTAATATATTTTAAAGTCACTCTCAATTGTAACCATATCCCTTTCTGTTTTTATTAATTCAATATCATGTCTCTAACAATAATCAAATAGATATAAATAATATATATAAATAAAATTGTTAGAGAGCTTAGAATGGAGGACATAGTATGAGAAGTAAATAATATTTCCTTTCATGTATGTAAAAGCTAATGTTTTTGTTTCTATTTTACACTCTCATTAATATTTTAAAGAACTATTCAGAAGGATTAATTTTTAAAGTCAAACAATATGTCACGGTACATACCTTTAATAGACACACTGGAAAATCAATGACAACTATAAGCTAGCAAGTTTTCTAGTTTTCAGTGGGCTGATTACTTTATATATATATATTTATTTATATATTTATATGCATGCACGCACACACACACACACACACACACACACATATACATCTATCTGGAAGAAGTCCCATCATTTTTTTATAATAAGAATGGTTTGAGTGATATCGATATAACCTGGTAGCCAAGGAGAGTGGACTGGAATGCACATGCATGAACAATGACGACTTCACTGTACTAGTCAGTGAGGGTGGTAGACACCGTTGAATAAGCACATGTACTGTGTGGCCATTGCATTCAAAATGATTGAGCGAGTAGAGAGCAATGAATCTGTATCAAATTTTGCATTAAGCTTGAACATTTCTCCATGGAAACTGCACTAATCCCCATCAAGAGGGCTCCACCTACATGATCTAATTACGTCTCAAAGGCCTTACCTCTACTATCATTCCATTGGGTGTTAAGGTTTCAACAAGTAAATTTTGGGAGAACATGAAACCACATAGTCATACCTTTATACTTGTTACATTTTGACGAGGAAAAAAAAAAATGTTTCAGCACTCAGGGCTTGCTCGGGACTCATTGCCCTATCTAGAACTTCTATGAGTCACCAGGCTGCCCTGCAAGAGAAAATGCTTCATCATCATTTGGTACTCCTCAGTTTGGGCACTCATCCTGAGTCTGAAATAAATTAACGATGAGTACCAAGGCACCACTGTATATAAAAGCAGTATGCAGTTACAGACTGTATGTATAAATATGTAAATATAAATAATATTTGTTTTTCTGGAATGTGCATTTTCTACACTCTATCTGACTGTTTATTTGTTTTTTTAAATCCCAGATTTGATTTGTAATGCTTCCTAAATCTGAAGATTCAAATCTGTGATTAATTCTTAGAATTTTTAAAGTAATTTTTGTTTGAAATATAATTATTCCATCTCTTATTTCATTCTTTAACTCATTATAATAATTTTGGAAATTCTTCTACTATTCCCTATGTCTCTTAAGCACTTCTTCATAACATAAAAACCATCTTTTTGTGGCACATGTGTTTATATATGTATATATGTATTAATATATATGCATACAAAATATATGCATATATGTATTTGTTTAAGATTTATGAATTTTAATATATGTATACATATACATTGTGTGTGTGTGTGTGTGTGTGTGTGTATGTACACAGTCTGGAAAATTGAACTAACTTAAAGAAGATATGTCCAACAACAGTGAAATTATTTAGTTACAATTATATGGTAACTTTTTAAGTATTTAAATACTTTACTATACAAACTACTAAATATAAAGATTAAGAAGTTTACTAATCTCTGGAAGAATTATAGAAATAAAGTTTTTGATTGAGAGAACAATTTTCAAAATTATGCAGCATACTTGTTTCAGTTAAGAAATCTCTGCTGCTACCTGCAAATACTGGTTCCTTCTATCTTTTACCACCAGTTATATCTGTAGCACTAGACAATAGCCCCTTTTTCTCTTGGTCTCCAGGACTCTATCTTCCTATAACTGAAATGGCCACCAGAGGGCTCTCTTCCTGTGTCTAGGGACAAGTAGCAGTAAATGGCTCGCTCCTTCAAGTCTGTTGTGAAGATCTGATTGGTGAGCCTATTTCACATGTTTAGGCCTTGAATCAAGAAACGATAGGGGAAATGTTTCTAAAGTTTTCTTTAGATTACTGAAATGTACAATTTATCTTCATCTAAGAAACATAATGTACACAATGGGCTCAGTTACTAGGAAGCCAAAAGAACAAATTCCTTGGTCATTTTAAATAAATAACCTATAAAAGTTATATGGACTAGCGGAGTAATTGCCATGGTGATATTGTCACTCTTCTGATGAAAGAACCCACTTCCTCATGAATACAGTATTCCACAAACATACTCTGGGGAAATCATAGAAATCATCTCTCTATATTCAGGCAGGTTTTGGTTTAAGGTTGGGCATGTTACCCAATGATGTATATTAGAGTCTGATAATTATCTAAAAGGTATGCACTACCTTCATTTATCTTGATGTTATAAATAAATGAGCATATAGGGAAGCCATGTTCCAGGCCATAGAAATAAGCAAGACACTCTGGCTGGTGTGGCTCATTGAATTGAGTGCTAGCCTGTGAACGAAAGGGTCACTGGTTCAATTCCCTGCCAGGGCACATGCCTGGGTTGCAAGCCAGATCCTGGTTGGGGATGTGTCCCTCCTTTCCCCTCTCTCTAAAATATAAATAAATAAAAACTTAATATTACAAAAGAAACAAACAAGATAGAATATAGCGGCTGCCCAGACAGGAGAGGAGGCAGAAATAGTCTTGGAAGCCCAAGTGCATGATTATATTTACAGTCTCATACAGTTATCCTGGTTCCAAGTATGTGAGGCAAATAAAATCTGTGGTGTTGTCAGATATTTTTATTTTTCAACTTGCCACACTCTAGGACTCATGGCTAACTTTCTCTTTTTCATTGTCTCCCAGGACTTTTATTGTTCAACAGTTTTTAAATCTGCTTGGAGTGATTTTGAAAATGTCTATTTTTGCATATCATCAAGACTTTCAAGCACATTGCCACTGAGTTTTAAATAAAGCTTATACTTTAAAATTTAGGTCAATCTGGAGTTATTTTTTCTAAGTGTTGCATATTATGGCTTTTTTTTCTGGCTTAATATTTTTTTTCTGAATAAGAATAGATCTATTCAAATATTCAAGCACCTTTTTTTCAGTAAGGTCTATATATTCTTCCTATGATTTATGTTGCCCCTACATTGAAAATAAATTGACTATATATGTATGGGTTTATTTCAGTATTTTATATTTTATTCTATTGATTTTTATTCCCTGACTTCTTCAGAATTATTTAGCCTTGAACTACATGACTATTTCACTTATTTCTAACAGTTAGTTTTTGGTTGATATATAAATTATGTTATTTCCATATATTGAAAATTTTCTTTATCATTATTTTTATGCCTGATAACTTTCTTGAACATTTTTGTTTTTTTCTGGCATCTTACATCAAATAACTTTAATCTCCTTTTTGGTGATTATAAATACTTGAAACATTACATCTATGGAATTTCTCAGTTTATTTTTATCTTCTCAAAGATGTGATATATTGTTTTATTATTTTAACTATTTCTCAAATAATAACAATATCTGTATTTTATTCTGCATTTGACTGATTTATGCTTATTGTCATAGTTTAACGTGTCTTTTTAACTCTTTAATTTTTAATTTTATTACATCTCACATTGCAGAATTAAATTTGTTATTATTTGGCACATATTGTTTTGAATGATTTATTTTAATTAATATCCAATGAAATTAATACATGAACTTTATATATGTCTTGAAAATATTTTATAGCCATAAATACATAAAAATTAAATTGGTCTACATGAAATATTAACCATTACTCACCCTCAGATATCAGAAAGATAAACAGACATTTGCAGTTTTAAAATGGGAAATGTCATTAGTATTGATTAAAACAGCCCATAAAACAGAAAGGTAAGTACTCTGCAATAGCTCATCAATTTTAAATATAGAAGTATATTTGCTGAGCTCGAAAACAGATGTTTTGGCTTGTGTAATTTCAAATGTTCCCAGAGACTTAAATATACACTAATAAATCAATCAGAGGGAAGACATCCGAATTTTGATTTGTGGAAGAGATTTATGATCATTTTCTGCTTTGTAAGGAGAACATGCTGTCATCTAAAAGTACATTTTTGCATATGACTTATGAATATCCATGCATGCCTAAAGCAAGGAGAGTTTAATGAGAAAAGAGTCTCATTTTAATTGAAGAACAAGGTTATTTGGTTTTGATTAAAACACTCTTTTGCAAATTCTTGTATCTTTTCCCCAGAAACTGTGTTTAAGTACCTTTAATAAAATTTAGTACAGTGCACCTTTACAACAAATAACAATACACCAGGGGATAAAAAGCCCAGGCCTTTAATGAGAACAGCAAGACAAAAAACCGTGCCTGTAAGATTTACTACAGACTAACCTCACATTCATTTTAGCTTTCTTATTTTTACCCAAACTAATAGTATTTTGTTTTGACTTGAATTTAAAAATCCATCTTCTGAACTGTAATTTCCTTATGTGTGAATAGCTCTTATTTTTCTGTCTCGGCAATGTAACTGCAGACATTCACTCTTCAAGTCCTCTTATACACACTAGAGTCTGTTGTTCTGCTTAGGCACTCTTGGCTTTTCAGCATTTAACTAATTCCTGTTTCTACTTGGCAGTATAAGAATTATTACTGTGTCCCTATGCATAATGCCTTAAATCATTTTTTGGCCTGTGCACAGGAGAGTGACTTAATTGGAACCTAAGAGAACTTTCTAGGGTGATGGAATTGTTCTAGATCTTGCTGTAAATGGTTGTCACATGGGTATATTCAATTGTCAAACTCATGAAACCCCATCCTTAAGAAATGAACATTTTATTTTATATCAATTAGACCTCAAATTTTGAAAGTAATAAGAGGGGTGAAATTGCAGTCAACAAATATAGACTCCACTTTTGAGGAAGCTTCTTTTTGACCAGAGCAGATAATTCATAACTGATGAGTTACATGAAGTCACGAGAGTTTTTTTTTATTATTACATTTTAAGATGGGAGAAATAACAGCCATTTTCTGTGCTGATGAAAATCATCAACAGAGAAAGAAATAATGAAGATGCAGGAAGTCAGGCAAAAATGCAGTAACAGTGCTCATGGGCAAGTAAGCATTAATGGAATCCAGAATATTTGGTATGAGTTTATCTCAAATAAAGAAAGAGACTGTATATTAATAATAATTAAAGAGAAATCACAAAGCATGATAGTAAACTGTGATGGTGAGAATTGACTATTTATTTATTTATTTATTTATTTATTTCAATCATTCAGATAGAGAGGCAGTCATTCAAGGTTAGAGAAAAAAGGAAAGATAGGCCAGACTAAAGATGTATTTCCAAGGTTACAGTAGTTGGATTTAGTAATGAGTGAAAGAAAATTTAGTGGTGATCTTAATTTAGTATTTTTTATGTATTCTGTGCTTTACTGATTTATTGATGATACTACAGAAGATAAGTCCAAAACTGTCAGAATAGAAGTAAATTTCTTAAAATTGTTTCTCCATGTAGTCATTTTAACAAAAATCAAGAATATTGGAAAATATTTTTGTGGATTTTTTTTCCAGCTTTTTGTGGAATACAAATTGGTACCATAAATGGTTTTAGAGTAAGAACTTGGGTTATACTACATTAAAATTTTATGGCCCTATGAAGGCTACTGGGCAAGAGATTTTTAATTTCTGATATACATAGAAAAAATATTGTTTTTCCCTGGAGAAACTTTATTCTTTATAAACTTAGATGTCATGTTGCTTTTCTTTTCAGTTGTGCTTTTTGTCATTTCTTCTCCACCCAAAATTAAAATCTCCATCACCAATATGCCACCAATACTCAACACATATCTCTATCATAACACTCATCATACTATATTATAGTTCTTTTTATTTCTGCTGTATTTCTAATAAGTTTTTGGAGAAGTGACCATTTTTAGTTTATTAATTGTACCCAGAATATCTAGGGCAAGGATGCAGAACCAAAAGAAGCAATAACATTCTATCGAAATTAATTCAACCCTCTATCCTCTGCCACAAGTAAACTGTATTTTAAAATGACTAATGAACATGGATTTATTCTTCCTTAACATGTTTTTTTATCAAAAATTAATTATTAATTCAGCAGCAGAACTGCTAAAAAAAAAGAATAAAGAAATAAGAAAAAAGAAAAACCATTTTGGTATTCAAAGTACCAGGAAAATGTTTTCTACATATTAGTTTTATCATAAATAAGAATATTGTTTTTCAGAGAAATATATTCAAAACATAGAGATTAATAAGATACTTTAGTACTTAAACATATATACAATATTCTAACATCAGATATGACTTTAGGATGCCATAAGACTCCATGAGGCCAAACCTTATTCACACTTTCAAATATAATTTCATGGCACTGAAGAAGTCAAGTGCATTCAATTTCAGGATACATCACACAATATATAATACAAATAACAGTATTTCTTATGTAAAACGCTATGCTTCTTGCCAAAAATTGCCATACATTTAGTGTTTTCCTCCTAAGAGCTCTTTTACTTGCTCGCTAATCTCTGAAACTCTTAGAAATAGACTTAAATTTAGTTTAACTAGATAAGAGTTTGGAAAGAAGCCACTAGATTAATAGTGGTCACTAGGGTAACACTATAACACAGGGAAAAGAAATAATAGTACATATACATATACCATGCATGTGAAAAGATTGATATTATTTTTAGAGGTGCCTGTACATGTAGCTTATAAGTTGTGGGTAAATTACTAACCATGGAAAAACTATAATAAAGTCGTTGGCAGCCGTCCGTCTTGAGAGACGATGGTGTAGCTTCTTAAGAGCCTATCTGCACCGCCGAGAATGGTTGTGCAGTCCGACTCGGGAGTGACACGGTATCTGTCTCCTCCCGTGTTGAATCGACATCTTGCGATGATGCTGGAGTGTCCTCTCCAGTGAAGCTGAAGCTACAGAGCCTGGGCAGGGTGATATGGAGGGTCTGCTGTTGCCCATGCAGCAGACCCCCCCTCTCTTCGCAGCTGGAGGGTCCAAGGGAAAGACGGAGTCAATACAGCTTGGCTTCAGGTGCGCCGCAGGAGTTGCCGGTGTTGACTACAACGTCAAACCGCCTTAGGGACTCCGGCTCCGGATTTTCTGTCGGGGTTTACTCCCTTAGCCTTTCCCTTGAAGAGGTATGCCGCAAGGCAGCGGAGGTTTTTTGGAGTCAGAGTTTTCCTTCTCTGTATAATAAAGTAAAAGAGTAATAATTGTAATGAGGTGTTATCAGAAAACTTAAAGTATGATCTTTTAATTGCTTTAACATGACATAAGAGATTATTTCTGTAGGTTAATAGTTTTGGTTGCATAAATTCTTATGGAAGTTGCTAAATCTTAGCTCCCCTGAAAATTATCCTCTCATTTTACCCCATGAATCAGGAAAACCCTGGTTAAACAATTTTGTTGAGTTAATAACTCAATGTCTTCAGTCTTTGGATTAATATAGAGAGTACTATTTTTAAGATAAAATTAGATTATAGCTGTATACTCTTGTTTTCAGGTAAGTATGTTTCCAAAATAAATCCTAAACCCAACTGATTCCTAAAGAATTTCATATTTGTTATCTATTTAAATAAAACCATTGTTGTTTGCATGTATGTGTAATTTTACTTCAAAAAACAAAACAAAACACTCTGCATATTAAGTTTTACATTACCTACAACAAAAAATTCTCATTGTTTATGAAATAAGCAGTTGTTGCCATGGTGAGAATTTAACTGAGATACAAGTTGCTCTTACATGCAATATTTCAAAATCTTTAATACAGTATCTATATGACCAGGTGGTCTGAACATTCTCAAAGGATTTACTAGCAGCACAAATATACTTTGTGTTTGGAGTAACCATACACTATTCAACAGTTGATCATTATTCAAAAGGTATTTAATTTTATTATAAGTATGATCCTATTACAAGCTCCTTTGATTAAAACAAAGTAAAATACCCTCACAAAGAGAATACATTCCAGTTCAAGAGATGACATACAATACATTAAAATTTGAACTGAGAATTAAATGAAAACATAATATGTGATTCAAGAAAGGTCATGAAAATATGTGGTATTCAAGCAGTGGTAAAGGTGATTAGAACTAAATGCCAAGGGTTGGGGTGATATCATAGAGTAGGTGAGAGTAAATTAAAAAAAGGAATAAAGAAAGTTTTTCAGGAATAGATGAAGCTAAAGTCAGACAATAAAGAAGAGATAAGATTTGAAAAAGCTAAATGAAACAGGTCATATATTATCTTTTGGGAATAAACACAAGGGATTCTAGGAATTCTGGGGCCTGCAAATTGCAAAGATCAGAACTTTTTCATGAAGCTAAACAATAGCGATGCAAAGAAATAGATATTTGAAACAAGATGAGATTTACTTTCAAGGACAAGCAGAAGTCTTGTTTGCTAAAACTTGGGTACAAACTGTGAGAAAAAATACGGAACATTATTAAAGTTATATGGCCTGTGTGTATATCTTCAACATTTTCAATCAGAGGACCTATTTTTTATTTTGAAGCATAGTTGACATACAATATTATATTAGTTTCAGGTGTACAACATAATGAGTTGACTTATAAATACTTAATGAAATGATCACCATACTAAGTCTAGTAATTATTTGTCACCATACAAAGTTATTACAATATTATTCACTAATCCCCTGTAATGTAGCATGTCACATATTAATAACTTATTTATTTTATAACTAGAAATTTCTACCTCTTTTTTATTGTTCGCACTACAACAGACGTCCCCATTTTCTCCCCCTTTGCCCACCTTCACCCCACCCTCACCCCTACTTCCCTCTGGCCTTCCCCCACACTGTTTCTGTGTGTATGGGTTGTACATACATGTTCTTCGGTTAATTCTTTCACTTTCTTTCATCCAGCCCCCCTTCTTCTCTCTGACAATATCATTCTGCTCCATGTGTTCATGCCGTTGGTTCTATTTTGCTCATCAGTTTATTTTGTTCGTTACATTCCATGTATAAGCAAGATAATATAGTAATCTGTGTTTCTCTGACTAGCTTATTTTGCTTAGCATAATAATCTCCAGGTCCATCTATGCTATTGAAAAAGATAAGAAAATATCCAGCAAGGCATATTTCAAGCCATTGAAGTAATATAACTAAATGTAGTTGGGAAGGGATGCACACGCATTCAACTGTCTGAGCCAGCTTCACACACTGTTGACTTTCTTCCTCATTTTCTTAATCCGATTGACCTTGTTAACCATCACCTCCCTCCCTCCCTTTTGGTAACCATAAGTTTGTTTCTTTGAATCTGTTTCTATTTTGTTTTGTTTTTAGATCCCACATACAAATGAAACCAAATTCCATTTGTTTTTCCTTATCTGAGTATTTCACTTGGCATAATACCCTTTAGGTCAGCCTATGTGGAGATGGTATCTGTGAGGTTCTATAAAATTTTTCTAAATTTGGAAGAATTAAACATAATACAAATGTTATTATATATATGAGCATCCATTTAAAAGTCATGAAACATGCCAATATAAAAAGGTAAAAGGAAAAACCAGAACAAATAAACAGAGACAGATTTTGGAGTTAATAGAAATTGGTTAAAAATAACCATGTTTAACATATTCAAGAAGACTGGTATTTATGATAGAGAACTATCATGTAGATTTGTAATATATGAAAATACCAAATAAAAACTATAGGTATAAACAACTCATAATCAAAATTTAGAGGTCAATAGGTAGGTTTAACAGCAGATTGAGATACAGCAAATTAGATATAGAGTTAAATGCAAAATAGGTGATCACATATTATTTAGAATAAAGTATAGATTTAAAAATAGATAGATGAATGGAGAAAACTATATGACAAATATTGAATACATGAAGAATTTTAAGTATGTGTAATTGTGGTCTTAGAAAAAGAGAAGAAATAGGGAAGATATAAAATTTGAAGTCATATTGATAGATGTTTTTAAAACATAGGACAAACTCCAAGCACATATTTAAAAATCCCTATTCACCTAAAGCAGAATTTCAACAAAAAACAAATCTAGACATTTTATAAGCAAATCATTAAAAAGCAAAGAAAAAGGGGAAACAAAACCAGCCAGAAAAAGAAAACAAGATGCATCTTGTTTAAAGGAATGATAGTGAATCTAAGTGCCTCTGTTACAACAGACTCCAAGAATTCTAATACATCTCTAATGTGCTGAAAGGAAACAAAAGCTAACATTGAATTCTATGCTAATCAAAAATATTCTTTAAACATGAAGGTGAAAAAAGACATCCAGATTAGCAAAAAGAAAAAAAGGAATGTTTTTCTAGCATGCCTGCTACAAGAAATATTAATAGGAAATTTTCAAGGAGGCGGGGATGTATCAAGAAAGAGTCAGGAAAGTTCTAGGAAAAATAAAGAGCTACAGAAGTTATAGAATTCAAAATATGTTAAATGACTATTACATTATAGGGCTTAAAATATTTACAGATTAAAATACATGGAAATAACATGAAAGTTAAAATGGATGAAATGGATTTAAACAGTTCTAAAATTCTCTTTGAATGAGAAATAATAAAAACACTAATAGACATGAGGATATATATATACAAAATATAGAGGCATGTTTTATTTTTCTCTGAAGATTATTTTTATTTATTTTTTAAATTTATTTATTTGTTTATTTTATTTTTATAGAGAGGGGAAAGGAGAAAGAGAGGGAGAGAAACATCACTGTGTGGTTGCCTCTCACTCGTACCCCCATCTGGGGACCTAATGTGCAACCTAGTCATGTGCCCTGACAGTGAAGATTATTTTTTAAATGAATAATTTTTAGTCCATAAAAAAGAGAAATGGGATAACAAAATATATCTGAGTGGTCCAAAATAAGAGGAAAGGTACATAAAACAAGCAGTATGAACTAACAAAAAAAGTTATTTCTCAAATATAACTAAACTTTTTTAGTATCTTTAAGACATATTGTAATTCAAAATAAAAAATATCATGAAAGGTAAATAAAACAATATCCTTCTTATAAAAAAAAAACCAAGTCTTACAAAGAAGTGCATAGAAAATCTCCAACTGAAAGTATAAAAGAGATATATTCTGCAAACACACAAAATCTGGTATGTCTATATTAATATTAGATAAAATAGACTTTAAGGAAGAAATGGGTTGAGAGATACAGAAGATCTTACATTAAGATAAAAATGAAATAACAATGACAAATCTGTATACATGTAAGCATATAGCTTCAGAAATGTAATACAAACAATGGCATTATTAAAAGGAGAGAGAAAGAAACATACACTTGCCCACTGTGGGAATTTTAAACCACTTCTCTCAATAAATGATAAAAAAAAAAGCAAATAACAAGTTTTCAAGCATATAGAGGATATGAACAACAAATATAATAAAATTAACCTAATTAACATCTGTTAGATATAACATCCAAGGTTGACAGAACATACATTCTTTAGAGTGTACATGAGACACAGAGACTGATTATTGGCTGTGCCATAAAGCAAGTCTAATCTTGCTTACAAATAGGGGCCTTGAACAAATTCCAGCTATAGTCAACTGTAACTCTGAGCAAAATCTATAAAGATGAACTGTCCCTCTGCTGAAATCACATTTTCCAGATTAAAAGACAGTTTATATACATAAACAAAAAAAAGTAGAAAAGTCCTTCCTAGACTGCACCCATTGTATTCTGGAAAAATGCACAAGAAAGGATGGAAAAATTATTTAGTGGCTGTGAACAGGATAAAGTAGGAGAACAGAGAGATCTTCATGTGTGTTTATTTCTCCTGGCTCATGTCTCCTCTCCTTTTCATTCTGTTCTATAAGTTTGTTTTAGGTAAAAGCCTCAGAAATAACCAGTTCTGTCTAAGACATTTTTAACCTCCTGAAATGAAAGCTTGTTGAGGGAGAAAGTAGAGTTGGATATCAGTGATAGTTCTGATGTTTATACTATAGTAAGGAGAAAATAGGACATTTCTATATATTAATTAAGGGAAGAAATTTTAAAATTTTTTTTGTTAATCTCTGGTCAGAAGAATTAATTATGAACATTCTAATTCAGGATATTCTAACTACAATATGTTATCATTTAAAGAAGATATTTTCTTATAATTCACTTATAATCCCAAGGCATAATCTATACTCCTCAATAATACAATGTTGTTGGGAAAAGGGTAGAAGAGGTAGATATGCATATGCAAATATATAATCATTATCCAATATTATAAATGAAAGCATAGAAATAGAATTTCTTTTATTACAGCCACTATGTCTTATTTTTTCTCTAAAATTTAGCTAGTATATAAGAGGTAATAAATAAATACTTGTTAATTTATTGGACTGAACAAAATCCCATGAAAACATAGTGAGGAGAAAATTTGTTTACTCTTTTGGCTAAGAGATTAGTCATTTGTAAATATAGATTAATACCAAATATTTGCATAGCACAATGAAGTTCTTACAAAGCACATTTGGTAGCACTGACTCTCCAAATAGTGACTAGCTTTAAAAGAAGTTGTAAGGTGTCCTGGAGAGCATAAACTCTGGGCAGTATAAGAGCAAACACTACTTGACCCTATTACTCTAGCCATGCCCTCCCATTTTCTGGGCCCCAAGTCCTCCAATTATACAGTGAAATCATTTGTTTTTAAGTCTATTAAAAATTACTTCCAAAATAAAAGGCAACTAGACAAGACAAATCTTTATAAAGAAAAATATACCTCTATGTGTATTTATAATATATATTCATTACAGAAATGTAATAGATGCTTGATATTTTTTAAATTAAATTATGAGTTATAACAAACACACCCATGCACACCAAGTGTACCACGCATTCATTTTTAAATATATTTCATTGTTTATACTATTTCAGTTGTGTCACATTTTCCTCAGGTCCATGGGTCCTTCATATGTTCTTTGATTAATCCCTTAATCTTCTTTCAGTCAGTCTCCACCTCCCTCTCCCCTCTAATCTTTTAGTCTATTTCATGATTTTATGCCTCTGGCTCTACCTTGCTCATTAGTTTATTTTGTTCATCAGAATCCTCTTCTAAGTCAGATCATATGGTATAATTCTTTCACTGACTGGCTTATTTCACTTAGCATAATAGTCTCCAACTCCATCCATGCTGTCTCAAGAGGTAGGAATTCCTTCTTTCTTTCCTCTGCATAGTATTCTTTGTGTAGATGTACCACAGTTTTTTGGTTTGTTTGTTTGGTTGGTTGGTTGGTTGTTTTTAAATACACTCATCTACTGATGGGCACTTAGGCTGTTTCCACATTTTGGCAATCGTAAATAGTGTTGCTATGAACATAAGGGAGCATAAATTCTTTTGAATTGGTGTTTAGGGATTCGTCGTGTATAATCCAGCAATGTAATCAATGGGTCAAAAGGCGGTTCTGTTTTTAGTTTCTTGAGGAAATTACATACTGTTTTTCACAGTGGTTGCACCAGTCTATATTTTCAGAATAGTGCAGCAGGGTTCCCTTTTCCCTGCATCCTTGTCAGAACTTGTTTGTTGACTTATTAATGGTAGCTATTTTTGCAGATGTGAGGTGATATCTCATTGTGGTTTTAACTTGTATCTCTCTGATGGCTAGTGATGTTGAGTATTTTTTCATATGTCTATGGACCATCTGTATGATCTCCTTGGGGAAGTACCTGTTCAGGTCTTTTGCCAGTTTTTAATTGAATTATTTGTCTCTTTAGTGTTGAGTTGTATGAGTTCTTTATATATTTTGTAGATCAAACCCTTGTCTAATGTATTGTTGGCAAATGTGTTCTCCCATACAGTTGGTTCCCTTTTTATTTTGACGGTGGTTTCTTTAGCTGTGCGGAGACATTTTAATTTGATGTAGTCCCATTTGTTTATTTATTTATTTATTTTTTACTTTATTTTCCTTACCCTAAGAGATATCATATGGGCAAATATATTGCTATGTGAGATATATAAAATTTTACTGCCTATGTTTTCCTTTAGGACTTTTATAGTATCATGATTTATATTTAAGTCTTTTATCCATTTTGGTATATTTTGGTATATGGTGTAAGGTGGTGGTCTAGTTTCACTCTTTTGCATGTACCAGTCCAATGCTCCCAACACCATTTATTGAAAGTCTGTCTTTATTCAATTGTATATCTTGCCTCCTTTGTCAAATATTAATTGACCATCAAGGCATGGGTTTATTTCTGGACTATTTGTTCTGTTTCATTGATCTCTGTGTCTCTTCTTATGCCAGTACTAGACTATTTTGATTACAGTGGCCTTGTAGTGTAGTTTGATTTCAGGTATTGTGATCCTTCCAACTTTGTTCTTTCTCAAAATTGCTGAGGCTATCCAGGGACATTTTTGGTTTTATATAATTTTTTGAATATTTTTTCTAGATCTATCAGATATGTCATTGGTATCTTAATAGGAATTTCATTGGATTTATAGATTTTTTTGGATAGTATGTACATTTTAAAGATGTTAATTCTTCCAGTTCATGAACACAGTATATGCTTCCACTTATTTGTATCTTTCTCAATTTCTTTCTTCAGTGTCATATAGTTTTCCAAGTATAGGTGTTTTACCTCCTTCATTAAACTTATTCCTAAGTACTTTATTTATTCTTTGTACTGTTAGTGGGGATTGTTTTCTTTTCTGATAGCTCATTATTGTTGAATAAAAATACCATCAATTTTTGAATATTGACTTTGTATCCTGCTTCTTTGCTGAGTTCATTTGTTAGGTCAAGTAGTTTTTTGGTGGTGCCTATACAGTTTCTTGTATACAATATTATGTTATCTGTGAATAATGATAGCTTTACTCCCTTCCAACTTGGATACTTTTTATTTTTTCTTCTTGTCTGATAGCTGTGGGTAAGCCTTGCGGTACTGTATTGAATAAGAGTGGTAAAAGCAGACACCCTTGTCTTGTTCATGATCTTATAGGAAATGGTTTTATTTCTGCATACTGAGTGTAATGTTGGTGGTAGGTTTCTCATATGTGGCCTTTATTATGTTGAGATATGTTCCCTCTATTCCCACTTTGCAGAGTGTTTTTATCACAAATGGGTGCTGGATTTTATTAAATGCTTTTTCTGCATCTATTGATATGATCATGTGATTTTTGTCTCTCATTTTGTTTATGATGTATCACATTTTGTTTATTGATGTATCACATTTATCAATTCATGGATATTGTACCATCCTTGCATCCCTGGAATAAATCCCACTTGATCATGGTGTATGATCTTTTTAATGTATTGCTGGATTTGGTTTGCTATACTTTGTTGAGGATTTTAGCATCAGTGTTCATCAGCAATACTGACCTGTAGTTTTCTTTCTTTGTTGTGTCTTTACTTGGCTTTGGAATTAGGGTAATACAGTCTTCATAAAAAGAGTTTGAAATCCTTCCCTCTTGTCAATTTTTTGAAATAATTTGCGTAAGATAGATGTTCTTTGAATGATTGGTAAAATTCACCTGTGAAGTCATCTGGTCCAAGGCTTTTGCATTTTGGGAGATTTTTGATTACTGCTTCAAATTCACTAGTTGTTATTGATCTATTCAGGTTTTCTGATTCTTCCTGATTTGGTTTTGGAAGATAGTATGTTTCTAGAAATGTATCCATTTCAGCCAGGTTCTTGGCATATAGTTGTTCATCGTAATTTCTTACAGTCCTTTATTTCTGTGGTATTTATTGTTACTTCTCATCTTTCATTTATGATTCTATATATGCTTCTTCTCTCTTTTTTTACTTGATGAGTCTGTTTAAGGGTTTGTCAATTTTGTTTATCTTTTCAAAGAACTATCTCCTAGATTAATTGGTCTCTTGAATTTTTTTTTTTTTTTTTTTTTAGTCTCTATGTCTTATTTCTGCTCTGATCTTGATTAATTCTTTCCTTTTACTTGTTCTAGGCCTTGTTTGTTGTTGTTTTTCTAGTTATTTTATGTATAAAGTTAGGTTGTTTATTTGAAAATTTTATATCTTTTTTAGGTAGGACTATAATACTATGATCTTTCTTCTTCAGACTGCCTTCACTGTGTCCCATAGGTTTGGGGTTATTGTGCTTACTTTCATTTGTTCCCAGGTACTTTTTAATTTCTTCTTTGATCTCATTGTTAACCCATTTGTTATTTGATAAAATTTTATCTAGCCTTCATGTATTTGAATGTTTTTGAGTTTTTTTTCTTGAGGTTGATTTCTAATTTAAAGTTATTGTGATCTGTGAAAATGCTTGATATGACTTCAATTTTCTTTATTTTTTTTAAGGCTTATTTTGTATTCCACCATGTGGCTTACCTTTAAGAATGTACTGTGTGCAGTTAAGAAGAATTTATATTCTGTCTCTTTGGGGTGAAATGTTCTATAAATATCACAAATTTATTTGACCTAGTGTATCACTTAATACCACTATATCCTTATTGATTTTTTGTCTGGAAGGTCTGTCCATTGTTGACAGTGGGGTGTTAAAATCACTTACAATGACTATATTGCTGTTGATCTCTTTCTTAAAGTTCTCCAAGATTTTCTCTATATAGTTAGGTGCTCCTGTATTGGTTCATATATCTTGACAAGAGTTATATCTTCTTGTTGGACTGACCCCTTACATATTATGTAGTTATCTTTTTTGTCTCTGGTTATGGTCTTTGTTTTAAAGTTTGTGTTGTAAGATAGAAGTATTACTACTTGGCTTTCCTTTCACCTGTCTTCATGGAATATTTTTTCAGCCTTTCACTTTCAGCCTGTGTAAATGTTTCATTCTGAGGTGGGTATCTTGTAAACAATACATATGCAGGTCATGTTTTCTTATCTATTCAGTTTCCCTATGTCTTTTGATTAGAGCATTTAATCCACTTACACTTAAGGTTATTATTGATAGCTACTTATTCATTTTCATTTTTTCCCTTTGTACTGGTGTTCCTTTCTCTCTATTTCTTCTTCTTAAAGCAGTCCCTTTATCATCTCTTGCAATGCTGGTTTGGTGGAAATGTACTTATTTAGCCTTTTCTTTTCTGTTTTTTTTTTTTTTTGTCTGTGAAGCTCTTTATTTTACTGCCCATTTTAAGTGAGAGCCTTGCTAGATAGAGTAGTCTTGCTTATAGATCCTTGCTTTCAATTGCTTAGAATATTTTGTGCCAATCCCTTTTGGCCTATAATGTTTCTGTTGAGAAATCAGCTGATAACCTTATTGGAGCTCCATGTAGGTAACTTACTGTTTCTTTCTTGCAACCTTTAAAATTCTCAGTCTTTAATAAATACCATATGAACTCACTTATAACTGGAATCTAATGAACAAAATAAACTGATGAGAAGACTATAGCCAGAGACATGGAAACATGGAAGAGGCTGATAGTTATAGGAGGGGTGGTGGGAAGGCAAGAATGGTGGAAATAAGGGAAAGGACTAAAGAACGCATATGAATGACACATGCACATGACAATGGAGAATGGATTGACTGTTGGATAGAGGGGTGTACTATCTGGAAGTGGGGGTTGGGACAACTGTAATAGAATAAATAAGAAAAAAGAAAAAAAATAGAATTCTTTGTCTTCAAATTTTGCTATTTTAATTGTGATGTGTCTTGGTGTGAGCTTCATTGCATTCATCTTGATTAGGATTCTCTGTGCTCCCTGAACCTGCATGACTCTATCACTCACCAAATTATGGAAGTTTTCTGTCATTATTTCTTTAAACAGGATTTCTCTCCCTTGTGCCCTTTCCTCTCCTTCTGATGTCCCTACAATGCAAATATTTTTTACATTTCAAGTTGTTTCAAAGCTCTCTTAAACTACTCTCATTCTTTTTGAGTGTTTCTTTTTTTTAATTTTGTTGCTCTGTTTTTTCCCATTTTGTCTTCCAAATTGCTGAATAGGTCTTCTGCTTCACATAGCCTGATTTAATTTCTTCTAGTGTATTTCTGCTATTACATTTCTGATATTACATTGCTCATTTCTGATATTACATTCCTCATTTCCAACTGCTTCTATGTCCTTTTTTCTGCTGGTGTAGTTCTCATTAAGTTCCTTGAGCATCCTTATAACAATTGCTTTAAATTCTATGTCTGGTAATTTGTTTGCCTCAATTTTATTTAGCTCTTTTTCTGGGGATTCCTCCTTTCTTTTTCAATTGGAGGTTGCTTTCTTGTCTCTCCATTTGAGCTGTCTCTTTTTGCTTATTTCTAATATTAAATAGATTTTCTTTGACTCCCTGTCTTGTGGGGAGGACTTATATGGTATGAGTCCTGTGAAACCTTGTTGTGCAGACTCTTGATCTTCTGAACTGAATGCTCTAGGAATGCTCTTTTTGAGGGTTATATGGGCTCTTCTGTTGTATTTCAGTCCTGAATGTTTCTGTTTGTTCATTGGTATAATCTCCGCTGAGGCTAGCTGATAGAGAGGCTAAACCCCCACCATGTCTTGTATACTGTTGTGCAGGTGCTGGCAGAACAAAGCAAAACAACACAAAAAAATGCGCACACACACACACAAAAACAAGCAACCTTCCCCAACAGCAAGAGCAATATTACTGATAAAATATCAGAAAATAATAAAAGTGGAAAGAGAGGTGGACTATTAAAGAAAAGGGGGAACAAAGAAAAGAATGAGAGAAGACCGAAGGACAGAAAAGTGATTATGGGCTAAGAAAAGGGAAGAGAGCTAATACAAATAATGAACTGAAAGAGGAATACAAGAAAAAGGGACAAAGAAAGACAAAGAATAACAAAAATAAGGAAAAGAAAGAAGAAGGGAATGATGGGATAATCAAAGGTAAGAGTAAAATATATGTAAAAGAAAAATAGATCTATAAATATAAAAGAAAAAGAAAAATAATAAAAGGCTATGAAAAATAAAAAAAAAAAACAAAAGTAATGAAATATAACAAAGTGCAATTTGTCTCAGCAGAGTTTTGTGCTTGCCTGCCGGGTTCTCCCTTTGGATATGGTTCTGATGCTGTCTGAGGCTGGTGTAAGCCAGTGTCAGGTGCTGTTTATACCTAGACCTAGGCAGCCTGCTTTAAGCTATAAGCAATCTGCAATTTGTGGCCTGTTTCCCTCTGTGCTTGGCTGCACTCAAGTTGGGCCAAGATGCCCTGCAAAGCTGGGTTTTATCAGCAGTGCGTCCAAAGGTGTGTCAGCAAATGACCCACGTCACCACAGAATCTGCGATCTGCTTCTTCCTCCATCTGTCTGTCAGCCTGTTGTCAGTTTTACACTAGCCACAGACCCAACTGTTTCTGATAAGGCTTCTGGTAGAATCAGAGGGGATGGGACTTGTAGATCTCTCATGGCAAGTGCTTTTCAGATTTCAGAGAAAATGTTGGATGTGTTCCTCTGCCCCCAAGTAACTAGTCTAAGTCTGTCAGGGCCCCTAGCAGACTAAAAGGTAGGGTCTCCAGAGCCCAGATTTTGGATCTGCTAGAAACTGGGAAGGTGTTTCTACGGCTCTTCTGCAAGGGGGAAGTGCCAGTCTATTTCCTAGGAAAGTATATGTTATGGCTGTGCCTTACAGACCATCTCTGACATCCCCCGAGTCTGTGTGTGTTGCTGTCTCCTCAGCATGGGTTAAGATCCAAAATGAAAGAAAAGAAAGAAGAAAAGAAAAACACACACACATACACAAACAAAACAAGCAAACAAGACATAAAAAACAGAACTAAACAAAAGAAGAAGAAAAATATGCAGGGTGAGGGGGAGCAGGATTCCAGAGGTTGAGGGGAGCAGTATCTCCCAGGGTAAGGTAATTGCTTATCCCCTGCCAAGGGCTTGCTCTTCTCAAGAAAGACGGCTGCTGCAGACTCCAGGTATGTCCTGGCACAAAAATCTTCACAGTTGTTCCCCAGGGTTTCCTGCTCCAGACTCTCCTTGTGTGATTCCAGTCTGCACTGCCTTTCCTTCCAGTGGGCCCAAAGTAGTGGTTGCGAACACAAAACCTGTTCTTTGGCCCCTTTAAGAACTAAGAAAAATATAGCGGCTCTACCTCCAGCGGGGCTCTTCTCTCCCCAGCAGAGACAAACACTGCGACCTTTTGCCCCTGGTTGCTATGAGGTTTGCTGATCCTGGCGCTGGTACTCTCTGCTTTGGGGTCCCGTCTTCTCTCCTTTCAAGGGGAAGCTCCCACAGCTGTGCCGTCACCTTGGCCGCTGCTCTTGTGGAAAGGCCGGCCCCTTAATGAGCTCACCCTTCCTACTAGTCATGGTGGGTTTTTTTTTTTTTTTTTTTTTTTTTTCATCCTTGATTAAAGTCTCATATCTGGGTAATGTTTGGTTTATTTCAGTTCTCTAATCCTTTCTATAGTTTCATTCCCAATTTGGTTCTGGGAGGAGGTGCGCCATATAGCCTCCTACTCTGCCACCATCTTGCAACCCCTGAACCCCTGAACCCCTGAACCCCTATGCGTTCACTGTGATATGCTGAAGTCAGCCAAGGAAAACAGTAGTGAGCTTTTTTTTTTTTTTTTCTTTTTCTTTTTCCACTCTTAGTATAACCAACATTAACTTTACTCTCACTGGGGAAAAAATAGTATAAGTACCATTGTAGTAGCATCATCTTGCACAGATTTGAAAGGATTTAATATGTATTTATGACTATAATGCATTTAAGGTTTTTTTTTTTTTTAAGTTCTTAGGGCATAGTAACGAAATGATCTCATCCTCTCACAAATTAAGACCAACCATGCAGATTGTTTTTCTTATTATTATTGCCTATGAAGTTAATCCTCACTGAGCTCTCATAAAGTTTTCTTTAAGCCTCCCAGGTGAAGGAGAAGCAGCCCTAATGAACATGAATCAGTGGCATTTGATCCCCATCGCAGTAAAATGACAACAAAGATATCTTGTGCTCTTCCAAAGCTTTTAACTCCTAGAATAAAGAACTAAAAATCTCCAACATCAGCAAGCTTTAAACTAGTTTTTTTCTTCTATCCAGCAGCTCACCCTCCATTATTTTGCAAAAATAAATCTACAAGTGTTTTATGGGTTTCATTTGGAGGGAATGAGGAAATTGTAGTAGAAAAGGGACTTATACTCCTATTAGAGTCTTTGTTTCTTCCGTTTGATCAGGGAAACTTATCCTTCCAGGGCATATTGAGCCAAATTGGCAAATAGAAAGAAATGAGTTTATACCATGTGTCAGAGAAGTTACCACATAAGTGTGGATTTATATATGAAATATTTTGGATGAATTAAGTGTTCCTTTGGGAAATATCTGGAAAGGACACAACACACATAACGCAAATAGAAACAGCGACCATAAATTAAGTACATTCTCATTACATCTTCACGCCCCCTGACTAGAAACAATAACCTCTCCACCAATAAGTGCACAGCCTCAGAAAAAAAGATTAGTGTACCCAAAGGGCAAAGCAAACAGATATATCTTGGTGTATGTTCGAACAGTTGTAAAACTGTACCGCTGGCATATGATGGGTGAGAGTGGATTAGAGAGGTTGAGGTGAATTATAGAGGTGGGAACCTTCCATCAAGGAGGCCCAGCTGTCTGCCTCAAGGTGCCTGACCCTGGCAACAGAAGACGGGGGTAGCCAAGCAAAGACAGCTGTTGCAGAAGGAAAAACAAAATAACTGAGATTCTTATAATTAGGCCTGACTATGATAGGAAGTATATTGCACTATCACATCTTTTAAACGTGAGTCAAAATCGAAGTCTCAGGATATTAAGCAGAGTTTGTAATTTTATACATAATCTATTAAACACACATCTTCACAATGCACAACACGCAATATGGTAATTAGTATAGATATTGGTTCTTTAAGGTTTTTTCCTGTCTTAAAAATAAGCTGAGAGCTAAAAAA
Organism: Furipterus horrens; assembly: GCF_987537825.1. Classification (NCBI taxonomy): domain Eukaryota; kingdom Metazoa; phylum Chordata; class Mammalia; order Chiroptera; family Furipteridae; genus Furipterus; species Furipterus horrens. The sequence goes on from NW_028327173.1 coordinate 53,525,281, forward strand.
ATAGTACAATTGTATGAGACTATCTCAATAAACTTGAAGATTTCTCTCTGACATACTCGGTTCTTGATGTTTTCTGTGACTGCTCTCATTAAATTTTATACAACAGAAAACCCGAACGAGTCTGTGATATGTAAGTAAACAGTGATTCACTTTTTCAAGGAAAAGGAGATTTGTGGAGAAAATCACTTGTATTTGACAATCACTAACCTCAGTCCTTGCTTCATGAAAAGTCACTTGGGCCTGATAGGTTTTTCTCCCTTTATCATAAAGCTACTGTTTTCCTTGTCTCAGCAATAAGTAAAAAATGAATAATGCCCACATTGGTGTGAGGGAAAGAGAGAAAAATATTTACAAATTCAACACTGAATCATTTAAACATGCAGATAAGACACTTGAAAGTATTTCACAGAATAATACCCATTCTTTTTAAAGAAAATATCTATTTAAAAGAGATTTTTAAATGAACATATTTAAAGATAAAATTAGCTACCCAACTATTTCAAACCAGTTAGAAAAAATATGACTTCTTAAAAGAATAGATCATTGATTTTACTATGTAAAGCAAATATATGATACTTAATGGCTCACTTAATTTCTCATTGTCAATAGCTTTCGCTTTTAGTAATAGCAGAAACAGTTCTATGATAAAATAAAATTATTACTGTCACACTTTTAAAATTATGCTTCTAGTATGAACTTGCATCATATTTGTTTAGGAAAGGGATTTTATTATAAAGAATCATTTTTAGTGATAATAAAATTGGGTACAATTCAAAGAACAGGGGCAATAAACATGGTAAGGCCCTTAGAGTCCAGATTGGAGATAGTTCTTGATTTAAAAGGATATAAAGACTTAGCAATAGCATCTAGCTAGAAAAACAATTTCAAATAAATGGGAGTCATTATGTGGGTCTATAGCTATGAAAACTGGAGTGCTTTCCAAAGAGTGATACAGCCTGCAGCCTACCGTTGACCATTCTCTAATACATGTTTCCAACGACAGAAGACCCTGAATAAACTGGGGCAATATAGCACGTGAAGAGTACAATTCAAAAAGAAAATAATGAACTATACTATCCAGCAAGCTGCAACAGAAGCATTGGAACAGAAAAATAATTTTTTAAAAAAAGATAAATATATTTAAGGAGGTAAAGGATAAATAGCCATTTGAAATTAGAATAAAATAATATCAGTTTGAAATTGTCAGTTGGGTAAGTATAAATATTATGGTTTAAAGAAAAGATAATCCAATAGGTAACTAAATAATAAGTAAAGTCACATAATACAATAATAGTGATTAGGAAATAGGAGTGAGGATCTCTTGCAGAAAAGAGTAGGGAAGAAATAAGACAGAAAATACTTTAAAAAATAACAAATATGTTAGATAAAAGTTGAGGTCCAAAATTATAGAAAATAAGAGTTTCAGAAGAATAAAATGCAATTAAAAATGAAGAAACATTGAAGAAAAATAAATGTAAATTTACCAGAGATATAGGTCAAATATCTTGAATTTAAAACATATACAGAATGACACAAAATTAGAGTTTAAAAAATATAAACAGACTATAGTGGTAGTTAAGATTATAAAAGACAATAAATTTCAAAGTTTTAGTAAACAGTTAATCATGAGTCTTCTCAACAGTATCACTGGAAGCAAGACAACAATTGAAAAGCAATTTTAAATGTTTCGATTAAGAAGGATGATGAATTTACAACTTACATCCAAAAATAATTTAATGTAATGCAATATTACTATGAAATACTATCATAAATGAGAGTATGAGAGACTTGTTTTCAAGACCTATAATAAAAATATTTTCAGAGAAAATACTCAGATACTTAAATAAATAAATCTGAAAGATATGCAAGCAATATAAGAGTAAGAATGGTGAAATAGTTTGTTAAAGTCTAAAATTTGAAAAAGAAAAAAGAAACTATTTTCCCTACAAACTAGGACTAAAATTGCACACAATGCCAGCATACTGCAGTAAGGAAAGAATATGTTTATAAAAAGACTTATAAAGATGTAGAATTTTATGTAAATGTATCTTACTATGGATCTTAAGCTTAAGAATACAAGACATAACTTTAAAACTTGGACTTATAAGGTAGAAGTTATAAAGTATGGACTGGGGCACTCATGAAGAAGTCATTGTGGCACTATTACTCAAATTAAGTAAAATACACCCTACGAACAAAACTGCAATTCCAATTCTGAGTGTATATCCCAGGGAAATCTTATTGGTTTAGGAGGAGTCACGTTCTAGGCTGTTCACTGCTACATTAACTTTGGTCAAAATCTGGAGATTATCTCAGTGTCCATAACACATCAGACGTGAGGAATACATACTATAGATTCTTATGCAACATTAAGAAACAATGTTTCATAAATTAAAAACTAAGCTGTACACCTGACAGGATATATCTCACAAACAATGCTTAACTTTTTTGAAAGAGCGAAAATGAGATAAAGAACATGATGCTGTTTATGTAAATTTAAAATAATCAAACATAAAACACTGGCATATATTTCCCAAAACATTTAAATATAAAGGAAACAAGGAACATCTTAGAATTGTTACCTGTGGGAGAGAGGTCAACAGTGGAGATAGGCTGTGCTCTTCAGGAGTATAATTAAATTAACATTTGTTCCTAAACTAAAAGTTGTAATAAATGTAAAAAACACCAGAATTGAATAGATAAAAATTGAAATTATAATTTTATAGGTAAAGCTGATATAGGAAAGTATGGCTTTAAGATAGTAAAATGGGCTATGTAATACTTCGCTCCCAGATTAGATTTAACCCCTCCACAGCCGTTGGCAAAGCCAACTGTGGGGAACTGCCCTTATGTGGAATGCAGGTACAGTGTAGAATGTGTGTCTATGAGTGACTATATATCAAAAAAAAGAAAAGCAGCTGAACCACTCAAGTTCTGCTCCTTCTTTCAAACTCAGTCCTTAGAAAAATCACTCTGATTCCTAAGGGAAATGTAACTGACAGGATAAAAAAGGAGCAGGCATGAGGTACCTAATAGATATGCCTCCACAAGACATGAATAATGTGTGTCCCACCCAGACAACTATAAATATCAACCTTTCCTTCAAATTTCCTCTCTGAGAGGGGAAGCAGCCATCACCCAATTAGCTACTAATAGTGTCCATTAGTATCCTACCACCCTATGTTTTTAAATGCTACCACCCTATGTTATTAAAATGCTATATCTCTCCATCAAAATATGATCTTTTCATGAAAAGAAAAACATTCACAACAATGTTAGGCCCATAAAAGTTCTGCAACATAAAGTGAATGGAATTTTATCTTGAAGACTCAAATGGAGACCTTAAGTTTGAAAATAATTTACATAACAAGCAAAACAATTTAGAGCATTACATGGAGTTTTTAAAATAGATTATATTGTGAGGAATAAAAATGAATAGGCTAAGTTTAAAACAAAGATCAAAATAGACTGGCTAAAATAAATAAATACAATGACAATACATAATAAAATCTTTACTGTAGACAGCTAAGTGCCAAAGATAAAGAGAATCAAGTAAATGATGAAAAATTCTGTCAGAATGTGCAAGAGAGTAAAGGTGAGAGGAGGCTTATGAAAAAATTTGAAAAAAAGTGACATAGTGACAAATGATCACTATCTTTAAACATATAAAGAATAACAATAAATTATTAAAATATTAGTTGAAAAAAATTAAAAAGAAAAATACACAAAAGCAAGTCTCAAAATTAGGAATGTGGGAAGTTATAGTAATAAAATACTAAAATAAAATTAAAAAAACATATAACAACCAGTAAACAAAGTAAATTAAGCTAATATTAAGTACAAAATTTACCCACAAAATAAAAAAGTCTTTAAAAATGATAATATAAGAAATTAAGAGTTTGGTCCACTTGAGTATATCAGTTTATATTAGTATAATTTTTCTGAACTTCAATTTGATACTATATTTTAAAAATCTTTAAGATTTTCATACTTGATTATTTGTCTGGAGGAAGCCTATGATAAAGTTATAATCAGTGAAATCAATACATGTAGAAGATGCTTATTGCAGCATAATATATAAAGAAAGGAATAGAAACACCAATATATCCAGCAATAGTTTATGTACATGATAATTGATTATACACTCATTAAAAATATTTTCAAAGGTTATTTAGTGGTAGAGAATTTTTTCATGACACATTAAAAGAGGTAAAATGTATTTTTTTATCTTAATTTCATTCAGTAATTTTGTATGACATGGCAACATATATATACAGTATTGAGAGATATATGTACATAAAAATGAGTAGAAAGAAATTCCTGCTTTATGATGAAATTGAAGGTGAGTTATATGTTACCTTTAAAATTTTGTTATTCTCATATTATGTTTATTGAACATATATTGTTTTTATTAATGAAAAAGTGTCAATTGAATATAAAAGATAAAAATTATAAAAAGCAGATTAGGAGAAAAAATAATTTCTTTGAACATGTTGATTTTGAGCTGCCTAAAGACATCCAAGAAATATACTTAATTAGAATTTAGAAATGTTATTTTTCATCATGAAAATCTAGAATAATACATATCAGAAGTAGTTAAAACAGTGAGTGAAAATACTGAATAGTTTGTAAGACAGAATAGAATATGTATGTACCCTGGTGAATCTCAACATATAATAAAAAATAAATTAGCAAATATTATTAGATTTTACTATCATAACTCATTTACTTTCATTTTTCATACTATTATATTATACTTTTTATACAAAAAAAAAAAAAAAAACCTGATAAATCTGAAATCTAAAGGCAAGGAAGTATGAAAGTAAGCAGATTCTCTGGCTAAGGAATAAAAATACACTGAAAAATGGTAAAAATTTTGGCAAAAATACACAGGTTTTCAGCAGCATATGATTATTTTTATGCTCAGAATTGCAGGTTATATCCATTATTTCCATTCAGGTAGCTAATCAAGAGCATTCAAATACATATGTTTAATATTGCCTTGTAAAATGAGTTAAAACTAGCACTGTATTAAATGCATAATAGTGAAAAGAAAATGTTAACAAATATTTACCTCTATTCAGGGTTATGAAAACCAATAATATTTGTATTTATTTCTATTAAACAATATTTGCATCAGTCACACACACACACAATGTATCCAAAATAATACACCTACTTTGAAAAATAGTTTTATGGTTTCACAAAAAGATAAACACATACTATGTAACCCAGACATCCCACTCCCAAGTTTATATAAAGAAAAATGAAAATATATGTCCACACAAGAATTAAACAAATGTTTAGAGAAGCTTTATTCATAATACCTAAAACTAAAAATTATCAACATGCTCATTAATTTTGAATGAATAATCTAGGGTATCCCTAGACAATGGAATAGATCACTAATTACTTATAAAAAGAAGCAAAGTAGTTATTTGTGCAAAAGCATGCATGACTCTTAAAAGCATTTTGCTAAGATAAAGAACCCAGAGATAAAAGAATACATACTTAACCTTTCCACTTATACAAGATTTTAGAAAGGAGAAACAGTTGTGACAGAAATCAGATCTATGATTTTCAGAGACCAGAAATAGGGAAGAAATACTTAAATACAAAGTAGTAATAATGAATTGTTATATAATGTTTTGTATCTCAGTTGTTAAAGTAGTTACATAAATATATATATTGGTGAAAAATCATTGACTGGTAAACTAAAATAAATAAATTATACTCCATTTCAATTATACCACAAATAAGTTGATTTCATAAAAAATAAATTGCCTAATTCTGAAATCTATACTATATGTATGCTAATAATCCTAGCAAATTCATATCCCTAGTCATGTCCTAAAGTGTGCAAAAATATTTCTTATTTAATTTTAACATCTAGAAGATGTGCCTATTGACACTACCTACATTTAATTAGAAAACTAACAACTTTATGTATATTATGCAAACACAAGTTTCCTGAATCTGATCTACCTGGCATATCTTTAAAATAAATCAGCTACTATTGTGGATTAGAACTTTTTAAAATTAGTCAGCTACACGTAATCTTTGAAGTGAAATGATTCTTGGAATACCATGGTGAAATCTTTCCAATCTTGGTTATATCCATGTCACACTGTTCAATTATGAATTAAACTTTGTGGAAGATATCATAAGTACTGGACTGTGAGTTACTGTTTTAATTGATAATTGTCATTGATTTTAACTAACTGACCTAAAAGCTGTGCCTATTCTGATTGATGAGTAGTACCTAATTAACTATTAAATAATGCATTAGTTTATGATATTTAAGTGATGTATACAAGAATATCAGGTAAGAAAAGTTAAAAATAATAAATTTTTAAAAAATACTTATGAGTTAGAACTCAGAACATCAAATTTAATTAAAAAGAATTAACATTTTTCCAAATACACATGTAATTTAATATCTGTACTATTCAGAGAAAACAAACATGATTATGCCTTGTTTTATTTTATTTTTTATTGACTTTATTGGGGTGACATTGGTTAATAAAATTATATGTTTCAGGTATACAATTCTATAATACATCATCTGTATATTGTATTATGTGTTCATCACTGCAATTGAAGTCTCTTTCTACCACAATTTATTTCCCCCTTACCCACTTCTTCCTCCCTCCCCGCTGCTTTCCCTTTTGTAATCAACATACTATTTTCTGTGTCTATGAGTTTTTTCTTTGCTTAATGCATTTACCTTTTTCACCCACTTCTAACCCACTTCACCTTTAACAGCTGTCAGTCTGTTCTCTGTATATATGAGTCTGTTTATATATAATAGCCAAGACTCAGAAGCAGCCCAAGTACCCATGAGTAGAAGAGTAGTTAAAAAAAAAAAAAAGTTGTGGTACATTTACACAATGAAATACTACTCAGCCAGTTTTTTTTTTTTTTTTTAAGGGCAATATTAGCGACTTTTTGTGACAGCATGGATGGACCTGGAGAGTATTATGCTAAGTGCAATAAACCAGTCAGAAAAAGATGAGTACCATATGATCTCATGAATATGTGGAATCTAATGAACAAGGTTATGCTTTATTTTAAATGCATATAGAAATGGCTATTTAACTTCGCTAGAGAATAAAGTGTTAAAAAAGAACTAATATGTCTTTAGCGCCTATTATGTGCCACCTGGTTTTGGTTCTAGTCATTCACTTATTTATTCAGCAAGTGAATATTTTGAGTCCTTACGAATTACTAGAGACTATGATGGATGCTGGAGCTTCAATGATGAAGATAGACATTCTTATTTCTAGCCCAAGGTAGTAGGTTGAGCATATGCTTAACCATTTATGGAAGGACTGATAGATATCAGCTAATATCCTGTCATTCCTTTAATTATTAGGAGGCACATCATTGCAGAGAATCAGGCCTATATTTATCAACTCTCCTTGTAGTCAGCTGTGACCAGTTGGCAAAGTTCTGCTAATGAGATATGTAAGACAAATTCTTCAGAGTATTCTCCTTATAATGACTACAGTAATGAAAGTAGCCCAATATCAGCTCTTTTAGCATAGATGTGAGAATTTTTTAGAAGCTCAACCTAAATACTGCTGCACTGTTTTCTCATCTGGACATCATGTACTCACTCACACAGTGTTCTTAGCAAATACTCTGGTTGTATATTAAATATTCTATTACTGCTGAGGCTTTCTAATTTTTGTAAGCAACTGATTCTGTTTAGAAAAATGCTACCCCAAAATATTTTTCTTTGAAATACTGAATACTTTAAGCTGAAGTAGTGTGAGAATACAGAAGGAACAGAATGGTCTCTGGTAACTTTCCCTCTCCTTTCCCCCTGAAGCAGGTCATAAAACCTTCATGTGACAATTTATCTCTCTAAACCTAGAGGAAAAGAATATAATTATCTCCAAAACAGGGGTTCATGAGAATAATTCAAATGAATGGACACAGAGTTGGTGAGATTAAGGGTAGAAAAACCCAACTGAGAGAAAGGAACTAAAAGTGGACCAAAGGGACAATAGGTATTGGAATAGGAAGAAATGGAGAACAATTGAGGCAAAGGACAGGTGCACAGCTTCGATGGAGAGGTAAGGAGTAGTGGAATGAAATCCTTAGTGGAAGCAAGAAAAATAATTAGCCTGCCTACCAACACTTTAAATTTATCCATCCATTCATTAATTTATGGTTTCCTTGTTATTTGTTTTTAAATTTATTTGGTTATCACAAGACATTTGCTTATAACTTACTATGCAGCAGGTTGTGAGAAAATCTTGAAAATTAAAGAAATTTAACTGCTGTTGAGTTTTCCAAATCTAGTTGAGTAGAAAGAGGTTTAGAAACAGAATGACACATTCAGCGTAAGAGTTCCAACAAAGGTCTCTGCAAGTGTTCTGCGGACACAGAGAAAGAGGGATTATGTGAGTATCAATAGGCCTTAATCATAAGAAGTACATGGAAAATGTGGGAAAAGTTAAATTTAAATTGAATGTTTACTTATGAATAGGATTTTATCGTGAAAATTAGAGAAGGACATAAGATGTAAGAAAAGCATATGAAGAATTCATTAGGAAAGGCCTTTAGTAAATTTAGGAATTAGAAATGGTCATGAAGCAGTCTTCTCTAAAAACTAGAGAGAAAGTAAGAAATAAATCATGCTATTTTCTTGAATAAGTAGACCTTGATTTCAGTAGAATACTGTACTATTACTTTTAATTATTGCAGTGTAATACACCTTTTTCCGGATGTATTAAGTTTAGCAATCATTCATGCCTATGTATGCCCATGTGGAGTCCAGGTGACTTGTAGGTTATCTATCTAACAAGATTTTTTATTTAACATCCTGTGTACGCAAGTGTCTAATTATGTTGAACTAAGATAGATATTAACACATTCCAATCTAATCATTTATGTGCTTGATATTCTTTCTCCTGAAGGTCTAATTAAACCATTCTTCTTTTTCCATTTGCTAAAGTTTTCAAAAGAACATTGCTTTAAAAAGATACTTGTATACTGATACAATATTGTCATTTTTTTAGTTGTTTGTGAGATTTTAAACATTCTGTAAAACATTTTTATTTATTTATAAGGTAAAATGTACCAGCCACTTTGTCACTGGACAGAATCAATTGTTCTAAGTCTAAAGTACCAGTTAAAATAAAAATGCATGTTTCTCACTGTCTTTTTTTTTTTTTCCAAGCCAAGGATTAACAATTTTAATTAGAATAGTTATATTCATAGACCTTCAACTGGAAAAAGACAAGCTGTAGAGTAAATGGCAGATGTTCATACATCTTTGAAGATATACTTTAAGGACATTAAACAACTGAATAAAATATTTTTATAAATAAGTAGACCACATTTCTTGTAGTTATTATTTTCCAAATTAAAGATCAATTTTCCCTTTAGAAATTTCTAAAATAAAATAGTAAGAAAGTAAAGAAATGTTCTTTGTTTTGTCTTCACATTCCCAGTTGTTAACCTGTGATATAACACAAACAGAAACATTGTTCTTTCACTGCAAAAATTAGTATCACTCATTCAATTTTGTACTTACCAAGTATTTCTAGGTGTGAGAGCTACTGGTCTCAGAATTAGTCAAGACTAATTGAATAACAAACCTCAATTATATCTGTAATATGTTTTTACTTCTTTTATTTTTCAGTAAATATGGAGAAACTTGTGATACCCAAATCTTAATATGTGAGAAAAAATATGTCTATTCATTATTAATCTCCATTGATTTTTTTAGTGTAAAACCATTTATAAACTACAAGCAAACCAAAGAATCCTGTGTTCAGAAATGAAACCAGAGTAACTATTATTTACTTCGTCATTTTATTAAAGCCACCGTCTCAAGATTTCCTTTGAGTGTCATATGACCACTCACTAGGTGCTCCATTCTCATCATACTTCTTACATTTTGCATGAAATATGCTTCTATCTCAGTTCCCTGGCTTCAGTTTCTTTTTCTTCCTGTAATATACTACCCTGTCCTCCCTGACCCTCCTCATACACCCTTCTTAATCTGGAAAATGCCTCTTTTTTTTTTTTCTTTGATACACACCTATTTTTCTCACTGTTAGGCAATAATTTCTTAGTCATCATTCACATAACTAATCTCTATTAACAGACTTATCTCATTTAATCTTACTGTATTCATGATGCCTTGATATTATTAACCTGGAGAACTTGAGAAGTTTAGTCAATTTCCCTGAGCTTTAAATTCCCTCTTCTGTTAGAAAGGAAATTGAGGTTCTTAGTAATTCCTAACTGAACAAGTTGCTGTAGTCATCAAAACACCCACAATAATGTTCTCATAATAAAGATCCCACAAATGTTTTCATTATTGCTGCTGTGATAGTATTTTCTAGTTGTTGTTACCACTAGTAATAGCTGTGATAGTGGAAGTACTTATAGTATTAGATTTACATCTGTGATGGCAGGAAAGAGTCTTGTTCAATTTTTTTAAAAATCTAGTACCCAGTTCAATATCTAGAACCTAGTAGGTGATGAACAATTTTTTTTATTTTTAATGAAGAAGTGAATGCATGATCAAATTTGAGAAACTTTGTTAAGGGGCTTTCTCGGAATCATTTGCTACCCCAAAACTTATATACAGTTATGGTTGGAAAATGACAAATATGTATAAAATAATTAAACCACAAAATTATAAAAACTACAGTAGAAAAAGTACAAAGTTCAACATAAGCTCCAGCAGAAAGTGCCCCCAAATTTTACCTTGGGAGTCAGGGAAATACTTGGAGAATTAACACTTGCTCTTTCCTTCTGCTGAATCCACATCTCCAGGAATGAAGAATAAAGATGATCTACGTTATATTTTTTAATTGAGGTGAAACCATAAAAGCCAGTGTCCATGCTGCCTGTCATCTACCAGACCCAAAAAAGAGAGACAGGGATTGGATTTTTATGGCACTTTATTCAAATGGTCAGCGATCTGAGAAGATGATGGGGTTGTACCCTAACAGACTATCTTAAGTTCCATTATAAATGGACCCTTTTTATAAGGAGAAGAAAAGTGTAGGTAAGGGGTTTGGAATCCAGTGAAAAGGTTAATTGGATAACAGCTGCAGCATTCCTTCATCTGTGTCCTGGGCTGTGGTCCTCGTGCCCTGGGCTGTGGTCTTTGTGTCCTGGGCAGTGGTTATCTCACCCTGGAGTACAATGGCTCAGATACTACCTTGATTGCTTGCAGTCCTCTTGAGGCACAAAGGTGGAACTGCTCATGGTTTACCTGGAGTCATACCTCCAGTTCCTGAAACAATAGCTTTTTACATACATTGATTACTAAGCTTATTAGCTGTTATCTGAAACTAAAATTTTCTAACATTTGAGTCCCCCATCAGAGGAATAATTGACATACAACATTATATTAGCTTTACATGTACAACATAATAATGTAGTACTTCTATGCATTACAAAATGATTACAATAAGTAGCCTCTTTCAACACAATTCATAGTCATAACTTATTTTTTTCTTGTGATGAAAATTTTTAATATTTACATTCAGCAACTTTCAAATATTCAGAAGAATATTACATGTTGTACATTACATTCCAATGACTTATTTTTTTATAACTAACTTTTGACCCCCTTCAACCATTTGGGCTGCCCTGCCCCCCCTCTGGCAACCATCACAATCTTATCTGTATCTGTGAGTTTATCTGTCTGTTTGTTGTTTTAGGTTCCACATATAAGTTAGATCAAGTATTTGTCTTTCTCTGCCTGATTTATTTTACTTAGCATATTGCCCTCATGATCCATCCATGTTGTCCAAATGACAAGATTTTATTTTTGTAATAGTTGAATATTATTCCTTATATATTACATAGATCACATCCTCTTTATCCATTTATGCATGGATGAACACTTAGGCTGCTTTCATTTCAAAGCTATTATAAATAATGCTTCAATGAACATGGTGGTGTGAATAAACTCCATTTTAAAACAAAATATCCATTAAATCTTATGCAGCTACATTTGGGAACCATGACTATGGTAGCAAAGAGAAATTATTTAAAACATTATGAAAGAAACTTTACTGAGATAAATCTTAAAAGTTAATAGATTTTAAGAAAAAAAGTCGTCGGCAGCCGTCCGTCTCGAGAGACGATGGTGTAGCTTCTTAAGAGTCTATCTGCACCGCCGAGAATGGCTGTGCAGTCCGACTCGGGAGTGACACGGTATCTGTCTCCTCCCGTGTTGAAACGACATCTTGCGATGACGCTGGAGTGTCCTCTCCAGTGAAGCTGAAGCTACAGAGCCTGGGCAGGGTGATATGGAGGGTCTGCTGTTGTCCATGCAGCAGACCCCCCCTCTCTTCGCAGCTGAAGGGTACAAGGGAAAGACGGAGTCAATACAGCTTGGCTTCAGGTGCGCCGCAGGAGTTGCCGGTGTTGACTACAACGTCAAACCGCCTTAGGGACTCCGGCTCCGGATTTTCTGTCGGGGTTTACTCCCTTAGCCTTTCCCCTGAAGAGGTATGCCGCAAGGCAGCGGAGGTTTTTTGGAGTCAGAGTTTTCCTTCTCTGATGTGCCCTGACTGGAAGATCGAACCAGCGACACTTAGCTCGCAGGCCGACGCTCAATCCACTGAGCCAAACCAGCCAGGGAAGAAAAAAAAGTACAGTAGGGTTTTATACCGTGGTTCACGTATCGTGGCCTCGCTGTATCTGAGGGATTTTTAAAATATTATACTTAATTATTTATCGTGGATTTTTTGCTGTATCATGGGATTTTGTGGTACTGTATACAAATGTTGTTAAAGTTACATAGGTTTAAGAGTGTAGAATATGTTTAAGAACATAAGTAGTATTTATAAAGGTATGGAAAAGGTTAATAAGGAAGTGGTAAAGATTAATAAGGGACTGGGAATGGTTTATGAGTGTGTGGGAAGGGTTAATAAAACCTTAAAATATATATAAATACTAAAATAAATGTAAGGTTCCTACTTTGTGGATTTTCACCTATCATGGGGGGAGGGGGGGCGTCTAGAACATAATACCCGAGATAAGTGAGGGAATGTCGTTGGCAGCCGTCCGTCTCGAGAGACGATGGTGTAGCTTCTTAAGAGTCTATCTGCACCGCCGAGAATGGCTGTGCAGTCCGACTCGGGAGTGACATCGTATCTGTCTCCTCCCGTGTTGAATCGACATCTTGCGATGACGCTGAAGCTACAGAGCCTGGGCAGGGTGATATGGAGGGTCTGCTGTTGCCCATGCAGCAGACCCCCCCTCTCTTCGCAGCTGAAGGGTCCAAGGGAAAGACGGAGTCAATACAGCTTGGGTTCAGGTGCGCCGCAGGAGTTGCCGGTGTTGACTACAACGTCAAACCGCCTTAGGGACTCCGGCTCCGGATTTTCTGTCGGGGTTTACTCCCTTAGCCTTTCCCCTGAAGAGGTATGCCGCAAGGCAGCGGAGGTTTTTTGGAATCAGAGTTTTCCTTCTCTGATGTACCCTGACTGGAAGATCGAACCAGCGACACTTAGCTCGCAGGCCAACGCTCAATCCACTGAGCTAAACCAGCCAGGGCCAAGTGAGGGAATACTGTATAAGTATTTATTATATGGGAATAAATTAACACAATTTTGTGTGAAATTGAGCTTGCTTAATAACACACTGTGTAATATTCATTGTTAGTTTTACATACTTTGTTAACATAAGAATGTCCAAACCTATAGACAAACTTTAAGAGTTTATTTGAACAAACAGAATATACCTAGAATCAAGATCTCAACAGATTGAGAGAATGCTTCTGAGAATGATAGTTTTACAAGTTCTTTTATACATTTGGAACTAAAAGAGGAAGTAAAAAAGATTACATGAAGGTGGGAGAAAGCAAGGCAGGGAAATCTTCTACAATTAGATTACTTGATAGTTAACAAGATTAAGTGTTACCTCGAGGGGGGGTTATGCATCAGAGGCATTTGAAAAGAGGATTGTTCTGGAATTTTAAAGGTGTGATGACACAGATGCTCAAGAACAATGCACAGGGCTTGCTTAAGGCAAAGATTAAACTTTTACTAAAGAAATTGACATGACTACCCACCCTGACCTGCCCAGTTAGAAATTTATGATCAGATAACCCTGTGAGGTTTACTGTTAGTCTTTGGACTTATCAGGTTTATTGCAGAGCCCCCTTCTTTCAAATTTTAGAGCGTGTTTTTAATTTATTTATGTTTATAATATCTCAGTCACAAAAATAAACAAAAATGAATGACGTATTGAAAAATAGTCTATAAAATATAAGACTATTAAATTCTGAGTGAATATACAGAATATAAGAAATGTGGTAATTAGTAATTTCTGTTATTTGCAAAATTAGTAAAATAGAGTTGAGATAGAGAAGGAAAGTTTTCGTAGGTTTCAGGGGCTATTCTGTTAAAAGATATAGGAAAAGTTTACTATCAGAGCTGTCAGATCATAGAAACCCTTATATTTAACTGGAAATAAACATGAGATGATATTCTGCAAGATATGTAATTTTATAGGAAAGTTATGTGTAGGGTGGTAACTTTGTGGTCTTCTTGGAAAATGGCATAATAAAATCCTTTTAGTAAGCTTGTTAGTTAAAATTATATGTAAAATGTTAAATATAAAAAGTTTTAAATTCAAGTGTGCCTGATTATTAAAGTTTTGAAGACTTGAAGGAAAATAGTCACTGTCCTTTTAATCCACTTTATTACTAATGTATCCAGAAGACAGGTACTTTTAAAACAAAGCAAACCCCAAAGAACGGATCATCTGAGAGCCAAAACTGCAAGAGTAGTCAGAGCCTTTACACCAGCTATGTAAAAATCAAGAAGTTTTCAATGGAAAAAAGACAGCTGAATCTCAAATACTCCTGGGAAAAAAAGAATATATATATATTGAAAAAAAATTAAATTCCCAGAAGACATCTATTTATGTATAAGAACATCTATATATTTTTCAACCTTTTTTTTCCCTGAAATGTTACATATGTTTGGAAATATACACAAATCTTATTAGGTAGCCTGATTAGTTTTTACTAATATAAAAAAATCTCTGTATACAACAATCAAATCATGAAACTTAATGTTTCCAGAATTTCGGAAGTATCTCTTGTGTCCCCTTCAGACACCTTAACAACAAAAGTAGTATTTTATTTTCTGGAAACAGGTTTGTTTCAAATCTTACAGAATGCACTCTTTCTGTTTTGCCTTCTTTCACTCATGCAATATTTGTAATAATCAAACATTTTACTGCAAATAGTTGTAGCCAATTCATAATAATCAAACATTTTACTGCAAATAGTTGTAGCCAATTCATTTTCATCACTTTGTAGAATTCCATCATCACATAAACACCACAATCATTTATACAATAAACTATTGATGACATTTTGGTAGTTTCCACTTTTAGAATTTGCTCATGATACTGTTTTGCAATATTTTTTTTCTAGCATACATCATCTGTATATCGTATTGTGTGTCTACCACCCAATCAAGTTCTTACCATAGATAGTTAACTAGTTATTAATGAAGAAGGAAACAAAGGGAATTAGACATTGAGCTTAGTAAACCATGGAGCAGAAGCCTGCTTGTTTAGCCAGGAAGCTATAACATTATGGACTCATTTGCACACTCCAAGGGGCTGCTGCCAGTATAGTCCCTGAGACCTATGAAAACTGTCCATCTCTATCTCCCCAGGAGCACTATCCGCCCTCTGGTACAAGATTGTTGGGGGAAACAGGGAAGTAAGCACATGCACAATATAAGTCAAAATCACACCGAGGGAGCTGCTTGACCGTAGAGGTCTGTTTGTCTAACCCGGAAAAGTGATCATTGGCTAGGCGGTGGGCCAATCAGAAGCCCGTGAAAGATTGAGAAGTTGATTGGTGATTTTGAAAAAGCTCCTGATCTTTCCCAAGCCCGAGATATGTAATCCCAGTTTAACAAAGCAGCTCTCTCTCTCAGTGACCCACATTTGTTCTGTTCATTTGCTCATTCCATCTCTCACCTGGGAACACACACCACCATGTGGATCTTGAAGCCATCTGGGCCCGCAGCAGACCGTATGGGCTCCAAAAGACTTAAGTTTTAATATGAAACAGAAACTCTGGACACTGGCCTTTGTTTTGGCCTTGCTGAAGACACAATTAGACTTTTTCTATGACAGGATAGAGGGAGATGGGAAGTTGGAAATCTAGGGGCAGCCTTCCTGAATAAACCTTGCCACAACACAATCTCTAGTGTGTGAGTCCTTGGAATGCTTTCCTCATGATCTGGTGAAAAAACACTATTTCTACCAGCAACTAAGTCACCTTTCATCACCATTTATACAAAGTGAACTACATTTATAACATAAGAGATTTTTTTAAACTAAAGCAAATTTTTTATAATTTTAATTTTTTTAAGTAAATTAAATATGATTTGAGGGGAGAAATTGGTTAACAACTTATAAATAATATATTTGACTAATCTTAATAATCTATATCAAAATTAAATATTAATGTCATGGAACTGTGTAAAAGTAGAGAATTTAAAACTTCAGAATAAATTCAATGTTACTTTAGAGCTGATATTTATTAATTATTTGTGTGCAAACATTGTGTAACTATAATTTCAAGGCATTTAGAAAGATAAAACTTGAGCAGGCAATATGTATATATTGTTTTAAAAATTTATATCTACCACTTATTTATTTTTCATTGGGCCAATTACTTTATATAATTAAGATATTTCTTTATCTTGCTATTCTCACTTTTCTGTCCTAGACTATAAAAACTGCTTAAAAAGGTAGTTAAACACTTGCTTACTTTGGTGCTGATTGAGTATAAATAAATATAGTGAAGAGGCAATAAAAAAGAGGATGTGTGAAAGAAGAAAGATATTTTCTTTTCATGTGAAAAATAATGTTTTCTCAATATAAAAAATGTCTCTAAAACAGGAAATCCCCTCCCAACACCTTGATTTGTATATTCTTCTTAGAAATAACATTTATGTATTTAAGTTTCTGTATGCTACTTAAGAAACTATATGTACTTTTTGGTATTTTATTATTTCTATCAAATTATGAGAGAATAAGAATTTTTAGACAAACTGTTCAGCTATTACTCTGTAACTTTACATTTATTTAAAAAAGTATGAAAAGCAATTTTTATAAAATTATCTTTTTGTTTTATTGCTTCTCCTATTAATGCTCAATTAAACATAAAAATAAAATTATTTAATATTTTTATATAACACAAAAAGCATCATGAATTTTTAATAGTTGTAAGATGTATGTCTAATGTTCATTTTTATTGTAATATTTCTATCAATGTAATGTGTTGGGTTATTTTTTGGAAATTTTTGGAGAAATATTGCTGGATTTTTCATGTAGACTTTGTGATTAAAGTTTATAATAAAAATAATTTAGGTTTTAATATGCATTTTAATTTGTTATTTTCTGTGACTATGATCTAAGCCATACACCAAAAGTAATCACCTTCTGCATGTTAAAATAAGTTTTAAGGAGTCATTTTGGATGTGTTATGCTACTGTGTTTGTCTGACTACCTATTTCTCTTAATTCTTGTGGATCATGAACTTCAGTGACTACAAAGAGACTTCTTGATCTTGTCCCAGCTTCATATCTAAGGAATGTGCTTATCACTTAAATTGTCTGAGAAGAGTTCACTCTTTCAGTCAGCACAACAGATTTACCCACTATTCAAGACTTCTTCAGAAAATGTCTCACACAGAGAAATAATTCAGATAATCCATCCTATTTATTTAATCATTTTAGGAAAATAATTAAAGATGATATAGTCTGAGAATGGGGAAGTGTGGTGGGTGGGATAAAGGTAGCAGACTAAGCTTCTTCTGTAATTTACCCTTCATCCCTTGAATCACTAAAAATGATAAAGTTCAATGCATGCAGTGCACCCCCCCCACATACACACTTTCCTGATATCTTTGAATCTGAACTGAAATATCAAACCCAAGGTGAGTAGATTATAAATACCACATCATTATTTTTTTGCCTTTCTAAAATTTTATTATTCAATTGCAGTTTGTGTTTTTATCTTATTCTATTACAGTCATCTCAAAATTTCCCCCTTTGCCCTTCTCCATCCAGTCCACTCCCTGCTCTCACTGTCAATCCCAAAGCTGTTGTCCATGTCCACAGGTCATTCATACATGTTCTTTGACTAGCCCCTTCTCCTTCCTCATTCATTATTATTTTCCATTAGTTTTAGGTGTACAGCTTAGTGGCTAGACTGCCATATTGTTAACATAGTGTTCCACCTGTTTCCAGTGCCCACCTGGCACTATACACAGTGATTACAATATTATTACCTATATTCCCTATGCTGTACTTTAAATTCCTGTGACTACTTTATAACTACCAATTTGTACTTCTTAATCTCTTCATCTTTTTTACCCAGCCCCTTACTTCCCCTTCCCTCTGACAACCATTGGTCTGTTTTCTGTTTTTATGAGTTTGTTCATTTATTTTGTTCTTTAGATTCCACATATAAGTGAAATCATATAATATTTCTCTTTCTCTGACTGACTTAATTCCCTTAGCATAACATCCTCTAGGTCTATTCATACTGTCACAAATGGTAAGATTTCATTCCTTTTATGGCTGAGTAATATTATGGTGCATATATGTACCCCAGTTTTATTATATACCCGTCTATTGATGGACATGCGGGTTGCTTCTTTAACTTGACTCTTGTAAATAATGCTGCAATTTACACAGGGATGCATACATTCTTTTGAATCAGTGTTTTGGGTTTCTTCTGATATATTCCCAGAAGTGGAATTGTTGTGTCATAAGGCCCAACAATTAATTTTTTTTGAGGATCCTCCATATTGTTTTCCAGTGACTGCACTAGTCTGTATTCCCACTAACAGTGCACAAGTGTGCCCTTTTCTCCACAATCTCAACAAAACTTGCTGTTTGTTGATTTATTGGTGACATCCATTCTGACTGGTGTGAAGTGACATCACATTATGGTTTGAATGCGCATCTCTCTGACAGTTAGTGATGTTTAGCATCTTTTCCTATGTCTATCGGCCATATGTATGTCCTCTTTGGAGAAGTGTCTGTTTGGTGTGAAATGGCTGGTTCCTATTATATTACTCTTTATGAAACTGCAAAACTGATTTCTGAAATGGCTGTATTGTTTGACATTCCCAGAAATAATGCTTGAGAATTTCTTAGTCATAACCTTGCTAGCGTTCTCTTATGTCAGCCTTTTTAATTATAGCCATTTTATTTCATTGTGATTTTAATTTGTATTTCCCTTATGACTAATAATATTAGTTATTTTTATGTGTTTCTTAGTTATTCTTTAAAATTTTTTAGAAAGATTTTTGAAATTTTTTTTCCCATTTTATTGGGTTGTTTGCTTTATAGGGTTTTAAAAATTCTTTGTATTTTCTTTGTATCTGTCCCTTGTCTGGTACATATTTTGTAACTATTTCTCAGTCTAAACCTTGCCTTTCACTTTCCTAATTGTCTTTCATATAACAGGTTTTTAGTATTTGTGAAGTCCATTATTCAACTTTTTTCTTTATCTTTTTTTTCCTAAAAGTTTTATACTTTAACATTTTAGCATTAGTTGTGTGATCCACTTTTGAGTTAATTTTTGTACAGAGAATAAACTAACAGTTTAATTGTATTTTGGATAATACTTTTTATATTGTTTCTTTGATAATAATTAATAAAGGATACAAGAAAAAACTCTGTTTTTTGTTACTCGCAACTGTAAACCTACTTTTGCTCCACCCTTTATTTATGAGTATATTTATGTGTTCAATTTATATTTATGTGTATTTTCTTCATAATACTAAGTGGTCTTGATTACTACATAGTTTTATATTAAATATCAAAATATAGTAGAGACATTTCTTCTTTTTTTTTCTTCAAAATAATGTTTAGATAATACTAGGTCCTTTACATTTTTGAGTCAATTTTCAAAAAAATTCCTCAAAATTGTCAATTTCTATAAAAATGCCAGCTGGGATAACAATTGTTATTGCACTGAAGCTGTGATTGGGAAGACTCCTCACACTAACAAGATTGAGTCTTCCATGTATCTCTTCCTTTAGGTCTTATTTAATTTCTCTCTGCAAACATACAGATTTTAGTGTTGAGATGTTGAACTTCTTGTGTTAGATTGATTCATATCTGATATTTTTGGTGGTGTCATAAATTAATTGTCTTTGTAACTTTATTTTCCAATTGTTTGTTGCTGTTGTATAAAAACAATAAATTATTATATATTAACACTATATAAAATAATTTTCAAAATTAATTTATGAATTTTAGTATTTGTGTATATATTTCCTCAAGTTTTTTATTTTACAATCAAATCACCTGCAAAAGGCACAGTTCAGAGCTTTGGTTATAAAAATGCTTATAGACGTAACAGCAGTTACTAAAGAGGACAGGTAAGGAAAGAAGGCTAGTTCTGCTGAAATGAACAAAAACACATATGAAACTAGTGGTGAGGGAAAGAAAACCAGGGATCAAATTAACAAATCAGAACGTAGGGAAGGAGCAAACAGTCAACCAGTGCAGAAAGAGGAAACAAAAAGTGAGGAAAATGAGGAGAGGCTCAGAAACCTATGGGACAGCTATAAGTGGGCCAACATCAGAATCATAGGGCTGCCAGAAAGTGAAGAAGACCTAGAAGTTGAAAAATTATGTGAAACAATAATTAAGCAGAACATTCGTAACTTGGGGAAGGAAATAGAATTCCAGTAGTCCCTCTCTATATCATGATTCACTTATCGCAGCCTCACTGTATTGTGGGATTTAAAAAAAAATATTATATTTAATTATTTATCATGGATTTATCACTATATTGTGGGATTTTGTGGTACTGTACAGGTCCAGGAAGCAAAGATAATTCAAAAAAAGCTGAACCCAGGGAGAGCCATACCAAAACACATAATCAAAATGTCAAATATTAAGGATAAAGAGAGTATCTTAAAAGCAGCAAGAGAGAAGAAGAGAATTATGTACAAAGGGATCCTAATAACACTATCAGCTGATTTCTCAAAAGAAACTCTGCAGGCAAGAAGGAATTGGCAAGAAATATTCAAAGTAATAAAAAGCAAAAACCTACAACCATGACCACTCTATCCAGTGAAGCTGTCATTCAGAATAGAAGGGCAGAGAAAATGCTTCCAGGACAAAGTAAAACTGAAGGAGTTCATCAGATCCAAACCACTGTTATATAAATTGTTAAAGGAACTTGTTTAGGAGAAAGTGGATCAAAACTATGAACATTAAAATGAAAACTGTATCATAACAACCAACAACAGAAGCTAGGGAACCGAAACAAAGGCAAACTAAGTAGACAATGAGAGTGGGAAAAGAATTATAGGTATGGGGAACATTATGGGGGGAGGTCAGCAGAGAGGGGGAAGGGGAGAAGGAGAGAGAGATGGTACAGGCATTAAGAAGCATAATAGGAGGGAGTGGGGTAGACAGGAAGATGTTGAGAAGAACTATATGCACAACCGATGGGCATGGACTAAGAGGGGGAGGGGACAAGTGGAGGGAGGAGGATCATCGGGTGGAGGGGAATAAAGGGAAAAGAAATTGGGACAATTGTAACAGCATAATCAATAAAACAAAAGAATTCTAATAGATATATATTGAATGTTCTTGATTTTTCTTCCTTGACTATAGACCTAATTATTTAATATTAAATATTTAGGAATATTAGGAAAGTTTAATAGTTTCTTTCTGTCTATGTGTTCCATGTGGGCCTATCTCTCATTTTGTTGACTATATTTCCACCTAAGTCTAATCTTCTATTTAACCTATACATTTATTTTTTAAACTTCAGGTTCTTTTAAAATTTATGTAAATTAATATTTTTATTCTCAACCATTTAAAGTTGCTTGCTCCTTACATATATCTTCATAACCTTATATTCTCTTCTTATAATTCCAATAACAAATATAGGTCTTACTGTTCTATTTGCAGTTATATAGAAATACATATATTTATAGAAATATATATATACACACATATTTTACATATGAAAATATGTGAATTTTCTTTGTTAAGAATGCTAAGAAGGACTAGAAGCCTGATACACTAGTAGCCAGGAGGACATTTAAACCCAGACCCACTTTAAATATCAAGACTAATTGGTTGAAACTAATTCTAGGACAAAGGCGAGATATATTTGAAGTAATTTTGATAGTTTTGTGTTCAGAAAACTAATGAAGTGCTTAATCTTATGAAAGGATACATCTAGAGAATAGAGAAGTCTTCCTGACGACATATGAGGCCATGTGGGCATCAAATCAATAATAAAAGTAAATGATTATAACATTGAATAAAATAAATAAATGAATAAATAAATAAAGTGTATAAATAATGGAGAAGAAAAAGTCCTTCCTTGGAATAGAATGTCAACTAAAAATACAAAAAAAAAAAAAAAATACATTTAAAAAATCCTCAATGAAAATCCATACTCCTGGGTTACATTTTGATTAGGACCAATATATGTATTATGAAAATCAAAGTCAGAGTTTTTGAACATTTATCTGTTGGAATTTCTGAGGCTTGGGTTCAAGGTGAGGCCATCCTGAGAAATATGATGGTGCTTCTGTTTTCTTGAAACTACTTTAAATATGAGATCACTTTTAAACTAAATTTTTAGTCTAAAGTTTTTCAAACCATCCAAATAAGTGAATTTAGTCTGCAAACATATTTACAGGTATGCAAGTCACAGCTATTTTCTTCATAATTGAAAGGAAAACATTTATTATTTATCTCTAGGTTCATGAGTGTGAAAAAGGGTAGAAATATGTATTTTTTATAGTGCATACGTTCAACAGTGGGAAGCTTTGTTCTTTGGAAATGTAAAGTGCAGCTACTGTAAAAATAATTTTTTGTTTGTTTTTATGTCCTGTCAACCAGACAAGGATTAAAGTACACATATATACTCTCTAGCATCTATTTTACTTACACATATATACACACACAGGTTGGAAAGATTCAGGGTAGCCCTTATATAATATTAATGTAAATGTGTATTAATATATGCATAGCACATCCAGAAGATAATTCAATCTGATGTAACAAAAGCCTTTAAAAAGTACACTACCGAACAACATAAACAAAGGAACTAAATAGAACAAAGAGCAGAATAGCAGTCAAGAGGGGGGAGGGGAGAGGGAGAGAAGGGGGATAAGTAAGGGAAGGGTTTAATTAAAGAGCCTGTATAAAAGACTCATGGACATAGACAACGGGGAGGGATATGATTGCGGGAGAGGGGGTGGGCTGGGTGGGGGAGAGAAATTGGGGGAAAAGGGGACAACTGTAATTGAAAAACCGAAAAAAAAAAAAAAAAAAAAAAGTACACTACCCACTCTTTTATTATGCTGTCACACTTAGGAATTTATTCTAAGGAAATAACTGAGGTTTTGCAGAAGAGATAGAAGAAGGGTCATTGAGGAATTATGTATAAATAGAAGAAAAATAATAAAGAAAAAAGAACATAAAACAAATCAACTTAAAAATCAAACTAAGAGCTTCATGAGCATGCATTATGGTGTACTACTGTAATGTGATACTCTAGATTTAATTTAAAATAATTTTTACAAAATAAGGACATTGAAGTACAAAAGTTTAAGATGTTTGCCCGATACCAATTAGTTTGTGCTTTATTCCCCATCTTCCCACAGAGTTTTTAAATACTGGAGCTAAGATTGAATGCCAGGCAAATATATTTCTAAAGTTCATATGCCTGAATCTGTTACTCTTTGTGTTTTTCACTATATTATTATTTTTTACTGTGTAACTTTAATATCTATGTCATTCAAAATCATTAATCCTTGGGGGCGTGCGAAAGGGGAACCAATTGGTTGATCGATGGTTCTCTCTCTCTCTTTCTCCCTCCTTTCTCTCACTCTGAAAATAAATATTTAAAAAATCATTTATCTTAAAATGACTTTTATTATTAAATAAAAACTAAGATGAGCAGAGAGTGTGATTGTAATATAATTGTGTGTGATTAAAAAAACTGGAAGTGTACACATAGGTTTTACGTTTCAGTGATTGAATTATAAGAGATTTTTGAGGTTGTTTTGTGTTTTGTTCCTTCCAGTTTCTACAGTGAGAATAATTCTATACAACTAAAAGTATGCAGTGAATTATATCTTGCATTGAAATGAGAAAGTGGAATAAAATAAATCACAGTAGAGTCTTAATTAATTAACTGAAACAAAATATGTGAGCTGTTTCATTTGGTTGCTTGTTTGGCTTGATACTTCT
Source organism: Furipterus horrens (assembly GCF_987537825.1). Lineage (NCBI taxonomy): Eukaryota > Metazoa > Chordata > Mammalia > Chiroptera > Furipteridae > Furipterus > Furipterus horrens. The sequence continues at coordinate 53,549,550 of NW_028327173.1, forward strand.
GCAAAAGCTTTCCAGGAAACAGCAACATTCTGGAATTTTCCAACTGGATTGTATACTGCTGATAAATTAACCCAGTCTGTTGCATAATGTATGCAACTATATTATTATACCCTTATCAGATTAATTAAATGTTTTAAGCCCTGACAATGGTCACTACAAATGTTTAAGAAAAAGGACAAGAGCAACAGAAGGGTAGACTGTGTAAAACTCAAACATAAATTAAGGTAACTGGATTTCTCTCCTCATTGACAGGCAGCTGATAGCTACTAGATCCAGCTTAGGGCATTCTGACTGCCTTGCTTAGGTTCAGGTTGAGGTGTTCTTTTTTTCTGGCAATTGTCAATTTATTGCTTTGCTTCCTGCTAAAATAGATTTTCTTTCTTTGGTGGCCTGTAGCCATCACACTAGTTGTCACACTGAGCAATTGTGTGCCTTGAGCCTTGAGAAAGGTCTATAGACACTCTTTTTTTATTTAGTATCATTATAGTTCCACCATTGCCACACAGTTTTATAAGAACTAGGCATGATGCTGAAGACTGGTCTATTTCCATCTGGGGGCTAACTCTGACAATTGGAGTCGGTAGCTCCTCAACTCCTTGCTTCTTTATTACATCAAAATTTACCTTGATTGAAAGCAGGACATATTTCTGTCAGAGATATTTGGCCTTGAGCACTCTGTGATGCTTAATAAAACATCAAAGTAGATTGGCTTTAAAAGTAATGCAGTATAGTGAACACTCATTTTTTCCTCTAACATTAACTACATTTTTTTTTACCTTGGACATATTAATATCTAATTTTTACTCATGAACGGTAAAATCCTTTCCCAGATAAAAACAAGTGGCTAGACTACATTATTTTGTAAATTTCCTCACACAGTCTAATGGCTCTTCAGAATGTGGTTATGCGCTGTCATATGTTTCAGAATCCTGACAGAAACATTCAGAAGTTAGTGAAGACCTCAAAAAGTTATCTTCAGGGACATAGTTTGGGAAAAACACTTGTAGAAAAGGAGGAGTAAGAAAATAATTCCTGGTATGCTCTTCATCTTCACTCAACTGACAGGAATTGCATAATGTCAAAGAGTGTAAGAAGTTGTAGAATTTGCTTATTGAATTAGAAAGTGTCATGCCAAATATTTAGACCCTTGCACAATGGCTCCTCTGTTTACTATTAAACCAAGATAACATCAATATGAAAAACTGTGAAATTAAGATTCGACACACCAGGGTTTGCATCTGAACTACCCTTGTACCAAACAGAAAGTTCCATAGAACACAATTGCCCTAGAAGACTGTGAAGTTACACACTGTGTCACTGGGCTGGAAGTTATGTGGGTGCTAGCTGACATCCTGTATTAAGTACCACTCATAGGTAATGCATTATGATACATGATCATGTCACCTCAGAAAGTTACAAAGTTCCTACTTTATAGAAACCAAGGGTAAATCATGTGCTTTTACTCTTACCCTAGGCGGGGTTTCATTCCCTGATGTTACCTGGGAGAGAAGTGTGTTCTTATATCACTGTAGAAATAATAATCCACTCCTGACTGATACACTTCCCCCTCATATCACAAAGCAATGATGTTCTGACCAAAGTGGTCTGCATGGAAGAATGTTGGTCCCTGTGTCTGCAACTATACATGCTGCAGTGGTTAAGCCTCACATGGAATTCAGTTTATCAAAGTGAAATAAGAAAATCCATAAATGTGAAATCAAAAGATGGATTTTATTTAAGTTGAAGAAGGATAATAGAAATAAAAACTATAGAATCCAAACCAAATAAATTAAGGACAGTGTGTCTGTACTTTTCCCAATTACTTTAATTTTTTTGCTTTATAACATTATAGCCACAGCAAAAGTTTTCCTCAGGGATTTGATGACCAACCCTAGAAACTTTCCCAGACATTTTTCTTAATTAAACCAATCTCAAAAAATTTAGGGATTACATAGCAAGACCTTTCTTTCTTTTGACTCCAGTTTTTGCCTGCACAACTCTAACATTTTAGTGCCTCCGTTTTAAATCCAGGCTCTGATATTTAAGAACATTACCTTAAGAATGACAATCAAATACCCTAACAATTTGTGTGAGAAGAATGAATCAATTCTTTTAACTTCTCAGCTAATTTTGTAAAATATTTCAGAATTTCAGTGCGGTAAAATAATGTTGGATATCATGATGAAATTTGCTTATTATCTACACCTTCTATTTACTAATTTATGAAACTAATACATGTAATAAAATTCAAAATTATTTTATCTAAAATTGTATTGATTAACTGTATTTATATTTTATATGTTCTAACATGGTGCAATTGAACAAGAAAAAAAATATTTTCTCTCATCAGTTCTTTTTTTTTTATTGGTTGTATAAGATTTTTTTTATTTTTTATTTTTGGTTTTTCAATTACAGTTGTCCCCTTTTCTCCCAATTTCTCTCCCCCACCTAACCCACCCCCTTCTCCCGCAATCATATCCCTCCCCGTTGTCCATGTCCATGAGTCATTTATACACGTTCTTTGACTGAACCCTTCCCTTACTTATCCCCCTTCTCTCCCTCCCCCCTCCCCCCTATTGACTGCTATTCTGCTCTTTGTTCTATTTAGTTCCTTTGTTTGTGTTGTTCTTTAGTTTCCTGTATTAGGTGATATCGTTCTAAAATAATACTTCCAGATCATGATGATAAAACAAATAAATGTTTAAATTCTAGAACTAAAGTATATCTATTTAAATACCTCATTATTAAATAATTGCTAAAGATAATTAATTTATTTCATACTCACGTCACTATTTTTGTTCCTCTATATCCTCTAATTAATTAGAGAATACTCTCTATAAAAGTTGTTTTCCACAATTTATAAATGTTATAAAAATATGTGAAAACTCAATAAAGCATTGAAAGTATCTATAATATATAAAATGGATAATTTTGAAATGGTATCAAAATACATAAAATATTACCATTTTTTAAAATACATGAAACATGAGCATATGGGTATTATTTCTCATTAAACTTTTTAAGTTTTGTAGTTTTTTGATTATTATAATAGCTAATATGAATTTAGCACTACTATATGAATGTGTTATACTGCATATATTTTATCTAATTTAAACATTTAAAAAACACTCTAGTTATTACCTCTATTTTAGAGATGAAAATATTGAGGTTTACAGAGGTTAACTAATTTGCCCAATGTCACAAAACTAAAAATTAGTAGAGCCAAAAGCATGCTTTACTAATTTGTAGAAGAATACAATCAATTTTAGTAGCATATATACATAAACATACACACACACAAAATTTTTCTCAAACTTTTACAAAAAAAAATAGAAAAGGAGGTAATAAAAGAAGAAGCAATACCCAATTATATTATAATTATTGTTATATTATCTTTTATTCCATAAGGCCTATGTTTCCATGATACCAAATTTAGACAAAGACTCCACAATAAAAGAATACTATAAACCAATATCCTTTATGAATGTGTATGCAAAAGCCCTCAACAAAGTACTATTGAATGAGTTCCACCAACATATGAAAATGATTCTATACTTCAACCAAATGTATTTTATCTTTAGAATGCAAAATAAGTTCATCATTCAAAAAATAGCAAATGCAATGCAGGATATTAACATAATAAAAGACAAAAGACACATGATCATTTCACTCAACAAATTAAGAAGAGAATGTAACTCCCTCACCATAATAAAGGGTGTCTATATTAAAAATATCTACAGTTAACACCACATTTAATGTTAACAGATTGAATGATTTTGCTGTAAGATCAGGAAGAGAAAAAGATGTTTAGAGTCATTACTCCTCTTAAGCATTGTTCTGCATTATATCTCAGTTGAGCAAGAACAATAAATAAAAGGTATCCAACTTAGAAAAGAATAAGTAAAGTTATTTATATTTCCAGGTAACATGATCTAGTATACAGAAAATTCTAAATACCCCCCCAAAAGCAATAAACACAATGAAAAAGTTCAACAAGTTTACATGATACAAAATCAATATCCAAAAATTAGTTGTACCTATTTACACAAACAATGAACAATTTAAAAATGCAATTAAGAAAACAATCCCATTATTTATATAATAGTATGGAGAAGTAAAAATTTAGAAAAAAATTAAACAGAAAAAAAGCAAGACCTGAACACTAGAAACTACAAAAATATCATTGAAAGAAATTAGAGAAGATGTAAATAAATGGACTATATTGCATGTTTATGGAATGGTAGACTTAATATTGTTAAAATAGAAATAATCTCTAAATTGATCTACAAGTTCAAAGAAATTCCTATCAAAATTTCTGCTATTAATTTTAAAACATTGACAAGGTGATTTAAAAATTTATATGAAGAAATAAGGGACCCAGATATATCAAAGCAATCTTAGGTGGGGAAAATGACCAAAGTTGGGAAACACTAGCCAATTACAAAACTGGTAGCAAAGGTATAGTAATAAAGACAGTGTGGTACTGGCATAAAGACAGATGACCAGATCAATGGGAAATACATAAGAGTCCAAAAACAAATTCTTATTTTTATGAGCAATTGATTGATTCTTTTTAATTTATCAGTTTTTAGAGTGCAAGAGAGGGAGAGGCATCGATTTGTTATTCCATTTATTTTGCATTCTTTGGTTGTTTCTTGTATGTGCCCTGACTGAAGACTGAATCAGCAACCTTTGGGTATCAAGAAGACCTTCTAATCAACTAAGCTACCTGACCAGGGCCTCTATGAGCAACTGGTTTTTGACAAATGTGCCAAGACAATTAATGGAACAACAAATGATGCTGGGGGAAGTTGATAAACACATGCTAAATAATTAAATTGAACTCCTAACTTATGTCATATACAAAATATAATTGAAAATGGTTCAGTCACCTAAATATGAGCTAAATCTATAAAACTTTTCAAAGAAGATGTAGTAGTAAGCCCTCATTGTCTTGTATTTAGTGATCATTTGTTAGAAGGAACACCAAAAGACTAAACGGCCAAAAAAGAATTAGATAATTTTGACTTCAAAATTAAAATATTTTGTGCTTTAAACAATACCTTCAAAAAATTAAAAAGAGGAGGAGAGGTAAGATGGCAGAGGAGTGAGGAGAGGTTGCGGTTTTAGGCTCCGGAGACCCGTCTGCAGTTTGGTCTAATTGCAGACAGAACATCTCAGTGAGCAGCTGGACATTGGCGGGAGTTGAGCCAAGGCACTGCTGGATTAGAGAAAATCCATCTGGGAACAACCTGTTTAGTGAGGATAGCGGAGAAAAAGGGGACGAAACGGGATTCCGGACTGGGGCGGCTGCCCGAGCTGTGGCGGGAAGCACACAAAGGATTTTTGGCGACCACAGGCTACCCCAGAGAGGAGTCAGGCGGAGAGCGGATCTCTGCCCGCTGGCAGAGACGGGACCCGACCAAGTGGCATTGGCGCTGAAGGACAGGAGACAGCGTGCTGCCGGGCAAGTGACATAATTCTCCTTTATATTTTTCTCTAGTGGACGGTGGAGACGGGAGGAAAGTTTGGGGGTGGTAGGCCGTTCTGGAGGAGCCCAGGCGCAGAGGCCCGCTCATCCACTCCTCAACCCTACCATTGGGTCGTGGGGGCACACATAGGGAAGTGCTCTCATTCACTGGCCCAGGTGCGCGGGGCCGTGAGTCCAGGCGTCCCTCGGACACTCCCCAACGGACATAAGATCAGTGCCCCAACGGGCACAGGGAGGGCCCACTGAACACGCAGAGGACTGTGCACAGACACCCCTAGACAGCTCCCGTGGGCGCAGGGCCCCAGGCCGGAAAGCAGACCACTAGCGCAGGCTCTGTTTGTGCCCGCCCAGACAGGTGAGGGAAGGTGGGCAGCTGCAGCACGGGAACAGCGGGAGGCGGCGACCCACGGACGCTCGATTCCACTGAGCACAAGTGTCCCTGGCCCTGCCATAAGAGGTGAGAGACCAACTCCCGGAGCTCGGCTCAGCGGGACTGAGGGCACGGGGCGGCGCGCGAGCACAAAAGCACCTCAGCCCGGGGTCAGTTGGCGCCAATCCCGGGGAAAGCTCTTGGACCGCCCGCGAGGGCAGGGACACCTCGGCACGAACGCGGAACCGCCGCGGCCCAGCGAAGGCAGGAGCCAATCCCGGGGAAAGCGCTCGGGCCGCCCGCGCGGGCAGGGTCACCTCAGCGCGAACGGGGAACCGCCGCGGCCCAGCGAAGGCAGGAGCCAATCCCGGGGAAAGCACTCGGGCCGCCCGCGTGGGCAGGGGCACCTCGGCGCGAACGGGGAACCGCCGCGGCCCAGCGAAGGCAGGAGCGAATCCCGGGGAAAGGGCTCGGGCCGCCCGCGCGGGCAGGGGCACCTCGGCGCGAACTGGGCACCGCCGCGGCCCAGCGAAGGCAGGAGCCAATCCCGGGGAAAGAGCTCGGGCCGCCCGTGTGGGCAGGGACACCTCGGCGCGAACGGGGAACCGCCGCGGCCCAGCGAAGGCAGGAGCCAATCCCGGGGAAAGAGCTCGGGCCGCCCGTGTGGGCAGGGACACCTCGGCGCGAACTGGGCACCGCCGCGGCCCGGCAGCAGTGGGCTCCAACCGCGGGGCAAACTCTCGGGCCGCCCGAGAGCGCAGGGACTTGCGCGCAAGGGCACCTCAACTGGCTCCAGCGGGCAGCAAGGGAGCGCGCCGTGCCGGCAACCGCGGGCGCGCACCAGTCCTGCAAAAAACAAGAACCTCTGACCTGCCACACTAGACCAGCTGCGGACCCAGAAAAAGAAGGCAACACACCAAGGCTAAAACGGAGTAAAAACATCGATTTTTTTTTCCAAATTTTTTCTCCCAAATTTTTTCTCCTTTGTTCTTTCTTTCTTCTTAATTATTTCTTTTCTTTCCTTCTTTCTTTATTCTTTTCCTGAGGTTTTTTTGGGGGGGTTTTGGGGGGTATATATATATTTTTTTTAATTTTTTTTTCTCTCTTTTTTCTTTCTTTCTTTCTTCTTTATTCTTTCTTTTCTATCTTTCTTTGTTCCTTTCTTTCTTCCCTTTTGGGGTTTTTTTTAGGGGGGGTTTTGTGGTAAATTTTTTATTTTCTTCTCTTTCTCTCTTCTTTTCTTTCTTCTATTTTCTTGGGGATTTTTTGGGGGGGTGTTTTTCCTTCACCTCTTCCAATAATAACAAACTTTATCTCTAACGTGTTGCATATAACCTCTCCTTCTCATCCTTTCTCTTTAATCGTGGTTTATTCGTTTGTGTGTCTAGCTTAGCCCCCCTATCACTCTAAATAATATAATATAATTACTATATAAACCCAAATACAATACAATCCCACTTTCTTACTATACTATGTATTTTTCTATCCTTTTCTTCTATTTTTATTAACATACAATGTAAATATTACTAACTGGCTTGCACAGTCTCAACTATTATTAATCTATCAACCCCTCTATCAAAAATTATATTTTTCCTCCCCCAAAACAACTCTTATCTATTCTTCTTATAGTATAAAAGCTCAAATCTCTTTACATTTATATTAATACGGGCTAGTTGGCTAACGATAGCAGGATAGAGTGGGGGATACTTTCTGAGGGTGTGGGTCTCCTGCCTGGGCTGTGTGTTTATGTCTTTAACAGCATATCCACAAAAGAACTCAAGACAAAGCAGATAGAGTGACTCTCAACCAAGTAGCCAGAAGGAAGATCCTATCAAAGAACATCTGAAATATAACCGAACAGCATAAACAAACGACATAAAGGGTAACTCAAGACCATCAGGCTCAGGATATCAAAGAGACTGCACCACTGAAACTCCCAGACCTTCGATAAAGAATATTACACCACAAAGGAGGGAAATCAAAGCAGACTACCCCCCCAAAATAAATAAATAAATAAATAAATAAATAAATAAAAACAAAAAGAATCCAACATGGTAAGACGCAAAAATAACCCCTCAATGAAAAGAAAAGAGGAATCCTCAGAAAGAGAGATAGACAAAATAGACATAGCCCAAATGTCAGACATGGAATTCAAAACAATGGTGGTAAAGAAGCTCAATATACTTGACATCCTTAAAATCAACTATGACAACCTTCAAGGAAGTTACCAGCAGCTCCAAGAAAATTACAGGGAACTGGCAGAGAACTACACCAGCATAAAAAAAGACATAGAAATTGTTAACAGGAACCAGGAATAACTTAAGAATACAATCTCTGAACTGAAAAACACAGTAGAATCAGTCAAAAGCAGACTTAACGAAGCAGAGGATCGGATTAGTGAGTTAGAAGATAATGTAGAGAAAAACTCCCAGACAATACAGCAAAATGAAAAACGATTGAAAAAATATGAACAAGATGTAAGGGAATTACAGGATAGCATTAGGAAAAATAATTTAAGGATCATCGGAATACGAGAGGGAGAAGAAAAGGAACATGGAATTGAAAATCTGATAGGAGAAATAGTGACAGAAAATTTTCCGAACCTGATGAGAGGAAAAGCTATGCAAGTCCAAGAAGCACTGAGAGTTCCAATCAAGAGGAACCCCCAAAAACCCACTCCAAGGCACATCATAGTTAAAATGGCAACATTCCAAGACAAAGAGAGAATCCTAAAAGCAGCAAGAGAAAAGCAGCAAATAACATACAAGGGAGCTCCGATAGGCTATCAACTGATTTCTCAACAGAAACATTACAAGCCAGAAGGGAATGGTCAAAAATATTTCAAGCAATGAAAAACAAAGGCCTACAACCAAGAATACTCTACCCAGCAAGGCTCTCATTCAAAATAGAAGGTGAAATAAGGAGTTTCTCAGACAAAGGAAGACTGAAAGAATACATCTCCACCAAACCAGCATTGCAAGAGATGCTAAAGGGACTGTTCTAAGAAAAAAAGAAGAAAAAAACAAAAGAGGAGAGGAACAGAGGTACAAAGGGAAATGAATAAATACACGTCAATAATAACCTTAAATGTAAATGGATTAAATGCTCCAATTAAAAGACATAGGGTAACGGAATGGATAAGAAAACAGGACCCACATATTTGCTGTCTACAAGAAACACACCTCAAAACAAAAGATTTACACAGACTGAAAGTAAAGGGATATAAAAAAATATTCCAAGCAAACGGACCGGAAAAAAAAGCCGGGGTAGTAGTTCTCATATCAGACAAAATGGATTTCAAAGCAAGGACAATAAAAAGAGACAAAGAAGGATACTTCATAATACTTAAAGGAACAATCCATCAAGAAGATATGACTTTAATAAACATATATGCACCCAACATAGGAGCACCCAAATACATAAAGCAAATACTAGAAGACCACAAAAAGGATATCAACAACAACACACTCATAGTAGGGGACTTCAACACTCCATTATCAACAATAGACAGATCATCAAAGCAAAGAAACACCAAGGATATACAGGCATTGAACAACACACTAAACCACATGGATCTAACTGATATATATAGAACTTTTCACCCCAAAGAAGCAAAATATACATTCTTTTCAAGTGCACATGGGACATTTTCAAAGATAGACCACATGATAGGTCACAAAACAAGCCTCAACAAATTCAAGAAAATTGAAATCATATCAAGCATCTTTTCAGATCACAATGCCCTGAAACTAGAAATCAACCTCAGAGAAAAAAATCAAAGACACCCAAACTCATGGAGATTGAATAACATGCTATTAAATAATGAATGGGTTAACAATGACATCAAAGAAGAAATCAAGAAATTTCTAGAAACTAATGATAATGAGCACACAACAACCCAAAACCTGTGGGACACAGCAAAAGCAGTCCTGAGAGGGAAGTTTATAGCAATACAGGCATATCTGAAAAGGCTAGAAGAATCTCAAATAAAAAACCTAACCACAATGCTACAAGAACTAGAACAACAACAACAAACAAAGCCTAGGGCAAGAAGAAGGAATGAAATCATCAAGATCAGAGCAGAACTAAATGACATAGAGACTAAACAAACAATCCAAAAGATCAACAAAACTAGGAGCTGGTTCTTCGAAAAAATCAACAAAATCGACAAGCCTCTAGCCAGTCTAATCAAGAAAAAAAGAGAGAAGACACAAATAAACAAAATCAGAAATGAAAGAGGAGAAATCACGACTGATACCTCAGAAATACAAATGATAGTTAGAAATTACTTCAGACAACTGTATGGCAAGAAATTTGACAATCTAGAAGAAATGGACAAATTTCTAGAAACATACAACCTCCCAAAACTAAATCAAGAAGAAGTGGAAAGTCTCAACAAACCAATAACAAAAAAGGAAATTGAAACAGTAATCCAAAATCTCCCGGCACACAAAAGCCCTGGACTGGATGGCTTCACAGGCGAATTCTACAAAACTTTCAGGGAAGAACTAACTCCTATCCTCCTCAAACTGTTCCAAAAAATCAAAGAAGAGGGGGAAATCCCAAACTCTTTCTATGAAGCCAGTATTATCCTAATCCCCAAACCAGGTCAAGACACAACAAAGAAAGAAAACTACAGGCCAATATCACTGATGAACATCGATGCTAAAATCCTCAATAAAATATTGGCAAACAGGATCCAGCAATACATCAAAAAGATCATACATCATGATCAAGTGGGCTTCATTCCAGGGATGCAAGGACGGTTTAATATTCGCAAATCAATAAATATAATACATCACCTAAACAGAATGAAAGACAAAAATCACATGATCATATCAATAGATGCAGAAAAAGCATTTGATAAAGTACAACACCCATTTATGATGAAAACACTCAGCAAAATGGGAATAAAGGGAGCATATCTTAACATAATTAAGGCTATATATGAGAAGCCTGAGGCCAACATCATACTCAATGGACAAAAACTGAAAGCATTCCCCCTGAACTCAGGAACTAGACAAGGTTGTCCACTCTCTCCACTCCTTTTCAACATAGTGTTGGAAGTCCTAGCCACAGCAATCAGACAAGAAAAAGAAATAAAAGGCATCCAAATTGGGAAAGAGGAAGTGAAACTTTCATTATATGCAGATGACATGATAGTATACCTAGAAAATCCTATAAACTCCACTAAAAGACTACTCGATATAATAAGTGAATTTGGCAAAATCGCAGGGTACAAAATAAATATACAGAAATCTAAGGCATTTCTGTACACCAACAATAAAATAGCAGAGACAGAGACAAAAAAGAAAATACCATTTACTATAGCAACAAGAAAAATAAAGTACCTAGGAGTAAACTTAACCAAAGAGATAAAAGACCTGTACTCTGAAAATTACATAACATTGAAGAAAGAAATTAAGGAAGAAACAAATAAATGGAAGCAAATACCATGTTCTTGGATGGGAAGAATCAACATCATCAAAATGGCCATACTACCCAAAGCAATTTACAAATTCAATGCAATCCCTATTAAAATACCAATGACGTATTTCACAGACCTAGAACAAATACTCCATAAATTCATATGGAACCAAAAAAGACCCCGAATAGCAAAAGCAATCTTGAGACAGAAGAACACAGCAGGAGGAATCACAACACCAGATATCAAACAATACTACAAAGCCACTGTAATCAAAACAGTCTGGTACTGGCATAAGAACAGACATATAGATCAGTGGAACAGAATAGAGAGTCCAGAAATAAACCCAGGCCTCTATGGTCAACTAATCTTTGATAAAGGAGGAAGGAACATAAAATGGAGTGAGGAGAGCCTCTTTAACAAATGGTGCTGGGAGAACTGGATAGGGACCTGCAAAAAAATGAAACTAGACCACCAACTTACACCACACATGAGAATAAACTCAAGATGGATCAAAGACTTAAATGTAAGCCGTGACACCATAAAAGTCCTAGAGAAAAACATAGGCAAGAAAATATCAGATATCTCACGTAACAATCTCTTCACGGATACATCTCCTAAAGCAAGAGAAATAAAGGAAAAAATAAATAAATGGGATTACATCAAACTGAAGAGTTTCTGCTCAGCAAAAGAAAACATCAGCAAGATGAAAAGGAAACCAACCATATGGGAAAACATATTTGCCAATGACATCACAGACAGGGGACTGATTTCCAAAATATATAAAGAGCTGATACGACTCAACATCAAGAAAACAAACAACCCAATTAAAAAATGGGCAAGGGACCTGAACAAACACTTCTCCAAAGAAGACATACAGAAGGTCCATAGACACATGAAAAAATGCTCAACATCATTAGCCATCAGGGAGATGCAAATAAAAACCACAATGAGATACCATTTTACACCAGTCAGAATGGCCATCATCAACAAATCAACAAGCAACAAGTGCTGGCGAGGATGTGGAGAAACGGGAACCCTACTGCACTGTTGGTGGGAATGCAGACTGGTGCAGCCACTATGGAGAACAGTATGGAATTACCTCAAAAGATTAAAAATGGAACTGCCTTTTGAACCAATGACTCCACTACTAGGATTATACCCGAAGAATCTTGAAACCCCAATTCAAAAGAACTTATGCACCCCTATGTTCATTGCAGCACTGTTTATGATAGCTAAGTGCTGGAAACAACCTAAGTGCCCATCTGTAGATGAGTGGATCAAAAAACTGTGGTACATTTACACAATGGAATACTATGTAGCAGAAAGAAAGAAGGAACTCCTGCCATTTGCAACAACATGGATGGAACTAGAGAGAATTATGCTTAGTGAAATAAGCCAGGCAAAGAAAGAAAAATACCATATGATATCACCTAATACAGGAAACTAAAGAACAACACAAACAAAGGAACTAAATAGAACAAAGAGCAGAATAGCAGTCAATAGGGGGGAGGGGAGAGGGAGAGAAGAGGGATAAGTAAGGGAAGGGTTTAATTAAAGAGCCTGTATGAAAGACTCATGGACATGGACAACGGGGAGGGAAATGATTGTGGGAGAGGGGGTGGGTTGGGTGGGGGAGAGAAATTGGGGGAAAAGGGGACAACTGTAATTGAAAAACCAAAATAAAAAAATAAAAAAATAAAAAAAAGTTAAAAAAAAAATTAAAAAGATAAGCCATAGGATAGGAGAGAACATTTACAAATATTATATCCTATAGAGCATAATATATAAGTATATAAAGAACTCTTACAAGTTATCAATATGAAGATTTAAAAAATGAACAAAGCGCTTGAATAAATTTTTTTCAAAAAAGTTATACAAATAACCAATAAACACATTAAAAATTTCACGTTAGCCCTGGTTTCTGTGGCTCAGTGGATTGAGCATCAGCCTGTGAGCCAAGTGTCTCTGGTTGGATTCCCAGTCAGGGCACATTACTAGATCGTGCATCAGGTCCCCAGTTGGGGGCATGAATGGGAGACAACCGCACAGTGATGTTTCTCTCCCTCTCTTTCTCCTTTCTCTTCTCTCTAAAAATAAATAAACAAACAAATAAATTTTAAAAACACACCTTAACATCATTACTCATTAGAAAAATGCAAATCAAACACAGTTTAATACCTATCCACATCCATTTAGATGTCTCTAAAAAAAGATGCATAACAGCAACAGTTGACAAGAATGTGAAAAAATATGCATTCTCATACACTGCTAATGGAAATATAGACTTGTGAGACTACCTGGAAAAACATTTTAGCAAGATTTCAAAATGTTCTGCTTCTGGGAAGATAAAAAAGAATTGAAAACATATATCTACACAAAAATTGTGTATCAATATTCATAGAAGCATTATGAGTTAATAACCCAAAAGTGAAAAAAACACAATAGTCATCAACTAATGAATGGATACACAAAATGTGATATTTCTTTAAAATAAAATATTATTTAACAATAAAAAGGAATGAAGTACATACACATGTTATGGCACAAATGAACCATAAAAGTAACCATACAAAGTGAATAAAGTCAGACACAAAATTTCACATATTTTATGCTTCCATTCTTATAAAATGTCCAGAATAGTACATTTGTTGCTGGCAGAGGCTGGTAAAGGGAGTACTGGGAAGTGAATGCTAATGGGTTTGGGGTTTCTTTTTCAGGTGATAAAATGGCTTGGAATTAGATAATTATGATGGTTTATAGATGTGTGACTATATAAAAAAACCACTCGATTATAAAGTTAAAAGAAGTATTTTATATTACATTATATATTAAGAAAGCTGTTATTTAAAAATGAAAAATTGTTAAAAAATGCCTGTAAAACAAAAATTTATGACAAACATGAATTAATATAAGGTTTGAGATTTATATAATCAAGGATTTTGTTTCATGACAGATATTTTAAGGCTGAGAAAGAGTTGCATATTATACAATAAGAAATGCAATAGCTCAAGGAGAGATTTTAATTATTGTACAATGCAAGTTAAGCAAAGTTTATTATCTCAGGTAATAATAGCAAATAGACTAATTAATTACTGCTTTCTAACTTAAGAACTGTTGTTTCTAAACCAAGAGTATGATAAGGTTTTTACATTAATTAGAGATGTTTGCCATCACCAAGGAAATGGGAATTTGTGAAGTGAAGTAGTATTTGCTTTACTCATCTAAAAATTTAGCTCAAAATAAATGTAATAGCTGAAGTAAAAACAGCTGGATTTATTTAATTTTTCCCATTGTTCAAATATGTTTCACTCAACATTGCAAATCTGAGTTTAATACTTTTGTTCTTCAATTTTACAATGAGGAAAATGTGCCAGTTTGAGATTTAAAATATTTGCTTAAGGTTGTTTTCAGAAAAATAATGTAGCATTTCAGCGATCCAAGTGATTTTTCTCCTAACCACTACACAGCAGCAACACTAGCTGCCCAGTGGCTCAGAAACAGAAAGGCAGACTCAAAATATTATTTCACTGGATGCTCCAGGAAGACAACACAGGCTTGACTCTGGATATTAGAGAGGCTTACATATTCAAATTGAGATCCTGGAGATGGAGGAGTAAGGGTATCATGATCCTTAGTAATTACAGAAGCAATGAACCTGGTTTAAAGGAAATAACACAGCCATAAAAAGACTAGTTCATATTAATTCAAGAAGCTTTAGAAAATTTATTCTTAATGCTGAATTAACACTTGGCCCAGATATGCAATTGGTTTAAACATTTTGTTCTAAAATTACCAAATAAAAATAGGTATGGAGCATGTAGAGAATTATGACGGACAAAATCCATATAAAATACAAATTTAAAAGAGGTCATCACAAAACTGTGTTTGACACCCTTGGAATAATGAAATACAATTTTTCTTTAAGTATGTAAGTCCTACATCTCTCTCTCTCTCTCTCTCTCTCTCTCTCTCTCTCTCTCTCTCTCTCTCTCTATATATATATATATATATATATATATATATTTAGTTTTGTTTTAATTTAACCGTTATCATATTTTTTCCCATTACCAGTTAGTCCCCTTATATCTCCCTCCCCCCAGCAATCACTACATTGTTGTCCGTGTCCATGAGTCCTTTTTCCTTTTTTGCTCAATCCCGTCATTCCTTAAAACCTGCTCCCACTAGCTGTCATCTGCTGTCATCTGTGAGTCTGTCTCTGTTTTGCTTGCTAGTTCAGTTTGTTCATTAAATTCCACATATAAGTGAAATCATATTGTATTTGTCTTTCTCTGACTGGATAATTTCACTTAGCATAATGTTCTCCACATCCATCTACACTGTTGCAAAGGGTAAAATTTTCTTCTTTTTAATGGCCAAGTAGAATTCAATTCTGTAAATGTCCCATAGTTGTTTTATCCACTCAGCTACTGATAGACACTTGGGCTGCTTTTATATTTTGGAGATTGTAAATAACACTGCAGTGGACATAAGGGTGCATGTGTTCTTTTGAATTAGTGTTTTGGGTTTCTTTGGATATATTCCCAGAAGAGGGATCACTGGGTCAAAAGGCAGATCCATTTGTAATTTTTGGAAGTAACTCCACACTGCTTTACACAGTGGCTGCACCAGTCTGCATTCCCACCAACAGTGCACTAGGGTTCCCCTTTCTCCACATCTTCACCAGCACTCTTTGTTTGTTGATTTATTGATGATAGCCATTCTGACTTACACCAGTCCTACACCTCTTTAATGGTGCCAGAAAATAGAGCAGCCAGCTTTGTGTACTAAATACTTCTTTTGTTTTAAGATTAAGTTTTAGAGCAGTTTTATGTTACAGTAGAGTTAAGAGGAAGGTACAGAAATTTCCCATAACCTGTTGTCCCCACACATGCATAGCCTACCCCTTTAACATCGTCCCCCCCATCACAGTGATACATTTGTTATATTTAATAAAGCAACATTGACAAATCATAATTACCCGAAGTTCATAGTTTACCTTATGACTCTTTGTGTTGCACACTCTATGGGTTTGGACAAGTGTATAATAACATTTCTACTATTATAGTATCTATCATACACAGTTAGATTGTTGGTTACCTTAAAAGTCTTCCGTGTTCCATCTGCTCCAATCACTGGCAATCAGCAATCTTTTTATTGTCTCCATAGTTTTCCCTTTTTCAAAATGTCATGTAGTTGGAAGGATACAGTATGTAGCCTTTTCAAATTAGCTTATTTTTAACATAGTAATATGCATTTAAGGTCATCCATATTATTTCCTGACTTGATTGGTCATTTTTTTTCTCAATGCTAAATAATATTTTGTTGTCTGAATATATCACAGTTAAGCCATTCATCTCCTGAAGCATGGTTGCTTCTGAGTCTTGGCAATTATGAATAAAGCTGCTATTCACATCTATGTGCAGGCTCTTCTGTGGACATAATTTTTCAACTCCTTATAAATACCAGGGATCATGATTGTTGGATTATATAATAAGATTATGCTTAGTTTTGTAAGAAACCACCAAACTGTCTTTCAAAGTGGATGTATCATCCTGCATTCCCACCAGCAATGAATCCTCATCAGCATTTGATGTTGTCAGTATTCTTGGCTTTGACCATTATAATAAGTACAGCGTGGTATATTATTATTGTTTTAATTTTTATTTTCCTGATGACATATGATGATGATCATCTTCTCATATGCTTATTTGTCATCTGTATATGCTCTTCGGTGAGGTGTCTGTTAAGGTCTTTGAACTAATTTTAATTGATTTTTTTCCTTTGGTTAAGTTTTAAGAGTATTTTTGTATATTTGGATAAAATGCTTTACCAGACTTGACATATAGAAGTATTTTTTCCCATCCGTTGGTTGTCTTTTTATTCTATCGACAGTGTCTTCAACATAGTAGAAGTTTTAATTTTAATTAAGTTCAGCTAATCGATTATTTATTTTCATAGATTGGGCCTATTGGTATCATATGTGCAAAGTTATTGCCATATTCAAGGTCATCTATGTTTCTTTCTATGTTGTAGTTTAGGAGTTTTATAACTTTGTGTTTTTTATTTAGGTCTATGGTATACTTTGAGTGAATTTTTATGAAGGGTACAAGGTTTGTCTGTGGCTTATTTTTACATGTGCATATCTAATTGTTCTAGCATCATTTGTTGACAATACCATCTTTACTCCATTGTTTTGTTTTTGCTTTTATCAAACAACAGTTGACAGTATTTATGTAAATCTTTTTCTGAGCTCTCTAGGCTGACCTATCAAACTATTTTGCTTATTCTTTCACTAATACCACATTGACTTGACTACTGCAACTTAAGAATAAGTTATTTTTTCTACCTTTGTTTAGATAGGATTTATATCTAATGTTGTGTAATATACTAAGCTGCACAATGATTGCATATGTGTGTGTGTATATATGCATATGTATATATTTAGTGAAATGATTATCAAATAAGATTAGTTAGCACATTCATTACCTCACATAATGACCTTTGTGTGTGTGGTACAAATATCTAAAATCTCTTTTAACAACTTTTAAGAATATAATACAGTATTATTAATTATAGTCACCATGCTATACATTAGATTTCCAGATATTAAATTGTTTTACAACTGAAAGTTTAAACCCTTTGACCAACATCTCTCAACTTCCCCCTTGTCCAACCCCTAGAAACCACCATTCTACTCTGTGGTATAGATAATACTACATTTTTAAATTGTTCTATCACATTCGTCCCAATTTTCCCCCATTGATCTCCCCTGCCCCACCCAATTCCTTCTCCCAGAGTCAATACCCCAGTCACTGTAATCATGTCCATGGGTCATTTATACCTGTTCCTTGACTAGACCCTACCCTTCTATTTCCCACTTATCCCCCTCATCCTCTTCTCTGGTCACTGCCAATCTGTTCATTGTTTCATGCTTCTGGTTCTATTTTGTTCATTTGTTTGTTTTGTTCATTAGGTTCCTCTTATAGGTGAGGTCACATGGTATTTGTCTTATTTCACTTAGCATAATACCCTCCTGTTCCATCCATGTTGTTGTGGAAACTAGGAGTTCCTTCTTTATTTCTGCTGCATAGTATTCCATTGTGTAAATGTACCACAGTTCTTTTATCCACTCATTTACTGATGGGTACTTAGGCTGTTTCCAGCACTTGGCTATTGTAAATAACACTGCTATAAACAGAGGGGTGCATAGGACCTTTTGAATTGGTGTTTCTGGATCTTTAGCCTATAATTCTAGCAGTGGAATTGCTAGATCAAAAGCCGGTTCCATTTTTAGTTTTGCGAAGAAATTCCATACTGTTTTACACAGTGACTCCACTAGTCTGCATTCCCACCAACAGTGCACTAGAGTTCTGTTTTCTCCACATCCTCATCAGCACTTGTTGTTTATTGATTTGTTAATGATGGACATTCTGACAGGTGTGGGGTGGTATCTCATAGTGGTTTTAATTTGCATCTCTCTGATGGCTAGTGATGTAGAGCATCCTTTCATATGCCTATGAGCCCTCTGTATGTCCTCCTTGGAGAAGTGTCTCTTCAGGTCCTTTGCCCATTTTTAAAGTAAATTGTTTGTCTTCCTGGTGTTGAGTCATATGCATTCTTTATATATTTTGGAGATCGAACCCTTGTCTGAGTTATCATTAGCAAATATGTTTTCCCATACAGTTGGTTCCCTTTTCATTCTGATGATGTTTTCTTTAGCCATGCAGAAGCTTTTAAATTTGATGTAGCCCCTTTTGTTTATTTTATTTCCTTTTCCAGATATACTGGTTGAAAATATTTCTGTGTGATATAATTGATGTTTTATTGCCTATGTTTTCCTCTAGGACCTCTGTGGTGTCATGGCTTACATTTAAGTCTTTTACCCATATTGAGTTTATTCTGGTGTATGATGTCGGTTGGTGGTCTAGTTTCAGTTTTTTCATGTACCTATCCAGTTCTCCCAACACCATTGTTGAAGAAGCTATTTTTACTACATTTTATGCTCTTGTACCCTTTGTCAAATATTAAGTGACCATGTAGACATGGGTTTACTTCTGGGCTTTCTGTTCTGTTCATTGATATCTGTGTCTGTTCTTATGCCAGCACCAGATTGTTTTAACTACAAAGCCTTGTAATATAGTTTTATATCAGGTATTGTGATCCCTCTAACTTTATTCTTCTTCTCAGGATTGCTGGGGTTATTTGAGGTCATTTGATAGAACTATCATATATACAAATAAAATGAAGTCATTATCTGGAATAGATATCTGCATCCTATATTTATTCCAACATTATTCACCATAGCCAAGACATAGAAACAACCTAAGTATCCATTGATGGAGAAATGAATAAACAAAAATGTGGTAAAAGCTATTGAATATTCATGTCTCCCTTTTTAACTATTAATTACTATATAAGCATAGGTTTATATTTGAGCTCTTAATTCTGTTCATTGATCAATGTGTCTGTTTTTATGCTAGTGCCATAATGTTTTTATTGCTATAGCTTTGTAATATAGTCTAAAGTCATAAATTGTAGTGCTTCAAGGCTTAGTCATTTTCCTCAGGATTGCTTTGTTTATTTGAGGTCTTTTGTGTTTCCATATGAATTTTAGAATTTTAAAAAATATTTCTGTGAACATGACATTGGAATTTTGATAGGAGTTGCACTGAATCTGTAGTATATTAAGTTTTTCAGTATGGATTGTGAGATGAGATGTAGAACATGAGCTACCTTTTCATTTGTTTGTGTTTTCTTCAATTTTTGTCATTTGTGTTTTAGGTTATCAAGGTAATGATCTTTCCCCCCTTTAGTTAAATTTGTACATAAACATTTTATTATTTTTGATGCAATTATAAATGCGATTGATTTTTCCTTTTTAAATACTTTATTTTTAGTGTCTAGAAACCCAACTAAATTTTGAATATTAATTTGTGTCCTGCAACTTTACTGCATTTGTATATTAGTTCTACATTTTTGGTGAAATCTTTAAGATTTTCTATAAATAATGTTATGTAAAAACAGAACCATTCTTACCTTTGTTTATCTGATCTGGGTGTCTTTTATTTCTTTTTCTTGCTTAATTGCTCTGGCTAGGACTTCCAATGCAATTTTGAATAGTAGTGGTGAGAGTAAGGTTCCTTATCTTGTTCCTGATCTTAGAGAAAAAGTTTTACCATTGTGCACGATGTTACCTGAGGGATTGTCTTATAGTGCCTTTATTAAGTTGCTAAATATTCCTTCCATTTCTAATTTGTTGAGAGTTTTATTTTAAAAGTTGTTAAATTTTGTCAAAGACTATTTTACATCATTGGTGTAATCATATCTTTAGTATTTCATTCTATTAATGTGATGTAGTACAATTATTGATAGCATATGTTAAATTATTCTTGTATCCCAGAGATAAATTCCACTTGTTACTGATGTATGATCCTTTTAATATGATGTTGAATTTGATTTGTCAGTATTTGTTGAAAAATTTTACATCTATATTCATCAGGAGTACTGTTCTGTAGTTTTCTGTTCTTGTAGTGTCCTTATCTGGCTTTGAAAACAGAGTATTGTTGGCCTCATGAAAAGATTTTTCAAGTGTTTCATCCGCTTTGATTTCTTAGAAGAGGTGGAGAAGGATTGTTATTAAATCTTTCAACACTTGATACCAGGGTGATCATCTGATGTTGATATTTTCTTTTTTGGGAGGTTATTGATTACTGATTCAAGCTTTGTACTCATTTTTGGTCTGTTTAGATTTTCTATCTCTTTATGATTCACTTTTGATAGGACATATGTTTTTAGGTGTTTGATCTTGTAAATTATCTGATTGTTGTCATATAATTCTTCTTATAAATGTTTGTATTTTTATGCAATCAGTAGTAATGTTTCAATTTTGTTTCTGATTTTACTTACTTGAGTCTTCTCTCTTTTTTTCCTTGGTTAGTCTATTTTTAATTTTGTTTATCTTTTAAAATATCTTAGTTTTCTTGATACTGTAAAATTATTTATTGGTCTCTACATTTATTTCTGCTATTGAAATTGGGAAACACTAGTCTTCCAACTTATTTCTCCTTCAATATTTAGTTTGCAATATGGGGCTTTTACCTTCCTATATAAAGTTTAAAGGCAGTTTGTTAATATTTTAAAACATAGCTGTTGGGTTTTTTATTGAGATTCTTTGAACTTATAATTCATATTTGGAATAAGTGATATCTTGGCAATATTGAGTCTTTTCAAAAACAAGGTATGTATCTATATTTATTTATTTCTTCTTTGATATCATTCATCAGTGTTTTATAGTTTTTCTCATATAGATATTTCCTATATTTAGTTAGGTTTATACCAAAGTATTTTATATTTTGGGTGCCAGTGTAAATGATATTGTGTTTTATTTTATTTTTTATTTTTAAGTATATTTTATTGATTATATTGTTACGATAGTTCCAATTTTTACCCCTTTGTTCCCCTCCACCCAGCACCCCCCTTGCCCTGGCAATCCCCCCCAACTCCATGCCCGTGGTTCATACATACAAGGTCTCCCGCTTCACCCTTTCATATGTTCTTCTTCTTTTTTTTAAGTAAATAAATGATTAATTAATTATTTTAACAATAAAAAATAACAATCCCTCCCTTTCAGACTTAAGACCCTTTATAATCTTATAAAGGACAATGGGCAAAGGTCTCAAGCTCCTCTAGCTGCTTCAAGCTGAACATGGTTGTCGTCCTACCTACCCTAGGGTCCAGAAAACTCTAATAAAAGTGGGGATGTGGAGGGGAGGGTGGCCTTCCCACATAGGGAAGGCTCGTGCAGACTCCAGGTCAGTTGACTGTCCCCGGACAATGGCATGCTTGGTTTAACATGCTGGCATCCTTGTTGTATTCTGGGGGCAAAATATTTGGCAAAAGGGTTAAAAGACACCATTAAATCCATAACTACTAGATGACAAAAAGCAGGGATTGATTTTTCAATATCCACATTAGGGAAAAAGGGCTTCTTTGGAGGAAGGTGTGCCAGGCACATCTCACCTGTCCAAAACCCTTTTGCCCATTATACTTAGTTTGGGCTGAGGGAAATATTTTAGGTTTCCCCCTTCTCAGACCTCTGGGTCCTTTCGGTCCAAGCCATTAGGATAGAAAAGAGAAACCAGTTTTAAAGTGAAGCCCACAGACCACCCCATTCTTCACCAACCCTGCCACTTAGTTCAGCAAAACCATTGAGTCTCAGGAGGCAGTGCTGCAGACAGGATTAAGTGAGGCCTATATGTACAGACAATCACTCAAGTAATGAGATCATAGGCTTATGCCCATTGAAAACAAAAAAAAACACATGTTAATTTATGAAACATAATCCACAAAGAAGCCTCTGAATCTGTAAGATTGTCTTATTGGAAAGACATCCAGTTGCAAGGCATTTGACATTCTTCTTGCCTGTAAATTAAATATCTTTGATGATACCACAGACATAGTTTAACTTTCAAGTGAAAACATATTTTAAATGAAAAGAAACTTTAAAGATGGTTAGCTACACTACTTTATAGTCTACCAATGAGTATTGTGATTTTCCTTGAAAAATAATTTTTCTCCCTAAGATTACCCTCCTCGTCATTAAAGGGACTGCATTAAGTTCATTTTTAATTTATCCTGTTCATTTGCATAAACACAACAAGAGCAGCAAATGATCACTTATGATCTTTAGTTCTGCTTTGCTGGAACTTACACAAGGAACATTTAGGGTGACCTTCAGTGTGCCCTTCAGGGCACAGTAACTGAGCCACATACCTGGCATTCAGCCTTGCCCGTATACACCTGTCTTTTCCAAGTCCTTCTGGTTTTCCATTGTGCCTTAAGGTCCCTTCTAGCCATCTTTCAGTAAAACAACCTTCATTCCTTCCCTGGAAAGATTGCTGTGGACCACACAACCAACCACGGTACCAGGCCATTTATTTCATGGGCTTTTATTACCTTTGAAAGTCAATCCCAGTTCCTCGGGGCTTTTTGGTAACGACCAGAGCCCAAGCATGTCTCCTTTAGGCATGACATTCCAGTCAACATTTTGGTCAAAAGAAAACCTCTATTAACAACTGGTCTTATTAGTTTTATGCAAAGAAACTTATGTCATTATTTACTTCTTTAGAATGCCAAACTCTGGAGGGATCAGATAGGGAGAAAAATATACAGTGTGAAGAAAAATCCTTGTCCTTCTAATATTCACTGAACTGGCATTTCCATTCTTCATATTTTCATTTTTCCCCCACTAAAATTTTTTTTGTTTGTTTTTCCATTACAGTTGTCCCACTTTTTTCCTCTTCTTCCTTCCCTGCACCCTGTCCCCTCCTTCTCCACCCAGTTGTCCATGTCTGTGGGTCATTTATACATGTTCTTTGACTAGACCATTCCCCTTCTTACCCCCTTTTCTCCCTCCCCCTCCCCCCTTGTTACTGTTAGTCTACTCCTTCTTTACATACCTCTGGTTCAATTTTGCTCATTTGTTTATGTTGTTCATTAGTTTTCTGTAATAGGTGACAGCATAAGGTATTTTTCTTTTGTTGCCCGGCTTATTTCGCTAAGCATAATTCTCTCTAGTTCCATCTATGCTGTTGCAAATGGTAGAAGTTCCTTCTTTTTTTCTGCTGCATAGTACTCCATTGTTTAAATGTACGACAGTTTTTTGATCCACTCATCTACAGATAGGCACTTAGGTTGTTTCCAGTACTTGGCTATTGTAAATAGTACTGCTATTAACATAGGCGTGCATAGGTTCTTTTGAATTGGTATTTCAGGATTTTTTGGATATTGTGTTTTTAATATAAGTAGTTGCTTATGAATTGCTGATATGTAAGAAAGCAATTGCCTTTGATATAGTAACTTTATATCCTGCAACTTTAGTATAATAATGTAAATAAGTCCAGGTTTGTTTGTTTTTTCTATAGGTGATCATGGCATTTGTACACAAAGACAGTTTTGTTTCTTCCTTCCCAATCTGTATACCTTTTATTTATTTTTCTTGACTTATTCTAATTACCACTCTATGTTCTGATTATTAACCACTGCAACAATTTTTGGTCCACATACCACTGAAATTAAAATAACATGGCTTGCAATATACATTGTTATATTATACATTCATTTAATTTTTCCAGCTTAATTTTTAAATTAAATATATAATGTCTCTAACGCTTCTAATTTAATTTCTGATAACATCATTAAAAATTTGTATAATAAAGAGATTAACCCGGAAATCATCTGGAATAACGAACCGAACACCAGCTGGAGAGAAGTCTTATAACCACGGAGAGACAGAAAAGGCCGCTACATCACAACGTGACCGGTAGGGAGTGCGGAGACGTGGAAGGGCTGGCTGGGCTCCCACGGGTGGCAGCTGAAGGGGCTGAGAAACAGCTCAGCAGCCGGGGATTCCCCCTGAGAAGGGCAGGGTCTAAACCCCCAGCTGGGCTTCCCAGCCTACAGCGACAGAGTGGAAAGTAAAATAGTATCAGCTGTGAAAAGCGAAAAGCCACAGGCTTTCTTGCTAGCCGGAGAGAAACAGCAGGAGAAAAAGAGCTCTTAAGTGGATCACATACGAAAATATTTTGGCCACCACTTACCCTGGGCTCAAGCAGAGGGAAGGCAGAGAGGACTGGAGACACTTGGGGAGAATTTGGCATGGTGGCTTTGAGGGGAGAACTGGAGGAGCAGCTGACTGGGTCCCAGTGCTGACTCATCCCCAGTACTGCGGGTAGACCATTCCCCTCCAAGTGGCGTCAGCCTGAGGGGAAGCAAAAGCCCTGCCTACAGGAATTAAGCTGCCACACCCACAGTCCTTAAGCCTGACAGCTAATCACAGATTGAATAGATTAACAATCAAAGAAGACAGACAACAGCAGTAGATCCCTGGAAGTCTCCAACAGGCTGCCTAGGGCCAGACTGGTACATGATCTGACGCCACCAGAGGCAGATCCAGGAAGTGCAGATCATTCCAAGAAGCACCAACAAACAATAGGAGTCAAAAAAATGGGGAGACAGAGAAACAACCTCCCATCAAAAGGAAAGGTAGAATCCCCAGAAAGAGTGCTAAATGAAATAGAGGGGAGCGAACTATCAGATATGGAATTCAAAACATGGATTATGGAGAAGCTGAATGAGCTCAGCGGAAACTTCAAAGAACTCCAGAAAAACTACAAGGAACTCACAGAAAATTACGTGAGCATGAAAAAGGACATAGAAGCTATCAATAAGAGCCAGGAGGAAATGAAAAATACGATCTCTGAATTGAAGAACACAGTAGAAGGAATTAAAAGCAGGCTAGAGGAAGCAGAAGATCGGATCAGCGAGCTGGAGGACAACCTACACAAAAACTCCCAGACAATGCAACAAAATGAAAAAAGACTGAACAAGACTGAAGAGGTTCTAAGACAGCTGCAGGACAACATGAAACGTAATAATATCCGTATCATAGGAATTCCAGAAGGAGAAGAAGAAGAGCAAGGGATAGAAAACCTCTTTGAAAAACTAATGACAGAAAACTTTCCTAACATGACGAGAGAAAGAGTCACGCAAGTCCAGGAAGCACAGAGGGTCCCAATGAAGATGAACCCCAACAGGCCCACTTCAAGACACATCATAATTAAAATGCCAACATTCAAAGACAAAGAGAGAATCCTAAAAGCAGCAAGAGAGAAACAACTAATAACATACAAGGGAGCTCCAATAAGGCTATCATCAGATTTCTCAGCAGAAACACTACAAGCCAGAAGGGAATGGCAAAAAATATTCCAAGCAATGAAAAACAAAGGCCTACAACCAAGAATACTCTACCCAGCAAGGCTTTCATTCAAAATGGAAGGTGAAATAAGGAGTTTCCAAGACAAAAGAAGGCTAAAAGAATACATCTCCACCAAACCAGCATTGCAAGAGATGCTAAAGGGTCTGCTTTAAGAAGATGAAGAAACAGAGAGACAGAGAGGAACACGAGTACAAAGGGGGAAAATGACAATGAATAAGTACTGAAAGAAAGAAGGAACTTCTACCATTTGCAACAACATGATTGGAACTAGAGAGAATTATGCTTAGCGAAATAAGCCAGGCAACAAAAGAAAATTACCTTATGCTGTCACCTGTTACAGGAAACTAATGAACAACACAAACAAATGAGCAAAATTGAACCAGAGGTATGTAAACAAGGAATAAACTAACAGTAACAAAGGGGGAGATGGGAGGGAGAGAAGGGGTAAGAAGGGGAAGGGTCTAGTCAAAGAACATGTATGAATGACCCATGGACATGGACAACTGGGTGGGGACTGACTGTGGGGGGGGGGCAGGGTGCAGGGAAGCAAGAGGGGGAAAAAAAGTGAGACAACTGTAGTGGAAAAACAAACAAACAGAAAATTTTTTAGTGGGGGGGGAATAAAAATATAAAGAATAGAAATGCAAGTTCAGTGAATATTAGAAGGACAAGGATTTTCCTTCCGATAAGACAGTCCTACAGATTTAGAGACTTGTATGTGGGTTATGTTACATAAATTAACATGTGTTTTCTGTTTTCAAAGGGCATAAGCCTACAATCTCATTACCTGAGTGATTATCTGTATGCATAGGCCTCACTTAATCCTGTCTGCATTGCTGCCTCCTGAGACTCAATGGTTTGGCTGAACTAAGTGGCTGGGTTGGTGAAGAACGGGGTGGTCTGTGGGCTTCACTTTAAAACTGGTTTCTCTTTTCTATCCTAATGGCTTGGACAGAAAAAGCCCAGAGGCCTGAGATGGGGGAAACCTAAAATATTTCCCTCAGTCCAAAATAAGTATAATGGGCAAAAGGGTTTTGGACAGGTGAGATGTACCTGGCACACCTTCCTCCAAAGAAGCCCTTCTTTTCCCTAATGTGGGACATTGAAAAATTAATACCTGTCTTTTGTCATCTAGTGGTTACGGATTAAATGATGTCCTTTAACCCTGTTGCCCCCAGAATACAACAAGGATGCCAGCCTGTCAAACCAAGCATGCCGTTGTCCAGAGACAGCCAACCAACCTGGAGTCTGCACGATCCTTCCCCTTGTGGGAAGGCCACCCTCCCCTCCACATCCCCACTCTTATTAGGGATTTCTTGACCCACGGGTAGGTAGGACGACGACCATGTCCAGCTTGAAGCAGCTAGAGGAGCTCGAGACCTTCATCCATTGTCCTTTATAAGATTGTAAAGGGTCTTAAGTCTGAGAGGGAGGAATTGTTATTTTTTATTGTTAAAATATTTAACTAATTAATTAATTAATTTTAAAAAAAGAAGAAGAAGAATATATGAAAGGGTGAGGCGGGAGAGCTTGTATGTACGACCCATGGGCATGGACTTGGAGAGGGGATTGTTGGGGAAGGGGGGTGCTGGGCGGAGGGGAGCAAAGGGGAAAAAAAAATTGGAACTATTGTAACAATATAATCAATAAAATATACTTAAAAAAAAAAAAAAGAAATTTAACATAAAAAAAAAAAAAATGAGCTATCAAGCCAGAAAAGATATGGAGGAACCTTATATACATATTACTAAGTAAAAGAAGCCAATCTAAAAAGGCTATTACATAGTGTATGATTCCAACTACACGATATTCTGGAAAAGGCAAAACCATGAAAACAATAAAATAGAGCACAGAGGATTCTTAGGGCAATCAAAATACTCTGCATGACATTACAATAATGGATATATTTCATTACACATTTGTCCAACCCACAGACTATACAATACTAAGACTGAACCCCAAGGTAAACTATGGTCTTTTGGTAATTATAATGTGTCAATAAAGGTTCACAAAAAAAAAAAAAAAAAAAAAAAAAAAAAAAGTAGAGATTAACCCTACTCAAATTCTCTTTCTTTTTTAGTAGCCATGACTTTATAGTGTAGAATTCTATTTAGTTACTTCCATTTTTGAAAATTAGACTTGCAGTTATTTTTTTTGTGATAGTTATCTAACAATGTAATTACCCTACCACTTTTAACTGGCCCTTATCTTTGTCCTGAGGTGAGGTAAATGTTCTCATGTCTTTCAACTCTTTCTCCATAATGTGAGTCATGCTTCTTTGACAAGAGCCATAATTCTAGCAAGGTGAAATGCTACCAGTCATTTCCATATGCCCTCTACCATTTCTCTCATGAGATAAGCATGCTTGATGTAAACAAAATATATGTTGCCTTGCAGTGGCCTACTAGAGTTGTTGGGTTGTTGAAAATTAGGTATCACCAAGAAGTAGGTTATGTTTTGTTAATTTCATGAATTTACTTTTGATAATTCAAAGTATCCAGAGTATTTGAAGAACTAAAACTTTATGTTTTGAAGCATTCAAAAATAGTTTGATTAACTAGTCAATGATCCTTAAATATATGATCCTGTATTTATAGTTTATTATGGTTTTTCTTCTATAATTATAGATTAATTTTTCTCTGTATTTTTATATCAATGTTTGTGGCAGGGCACCATTTTTTAGAAACTATGCATATGACATTAATATAGGCAATTTAATTATTGCTTTTTAAATTTAGAAATAATAAAATTATATCAATATGCTTTCATGAGCTTAGCAATTTGTGTAAAGAAATCATTATTATATTATGCTTAACAACTCTTATCCTTTAAAAGACTATCTCATTTAATATTACGTAATGAGCCACAAAATATATTCAAGTGCTTATTAGAATAATTTAAATGTTCTGAAAAATATAAATGTGAAATATACACAGCTGAAGGTGGTTTAACATAGTTCATAGGGCATAAAATATTTTATAAGCTGTGAACCAACAGTACGCTTTACTCTTTAGAAAGTCAAGACTTGCATTCTTCTTCCCACTGAGCTATGAAGGGTGCACCAAATTTTCCCTCAAAGTTCCTTATGAGAACAAACTGTTCTCACTCTTTATAGTATAAGCTTGAAGTTGAATCCACTAGTTGTAGAAAGTGTAGGAGAAGTCTTTCTTACTGAGTTATTCCCCCCAAGTTTATTTTACTTGGGTCAGACTCTAAGAATAATAACACTAAGTGTGAATCAAATTTGTGTTATTTTTCTTTTTCAAAAAACCTCAAACACCACCGTAGAAGTGCAACACCAGATTTTATATGAAATCTGTGTTTTCTTGTCTGAGATCAGTCAGGGATAGACACTTTCTCAATTTGAGCCTAAAGGTATTTATAACAGAGACACATGTTGGCTGTTCTCTAGAAGATGGGGGAATGAATTTGTTTTAAGGGGAGAATATTACAGTCATCAGTTTAGAAAGCTCAAAATGTATGTGCCAAGAAAACTTATAAAATGCCATATGCCTTCACCCCTAAAATTATGACAATAAAAATGCTAATATTATGTCTATTACACATAATTCAAATGCCTCATTTGCCCTATATGCAAGAAATAAGTGGGCAAATTTATCTTATCTCTTGGCCAGAGGCATTGTGAGGAATTAATTTCAGAATTATTTTTTCCTTCTAAGATGAAAGTTGCTAGGATGATAGTAGTAAAAATTATGTCCTGAGACAGCCTTTATACTCCAGACAGACTGTGTTTTGAAAATTTGTACTCGTTGAGTTTTAAAATAATTATTTATGTCAAAACTTTGTTCCAGTTGCTTTTGATAAGCATCATAAATATAATGAATTATTTGTGCTTTAGAAAAAACTGAATTTGAATCTTTTAATACAAGTTTCTTAGTCACAATAGACTTGTTTCTACTTGCAGTGCACATAGCAATCTTGACTGCAGCTTCCTGCAGGGTCTAGGGTACCCTGCCGAGCTTCACACGACCAACATTATAACAGTACTGTTTGCAACCCACTGTGTGTTTACTTCATATTCTCAATTTAAGATTATTCATCTCTTTTCCCCCAGATGTTAGTTGTTACTTAGCTCCTGTGACTTTTAAAATTCTTCTAAACAAGG
Organism: Furipterus horrens; assembly: GCF_987537825.1. NCBI lineage: Eukaryota > Metazoa > Chordata > Mammalia > Chiroptera > Furipteridae > Furipterus > Furipterus horrens. The sequence goes on from NW_028327173.1 coordinate 53,579,741, forward strand.
TCATTATGGATTTTCAGGTCAAGATGGTAGCGAGCCAGTGCTTTCCTATGCTTCCATTGAAAGCACAGAAAGGATACTTAGAGACATAATCGCAGCTAAGAGAACTGGTTAAGAATCTGTCATACCTTAAGAGGATTTCCATTAATCAGGAGAGGCTGTTATGGAATATTAGGATACTGCAGCAAAATAATATGTTCGAACCTCACTGGAATGTGTTTCTTTGCATCATAAGTATGGATTATTTACTGATGTGGAGGAAGATAGTGACACCTTATGCCACATTGGATCTGCTTTATGAAGCAGGAAGGCAATAAGAATGACTTCACTCTTCTACTCCTCCCATTGCCATTTCTTTTTGTCTGCATCACTTACTAAATAAATTTCTCAGCAGTATTATTGGAAAGGGGGATTGAGAAAGCAGTAGAGCACTACATCCTGGGATGTGGAGTCAGTGATAGACAATGGGAGGAACAGAGCCCTCTGAGGGTGTGGTTGTATTGTTTTCAGAAAAGAAAAGAACTATAGACTGCTTTAAAATGTCTAAAAAAATGCCCTGCTCACAAACTAAAAATGAGGAATTATGAACAGGCTCTTGCTCCTCCATGCAGCAGAGCCAGGCTAGATACATGACTGTTAGATACTGCAAATGCAGATTCATTCTAAAGCAACAAACAAACAAAATATTAGGGACATAAGTGATACTTCTAACAGTTTCCAGGCTGTTGCTTCTCAACATGTGATCCACGCACCACCTGTATTAGACTTAACTTTGGAAGCTTCTCAGCCTCTCTTTCCTCCCACATTTATTAGCTCTGTCCTAATTACAACTCTAAAACTTTAGTGATTTAACACCAACAACTTTTTAGTATTCAGGATTGTGGATCTTTGCTCTACAGGTTTCCCTGTTTGTGAGCATTGACTAAAGGAACAGCTACTTCCTGGCACCTTCTGTGCTTCTGAAAGAGGTCAGCATCAAAAAAAGAAAAATGGATTGATGGAATTTTATTTAAAATGAATCTTTGGATGTGGTATGTGTTACACAGGCTTGCATTCTATTGTCCAAAGCAAGATATCAACAGGAATGTAGCATAAACTATATACAGTTGAGTGAAATATATGTCTTTACAAGGAAGGGAGAAAAACAGTTATGAAAGATACTATACTATAAACAAAACAAAGCAAAACAAGATAAAAATCAAGCAAACACATAATAATGACACAGGACAAAGAGACCCAGGGCCAACTGAAATATTTCTCAATGACCAATTTGAGCAACATAATAAACTATAATAATTATAGACTAATAATTATAATCCAAAGTATAACATAAATATCCATTTTTATCAGCAATCAGAATGATTTTAATAAAAAGAGATCAGATAATTTACTCCTTGTCCTTGCTTGTATAATATGTCCCCTGCCTCTTTCATCTCTGAATTTATCTTGTACCATTACTCAGACTATTTACACTTCACAGCTATTTCTTCCTCTTTTTCATTTTTAATCATTTCAAAGCTATGCATATCTTGAATCTCTACCCTGGAATGTTTTTAATAATGTTATTGTCAATTGTCTGTGTTATTCTCTTCTCTGTCCTCAAATATTAGCTCAGTGAACCATTCCCACATCATTGAGTCTAAAGAATCCACCTGGCAATGCATTATCACATCACCCAACTTTAGTAACTGCATAGTACATGGCACTTTCTTTATTTGCTTTTTGTCTGTATTCCTCTACTAAAACATAATTTTCACAACAGCAAGAATTTCTTTTCTAATTACTGAATCCTCAATGTCTAGAAGAGTGGCCAGCACATAGTAAAGATTTAATAATTATGAGTTGAATGAGTGGATAAACGAATAACATAAGTGGATAAAAAATTAAAGGAGCAATACAAACAAAGCATTTGTATTGCTTACTTCTCTAGGGATGCATATTGTATTTCCAACCCCACTTCCTGTCCACTCCCATCATCATCATCATCATTATCAACCAATGTTAGATATTTCAAGGACAATTATAATTATTTCATACTATGAACAATATTCCTTAGAAACTTGGAGAAACTATATATACCTATAAAATATTTTGTTATTTAATTATTATAGTGTGAACTCAAAACACCAAAGATAGCTCAAACATCAAAAGAAAATGATTCTTTAAATTTCTTTAATTGTCTTTATATGGCATGTGGTACCAATGTCATAGGTACATAATAAATATTCTATAATTATATTTCTAATTTTTGAGACTCATAGACTTATATGTTTTAAATATTTTCTGCTTTCATATTTGTTATTATAGAAATGTGCATGTATTTTTACAATTATTAATTTTCTTAAAGAAGCATTTTGAAGACCTTGAATATTTTAGTGAAATGAAATAATGACCTTTGTTTTAAAGTGCCCATTGGAATTGCAGATATACTAATCACCATCGTCTCCTTATTTTGGATTATTACCAATTCCAGACAAAGACAGAAGGTTCAAATGAGATATGACATTCACTATCAGTTTTGTTACTTTACTTATCTGCGTACCAATTTCTTCATTTGACAAATAAACAGATCTACAAATACCAGAAAAGATGAATGATATGAACTAGTCCAGTTTAGCTTGTATTGGATATTTACCAGAGAAGGAATCTTTGAATAGTTAAGTTTGTGGGTTCTGTAACCAGAAAATTCTGGGTTTTAATCTGGCTTCACTACTTTCTAACTCTAATCGTGAGGGAGATAACTTGAGTAGGGATCAGTTTTCCCATAAGTAAAATGGAAATATTATTATTATTAATTATATCCTGAGATGCTGTGAAAATCAAATAAGTTAATTCAGGGATATCACTTAGAAACTAGAAAGATTTTGTAAAAAGCCTTGGTTCCTGTTCATACGTTGCTGGTATAAATAAACATTAATTTTTGAAAGAGGATTTCAGCTGGTCATTAAAAATTGACCAAGTACAGAAATCACACTGAAGAGTTAGTGATTCATTTTGTCTGAGCTTCTCAGAGAGTAAGAAATCAATTTGTTCAAATTCTAGTATTAATAAAACTAAAAAATACCATAATTGAAGTTTCAAACAGATAATTAGGGATAAATAAAAAATATAATTTATAGTCTGTTCCATGTATCTATGCCTCTGGTTTTATTTTGTTCATCATTTTATTTTGTTCATTAGATTCCACATATAAGTGTGATCATATGGCATTTGTCTTTCTCGGACTGGCTTATCTTGTTTAGCATAATAATCTCCGGAAACATCCATGCTATCACAAAATATAAAATTTTCTTCTTTTTTACTGTTGTGTAGTGTTTTGTTGCATCAATGTACCATAGACAGTTTTTTCACTCATCTGCTAATGGGTGCTTGGGCTGTTCCTAGATCTTGGCTATTGTAAATAATACTGCTGTGAACATAGGGGTGCATATATTCTTTCTGATTGGTGTTTCAGGATTCTTAAAGTGTATTTCCAAAAGTGGTATTGTTGGGTCAAAAGGCAGCTCCATTTTTAATTTTTTGAAGAAACTCCATACTGTTTACCAATAACAATAACAATAAAATATATGCATTGATAATAAACTGCTCAAAGTAGTTACCCAAGTGTGATGTTCTAGCTATATTTTAATATCAATAAATATGGAAATGAACAGATAACTGAATAATTTTTACTTATGGAATTTCTTCTCATAGCTTAGATTGAGATAGTATTCTGAAAAATACTCTCTTGCTTATGATCACCTTCCACCTCTGCCTGGGTCACAAACATGACAATGTACCATGATTTTGACTTTAGATATGGTCCAGCATAGCAAATGCTCATTTATATGACCCACTCTCTTTCAGTTTTCTTATTGCTTACTAGGCTCTCATTCTCTCACTCCTGTTCTATTCTCCTTCGCTATTTTATTTTGTTATATTCAGCATTGTCAAGGATGGACAAAGGGAATGTTGGAGTTTTTCCAGGTTAGTATCAGGTATTTAAAGATGAGGCAAATTTAGTTTGCTCTTCAAAGGGACAGGCACAAAGAGCAGATATTCACATAGATATCTCAGGACTCTTTCTTGAGGGTCATCAAAAGTTATAATACTTTTAGGTTTAGAATTATTTTTTTAAAGAGAGAAATCTCTCTCTCTCTCTCTCTCTCTCTCTCTCTCTCTCTCTCTCTCTCTCTCTATATATATATATATATATATATATATATATATATATATAATGCAAAAAAAAAATTCAAAAACTTCTTGGAAAATACCCATGTTGGAGACATTCTACTTTCAGCAACATTTTAAAATCTCCTCTAGAACTTGTAGCAAAAACACTTTCAAAGCTTCATTTGAATGTTATAATTCAGTATATCTGGAATGAAGCTTGGGCTTCTGTATTTTCAGAAAATCCAATAAGTTTAGAGAAACTCTGTTTTAAGAGGTGGAGCTAAGAGAATACAGCTAGAAAAGAGATTTGAAAAATCAAAATAATTCTGAAAAATTTTCAAAAACACAGGAAGCAGAGGGATAAAAATGAATGAGGATGTTTGAATAGGTTTTTGAATTAGATTATTTAGCAAAAACTATGAGTTTTGCAAAATGTTACATTATAAATATGGAATTCCTGTAACTTATTGATTTATATTAATATAAAAATAATAAAAATATTTATATTTTCTAGAACAAAGTTGATGCTCTCATAGAATAAACAGATCAATGATGTCATAGTAAGACAAATATTTAAACCTGTATAATGGTATACTAACATTCTGTTTCTTAGTATTTATCAAAGTAAAATCAATCTTATGAGACTCAAAAAAAAAAAAAAATGAACTGGGAGCAAGAAACCTAACTTCAAATACTGCCTTTGATTCTAATATTCTGTATGATTACAAATAAGTTATTATTATTATTATTTTACAAATGAGTCACTTAAAAAAATAATGATCTATCACTTTTCTCTGGCTTGAGTTTTTTTTGTATCTCTTCTTAAGGAAATCTTTCTCTACACCCAGTCAGATGAGGTATCTAAATATTACCATAATCAGCTTACTTATTGGTATCTCATCAAGTCATGGATGGCAAGCAGAGCACACAAGGCATTCAGTATCAGTAGCAAAACATTAGATGGATAATTAAATGCAGATATAAAAGTAAATAGCTTTAATCAAACATTACATGTTAAAGGGAGAGTAACACACCAAATGTTACTAAGCACAGAGGAAGTAATAACTACCTTCTACAAGTGTCATGATGAAAATTTAATGAATACTTCCTACAGAAGTTGGTAATTGAGCCAGACATTAGGGTTACTAGAAAATGCACATTGGATAGTCTTGGAATTTTTAAGTATATCAGGTAGAAAAGTTATGGATATATTTGATGTGTATTAGTATATTTATCTGAGAAGACTTGTATGAAATAAAGTAGAAGAAAAAAGCTAAGGTCACACGACCATAATTTTATAATCTTAGAGTTTATAACTGAAGTAATAGGAAGTTATTCAATGTCTTTAAGCCATGAAGTACCATGAACATGCAAGGTCTGTTTGGAAAAATTCTAACCATTGTTATATAATGAGAAGCCAAGAAGAGTGGGCTGGAAAGTGCAGGCATGAACAATGACAGCTTCACCTACTAGTCAGTGGGCGTAGTCGACTTTGTTGAGTGAGCATGTGTACTATGTGGCTATCATAGTCAAAATGACTGAATGAATAAAGCAACAGATATGCATCAAATTTTGCATTAAGCTTGACATTCCTCCATGGAAACCACACGGATGATTCAGAAGGCCACAGCTATGGGCCACTGTTGATTCACAGTTTCAGCACAACAGCATGCTTACTCACACATCACATCTAGTTCAGAGTTTTTTGGTGAAACATCAAATCTCCCAGGTGATTCTGCTTCTGTACAGCCCAGATTTGGCACCCTGTGACTTCAGGCTTTTCCCAAAACTAAAATCACCTTTGAAAGAGAAGAGATTTCAGACCATCTATCAGACTGAAGAAAACACAGCAGGGCAGCTGATGGTGATTGGGAGAACTGTGTGAGTTCCCAAGGTGCCTACTTTGAATGGGACTGAGGCATCATTGTCCTATCTACAATATTTCTTGTGTATTGTATCTTCTTCAATAAATGTCTCTATTTATCATAGTACATGGATGGATACTTTCTGGACAGACCTTCATATATGTAACTTGAAGAATAGAGAGATGAATCTGAGGTGAGATATACTAGTGCTAGAGATCCAGTCAGACTAATCCCAAACTATTTCTATTGTATCAGGAATGATGGAGTCCTAATGGTGGAAGTCCTAACAGTCATAGTTTGGTTAAACCTATAGTGTTTAGTGTTCATAATGTATGAATTCTCTGGCTTTCAAACCCATATGCCTGGAAAATGTTAAGACCATAAGCCTGGCTTATATTCTGTAGGTGTGAACTTCATGGCAGTAAAATAAAAGATACATAGGAATCTCTCTGTAGATCAAAAATATTTTATTCAGTGATTCCTAAGTACTCCAGTCTCTTTAACGGTGTGATGAAAATAAGATTTTGGAAGTGTGAAAGGATAATCTCATGTAAAATATACGATTCAATAGACATTTATTCATTGAATGAATGAATTGGCCTATGTAGAGTAGCAATTTAAAATGTTAGGGCTTTGGAAATCTATTTAATTCTACAGTAGAACTTGAAACGTTTATATAAATTATCATATGTAAAAATCATAGAACCAAGCCAAGAACTTAGTGATCTCTTTAAAAGGGAGACATTCTGGTGATGGTGATGGTAAATATAAAAACTGACCAAGATGAGAAGAACATGCTAAGTTCCACTGTACCAAATCTTCTTTGATACTCAGAGGTTTTCCTCGACTATGAAAAACTATAAATAAATCGCCACTGTGGTAGATTGGATGATAACTTCAATTCAATTATTCCTGGTACCCACGTCCTTTGGTATATAACATTTTAGTGCTCTTCCACAGAGACAAAATTTGTGGCAGCAGGACTTGCTTTGAATGGTGAAATATTAAAAGACACAATTTAAGGAATATCTTGGAAAACTCATGCAAAATTTAGCTTGTTTGCTATATGTCTCTACCATAGTCATGAGAAAGACATACTTCAGTTGGCCCACATATCCCATGAAGAAGTTGGAGAGACACATGGAGCCAACCCCATTTGATCCAGGACACACAATGAGTCAAGTTGGGTTCCTTGGAGAAGTTCAGTTGAACTAGATCTGATAAGCTAACAGCTAATCAATACACATTATACATTTTTGTTTTAAGCCAGTCAATTTGTGGGTGTCATCTTATACACTAATAACTAACTGATACAATCCTCCCCCATTTTTTTTTTTAATCAAAAGAGACATAAACACCCTGCCCAGCTCTGGAACAACCACAGAAAATTTCAAAAAACAATTCAGAGAATCTACATAGCCCTGTAAGAATTTTAACTCACACATTATGGGCGGAAATGAAAATGAACATTTCTGTAACACTATGGTCTAGGATGATGCGAATTCAATAAATACTGGCAGTTTCTGGCTTTATGGTTTTTTGGCCCATGTGACTGGAAGAAAAACTTTGAAGACCATATAAGAATGATTTCTACTTCAGAGTTAGGGGGAAAAAAGAAGTATCATTTGAGCATCCTCAAGTTTTTTTCTCTCAATCTCTCCAATATCTTTATAATCAGCTCTGTATATATTTAAAGGCAAAATCTTTGTGCTCCTGTTTTTATATCTTTCCAGTTTCTCCCATTGTTTGTTTTTGTTAATCAACCTCTCCTTCCTCCTTTTTTTCATTTCTCCAGCTCTAATTATGAAGAACATATAACTACAGCTTATCAGATAGATTTCCTTAGAGATGGTGCTATAATTTGTATGCAAAGACTAGTTCTAACACGTGTGAATGTAAATTCACAAAACTACACTTTTTAGATGAATGCATATGAACATCTGATGATATAGCCCCAATCTGCTCAGGAAGGCTACAATAGAAGCAGAATCATGAATTGGTCACAAGTTATGACTTACTAAAAAGTAGAGAACACAGTCCTCTTAGGTTCCTGCCCCTTGAATATTTTAGTCAGACCTGGAAATAATAATCATAAATCCTCATGCAGTTAAAAACCATGGGTAACCATTAGTGTTATTCAATAAGCATGTCTGGCTTACTGTTATCCAAATATACTTCATACACCCTTCTGTATTAGTGGAGCTACATGACCAGTTTTGTCCAATGAATTGTGAATGGAAATGATTCACGCAATGTTTTACCAAAACATTTAAATGTTGGTGTGAGATCCTCCAGAAATCTTTTTCCCTCTGTCACTGTGATTGGCAGTATTTCAGATATTGGCTAACTCATTGCTCTGGATCTTGAAGTCAAGCTTTACTAACCATTGTCCAAGTGTTTACATTAAATGTAAATACAACTATATATAAGACCTCTGGAAGAAAGTTCACCAAGTGGTATCATTAGTAATTGTTGGGATGGAAAATTGTATGCTTTTTTTCTCTTTTGTTTATGCTGTTCTTAATTTTCCAAAATTATTTTTTGGTTATAAATTATTTAAATAGAATACACAGTTTATATTAAATATACATGCACTCTTAATGTACTTGGAACTGTAGCAGTTTCATAAATTAAATAAGAATTATGTAGTGGACATTTTTTGTATGCTGTGTACTATTTTTTGTATTCTTTTAGGAACTGTTTCTTATCTACTTTAAATCATTTTGGGGAACTTTAATCAAACATCCTCTTCTACCACCATAGGTAGTTCATTAGCCTTCAGAGAAAGATAACCAATAGGAGGTTTATACACACACATACATATGTCCACATACTATATATATATGTGTGTGTGTGTATGTGTATATATATCCACATAGTTATGGGGAGAGAGAGAGAGATAAATGTATTTTAAATAATTTGCTTACATGATTATGAAGGCTTGCAAGTCCAAAATCTGCAGGGTAAAAAAGCAGTCTAGAGACCCAGGGAAGAGTCAATGTTGCAGTGCAGATCTGAAGGCTGATGATTGGAAAATGACTTTCTTGCTCAGGGGAGGTCAGTCTTTATTTGATTAAAGCCTTTAACTTATCGGATAAGTCTCAACCATGTTATGGAGGACAATCTTCTTTATTCAAAGTTCAACAATTTAAGTGTTAATTTCACCCAACAAATACCCTTACAGAAACATCCAGAATAATATTAGACCAAATACCTGGGCACTATAGCCCAGCCAAGTTTAAATTAAAAATTAGTAATCACAGCTCTGATCAGTGTGGCTCAATTGGTTTGGCATCATCCCACAAAGGAAAAGACCACCAGTTTGATCCCCGATCAGGACACATGGCTGGGTTGCGGATTCGGTCCCTGGTCAGGGAGGGTTTGAGAGGCAACCAATCAATGTTTTTCTCTTACATCAATGTTTCTCTCTCTCTCTTTCTCCTTCCTCTTCCCTCTATCTAAAAACAATTAAAAAAATAAGATCTTAAAAAAATAAAATTAGTGACCACAGGTATTAACTTTGGTTAAAAAAATTACAACTTTTTAATCTCATATTAATTGTATCAGGAGTGCATGTGACTAGTGTTAAAGAGTTATTTCTTGGGAATTAGTATGAATACCAGAATCTTTTCAGGATCTCTTTTTGGGGGGAGTTCATAAGCTGTGAAACTTGTAAAATCCAGAATTCATCTTTTTCACCATTCTCAGAATAAAGTCAACCCACCATGGTCTTTAGATACAAAAGAGAAATATTTCTGACAATATTGTTTACGTAGATAAATCCTTAACTTAAACCACTGAAAAAGTGAGGCTGTTAATGACTGTAGCATAAACAGGCCAATCTAATATATATTTTAATAATCAATTAAAGTACACTTTTTGCATACACTTATTAGAACCGGGTTTCTGTCATTTGTCATCATCAAGGAGTCTTAAATACAGCACTGCCTGAATCTAACACCTTCCTGACTTAATAAAGTCAGGCTAACACATTCAGTAAGAATCTGATTTTAGTATTGTAGGATAAAATCTGAGACAATTTTGATCATACCCATCCATATATATATACAGTTATTATTAAGATATTATCATCAAATCCTTGCACTATTTGTAGTATAAAAGCAATGGAATCTGCCATTTGAAACTGTTTATACACTGAAAATACCAAAAAATCTCCATGTGAAAAACTATGCCTTATTAGTTTTCTTTACTACATAAGATATAGGCCTTTCTATCATATAATAACATAAATTTATTTTAAAGTATTTTTATTTAAAATATCTACCTATTATTTCTAAGCAGCACCCACACATTCTGTGTCCTCTTAAAATAAACAGCATTGAGGAAACTGTTGATTATATTATGACTAGTCTATAAAAACTAAAGTGTAACAGAACAGCAACCATTGCTACCTGCAGAGTCTGAGAATTAAAATATAGTGTGCTGGCTGTGTCTGATGATTTAGAAAACAATAGGTCAGCATATGCCAGCCATTAAAAAAATAAGACTTTTAAAGCACAGCATTATGCCAGAACAACCATGTAAAGTATTATTATGCACAAATTAAAAAAGGCAAGTTATAGATTATTGATAATTATAATAACAATAACTTCAATAACAGTAATTAAACACCTTTTGATTAACATTATTTTCATATTTATTATCTTATTTGACTCTCAACAATAACTGTATTTCATAAGTAAAATAAGTTTCTTGCCTTAAGACCTTCTTTTTCCCACATGAAAATTAACATTATTCTTATCTACACCCTATAAGCAATTCTGTTCTTAATATTTGGAGTTTAAGAAACTCTAGTTTGCAACCAATGTTACAGGGTCTCAAGTCAACCCTGTAGCTACTCTTGCTCCATTTCTATCTCTATAATAAGACATTTATTCTGTAATTGTTACGAACTTCCAATTCAACTGGTCCAAGTTCTGGACTCCTTTCATGCCTAAGAATGTAATGTGGAAGCCTGCCTAACACCTTTTTCTTAACTTAATTCTTAAGGAACTAAAGTCAATTTTATTTGCCTCACAATATCTTGGATAAGATAATACAGCCATTGTGCGCAGTGAAATGCCTGGTATATAATAATGTCTAGTATATAAAAAGGGAAATTTCTCATTTCTCTTATTTATCCATGTCCTGTCATTGTAGTTTACTGTTCATGTTTCTTATGACAATCATTTTACTGTCTTGTTCTCTTTTATATGTTACCATATTATATATGTTCCTTTATTTGTGTCTTAATGAATTATTGTAAATTAATATCATCTAGCTCCACACTAACCCAACTCAGTGGGTATGTTATATTTTAAACTCTAGCTTCTCTGGATTGTTTGATTGCCTACTTTAAGTTGAATACTTATAATAGTATAAATAAAAATTTTGAAAAGTGATTGATATGCACACATCTACATATAGGAATATATATATATTAACTCATGTATATTTAAGTTAAATACAAATGGGTTTTTAATTTCTCAGAATATTATTGTAGACAAAGAATTGTTTTCTTTGTATTATTTAATAGACTGGAGCCAGCAAAATTATTAAAATACAAATCATAAGAAGTTAATAATTAACCTAATAATGGTGGATAATATACTATAAACAAACAAGATAAAATATGTAACTTGTTAAATATGTCTCCTTAGAAATAATGTAGTGTCTTTAAAAAACAATACAATTATTATTATGTATTTACATTCAATTATCAAATTCAAATCACTGGTTAGTTTATTTCACTTATATAGACTACTTTGTTAAATAAAGGGAGTATAAATAGAACACAAATTTTGTAGACATTTTCTATGTTCAATTAAAAATATTAAAAGAAAAAATTTAAATTATATAATAAATTAAAAAAAATGTTTAAAGAAAGCTTTCCCATAAAGTCCTGGTATTTATTCCATAAGAGGCAGTTATAAATTTACATTTATAAAGCATTGCAGGGAATGAACTGATACTTGTAAATATCTCATTATGAACAATATTTCTAAGTAATTAAGCTAAAGTTTCTAAAAACTTTTATTGTTGTATTTTTGTATTTTGCCAATTTTTGTGGAAATCTTTCCAATATGTATGCAAGTTTCTGCTTTCAGAAACAATACATAACAAAGTTTTTATGGCTTCCCCTGTAGTTTTCTAGCAATATCTATCTCAAAGTCAGAAGAAGGTTCTAAGCTATTTGGCCCGATTTATTTGTAGAAAATGCATCCAATAAGTGCCATAGTTCCTGAAGGTGACTAGATGATGATTGATCCATTAGTCTAGCTTTCCTCTTGCCACATAATGAAATTCAAAGATTCATGTAATGCACAAATGTGTATGGAAAATTGAAATTGTGGTTATCCCAGTTGGCATATTCCTTGTACTATTCTTGGTCCTCCAGAATATACTCTGTGATTTCTTCCAACAAGTTCACAATTGCACCATTATCCAATTGCCATGTTTGCTTGCAGCAGTCACAGGAGCATGGTGGAATGAAGCCATAGTGGGAATACAATATTCATTGGCAATGACAGGTTAATTCTACTGTGGCAAATTAGTCTGGCCAGTAATATTGCCATTACTAAACATAATAGAAGTTTTTGTCAATTGGTCGTTCAATATCTATCATTTACCCAGTAGAAAGAGCACATAGATGTATAGTTTAAAGTTCTAAAGCAACACTCTTCAAACTGTAAAGCCAACTAAGTACCATGATTGATACTCAGGTAACTTGGAGGCATCAGATCATACTGACAATGTGGACAGAAGTACCTACTGTTTGACAGAAATATAAATACAATAGAAAGTAAGCACTATCATCAATACAATACTTTTGTGTCCATTTAGGATATATGTCTAGAGGTAAGATGGGCCAAGAGATCACAAAAGTTTCATGTCAGATAACTTCTTTGGTATTATCCCTAAGACACAGCTGTAATTCCTTTTTATAGCTTTATTAAGGTAAAACTGGTAAAGAAAAGAATGCACATATTTCATGCATATAACTTAATGAGTTTGTGTATATGCAAACTTCCATGATACTATCACTACAATCAAATTAATTGAAAGTTTCAACATCTCCTAAAGCTTTCTTGCATCCGTGTGTGTGTGTGTGTGTGTGTGTGTGTGTGTGTGTGTGTGCATGTGCATGTGTATGCAAGCACATGCATTTTGGTAAGAACACCTAACATGAAATCTGCTCTCTTGATAAATTTTGTAGTGCACAATACCATATTGTTAACTATAGGCACTATGCTGTACAACATATCTTTGGAATTTATTAATCTATCATATCTAGAACATTATACCAACTGAGCAACAGCTTTCTGTTTACCCCATTCTTCAGCCTCTGGTAACCATTATTGGGCTCTGTTTGTTTTTGTTGGACTATTTTAGGTAACACATGTAAGTGGAATTATGAAGTACTTGTCCTGTGACTGGCTTATTTTACTTAGCATAATGTCTTCTAGGTTTATCTACATTGTCACAAATGCAGGATTTCTTTCTTGTTTAAGGCTCAATAATATTCCATTGTATTGTACATGCACACTAAAGTTTATTATTCATTCATCCATTGATGGATATATAAATTGCTTTCATATATCGGTCATTGTGAATAATGTTACAATGAGCATAACTGCAACAAAAGCAATGCTATGAAAGAAATTTATGGCAGTAAACACCTGCATTTTAAAAAGAAGAAATAGCTAAAATAATCTAACTTTATATTTCAAGGAACTAAAAAAAGAACAAGTAAGCCCAAAGTTAGAAGAAAGAATAAAGATTAGGATAGAAATAAATAAAATACATACTAGGAAAACAATAAAAAAACAACTAAGAATTGGTTTTTTGATAGATAAACAAAATTGACAAAATTTTATCTAGAGTAAGAAAAAGAGGAAATTAAAATTAGTAAAATCAGAAATGAAAGAAATGACATTCGTATTTATGCCACAGTATAAAAACAATCATAAGAGACTACTCTGAACAATTATACAGCACCATATTGAATAACCTAAAAAAAATGAATACAATCCTAGCAACATATACAGAACCAAGACTGAATCATGAAAAAACAGAAAATCTAAACAGACCAGTAATGAGTAAGGTGTTTAACTCAGTAACCAAGACCTCCTCATGAAGAAAACCCAGGACCAGATAGCTTCACTAGTGAGCAATACAAAATATTTAAAGAAGAAAGAAGAATCAATGCCAATTCTTCTCAAAGTCTTCCAAAAAATTGAAAAGAAGAAAATGTTTTGAAACTAATGGTTAAATGTAGGAGTCAATTTGGTCAGGCCATGATACCCATGATACCCAGTTTTTTAGTTGAACACCTGTCTAGATATTGCTATGAATGTATTTTTATAGATGTGCTTAACATTTACATAAGTAGACTTCAAGTAAAACAGATTACCCTCCATAAACTGGGTGAGTCTCGTTTAATCAGTTTAAGGCCTTAAACAAAATAAAATACTTAGGTCTCTCCAGGAAGAAGGAATTCTGCCGCCACGTTGCCTTTAGACTATTGCACCGTCCTTTTCTGTCTCAGTCACCAGCCTCCTGAGTGTGCACTTGCTTGCTCCCATAATCACATAAGCCAATGAGCCAATTCCTTAAAATCTCTCTCTCTCTCTCTCTCTCTCTCTCTCTCTCTCTCTCTCTCCCCCTTTCTCTTGCTCTTTCTATTTACTAAAAAAGCCTGAAAATACAATACCATGGTAAAAAAAAAAAGCTTCAAGAACTCAACATATGATATGAAGAAAATGTAAGAAATTAAGAGGTCTGACAAATCTAGCACAGTGTGGCCTTGAATTAGTGTTTTTCTGTGATTAAGAAAGTAATGATTGTAAGTCATTTCTATGCTAATTAGGCCAGATTTATGAAACATTCACCACACAGGGGTGAATTTTTTAGACTTAAGATCCTTCTGGCACTTCCTCATTTTAAATACTGTGTTAAAGAATAGACTTATCTACTACCCTGCTTGCTCAATGTAGGCCAGGATCTTAGCAAAAAAACAAACAGACAAACAAAAACACTTTTGCCTTCCATATAATACTGTAGACTTTTGTGATGTTAATTTAAATAAATTTTCTTTATGCAAAAGTCAATAATCAGAGTAGTTAGAGCAGAAAATTGGAAATGAAACTTCTAGGAGTATCTGGAAAATTCTCAATTTATGATGCATGTAATTGAGTTGAGAAGATAGAATATGATTTAGGAGTTCCACCTCAGGATTCTCACATACATGTTTTTTATAGGTAGTCATAGAGGTAGATTCATGGCAGAATCACGGAATGCTGCAAAACAGGAGAGGTCAGGATAGGATGCTGGAATATTTTTCAGAGAACCATGACCTCTTTTCCATGAAAATGTTCAAGAAATGAAAGATGGCCAGAATATTCTGTCATTTTAGAGTTCCTCAGCTTGCTAATTACTTGCTGAAGGAAAGAAAAACAAAGTTGGTATCATCTCTCACTAACCCCCAACTGGATACAGTTCTAAAATATGAGTATAATTTAATAAAGTATTTGGGAGAAGACTTCAAAGATCTTTTAGTTAGATTACAGACTTACTTGGCGTTTTCTTTCAGGTAAAGATCCAGGCACAGCCAGGTCAAGTTTTCTTCTTTTTCTCTTCCTGTTCCCCCCTCCTCCTCCCTCCTCCTTCCTCCCTCCTCCTCCCTCCTCCTCCCTCCCCCTCCCCCCCCCCCTTCCTTCTTTTAAGAAAACCAATCTACTATAGAGGCAATGAAGATTCCTTTCTCTTGGACTCCTTGGACTCGGAAGAAATAGAATTGATTGATAAGAAATCAGGCTCAATAATCAGAGCCATTGTCAAGTTGCACTTATAGTGGTGGTAAATGGAGGTGGTGGTGGTGGTGACAATGTGATATTTAGAACAGATACATAGTCTAGGGTAGAAATCAACCCTCCAAAAATATATCTTATTATTTCATATGCAAGTAATTGTTTGCATGATAAAATAATTTAATGGACATTTATTACATTTTTGTTACATTGTAGGAAAAATAATCTTTGAGGATTTTAATTCTTAGGATCCTTTTACATTACCCCAAATTACTTCTGAACGATCACCATGCTGGTTTAAATTATGCTGTCTACAATGTTACTGTATCTACACACACACACACACATACACACACAATGGTGTCCAATGATAGAAGAATTTGTAGTGGGCAAAATAAAAAATGATTAAATAAGGCCGTTTAATCACTTCTGATTTACATTGTACACAGGTATTGAAATGGAAATAAACTTCTTTGGTTTGCAAGATGATTTTTATTACATATTACAGAACTTACCGTAATGTTTCTATTATTTTGTTTTTAGATAGATACGACAACATTGAAGTAGGAGAGCTGTGCTATCCTGAGTTGACGTTACACCACCTTGTTCAGGCAAAACATTCAACTTTGTTTAATTCTGAATTTCAGTTAATGGTATCTGAAGTTTCTCATTTAGCCAAGTATTTAATGAGTTTCTATATTTATTTTTTAAATATTCGATTTATTTATTTATTTATTTTAATTTTTTCACTTCATCATTTAAAAAAATTTTTGCATAGTATTTGTTCCATTATCATTTAGTTGCCTTATACTCCCTCCCCATGCAATCACCTCCATAAAATAGTTCTCTATAAATATTGTAAATAAATGGATTCAAGCTTTTTAATTGACTTTGACATGCCCTACAATATTATACACCATATCTTTACTTCATCTTTTTTGTTTTTTAATTTTCATGATCTATATAACTAATCTTCAAATTAATTTACTTTATGGAGATGATGAAGGGCCGTTTTCTTATCCAAATATATATATTAGGGCATTTTTTTCCTCAAGTGAGACTGCAATTTGGAATTGATCATTTGGAAAATTATCTTAAGGTAAAGCCAAGAAATTTAAATCCCAAGCAGCCAAATTTCCAATATAAGTTTGATATTCTATCTCATTATTTTCTGTAGTTTAAATTTTTTAAATCTTGGTAATATTAATGTCTTAACCTAAGCTTAAATATTATTCTATTATTATTAGTCATGAGAAAGTGGAAATGGCGGATTCTTTTTTTAATTTAATTTTTCTCTCTCCAAATTATCTGAACAGGGAGGAAAAATAAAAATAAGGTCTGTATTTTAACTATGGAGGTAAATGCTCAAATATATTGTGGTTGGGTAACTCAAGAGTGGATTTGTTACAAATTTTCTGATTTTTGGTATTTGCTCTTCAAAGCTCTAAGAAGAAAGTATGCCCAGTTTAACAATACACATTTAAAAAAAAAATGTAAAAACAACAGCATTCTGCATTCTAAGCAATTCTGTAGTCCTCTGTTAAAAGTCACACAGACTGCAGGGCTCCAAATGTTTGCAAAGAAGGAACATTTCCCTAACCACAGGGAATTCCCTTTTGGCTCTGGACAGAGATGGGAGAGGCTTTGTGTCATTCCAGGTGTCGTGCAGCTGACCTCTAGAGATGCTGGGTATATCATGTAGTCTGTCTATTGCCTTTCCCATAAGCAGATTTCTTTAGTGCACTCAGATTGCTCAAGGAGCATGGTGATAAAATGCTTAAGTTAACATTATTAAAAATATGTAAACACTGTTTTGATAGATGTTGTGAGTCTACTCAAAGTCCAGAATTGGTCACAAAGAAATAGCTGACTGCTTATTGATTAAAAAAAAAAAAAAAAAAAGAAAAGAAAAGAAAAAAAGAGCAAAGAGGTTGAATGCACTGTCTTTTATCTACTTTCTCCAGTAGAATCTGGAGATGTCCCTAATGTACTGGTTCAGACACTCACTGGGATAAAAGGAAAGCTCTGTTACATGATTAATAGATATTTAGAATTCAAATACAAGCTCTGCATCAATAAAGTCTGTATTTTATTTAGCTGACTTTGATCCCTAGTCTTTTATCTACTTGATGGAACTAATTATTTACAAACACAATCATTTTTCATGTGAGGTTTTGTCATAATGCTAATCTCTAACTACAAACTTGGCTCATGAAAGTATTCAAATTTTATTCTCGAAGACTGTTTTCATTTATTAGACATTTTTATTTTCATTATGAATGAACTGGCCCATTCTTTCTGAGATTCTATTTTCAGTGGCTTATAAATTTCCCTTTGGAAGGTCTAATCCTACAGATAATCTTTTTGTTTGAAGAATTTTAAAAAATGCATTCATTAATTTTAAAAATTAGATGTTACAACCAGTGGGTAAATGGAGCACTTCGTTTCCTACTATCAGGCACGCTGGCCCTATCTTGCTTTCTAATTAGGTAGGGCTGGCTCTCTGGACAAATAGTCATACCATAGATATGTGGCTTTCCTTCCCTCCCAAAACAGTTAAAGAGGCAGAAAATTTCATCAGTTCTCTGTGTTCTGTTTTCTGAAACTGAAACTATAAACAGACTCTAAGTTTCACCTGAACGTAAGTTATTTTTATCAGTCAAAAACAGACAAAAAGAAGCAATCTGGACCCCATCTGGCTTTGATTAAAAGGTTGCTTTTCTCCATTAGGATTTTTCTAAGTCTTCATTCTTATCTTTTGTTGGTTATCTACCACAATCTTCAGTGTCCTATTTATGGATAATTTTATTGGCTGATCTTATGAATCCTACTATGCCCTTTGAAAAGTGGATGCTCTTGGGACCAATGAAATACATTATAGGTCAAAATCTATTTTATTTGCTTTTGAGGAACTATGGTTATCAAGAAATAGAAGGAAAAAAAAAGTCTTGATAGCTTCTCACTCATATAACTCTTTGGAGAGTCAGGAAGTCTAAACACTGAGAAATACTGAGTGATGATGTCTCTGAATCACAACTCATTCCTGACCAAATACCACTTGGGTCACCTGAAGCAGCCAAAACAGCTTGATTCTCCAAAACATAAAACATGCTTTGCCCATTGACAGACTGTATTTGTTCTGATGTTGCACCATTTTATAAAAATCATTTGTTCAGGTATCTCTTGTTAAGCTGGAGTTTTCTATGTCTTACTTGGTGATTTATAAATATTGCTTCTTTTGCTGCATGAAAATATTACTAATTTTCTAAGGATATAAAGAGTTGATATTTTATTAGGTTATAAATACTTGTAATGAAGCATCAGATGTCTATGTCAATATCTATCTCTATATATCTACATCTATCTAAAAGTAAATAGATATATTATAGATAAACAGATTGATAGATTAACATAGAATCATAAAAAACTAGAGTGCAAGAGCAGGTAAAGATTATAAACTTGTACTATGTCTTATTTTGATGACAGGAAAGACCAGAAGGATCAAATATTTGCTTGGGTCACATAGTTTGTTAGTTGCCAATTTGATATTTTAACCTGAATTCTACAATAAGGTTTAGTGTTATCTAAGTTTCAGGATGCTAATAATAATAACAACAATCAATAAAAACAACAATACCACCACCAAAACAGCAACACCAAAAAATTATGCTTGTGGAAAAGTAGCTCTGTATGCATTTTTTCAGTCCCATTATTAATTGAAAGAAGGAGAATATTTTCCTTATAATATCAATATTATACCAATGTGCTTTGTGGTATGAATATGACTAACTTGTGAGTTTGGGGGCAAGTCATGGCTCCTCTGTGTATAGTTAGTCAGATTTAAAAGTAGGAAATTTTGGCAGACATTTGCTGATATTTCTTTCCAGTTTTGAGCTTCTATAATTCAATGATTTGAAGGTAATTACTGAAAGTCATATTCTTGGAAATGTTCATAATCTGTATTTAGGTAATGTTTTATGTTTCATAGATACATTTAAGTCAGATAGCAAATCTATAATATAAGAGAACTAAAAAAATTGAGAATCAAATAGTGGCACCATGCCATATAATGTTCAAGAACATAGAACATCATTAGGCATCTTAGTAACAGCTCTGTGAATAACTTATGCTAAGTTTGTAGAAGGTTTTAAAATCTAAATCTGATTGAGTATACATCTTTCAAAAACCTACAGCATGGCCATGCCTATAACATTTCTGGCAGGTAAACACCATAAATAATGAAGAGACTAGAAATACCCAGTTGGTGCTATGATTGTCATGAATTATAGTTCACCCTTAATACACACAGTTGAAGTACATCCATCCAAACATCCAAAATTTCCATAGAGAAAAACAAAATATAGCCAATAGTCTTTATCTTGTTACTGCATTGAGAAAAATCAAATAAGTTTTCTTAGCATAAGTGAAAAACAAACATTAAACATAAAAGACAAACAAACTTAGGCTTTATCCACTGCCTTCCCCCATATATATCCAGAAGGTATCTAGCCATGTACTATGAAAAATAGAGACATTTATTGAAGAAGATACAAGAAACATTGTACCCAGGACAATGACACCTCAGTTCCATTCAAAGTAGGCACCTTTGGCTGTGGTGGGGCTAAGTCATCTGGAAGATTTGATATTTCACCAAATAACTATGCACCAGACATGATGCATGAGTGGGTGCATTGCTGTGATGAAGCTGCCAGTCACCAGTTGTCCATAGCTGCGGCCTTCTGAATCATCCAAATAGTTCCTGTGGAGAAATGTTCAAGCTTAAAGCAAAATTTGATGCACATTCATTGCTCTACTTGCTCAGTCATTTTGAATATGACAGCAACACAGTACACATGCTTACTCAATGGCACCTACCTCCCCTGCTAACTAGTACAATTAAGTCAACATTGTTCATGCATGCACATTCCAGTCCATTCTCTTTAGTTGCCAGGTTTTATCAATGTCATGAAAACCATTCTTGTTATATTAACAATAGCTAAACTTTTTCTGGACCGACCCCATATATATTTAGATAGATAGATAGATAGATAGATAGATAGATAGATAGATAGATAGATAGATATGTATAAAGAGAGAGATTGATAGATAATCCAAATGGATACATGTTCATGTTAACCTTGTAGAAATAGGCTTCCCCTTTATTTCACAGCAGTGATTGATTGTACAGATTTCACTATACTATTATGTTTCAGAAATACAGTATAAAAAAACATCTTTTGTACCTTATTATACAGCTATGAAATAGGTGATAAACTCAAAATAACAGGTTTTGAAAAGTAAATTAAAGATTAAATGGATAAACAAACAGTCAGCCTGATCCTATTGCAGGTCTGATTGGATTTTTAAAAAATGGCTATTGCTGCTGACCTTGTTGATGATATTGCAAAACTCTCCTGTCCAGATGAAGGTGCAAATGCTGTTTCTGAGAGATACAAACAGAAGTAAGTAGTAAAAGATAGGTTAAAGAATTCTGTGGAGGTGATCTGTAGTGCTCCGTAACACCTGTTAAAAACAAAATCGCTACCAAATAAATACATATAGAAGAGGCCTCATAAACTAAAAGCTTAATTTAGAGTTAGGAATCCCCATAATACTCATCTGTCACCTAATTTTCTTTGAATTGATATTGATCTCCCTGAAAGGAAAATCCATCTATTGTTTCAGACTCTTTAAATTCAGAACCACAGAAGTTAATGGTTAAACAATTTTCCAAAAGTTGACAGTACAACTTAAAATGTCTATAAAAGCAACAGCATTTGCAAATATACACATTGTATTTTTTCATTTCCTAGTAATCTTTATGCTCACTATTATCCTTTGATATGTGAGTTAAGGAAGTTCTGAAACTGTTAAACACTCATTTCTGGTTGCAGAGTTGATTATCTTTACAACTTCAAACCTCATCTTTTATCTACTGTTTTGGGCTTCTTTTTGCACTTTCCTTTATTTTTTGTCCAGCTTTAGTTAATTAAATCATAGGTTTAACTGTAGCTTAAAGGGCTGGTTAAAAAAGTGAAATATCCTTTGCAGGAAGGGGTAGATTACCACTATGTGAAAGTTGTCCCTGTCCATTTTCTTTGGATTAAGTAGTGACCATGGATACCACCCTGTTATTCTTCCTGAAAAAAAAAAAAAAAAAAAACTGGGGAAATTCCTTACTTTGTCCCCTCTGTTCCATTTGTTCAAATATATACTTACAATTGTGGAAGCCAGCTGTCAAATGTGAGATCACCAGATGTTCTCATAGTAAGTGGTTACTATAGGCATAACAATTAAGTCTTGAGCTTGAATTTGTCTATTTGTGAAATATGAGTGCTATTATGAGGGAGCATCACCTTGCTAGCATTCCTTTTATTGCTCCAAAGAGAGCATTAATGTCTGTGGAGACATATTCAAGACTCATGACTTAGATTATTTATATTCATGAAAGCATGGATTAAAATGTGTCTTCATCAGTTGAAGCTGTTATAACAGACTATGAAGCTTAAGTAATGAAGGTGTATTTCTTACAGTTCTGGAAGCTAGAAGTCCAAGATCAGGGTGCTGACATGGTCAGGTTTATAGTGGTTCATCTTCTTGTTATATCCTCACAGGGTTAAGAGAGAGAGAAAGAGAGAAAACTCTGTGCTGTCTCTTTTTCTAAGAGCACTAATATTGTGATGTGGGCTCCATCCTCATGATAGAATTACCTTTTAAAGGCCCCACATCCTAATACCATCCTTTTAAGTTTAGGGTTTCAGCACAAATTTTGGGGAGACACAACCACACAGTATATAATAAAATGCTTTTATCATAAACTAAAAATGTGGTTGATTCCCATGAACATAACAGTAATTTTGTGTTTCTTACTACAGAGCAAGCAACATCTCAGAAGTGTAAAATATCAGAGGTTAAATATCTAAGATATTTCATCCTATATTAATAATAAGCATTGGAGTCATAGATCAGAATTAGTAGAAAATCCAAGGGGAAGAATCAGTCATTAGTTAACTGAATCTTTCTTTAACTTCCTACTCAATCTTCAGGTCTTAAAATTTAGTCTAGTACACAGCATGTGCTTAATAAACATTTGTATTAATTAATTATTTAATTCTATAAATATGAAACATAACTTGTCCCTTGATATCATAAGGGCAGGTAGTTAAATATAAACAAAAGATACAATTAAAGTAGGGATTCTTTAAAAATATGTGTGTGTTATGTGCTGTTGAATTCACTCTGTCTCCTGGCAACCCTGTGAAAGAGTGATGTCCAAAATGTTCCATCTTCAACAGCCCTACCCAGCTCCTGTAGACTCATGCCTATGGCTTCTTTTATGAAATCATTCCATCTCATACTGGGTTTTCCTCTTCTCCTGTTTGTCTTTTTTTCAGAACACTCTGCTTTCTGATGATGTTCCCAAACTAGGAATGGTCAATTTTGTCATTCTTTGGCTCCAGCAAAGTTTCAGGCTTAATTTGCTCTAGGACCCATTTGTTCATCTTTCTGGCTGCCCAGGATACCCAAAGAACTCTCCTCCAACACGATATTTCAGATGAATCAATTGTTTTCCTATCAACCTTCTTTACCATCCAGCTTTCCCAGTCGTGCATAGTAATTGATAATATGTAGATGTGGGTGGTTTTAGCCTGGTTTCTAAGGATACGTCTTTGCTCATAATGATCTTTCCTAATTCTTCCATTGCTGCCCTTTTGAGTCTCAGCCTTCTGTTTATTTCTTGGCTGCAGTCTCCATTTGAACTAATGACCAAACCAAGATAAGCAAACTCTTTAATAATTTTGATATTTTCATTGTCGATATTAAGGTTATTGGTCTCTTCTCTAAGCATGACTTTTTTTTTCTTGGTGTTCAAATGCAATCCTGTTTTGGTACTTTCTTTTTTTACTTCTCTCAGAAGCCATTTTAAATCATTGGTACCTTCTGCAAGTACAGTAGTGTCATCTGTATACTTAAGTTATTCATATTTCCTCCACCAATTTTCACACCTTCTTATGAGTCTAGCCCAGTTTTTTTTTTTTTTTTTTTGTATATGTTCTAAGTACGGATTAAACAAATAAGAAAGTAAATGTGTTCTTATCTGACACCTTTGCCTATAGAAAAGCATTCTATCTCTCCATATTATGTCCTGATAGTAGCTTACTGTTTTAATTAATATTTACAAATAATCATTCATTTGTCTTTAGTATGGAAATTTAATATTGCAATAAAATTTTTCTTTGAGAGTCCTAACTGCAGTTTCACATTGTATTTATAGAATAAACAACACGAAAAATGGTCTTAACTATGATTCATGTTAGGGATACTTTAAGTTCTAGAACTTAAAGATATCTGAGAGGAAACAGGAGTGGAGACAATCTAGTCTTTGCATCTTCTAATTCTTTGACAAGTATCTTGTATAAAATGAGACAAAAAATATTTTTTAGTCATTTGTCCTTATCTGAACTTTCAAGACCTGTTACTTGATTTTCCATAAAAGGCATTTAAAAATTTTAATCCTTAATTATATGATTAAAGCTGAGATTACAATAACAAATATGTACATCAAATATATCTAGGAACAAACACATTTACTCTTGTTAAAGCCACAACTCAACTTGTGGGATAGAAGTGTGCCCCAACATTACCCAATGGTCTTGAGCTTCTATATTGTTTCAGCTTCTGCCGTGAAGGGATAGGTAACTGTTATAAGGCTTGCCCCACCCATGCCAATATAAGTAGAAAGTTGGGCAAACTATGTAAAAAAGCTACTGCTTGTAGCAACAACTTGCATGGACCTTGAGATAATCATGCTAAAAACACTCACATGGAAAAGGATAAGAGCCATATGATTTTACTCATATGTGGAATATAAATCAAAGAAAATAAATGAGCAAACGAAACAAGCAGGCTCTTGACACAGGTAACAGTATGGCGATTACCAGAGGTGAAGAAGGTGGGGTTTGGATGAAGAGAATGAAGAGTGTCAAATATAGGATGATAGATGGAGACTAGACTTTGGCTGGTAAGCACCCATGAGAGATGATGTATTATAGAATTGTACACTTGAAACTTATATGATGTTATTAACCAATGTCACCCAATAAATTTAGTATAAAAAGAAAGAAATTGGACAAGAGGAAGTACAGGACTCTGATGCTCAGAGAAAGAAAAGAAAAGAGAAAAACCCTATGATCTTGCTGGTTTTCTGTCTGCAAGGAGGAAATCACAGGAAAGGTATGCCCAACCTGAAGAGGTGAGGAGATAAAGATTAGCATTTAGGCAGGCCAATGTGGTTGGAATTTTTGGAGAATAGTGTTAAAGATGAAGGAGCTATGTGCAAAAGTTGCTCCATAAGTTGGCATCTGTTTGGCCTAATGATCAACAGCACATTTATAGGAAAGGCTTGTCAACTACAGAGGGGGGATCCTACTGGGGAGCTGAGAGCTGAAAAATCCTGAGAGTTTGCGTATTTGAATTCTGACCAGAGTTCTCCTTGAATCAGTGGGACATTTGGAAAGGACCTCAGAGTACAGAATTTTTCAACTGTGGCCAATCTTCCCCTTTGGGACTATCTAGAGACAATTTTGATTGTCACAACATGGGATATTCCTGGTATCTAGAGGGTCGAAGACAGAGATTCTGCTGAATATCCTACAAGGCGCAGACCAAACTTCTACCACAAAGGCTGAATGATGGAGAGGGAAAATATATAATTGTAAGAAACATGGAAATAGTGACTCCCAAACCAGTAGAAAATCATTAACAACAAAGGGCAAATGTAATTAATGGGTCTCTGAGCCAGAGTTAACAGTATTAGCATATTTACAAATCAGAAAAGGGGCATCCTGCTGCTCAGCACAAATGCTTCTAAAAACAAAAGCTCAAGGAAAATGGGAAAATGTAGCCAGACAGACCCAGCAAACAAGTTAGGGAAATTTAAAAGGAGAGCTGGAGACATACCTATAACCAGATCACCCTGAGTTAATTTTCACCTTCAGTTAATTTAGATAATCATGTTAGATTGTAACTCTGGAGTATCCAGCATGAAGAAACAGGGAAGGAGAAGGGGGGGGGGAACAGGGGATGCTTTATTTTGTTAGGGATAAAAGCACCCAGCTCCATCTTTTCAGCACACACCTTGATTTGGCTTTTAGGCTGCTCCCAGAGCTGCAGATCTGTGAATAAACAACTGCCTGAGTTACTGCTCAAGTCCTGTGTCCCAGTTTTTATTGTGAGCATTTCTCACATAATCACTAAATAAATGACCTTAAATGTAGTTACAATTAAAAAATAAACATCTTAAACAGAACAGGCATTGACACTGGGTTTTTCTATTGCCTATTATACTATACTTTTAGTAAAAAAAATTGGGGTATCTGTGTGTGTGTTTGTGGCAGTCTTGTTAGTACAGCTTTAAATTTTCCTGATTTAATTTTATCATCAATAATATAACATTATTAGCTCTTATTTCATGTGCTTCAAAACTTATTAGCCATAGCGATGTAATTAAATGAGAGAATGTTTGTCAAGGATAGATAGCATAGGGGTCCAATGTATCACTGTCAATAATGCAGTATGTCTACACAAACTGCAAAATTGAATATCTTGGAATAGCATTGCAAAGTGCTAGGTCTGCACAGGCATCAATTTAACTTAGAAAAAGGCATTTCAGAGGGGTTAATTTGCATAGAATTTACATTGGCATTCTAGTCAATTAGGGCAAATATAAGCCAACTTTAGTAGATACATATAAAGCTAGCCTAATGGAAGATTTATCAGTTTATTTTAGCCTCTATAATAAAAGGCACACATACAGTACTGGGGAAAAGTATAAGTAGAAAAGTCAAACATAAACAATATTTTAGATGTCTTAAATATATAAGAACATTGATTATATGTATATATGTGTAAATATATATACATACATATCAATAGATTGGTAGAGATATAGATAGACATGTATATAGGTTTTCTTTCTTTCAAAGTTAAGTCAAGCCTGCTGGAAAGCAGAGATAGTTTTGATTGTAAAGTTGTTTATTCAGATTTCTAAATATTGTTTAAGAAAATTTCTTGGCTAATCTAAATTTAAATTTGAAGCAGAGCCCCTTTCAAATTTTGAAAATGGATCACTAAAATTAGCCTACCAAAAATTGGTATGAAAATATTCAAATAAATGTTTGGCAACACCCACTTACTTCAATTAGATTGATTTTTATATTCTG
Organism: Furipterus horrens; assembly: GCF_987537825.1. Lineage (NCBI taxonomy): Eukaryota > Metazoa > Chordata > Mammalia > Chiroptera > Furipteridae > Furipterus > Furipterus horrens. Next base: position 53,606,786 of record NW_028327173.1, read on the forward strand.
CTGGGAGATTTCTTCTCCTTATACCATAACCTTGTGTTCAGTTTGTTGGTTCAGTTTTAGAAACCTGTTTTGTTTTTTATTTTTTTTTCAATATTTGGCATACAAGAGCAAGATTTATCACTTGAGAATAAATTATATAGTTCTTAAAACATTCAGATCAGTTTACCTTCCTAATAGAAACATGATAGAGCTTGCAAAATTCAGGTGCACTATGAATATAGAACATGGATTCTGTTTCCCTATAACATCATGAACTACCAACTCAACCTTGACATTAACATTTTGTACATTTTCAGAGTGCTTGTTTTGCCATTAAAAGTTTGAGAATTTGTATATATACTGAAATTGAACAGGACACTCATGAACCCAGAGCATCTTTATGTTATTATTACCCAAGTTTAGAATACAGTGATATTATATTCCACATACATCATTATGGTCTTATTTAGCATCAGTAGTGTCAAGCCAGGAATTCTTCTTCTTACTTCCTCTGCCTATATGTCATTGCTTTTTATTTATCCACCTTAAGTTTCCATAGATACCTGCAGGGCTAAGGGCCAAATTTGCAGTTGCTGCCAAATTCTTCTCTTTGTCTTGACTAGGAGATGAATTGAATTGACTGCTTACCAGCTCCTGTGTTACAATGTCATCTGTTCAAAGACAAAGGTCATAATTTACATCTTTATGTGACATAGTGCTTCAAACATAGAAAATGCTTAATACATATCATAACAGTAAGTTAATACATGAGTAAGTGAATAAACCTAGTGCAATCCATTTATTTTGTAAATAAGAGAAATAAATTCAAGGTATTAACCCCCAAACTTGTAGCTAAGTAGTGAAAAATATTCATAATAAAAGCCAAATTCTTTAACATATTCTTTCTCCCTTTAAAAATTTATTTTAAAAAATGTGTGATATAACAGATATACCAGTGAATAAGTACAACAATATTTCACAAATTAGAACAATTTTAAACAATATTTCTAAGATTATAAAATATAAAAAATATGTAAGTATTTTTAAATCCCTTTTTCCAAAATGTACGTACTCTCTGGAGTTTATTTTCATCATTTGTTTGCCCCACCTCCCACATTTTCACAAAATATATATATATATATATATATATTCTTAAATAGTATTTTTAAATTTAGCCTGATTTTGAAATATCTACAAATAGAATGATATTTAATATTACATTTTTGAGATGCATTTATATTGACCTATAGTGTTCAGTAATTTCTATTGTTCTATACTATTCCATTGCTTAAATATATTCCATTTTATTTATCTATTCCATTGATAGATATTTTGGTTATTTCCAGTTTTTATCTATTATAAACAATAATGTTGCAAACACTTATATACAGATTTATTGGTACACGGTGCAAGAACTTCTCAAGATATTTTCTTGAATTGTTAAGTCATATAATACCCATAGATTTAACATAGATAATGTTTAACTCTTTTCTACAATAAGTATATACACTTACATACCTCTGAGAAGTATACAAGAGACTACACTGCTTTACACTCTTGCAGAGGTTAAAGATTAGCAGGCTTTTTTTCTAGAAGAAGGGTTATGATCTAGTATCTTATGATTTTTTTTCATTCCTCTGATTATATTAAACATCATTTTTTAAATTTTTGCATATTAATATTTTCTCTTCTCTGAAATGCCTCTTAAGTACTTTGGCAATTTTTCTAGAGATAAATGATATAGTTACTAACTTTGGATTCTGGAATTAAATTCCTTCATTCTAATTATTTCTGTGGTACTTACTATCTGTGGGACTGAGGCACATTTTAAAAATTTCACTGATTAATGTATCATCTCTGAAACAAGGAAATGATAATATCTAGCATACAAGTATTATGAGAGTTTAATAAGTTAATATAATCTTTTTAGAAAAGTAATTATACATAGTTATGTTCTGTTACTGTTAACTATTATTTCTTCATATAATTCTGCCATTTTTTGTTAATGTACTTCTAAGTTATGTTATTTGGAGAATACAGATTTTTCCCCCCAATTTGTTGTTACTTCTGGCTTATAAGAAATTCTTTAAATTTCCACCTACATCAGTCATGTCTTAACTATATATCTTCATATATTCTTTCAACATTAGTAAGCATACTGTATCTGGAGTAGTTTCTTTAAACACTTAATTCTCTATACAAGCATACACTCTTTATTCACACAAGATAAATTTATATTTCTAAAATTATGTAACTGGTAAATATCAATACTTACTTATTAAGTGTTTTCACACAGTTTATTAGAATGCTTCAACTACATGGCTCATATCTGAATTGAATATAAGACAATAGAACCACTCAAAAGCAGCTTTTATTTTAAGCTATTTAACAGATCAGTAAGTAAGAAAGCAAATAGAAATTATTTAGCAGAAATGATGCTACACATGTATACATAATTTTCTACATTTTTTATAGAGAATAAGATTTTTTGAATTGGGGGAATGGTATTAAAAAATACTTAAAAGTATAGCTTACTAAGCACAGATGATTCTATGTATATTTGTTTCTCCTATAATCAATTAGAAAATTTAAGTCAATAAAGGTAAAAACGTTAAGGCTGATATACTTCATTTTCCTTGAAATTGCCAGTGCATAGTATATTGTATTCAAACCAAAAATAAAAAATCTAATATATGTCATCATGGATATTTTAGCCACATATATGATAAATAGAAATTTAATAACTAAATTTTATGTAAGAATAATGTGAGTATATATACTTCTGATGTTCAATTTCCCTTTATATGTCCAATTAACCTTTATTTACTGAGAAACCATGGCATTCTAATTTGATTGGCAGTACTAGAGCTGGCACCAGTAAGGGAAGTTCAGAAACTCTGCTGGAAAATCATGGTTTATTAATACATCATTAAGCACTTTAAATGGACTCCAATGGTGTATGTCTAAGGAAGGAAGTAATTCAACATTTGTTAGTCACTGACACAGTACAGAACTGAAATTTACATTTTAAGCCTTATGTTAAAAATCGTAATGGGCCAGCAATTGAATTACACATCACACAATGATGGTGTATTTCATCTGCCTTTTTACCATGGAGAACTATAAATGTTAATGATTATATACTTTTATCCAGGCAAAAGTATATTGTCATACAGTAATATGATCAAATAAAAGCTAAATTTATTTGCAGCATGCTTGTGATAAGGCATTTAGTTCATTTGTGATTTAAAACTAAATGATAATATTTACAATTGAGGTACACAATCTGAATTGTACTTTGTTTTAAATGAGCACACGATCAGTAAGAATATCTGTGATTTTACAGCACCATTGTATTTTTCTCTATGTTAACTTTTAAAATCATTTCTAGGAAGACAATATTTCCTGAGTTTATAAAACATTCACACTTATTTTAAATTCTACTATTAATTTAAAACAAATTTGTATGTGTTAATTAAACACATTTATGTTCAAATCTATGGATCTTAGAAAAATTATTTGTACATGTTTCTAACTAATTTATAGTTATGTATTAAACATAAAAATGCTTTCTTGGAGGTAATGACATTTCCAAATCCTATAGACTATTTAAATATTTTTTCATTAAATTTAAGTACTTGAATATGAATGGATGTATTTTGCATGCATAATCTTTACATTATTATATAGAGCCAAAACTAAATTTGCACAATACTACTCTAAATACTCTTGGTGTAAAAAAAAAAAAAAAGTGGTACATATATACAATGGAATATTACTTGTCCTTAAAAAAGAATGAACCTTACTCTTTGTAACAGTGTGGTGGTCCTAGAGGGTATTATGCTCAGTGAAGTAAGTCAGTCAGAGAAAGACAAGTACCATCTTAATTTACTATGTGGAATCTAATGAACAAGGTGGACGAACAAGCAAAATAGAGGCAGACTCATAGATAAAGAGCAGGCTGACAGCTCTGGAAGAGGATTGGAGGGATGGAGGGATAGAGCAAAAAAGAAAAAAAGAGAAAGAACTCATGGGCATGCACAATAGTGTGGTGATTGCGGGGGCAGGGTGGTGCGAAGAGGGTTTAGAGAGATAAATGGTAGTGGGAAAAAAATAAAATCAAAGTAACATAAAAAAAATAAACGTGCACAATAGTACTCTAAATAATCTTGATAAAAACTTTTGTCTTATCTTCGTACATAAATATTCTGAACACATTTGAATGATGTACCAAGAAGAGCAACCACAATAATTAAGATAAATTGATTATGTTAAGTCACTTGATTGAAATCAATGTTTCTCAAATTTCATACCTTGTTATTTAGGGAGACTGATCTCTGAGAAATTCCAAGGAACAAATTGTAGCAGGAAATTTGGGATTACATAATAAGCAAGTAGTGCAAATTGCTCCTCAAGATTATATCAGAACAATTCCCTTCTTTCTCTGACCACAACATAAACTCCGATATGTGCTAGCACTTGACAAATTGTTCCCTTTCATGACTATATACTATTCTTCTTCACTCAAGTGATAACTTACTAAGGAAATAACCATTTTTGAGGAAAATTTTAATATTCCAATGCACAGTGTGTATATGGTGGGAGGTGATTAGAGGTGAAAGGCATAGAAGGCAATCTGCTTTTGATGCAGCGTCTAGCAACTGTCACATTTAAGAGTGGAGGCATGGAACATTTTTTGACATTAATTGCAAATGTTTTCAAACAGCGTATCTAATAGTTTGAAAAGCCATGTTCCAAAATAAAATTTTCTATCTCTTCTTTTTGTTTGTCCCTTATGTAATGAGACTCTGGCTTTAAATGATCAAATTAGTCAATTTTATAAAATTTGCAAATACTACATTACACATATGGTCAAGTTTTGGCACATAAATTTAAGATATGTGGGCTTCCAGTCATGCTTCAATATATAGCTTATTTTAAAAATAATCTAATTTATTTATTTTTCTCTCCATGAAAATAAAGAAGTCATCACATCATTATACAGCATGATTAATGTATTCATAAAAACATGCAAAATCTACTTTATGTCTTTATTACTAAAGATTGATATACATATTATGTTGACGTCTACAATAAGAACAGATTTCTTAATAAAGGCTGTCAATGGACCCATAAGTGTTCATTCAGAATACTTACATATCTTTCATTTACATTACATAACCCCTGCTTTGAAACATTTTTCTGACTGGAAATAAATAACTATGTGCAATAATAACATCTTATTATCGTGTATCTGTAAATTAAATATACAAACAACAATTAGAAATTATGAATAAATTTGAATGATTCAACAAATAAAAACATTATTAACAATAAAAAATAACTCCGGCATATTAAGTTAATTTGTTAGCTTTGGAACCACATTACCTATATATAAAACAGTTTGTAATTTCCTTTCTACACAATGTGTATGCTAGTAACAGTCAATAAATGGCAAGATTTTAGTGGACTCAGTTGATATATAAGGAAAAATAATAACAAAGCCTATTTCTGAAATGGTGGAGAATTATGTATCCATATAAACTTTTTTCCAAAATTGCAGTTTATGATATATATATATATATATTTTTTTTTGCTAGGGGGGAATATATAGAAGAAAAATGACTATCATTGAATTCATAGTTTAGATATGGGTAAGGTAGAAAGTCAGAAAGAAAAATGATCAAGAAGATGTCAGCCAAGAGCAAAAAGTAAGCTGTGTTTTTAAAATGAAAATAAGGGAAAATGAAACCAAAAGTAGATATGATACTGAGAAAAGAGTGTGATAAAGAAAGCCAGAATCATACACTCACAGTCAATTTTACACCCCGCAGTTCTGTTAGAAGTTACAGGCAGGGGATCAGAAAATCAAATAAAGCCAGATAGAAGTAGAAAATCTGACATAATGCTATGAAAAAAATTTTGTATACAATTTAATTTCATATAAACACTAGTAACCAGATGTCTATTTTAGGTACTCTCTCTTTGGAACTTTTTTTTAACATCAATAATCAGCAATAAACCTAAGCACTCTCTCTTCCTCTCCTTCTTTCAACTTGAAATGCTATATTTTCAAGTTGGCAGGAAGCAGAATTGAATCTGCTATCTGGTACATTTTTAATCTTAATTATCGACTCATCACAATGTCTGTTCTTTTTGTTATTTTGTTTTTCCTCTGTTTGTTTGGAAATTTATCAAGAGATGATGAGAAGAAAAAAAAAGATAACAGCCTTTCCAACAGGCGTGAGGTGGCATCTCATTGTAGTTTTGATTTCTATTTCCCTTATAGCTAGTGAAGCTGAGCATCTTTTTATATATCTGTTGGCTATTTGTCTTCTTGGGAGAAGTGTCTGTTCAGGTTACCTGCTTATTTTTTAATAAGGTTATTTTATTGTTTTCTTGAGTTGTATGAGTTTTTTATATATTTTGGATAATAACCCTTTATCAGAGGTGTTATTTGTATATATCTTCTCCCATTAGGTTGATTGCTTTTTTGTTTTGTTGGATTTTTTGCTGTGTAGAAGCTTTTTAAAGTTTATATAGTCCCTTTCATTTATTTTTGCTTTTACTTCTTTTGTCTTTAGTTCAAATTAACAAGTTTAATATCTATGTTTTCTCCAATGTAGTTTATTGTTTCAGGTCTTATATTTAGGTTTTTGATACATTTTGAGTTAATGTTTATATGGTGACAAATATCAGCCTACATTTATTCTTTTGCATAAAGTTTTTCATTTCTCAGCACCATTTATTCAAGAGGCTTTCTTTTCTCCATTATGTGCTTTGACTTCCTTGCCCAAAATCATTTGTCTATATATATGTGGGTTTATTTCAGGGCTCTCAACTTGTTCCATTGGTCTTTGTGTTTTTCTGCCAATACCATACTGTTTTGATTATTGTGACTTTGTAGTATAATTTGAGGTCAGGGAACATGAGTTTGTTTTATTTTCTCAGGATTGCTTTGACTATTTGGAATTTTTTTGTGATTCTATACAAATTTGATAACTTTTTGTTCTATTTATTCTTAAAAACTCCATTATCATTAAGATAAAAATAACAAGTGTTGGGAAGTACGCAGGACAAAAAGGAACCATTGTTTACTACTGTTGATGGGAATGTAAATTGGTACAACCACTATGGAAGAAGGTATTGAGGGTCCTCAAAAATTAATAATAGAGTTACCGTATGACCCACTTACCCCTCTTCTGGGTATCTACTGCAAGATTTTGAAGGTATATGTACTCCTATGTTCATTGAAATATTATCCTCTGGCCAAGAAATGGAAACAACTAAAGTGCTCTTCAATAGATGATTAGATAGAGAATGTGGTACATATATACAATGGAATAGTACTCAGCTATAAGAAAAGTTGCAATACGCCCATTTATGACATTGATGGATCTTGAGAATATCATGCTAAGTCAAATAGGTAAGACAGAAAAAAAAACCATATTATCTCACTCATGTGTGGGATATAAAACTGAAAGCAACAAATTAGCAAACAAGACAAAGAGGCAAACAAAAACTAATAGATGCAGACAATAGTATGGTGGTTACAGAGGAAAAAGGGGGTGGACAGAGGTAGCAGAAAGTAAATGGGGTCATATATATATAGTTATGGAAAGAGATTTGACTTTGAGTGGTAAACACACAATGCAATATACAGATGATGTATTATAAAATAGTACACTTGAAACCTATATAATTTTATTAATATCGTCACCCCCAATATATTTAACTTAAAAAAAAAGTCAGTAAGTAAGAACCAAGACACTTTTTGTTTTACAATTTTTTTGAGACTCCATAATGGTGTTTGTTCTATGTATCTAAGTGTATACATTCAGTTATAGACTATTTTTGCTAAAAAAACAAACAAATGGTATTTTGCTTCCTGATAAAGCCTGTAGGTGACCACCTTATGAAAACAGATTAACAATGTAGATACAGTAAACAATATGTGTTTATGTGTGTACTGTGTTTTGGTAACTTGCCAATTAACATGGCATGGATAGTTACATAAAGTGAATTAAAATAACTAAGAAGGGAAGGTTAACAATAGAATGAGACTAAAACTTTCTAAACAGCAAATGCAACAGTAATAATAACAACAACAAAAAAAACTTAGGCAGTTAGAAAGTCAATCTACTGTTTAATATTTTTCCCTGAGAAAAGGAAGGAAGGAAGGAAAGAAAGAGGGAAGAAAGAAGGAAGGATGGGAGTGGGAGAGAAGGATGGGAGTTGGAGGGGGAGAGAAGTGGGGAGAGAGAGAGAAAGAGACTACAATGTTGTCAAGGCTAGGAAGCAGAGGCTAATGTAACCCAAGTAGCACAGCTAGAATGAGGTAAGAGCAGTAATAAAAATCAGGAAGATGTTTTTACAGGAAAGCTAAACTTTACTGAACTGGAGGAGACAATATTTTAATACCATGTAAAGAGAGATGTAAATTTGTTCCAAAGACCAAACAGATCATTTGGATTACAGCAATAAATAAATAAAGGAAATAAATGATAAGAAGCAGCTATGTCTCAGGCAGGATTAAAAAGGAAATTTAAAAATAAGTATGCAGATGAAAAAGGCCTGTAAAAGAGCAAAGGCATTAATCATGGAAGATTATAATTACACCTATGCCAACAAGGCTGACGATAAGAGAAAGCCTATGGAAGGTGGCACACTTGGAGAGAATGTATATTGTAATGATAATATTTATAAAGAAAACTTATCTGTATGTACACTGGAGTTAGATTTTTAAAACAGCTTGATAGAAATGATAAATGTGGTTATTATAAATAGAATCAATAAGAAAATGAATAAAAAGAGGAAAATTATAATAATGCACAGTGATTAAATACCAAGACAAGTTTATGAAGTAGTTCAACATAAGAGATTTCACCATTCAGTAGATTCACTGAACACCTCCAGTGGCTAAAACACAAAATTTTAGAGACTAATACAGAGATGAAGAACACATAATACCCACCTCAAACTGCAGTTTGAATTTATAGAGTTTTTACTGGTGTTTAGTGAGTATGCCAGGTTTTTAATTTATGATAGTCTATATCTAGTTGGGTTGAAAAAAACCCTTTTTTTTTTTTTTTTTTTTTTTTTTTTTTTTTTTTTTACTGGTAACATTTTATCAACTCTGGGTACATAATATAACTGGTCCTCAGATCTAAAGACAACAAACCAACAAATTTCCATAATTTCAGGTTATACATACTTTAAGTTAATGAACTAGATTTATAAAAGCCATTAAAATATTTCACAGGCATGGGAAGATGTGTTCATGAGACTTCATTGTAAAACAAAGTATAGAATATGTTAGAGATTTTTCAAACCTACTAAGGACATTTCAAGATTTACACTGTTTAGAAAGTTCTTGCTTAGATAACATTTTATCTTCATTCATCAGAAGATTTAATTAAAGGAGCTTTCTTCTTATATTTTTCTCCAATCTCTCTAATATTTTCCAAGAGATCTTCAGACACATGGTCTTCATAGTCTCTGTCAACTTTAGCAATCTGCTCTTCAAGGCGTTTCTCCACAGACCCTACAGGTGTAGAAACCATCTCGAAAAGACACTGCAAGTTAGTTCCCATTTTTCATCTTTGTTCAGTGTGGTCTGTACCACTAGTTGGCATTCCCACTGAATAGAATCTAATTCATTCATAGCTTCACTGAGGCCCTCATTAACAGCACTCTCCAGCATGTGCTTGTGTTTCTCCAAGGACTCCAGCTCATTGGCACATTTAATGCTCTCTTCCTCAGCTTCCTTAACCTTCTGTTGGTAAAGGTCACCCAGCTTTTGAATTTCTTCTTTCAGACTTCTTACACTCCTACTTTCCGTTATCATTGTATTTAATTGTTCTAAAGTATGATCTAACCCCATTTCTAAATTTAGAGCTTTATTATTTTCTTCTTTGGTTTGGTTTGGTTCAAGACTTCCTTGAGTTGTACATAAACCTGAGCTCTGTATTTGACAAGGCAGTTGGCACCAGCTTCAGAACTAAACTTAATTTCAAAGTCATAACCTTTGGAATTCTCAGCACCCTTAGGGATAAGTTTTAATTTTCTAGCCAACTTGTGATACTCTCTTGTGTTTCAATAAGTAAGAGGGGAGGAGCAGGGGCAGAGATGAAGCAGTTTGATGGCAGCCCAGACAACACCCACTTTTTTAGTTGAGTCTACTGATTCGAGTAACAGAACTCCACAAAGCTTAGCTATATTAAAAATAATAATATAAGTTTAATGGTGGAACATACAGACAAAAAGCAAGTGTGAAATCAAGGCAAAACACATATAAAGTTGGACCAGGCTTCACTGATATTGCTCTACTAGGCAGAGATACTTGGTTCAGTGTTTTAGCTCAAGTGATGAGGACGGGCTCTTAAAGATTACATAATTGACTTACTGAAACACGGACAAAAAAGTGGTGTACAGTAGTCCCTCTCTATATCGCGGTTCACTTATCGCAGCCTCACTATATCGTGGGATTTTAAAAAATCTAATACTTAATTATTTATCACGGATTTTTTGCTATATTGCAGGATTTTGCAGTACTGTATACATATGTTGTTAAAGTTACATAGGTTTAGGAGTGTAGAATAAATGTAAGGTTCCTACCCCATGGGGGGGGGGGCTAGAACATAATAACCACGATAAGTGAGGGAATACTGTACACTAAATGACGTTGAAATTGATTAATATACTGTAGACAAAGATTTCCAAAGGCTTAAGAAGAGGGGAATCTTAGAGTGTTTTATCGTGAAATGCCTGTCTGTTCACATTCCTTAGGAAGGCCAAGAAACATAGTTTTCACCAAGACAATGAGAAATAAATTTGTGAGAAAAGCCTCATTATCAATACAGGTCTCTGTGCTGACCCATCTTTGTAGGTCAGCAATTAGTGGTAACTGCTACCATTCAAGTGAAATCCCTAAATGCAATGAGAATGATAAAATCCAAGGGTGGCAGTGGCCAACTACTCCCAAATACAAGGCAATCATGGTCACCATGATGAACAAAAAAGGCAAAACAGCAATCAGAATAATCTTACTGGCCTAGACTTTTAACACTGGCATCCCTAAAACTCAATACATGAAAAGCCTACTCTATTCTTCATGTGACTGTTTCCTGTGGCTTAAACTCACATCATGGGCATTTGGATTTTAAGAAGAAACATTTGGAATCAGAAATTTCAGCTTTGACGTCTGCTACATTCTATTAGCCAACACAGTCAAAAAGTGAGCCCATATTCAAGAGGAGGAAAAATAATTTCTATTCCTCGATGTGGGTATTCACACAGGGAGGGAATGAATCTATTCTAGACCAACTATCACAGTTCACTTTCAGGGTACAATTGCCACATTTCTCTTGTATATATAATATACTCAAGTATCCCCCCAAATATTTTTTTTATTAAAGCATTGGCTTGCAATAAAAGATCTTCTCATCAGGTATGGAAGAAGTTCCTTAGATGTAGCATCTTGGAAACAATTTTTCAGGTGCATTTCCTCATTTGCAGACACGTTATCCTCCCTCTAACATATTCACCATAACAGTGGTGTCCACGAAACAGCATAATCACAATACACGTGCCGGTTTAGAAAAGGGAAAATGAAAGACACAGTACAGGCAGTGGTACACAGACATTTCCATTTTGTATTGGGAATATATTACCATTTCTTCTAACTCCAGAAGCAAGTACTGTTCTTTGCTTGGGACTCAATTATTCTCTCTAGAAGTAGTTCTCAATGGCTATTGACTTTGCACTTTGGGATTTTGAGTCTGCTCTCTAATTCATCCTTTATTTTCCAGTAGAAATAACTCCTGTCTGCAAACAAGTAGCTTTCTTTGCTTGCATGTAGGAGGATTGGGATGAAGGGACCTCCTTACATACTGAACTATATTAATTTTAGTCACAAATAATATAATTCTTTTAAAATTCCTGAAAACTTCTTGTAGATCAGATTATAATAAAACATACTTAAAACAGTGACCTTCAACTTTTTTCACTCATAGCACACGGATGTATTTTTTGCCAATCTGAGAAAAAATAGGTATCATTTTGATCCATTCATGATGGACAGTTTCTGTTGTTTTGGCTGTTGTCATTTCGTTTATTTGACAATCTAAGGGAAAAAAGGTCAGCGCTCCAGACTAATATCAGGTATTGCATGTTTAAAAATTCTTGCAGCATACCAGTGTGCCACACACACCTGCTGAAAATCTCTGACTTAGACAGAAGTCTCAAGCAAAAACATATTTGAAAGAGTAACCCTCTCTCTGCTTTAGACTGAGATGTAGAGTGATAGAGGGTAATAATTGTAGAATTCTTAGAAGTATATCTGTCTAAATGACATAATCTATAAGGTATATCTTTAAATCTTGCCAATGTTCCAATAAATGTTCTTATACACCTGGTCACTACCATGTCCTCTAACAAGGGTATGAAGAACACAGCTAGGCTGGCAAGGATAGACATATTGACTAATGAGTGTCTTCAGGACTTACAGGGATGCACCTTTGGTTAACCCAGTAAAGGTGGAAGCAGAGAAGCCAGTCCCCAGACAATCTCTCAAGAGATATCACCTTGTGGAAGAGTCAGATCAAGACTTCGGTTGCTCCAGCCCCAAAATTTGGCAAATGGAGAACAGTGACAGAGGCTGGCCCTACAAAAACTTTCTGGGTAAGGCATTTTGCCAACAGGGCAAAGTTTTACAATGTAGGCAGCTATACTTCTTCCTGCAGTAACCCTGCTGCCCACCTCTGACAATTACCACCTCAGCAATTCTGTTTGAGTCTTTCTCAGCCAGGAGCATACTTCCATAATAAAAAGCCATGGATGAGGACCCTCAGAACTTATGGTTTGAAATGAGAAGCTTCTCTGAGCATCCCAGGGCTGAAGCTGACCTGGCAGAAAACCTGACGCTCCTCTACTCAGTCTCCACATTCCCTTTTTGGACAGAAGAAGAAAAAGTCTGCACTCTGTGAGACAAGTAGAGTACAGAAGCAAAGAAAGGTGCAGAGTGGCAATATCAGGGGCTATAGCAGTCTACCAAATGGGCTCTTGTCCTGATTCACTGCCAGTGGCCACCAACACAAAGTAGGAAGGGTTGGTCTTCTTGGAACTGAAAGAAGCAGTCAGTAATCACACAAGGAGCCTCCTGTTTGGAAGTATAGAGCAGAAGCCATGTCCTTCCAGCACTTTCCTCCTTTATAGGTCCCAGCCTTTCCGTCTTCAGGGGGGTCCCTTTGTGCAATAAAATGATTGTTTGACTTGAAATCCAGTTGTCTCAGATAGGCCCCCAAACCTCCATGTGTCTTTGAATAACATTCCCATGCGAGGTACGTGGTTCTGTAAGACTTTGTCTCCAAATAGACCTTGGGTTTAGCTTCTATGTGGCTCCTGCAATGAACCCAGTACAGACTGGGGTAGGACTCAGCCTGAAACTGATGAGTACTCCCTTGTGGGACATGTGTGTGTGTGTGTATGTTTGTGTATTTGAAATAGGCAGAAATGAGAAAATGCTGTTTTCCTCTATGAATCCATCCTTACATCTACAGATTTAATAAATATTAACCCCCTTTGCTTTGTGGTTGGAATATCTGGGTAAATGAGATTAAATTCCCTCCCCTCAAAGCATCCACAAATGAAGAGGCGAACAAGTCAACAATAAAATGTATAATAATAACAATTGCTATAAAGAGGGTAGAAGAGCGATCAGTGCAGAGGATAGAAAGCTCACTCTGGCTACTGTCAGCCATGGCAGCCGGTGTTGGCAGTTACCAGCTGAACGTCTCAGCAGTTAAGGGAACAGTTGGTCCTGGGGAGTGGGGGAGGGGACTATCAACAGAAAAGAAAGAGCACAGGACTTGGGCCTGTGTTCCAGGCACACCTGCCTCAGCAGCCCAGAAGGGGCACTCTCAGCAGCCTGGAGGCTTCAATCACCTACCTTGTGGACAGCACACTCTTCCTCAGTAGCCACAGTAGGAAAATGGTGGCTCTGTCCCCGACACAGACCCTCAAGGTAAGGGAAGGTCTTGATCACTTCAGAAGTTTCCCAAACCTGGGTTAGAGAAAGGAGGCCCATGCACTGGGCTCCCAAGAAGTTCCTGTTGTGAGTCTCAGTTAACACACAAAAGGCAGCTAATGCCTCTTCCTAAAGTGAAGATTAGAGCCTTAGTGTCTATCTCTCATGCTTGCTGTGACTGAGGCTGACTTGTGGTTATTGGCAGAGTAAGATGGGTGGGCAATTCCCAACATGAGACAAACAGGCTCAGACTCACCTAGGGCCCTTAGGAAAATAAGAGATTCCCAGCAATCACACCAGTTTTACTGAATGCATTTGTAGGGAAAGATCTGGATGTGTGCACTTTTAAGAGCTTCTTATAGCTTCCAGTTTATAGGAAATACAAGGGACAAACATGGAAATGGCACCATGGGATGCATTCAGCAAATTCCAAACTAAAACTAAAGGACAAAGGATATGATTTTTCTTTTTAATAAATAAATTGTAAGGAAGGACTTTTTGCCAAGTTGGCAAAGTAGGTAAACATTGTGCTCACCTTCCCCAAAACTACATCAAAATTTCAGCTAAATTGCAGAAGAACCCCCTTCCCCTTGAGAACAGCCTGCAGACTAGCTAAACAATAGCCCTATAGAATTAAGGATATTCAGAAGAAGTCACATTGATCCTGGTAGGTGGGTTGAGGATACAGAAGGAGAAGGCCCTATGGTGGGGTAGTGTGGCAGGTAAGAAATGGGGGTGGGGGCATCTGGGCTTTAGTGGTCCCTCCTCCAGGAGCAAGGGGTCCCAGCCCCAGTCAATGCTCCTCAGCCCAGGTTCCCTGTTCCAGGAAAGAAATCCCCATAACTCCTGCTTGTGAAAACCAGCAGGGATTGTGGCTGAGTGAAAAAGAGAGCTGCTTGCTGGTGTCCCAGGTGTCTCCTTTAAGGGGTCTGTGCACGGATTTTCTCACTGACAGACTGACTTGCTCTGAGCTCCAGTTTTGGGTCAGCAGCTTGAAAAGTGCCAGAGGCATACAGGGAGGAACTGCATTGTCTGGCTTCAGAGTGAGAGCTGGAGCAGCAAGTTTTACCCAGAAAGCAGTGCTGGCAGGAGTCTTCAGCTTTTTGTTGACCCTCCCCACACCTGGCTTGCATTCTTATCAATAATCATTTCAAATTTTAATGGCTTAAATGCCCCAATCAAAGGACTAGTTTCCTTAAATACACAAATAGATTTAATAAAGGCGGTACATGTATACAATGGAATATTAGTTATTAAAAGGAGAATGGGTGAAGAGGTGAGGGGATTAAGACATACAAATGGGGAGTTATAGATAGCCATGGGGATGTAAAGTACAACATAGGAAATGGAGTAGTCAAAGAACTTATACATATGATCCATGGACATGAACAATGGGGGGGTTGTTTGAAGGAGTAGGGGGTGCTGGGTGGAGGGGGTAAAGGGAGAAAATATGGACAACTGTAAAAGCATAATAAATAAAATACAATTAAAAAATAAAGAATTACAATCTTGCTATTTGTGACAACATGAATGGACCTAAAGGGTAGTACACTCTGTAACATGTCAGACAAAAAAAGGCAAGTACCATATAATTCCCTTATGTGTGGAATCTAAAACACAAAATCAATGAACTAATAAAACAGAAACAAACTCATAGATATAGAAAACTAATTGATGTTTGCCAGGTGGAAGGATTGTTGGGGAGATAGGTTAAAAAGGTGAAGGAATTAAGAAGTAAGAAAGTGCCAGTTATAAAATTAGTCAAGGGTCGTCGTCGGCGGCGGCGGCGGCAGCCGTCTGTCTCAAGAGACAATGGTGTAGCTTCTTAAGAGTCTATCTGCACCGCCGAGAATGGCTGTGCAGTCCGACTCGGGAGTGACACGGTATCTGTCTCCTCCCGTGTTGAATCGACATCTTGCAATGACGCTGGAGTGTCCTCTCCAGTGAAGCTGAAGCTACAGAGCCTGGACAGGGTGATATGGAGGGTCTGCTGTTGCCCATGCAGCAGACCCCCCCTCTCTTCGCAGCTGAAGGGTCCAAGGGAAAGACGGAGTCAATACAGCTTGGCTTCAGGTGCGCCGCAGGAGTTGCCGGTGTTGACTACAACATCAAAGCGCCTTAGGGACTCCGGCTCCGGATTTTCTGTCGGGGTTTACTCCCTTAGCCTTTCCCCTGAAGAGGTATGCCGCAAGGCAGCGGAGGTTTTTTGGAGTCAGAGTTTTCCTTCTCTGATGTGCCCTGACTGGAAGATCGAACCAGCGACACTTAGCTCGCAGACCGACGCTCAATCCACTAAGCCAAACCAGCCAAGGGCCATAGTCAAGGGTATATAATGTGTATCATAATGGAATATGCTCAATTTATATAATAACTATATGTGGTATCATATAAGTATGAGGCTTATGAAGATCACTTTGTAAGATATATAAATGTCTAATCACAATGCTCTACACCTGAAACTAATATTATGTGTTAATTTTAATTGAAAAAAAATTTTTTTTTTAATTGCAAGAAATAGTCTCAGCTGATGTGGCTCAGTGGCTTGAGTGCCAGCCTGCGAACCAAAGGGTTGCCAGTTCGATTCTCAGTCAAGGCACATGCCTGGGTTGTGGGCCAGGTCCCCAGTTAGGGGCGCATAAGGGGCAATCATACATTGATATTTCTCTCCCTCTCTTTCTCCTTCCCTTTCCCTCTCTCTAAAATAAATAAAATCTTTAAATAAAGATTGCAAGGAATAAAAAAGAGCACTAGACAGATTAAGAGGTATAATAACTAAATGCAATGTGGAAGAGTGTGTCTTATCTACATTTTAATTCAAATTAATTATAGTATTCCCTCACTTATTGCAGATATTACGTTCTAGACACCCCTATGAAGTAGAAACCTTACAGTTATTCTTCACTCTTAAACCTACGTAACTTTAACAACATATGTATACAGTACCACAAAATCCTGTGATATAGCAAAAAATCCGCGATAAATAATTCAATATAATATTTTTAAAAATCCCGCAATACAGTGAGGCCGTGATAAGTAAACTATGATATAAAGAGGGGCTACTGTATTTTTGAAAATCAGGGAAATTTGAACAAGATAGGTTATTTATACACTAAAAAAGCATTATTAACTATGTTGTGCCATAACAGTACGGTAGAGAAGTGATTTTTCTGTATTTTATTTTATTTGGGTATTATGGACATGTAAGTTTCAGGTGTGCAACATTACGATTCAATATTTGTATATATTGTGAAACGATCACCCCAATAATTATATTTAATGCCTGTCATCATACATAATTATATTTTATTTCTTATGAGAACTTTTAAGATTTAGTCTCTAGCAACTCTCAACTACACAATAGAGTACAGTAGTCCCTTGCTATATCGCGGTTCACTTATCACGGCCTCACTGTATCGCAGGATTTTTAAAAATATTATATTTAATTATTTATCGCAGATTTTTTGCTATATCGCAGCATTTGTGGCACTGTATACGTATATTGTTAAACTTATGTGGGTTTAAGAGTGTATTATTAACTATAGTCCCCCTGGCTGGTTTGGCTCAGTGGATTGAGCGTCGGCCTGCGAGCTAAGTGTCGCTGGTTCGATCTTCCAGTCAGGGCACATCAGAGAAGGAAAACTCTGACTCCAAAAAACCTCCGCTGCCTTGCGGCATACCTCTTCAGGGGAAAGGCTAAGGGAGTAAACCCCGACAGAAAATCCGGAGCCGGAGTCCCTAAGGCGCTTTGATGTTGTAGTCAACACCGGCAACTCCTGCGGCGCACCTGAAGCCAAGCTGTATTGACTCCGTCTTTCCCTTGGACCCTTCAGCTGCGAAGAGAGGGGGGGTCTGCTGCATGGGCAACAGCAGACCCTCCATATCACCCTGCCCAGGCTCTGTAGCTTCAGCTTCACTGGAGAGGACACTCCAGCGTCATCGCAAGATGTCGATTCAACACGGGAGGAGACACTGTCACTCCTGAGTCGGACTGCACAGCCATTCTCGGCAGTGCAGATAAGACTCTTAAGAAGCTACACCATCGTTTCTCGAGACGGACGGCTGCCGACGATTAACTATAGTCACCTTGCTGTTCATTACACCTCCATGACTTACTTATTTTATAATTGGAAGTTTGTACATTTTAACCCTCTCACCTATTTCACCCCTCTCACCCATTTCACCCACCTGCACCCCTTTGGCAACCATGAGTCAGTTCTCTGTATCTACAAACTCAATTTTCATTTTCATCTTTATGGTCCATACTTAAGTGATAGCATATGATTTTTATCTTTATGGTCTGATTTAAATCACTGCAGATAATGCCCTCAAGATTCATCTGTGTTGTCACAAATGGCAAGCTTCTTTTTTTTATGGCTGAATAATATTCTCTTGTGCATATACAAAATTTTCTTTTTTATCCACCCATTGATTGGCAGATAGGTTGTTTCCAAATCTCACTTATTGTAAATAATGCTGCATTGAAGGAGGGAGGCTGGATATAAGGTCTGTTCAGGTGTCTAGCCATGTAATATGAAAAATAGAGACATTTATTGAAGATACAAGATACAACAAACATTGTACATAGGACAATGACACCTCAGTCCTATTCAAGGTAGGCACCTTGGGACCTCACACAATTCTCCCAATCGCCATCAGCTGCCCTGTCACATTTCCCTGAATCTCACTGATGGTCTGAAATCTCTTCCCTTTCAAAGGTGATTTTAGTTTGGGGAAAATCCAGAAGTCATAGGGTGCCAAATCTGGGCTGTAGGTAGGGTGAGTCACCTGGGTGATTTGATGTTTCACAAAAAAACTCTTCATAAGACATGATATATGAGTGGGCATCATGTTGTGATTAAGCTGCCAACTATCGGTTGCCCATAGCTATAGCCTTCTGAATCACCCGAATAGTTTCCATGGAGGAATGTTTAAGCTTAATGTGAAATTTGATGCAGTTCATTGCTCTACTTGCTCAGTCATTTTCTTTTTCTTTTTTTTTTCTTTTTTATATTTATTTATCTATCTATTTATTTATTTATTTATTTATTTATTTATTTATTTTATCACTGTGTGGTTGCCTCTCACTCAGACTCCCAACTGGGGACCTGAAGTGCAACCTAGTCATGTGCCCTGACTGGGAATCGAACCAGCAACACTTGGCTCGCAGGCGCTCAGTCATTTTCGATGTGATGGCCACACAGTGTGTATGCTCCTTTGATGACATCTACTGCCTCCACTGACTAGCACAGTGAAGTCGTCATTGTTCATGCATGCGCATTCCAGTCCATTCTCTTTAGTTGCCAGGCTACATCAATGTTGCTCAAAGTTCTCATTATATTAACAATGGCTGGGCATTTTCTGGACAGACCTCATATATCTTTTCAAGTTAATATTTTGTTTTCTTTGTATAAACATCCAGAAGTGTAATTGCTAGATCATATAGTAGTTATAGTTTTAATATTTTGAGAAACCTCCATATTGTTTTACCAACAATGCACAAGGGATCCCTTTTCTTTGCATTCTCCTCAATAATTACTTCACTTCCTCCTCCTCCTCCTCCTTGTTTTTCTTCTTCCTTTATATAGATGTAAGGTGATATCTAACATTCTAAGATGAGAGGGGATACCACATCTTGGTTTTGGTTTGCAACATTCATTGGATTGAGAAAACTCACACTCCAAACTACCACACCAAGGACAACGTTTCTTTCAATTGATGTTGTAATTTGTAAACATTTAAATTGTATTGTAAGTCCCCAAAATGTCATTTAGACCCCCATAAAAAAATAAAATGTATGTGACTAACAGTAGAGAAAAAATTTCTTCACCAGTAATTCCCATGGAAAGCTTTTACACTGTTTATAAAATCAGACTTTGTCCTTTTTGCCATCTCTTGGTGATGGAGAAAGAGAAGAGAAGATTACAATGTTTTGTGAAACTGACAAAATAAGCTTATAGCATCTCCTTACTATCTCTTA
This sequence comes from Furipterus horrens, assembly GCF_987537825.1. Taxonomy (NCBI): domain Eukaryota; kingdom Metazoa; phylum Chordata; class Mammalia; order Chiroptera; family Furipteridae; genus Furipterus; species Furipterus horrens. The sequence goes on from NW_028327173.1 coordinate 53,626,768, forward strand.
GTTTTCAGGCTCTGCAAAACTATATAAGCTTTGGCTGAAGTAATGAATAGTTGAGAGCTAAATATAATATTTCACAAAATAACTTAAAAATACTTGAACACTAAAAAGGGTCAGGTTGTAGAGAAAACAAATTGGCCCAGGGCAACTTTTACTGAAAAGTAATATTGTACTAAATATACAGTCAAGTGCCCTTTTTCTTGTGAAGAAACTGAGGCTCAGAGGGATAAAGATCTTGCTCAGAATCATACAGTAAGCAGGTCAGAATCTGGTCTGTCTGTATGTAAGGCTGTGCTCTTCACCACCATGCTAGCTTCTGTCAAATGTGATTCATGCATAGAATAACTGTATAACTCTTTTCCTTGAATAGTCCTTGTTTAAATCTATGCCTGGTATAGTTTTTGATATTTCCACATTGGTTCTCAACAGTAACCCAACTTAGAGAATAATTTGGTCACTATCCAGAAACTACTCTGTCAGAACTGCCCAGAAAGCTTGTTGAAAGTGCAAATGCCTGAGCCCCATTCTAGATTTAGATGTTTCCTAAGGGTTGGCCAAAAAATTCACTCATAGGTATTTTTTCATTGTTTTGTGGAATCTCCAGGTGAGTTTCAAGCCCTCTTAAGCTGACAATTCATTTGCCTGTGCTATTCTTCCTTCCCCAGAGACCCAAGTTCTGAGATGGTATTGGTACCCCCAGGAGATTGAAAAAATGCTCCCAGACAGGAATCTCTCTGGAGCCTTAGAAAATCTGAGTGGTCTCCTGCTGGCCCATAAGCCAGGACAAGCTTTTTCTGGAGCTGTTTCACTTACATTATACCTCCTACCACTGCCCAGAGGTATTCATCTGTAATTAGTCCTGACTTGGTCCTTACATGCAACATGCTAATTCAAGCAACTTAGGAGTGAAAGAAGCCGGTGTGGTTCTCAACCAGGGTTACCCAACTTCTAAAATGGTAGCCTAGGCAATCTACCTTCTGGACACATCCTCTCTGCAGCAGCTCCAGCAAACAAATGACCCATCTTTTCATATCAAAGGTCAGCAACAGGGAACCCCCTCCTAATGAAGGTTATCTCTCATTGCTAGGAAGTTTTTGGCCACACTATATCAAAGGGAGCTCCAAATGTGGTTTCTTTCTATGGGCTTGCTCATGCTAAGAGCAGAGTTGTCTGTTTCCTCCTCTGAGTAGCACCAAATAGTCCTCTAGTAACACCTCTTCACAGTGCTGATTATGTTTTTCACCTGGGCTGCTGTTTCACCACATATTATCCTTTCATGGTGGTGACATTGTCACTATTTTCCTTTTGGAAGGGGAGAGAGGTGTGTTGATTAGGTTGTTATTGTGTATTATGGCATTTTGTATTGAGTTTATTTTCAATTTTATAGTAAAATAGGTTTGTTATTCCCACTCTGTGAAGTCATCCAGGATCCTCATTTTGTCTTGGAGTAGCTTTAACATCTCTCCCAATGTCACTTGGAAATGTGATGAACTTGTCCTTACATTCCTATCAGCTATAAATCCAGAGCCCCAACATGAAGCACTATGTTGAGAAGAATACCTCTCTAGTACCTGTGTAACCTTGCGTAAATCACTGAATCCTATTTATTTATTTATTTATTTATTTATTTAGAGTCCTCAGTTCTGAAAATGTAAAGGTTCTATAAATTGACACTTGAGACAGGACAAGGTCAAGAAGAGCTTGTGTTTGCTTTTACTCCTCCCAACTGAAATGCCTTTCCTCTCTTTTCCATGGGTCCAAATCTCTGTTGTCCTTCAGGCCCTCCACCAAGGAGCCTTCCTTGATTCCCCAGTCTACACAAATCCCTGTCTTTCCAACAGTTGGATACTTATGATCAGTGCCATAAACCTATCTGTCTTATATTAATCTTGCTTCTCTTGCTCTTCTCAGAATGTGGGATCATCTGGCCTTCATGTAGTCCCTAAGGCTTCATCAGCCCACAGGTCTGCTCCACAGCGAGTGGCTACTTGACTAGGGCGTGGTCAGGGAGGGCCAGGTGTGAGGGCAGAGGCAGGGTGCCCCTCTGCCTCCAGTCTGCTCTCCACAAAACTCCAAGAGTCTGAAGTCACCAATTCCTTAGGGGACCTTACTGGTTAGTGATTACCTCCCAGACTTTCTCATAGTTTCCATGGCAGGGCAAGTATGCAACTGTGGTGCTCCAGGAGAACCTCCCCTATAAGTTCTTTACTGGATACAAATCTGTTTGATGCACTGAGGGAAAGATATGTCTGGCCAGATATTCTTTATAGAATCTAACTCATCATCTATTCCCAGGGAGTACAGCATAGCAGGTAGGTCTAAGCTGGGCCTCTGTACAGGAGTCATTGGCTTACACACAACCTCACCTGGCTGTCACATACATGATCCCCTTGAGTCTGTCCACCACACCTGAGAACTACCTTAGCTAGAAATAATAACAGTGATGTGGGGCCCCCTCAGAGACTCAAACTGCTCCTGCTCATTGCTTAGAAAAAGTACGCTGTCATTCCTGGGCAAGCATTCAGAGGTTCTCATCTTTATTTATGTAGTATTCTCCTTTGAGCTACAAGATACTTTTATTCAGACACTTTACTGATTGGCCTGTTAGCAAAAGTCAAGTGCATTTTGTTGGTAAATGATAGAGAAGTTTGAGGAAGAAGGTGAGTGCCACTCATGAACATCTCTTTCAAACCCAGCCACCTTAACTGTGTTGTCATGTAGACATCGGCATGGGTCCCCTCAGAGACATCTCAGACTGAGCTGCTGAGTACTGGGAGAGAGGGTGGGGTCATGCCATGGCAACAACAGAAGAGCCAAGGGGAACGATGAAGTGACTCTGAGAATGGGGGGCTGAGGAAATGGTGTCCCAGGAGGTTGGGTTGATGTAAGTCTAGACTTGTTAACCCAGAATCTGGCTCTTAACTTTCTGGGCACTCTGTCACAGAATTTTGGCTTTTTCTAATCTAGATAAAAGTACCAGAGGACTAGAATAAAGTGTGGTTGACAAAAAACAGTATGAATGAGGCCTAAGAGTATTTGCCAAAGTGGGAAAGATTCTGAAACCAATTTATATTAGATTGTCTTCCAAACCTTGGAATTCTTGTAAAGCCTCATAAGTGAAAGGTTGTAGATGTGGGAAAGATAAAGGGGATCCTGATTGCAATTACTTTCATGTTCTCTCTTCTCTGGGAATGGGGAATATTTTCTGGTGTTCTTCTGCTGCCCCAGTTCCCACAGAATTGCTTTTGTTGCCAACACCCTGTCTCTGGGGGACTCACAGAATTGATGGGCCAAGGTTGTGTTTTGGATGCCAAGCAGTTTAGAAGGCTTTGGCGAGACCCTGGGAGAGACATGGGAGGGGAAATGTCCTGGCAGGACAGGGTACAGCACAAATGACTAATTGGTTCATATTCTCTTCCCACCAGCAGTGACTCCCACCTTTCCACCTGCACCTGGCCACTACTTTGACCTCTAGCAAAGGTGTGGGAAAATCCAGATGGGCTGCAAGGGGATACATACTGCTTGGTAGATGACTACTAGTCCAATGAAGATGTTCATTTGGCCTCTCCAGCAAAGGTGGAAGCAGAGAAGCCAGTCCCCAACTGAGCTCTCAAGAGATGACAGCTTGTGGAAGAATCAGATGAAGACCTTGTTTGCTCCTGCCCCAAAATTTGGCAATTGGAGGATGATGACAGGGGCTGACCCTACTTAAAGTTGCTGAGTAGGGCACTTTGCAGACAGGGCAAAGTTTTATGACCTTACACAGCTAATGCCTCTTTCTGCTCCTGCTTCCCACTGGGGATTAAAACATAAGCCATTCTGTCTGAGCTTTTCTTGGCCAGGAACCTCCTTCTATACTAAAGAGTCACAGGCAAGGAGCCTCAGAACTTGAGGTTTGAAATGAGAGGCTGCTCTAAACAACGCAGGGCTGAGGCTGACCAGGAAGAAAAGCTGAGGGTCCTCTCTTCAAGACAATACAGTCCCTTTCTGGGTGGAAGAAAGAGAAGTCTGGACTTTGTGATATGAGTAGGATCAAGGAGCAAAGAGAGAGAGCAGAGTGGCAATAGAGGGGGCTCATCCAGTCTACCAGATGGGCTCCTGTCCTAAGTCATTGCAAGTGGCCACCAACACAAACTAGGAGAATCTAGGCTTTTTAAAACTGAAAGAGGCAGCCTGTGGTAAACAAGGGAGTCCTTAGTCAGGAGCCTCAAGAGCATAACAGAAATACTTAGAAAACACAGCTCCCTTGAAAGTGTGAAGCAGCACCCACTTTCTCCCAGTCCTCAGCTACGTTTTGACTCCCAACCTTTCTGTCCTCAGTGGGGTCCCATACTGATAAATAAAATAATTTTCTGTATAAAAGAGGTTTTTGTTTCGTTTTTTTGAAATCCAGTTGTCCAAGGTCAGGCTACAAAACCTTCTTACTGCCTTAAAAAACATTCCCATGTGAGGTACCTGGTCCTGCAAGACCTTCTACCTCAGAAGAAGATCCTTGGGTTCAACTTCTGTGTGGCTCCTGCAATGAACCCAGTGCAGACTGGGGAAGGACTCAGTTGAAAACTGATGAGTACTTCCTTGTGGGGTGTGTGTGTGTGTGTGTGTGTGTGTGTTTATATGCATGTGTTTGTAATAGAGGCAAGACTGATAAAATGCCATTTTCCTCTATGAATCCACCCTTAAACATCTATAGATTCAACAAATACTTATTGAGTGCCTGTGCTTGTTGCTTCAGGGATTTGGGTGAATGAGATGATTGAAGCCCCTCCGCTCAGAGCATCCACAAACAAAAGAAAGAGACAAATCATTCAACAATATTATTTTAAATAAAGATAATTGCTGTTCAGAACAGTAAAATAGGCTAAGAGGATAGAGTGCTGAGGGGGTGACAATTTACACACAAGGTCAGGGAAGGCTTCTTTGACGAGGAGAATTTACAGTAGAGATGTGAGTGATGGGTGTAAGGAGTTGGAGGATGAGTATTCCTGGAGGACAGCATGGAAAATGCGAAGACATGGAGGAAGGAATGAGGGCAGCCTCTTCTAGGACAGCAGAAACACCAGTGTGGCCAGGGAGGAAGGAGAAAAGAAAGATGTGATGGAAGAAGTTGATATCAGCCAGACTCTAGTGGGCCTGTGGACCACAGTGGGAGTGGGGGTCAATTCTTAAGTGTGATGGGAAGTCACAGACAGGCTTTGAAGAGGGTAGAGGAGCAATCGGTGCAAAGGATAGAAAGCTTGCTCTGGCTTCTGCGTGCCATGGCAGCTGGTGCTGGCAGTTACCAGCTGAACGTCTCAGCAGTTAAGGGAACAGTTGGTCCTGGGGAGTGGGGGAGGGAGACTATCAGCAGAAAAGAAAGAGCACAGGACTTAGGCCTGTGTTCCAGGCACATCTGCGTCAGCAGCCCAGAAGGGGGCACTATCAGTAATCTGGAGCCTTTGGTATGGGATGCAATCACCCACATTATGGACAGCACACTTTCCCTCAGTGGCCACAGCAGCAGACGGTGGCTCTGTCACCGACACAGACCCTCAATGCAAGGGAAGGTCCTGACCACTTCAGAAGTTTCCCAAACCTGGGTTAGAGAAAGGAGGCCCATGCACTGGGCTCCCAAGAAGTTCCCATCGTGAGTCTCAGTTAACACACAAAAGACAGCTAATGCCTCTTTCTAAATGACTACCCCTCTGCCCAGCAGTGGAGATTAGAGCCTTAGTGTCTATCTCTCATGCTTGCTGTGACTGAGGCTGACTTGTGGTTATTGGCAGAGTAAGAGGGGTGGGCAATCCCCAACATGAGACAAACAGGCTCAGACTCGCCTAGGGCCCTTAGGAAAATAAGAGATTCCCAGCAATCACACCAGTTTTACTGAATGCATTTGTAGGGAAAGGTCTGGATGTGTGCACTTTTAAAAGCTTCTCATAGCTACTAGTTTATAGGAAATACAAGGGACAAACATGGAAATGGCACTATGGGATGCATTCACCAAATTCCAAAACAAAACTAAAGGACAAAGGATATGATTTTTTTTTTTTTTTTACAAATAAATTGCAAAGAAGGACTTTTTGCCAAGTTGGCAGAGAAGGTAAATGCTGTGCTCACCTTCCCCCCAAACTACATCAAAATTCCAGCTAAACTACAGAAGAACCCCCCCCCCCTTCCTCTTGAGAATAGCCTGCAGACTAGCTAAACAATAGCCCTATAGAATTAAGGATATTCAGAAGAAATCACATTGACACTGGTAGGTGGGTTGAGGATACAGAAGAAGCAGGCCCCATGATGGGAAATGTGGGGTGGGGGTATCTGGGCTTCAGTGATCCTTCCTCCAGGAGCAAGGGGTCCCAGGAAGCTCCTCAGCTCAGGTTCCCTGTCCCAGGAAGAGAAATCCCCATAACTTCTGGTTGTGAAAACCAGTAGGGATTATGGCTGAGTGAATGAGAGGGCTGCTTGCTGGTGTCCCATGTGTTCCTCTTAAGGAGTCTGTCAATGGATTTACTTCGTGACAGAGTCACTTGCTCTGAGCTCCAGTTTTGGGCAGCAGCTTGAAAAGTGCCAGGGACATGCAGGGAGGAACTGTATTGTCTGGCTTCAGAGTGAGGGCTGGAGGAGCAGTTTTCTCCCAGAAAGCAGTGCTGGCAGGAGCCTTTGACTTTTTGTTGACCAACCCCCACCCCTGCCACACCCAGCTTACATTCTTATCAACAATTACTTCAAATCTTAATGGCTTAAATGCTCTATACATAGGACTAGTTTCCATGGATACACAAATGGATAGAGAAAGGGCAGTACATGTGTACAATCAAATATTACTCAGTCATAAAAAAAATAATTGAAATCTTGCCATTTGCAATAACGTGGATGGACAGAGAGGGTAGTGTGGTAAGTGACATAGTCAGAGAAAGGCAAGTAACTTATAATTCATTTACAGGTGGAGTCTAAAACACAGAATCAATGAACTAATACAACAGAAACAACTCATAGATACAAAGAACTAATTGATGATTGTCAAATGTGAGGGGTGTTGGAAGATAGGTTAAAAAGGTGAAGGGATAAAGTAAGAAAGTTCCCGTTTTAAAATTAGTCAAAGATTGTAAAATGTATCTATGGACGATGGTCAATTGAGAGATACTCTGGGTCCCTCGGAGTGGATGAAGAAACTACGCAGACGCTCACCATCTGAGGAAGGAAGGGAGGGGGTTTCTCTAGTGGAGAATCGCCCCCATTTCTTTATTAGCCAGGGTTTTTATTCACTTTTCACATGCGGAAGTAATTAAGGAAAATATGCAACACTTTCCCAAATGGTAGGGAGTGAAAGGGAAGTGCAGATCAATACAGGGTTGAAACATCCAGGTATTTTACACAAGGTCAAAAGCACTTCCTCTTACTTAATCGTTCTGTTCTTCACATTTTACTGACAAGGATTTGAGGCTTTACAGAGAAAAATAGAGCAGGTTCCCTTTTCCTTAAAAGCCACTTTGAATTTCTATTCTATCTTTAAAATCCCCCGGAGGGTAGGATTCAGAGCAGGCCCGGGAGACAACCTGCCGGCTAAGGGCCCAGCTGGGGGCTGCTCTGCACAGCGGTCAGAGCCTCTTAAACCAAGCCTGTCTGCTTCCCACAGCTCCCCATGTCTGTCTGTCTCCCCCACAGTCAATAATAATGTAATAACTATGTATCATGTCAGGTACTAGACTTATGAAGAAGATCACTGTGTAAGATTTATAAATGTCTAATCACAGTATTGTACACCTAAAACTGGTGTATGTCAATTGTAAGTAAAAATAAAAATAATATAATTTAAATAATTGAAAGGAGAAAAATAGGAAGAGCAATCCTGGGATTAATGATGCAGAGAGATCTGATCAAATCACTAGGAGGAGTAGGGAGAAGCCATAGGAAGAGGTTGCTGGAGGCAATGGTAAGCAGTTCAAGACAGGATTGGGTGAGAAGCTGAAGACCTCTGGTGTGCATGAAATTATGGGCCAGAATATTTAAAATAAAAGGAGTGCAGAGGCTGATTCTGGAGCTCTCTCTTCCTCGAGGATGCCTGGATGATCATGCATTACCTGCCTGCATTTCCCCAAAGATGGTATTTTGAATGGAAGGAACTCCAGGCACAGCCTAGGATCAGGCTGGCCTGGCAGAGGGTGGCAGGGTCATTCTTCTTTGAGTGTTCTAGAGGGGATTCTTCCAAAATTGTGTAGCTTTTGTATCTTATGTTTGAGTTTGTAAACTAACCCTATAGAAATAAAATAAATAAAAACTAACAGAGGGAATGATAGGGGAACTCAGGAGTTAAAGAGTTTAGTCATAATTGATAGGCTTAAGTGACTAATGCATGTGGAAAGCTGTTATTCCAAAATTGTGTAGCTTTAGAGTAAACTCATTTCCTTTATCACCAAACCTTTGCCTCTGGAATTTTGCCTGGAGGGTGATGATGGGCTTGGAACCAAATGAAATATGTGTGGGGTGTTCTTATCCATATTATAATTCAAGTAAATTATTTAAAAATCAAACTTTCAGGGAAATTTTAACATGACAAGTAATTTATGATATTAAGGAAGTATTGTTGACTTTTTGAGGAGCTATAGTATGTATGTGAAGTTGTCTGTACTTATTTATTTTTTCCTTTTTATTGAAATTACTTGTGACACCGGTTAATAAAATTATACAGGATTCAGGTGGATAATTCTACAGAACAACATCTGTACACTGTATTGTGTGTTTATCACCCCAAGTCAAGTCTCCATCCATCACCATTTATTCCCCCTCTACCTTCCTCCACCTACCCCCACCATGACTCACCCCAGCAATCACCACACTGTTGTATATATTCTTGAGTTTTTTCTCTTTCTTTCTTGTTTTGCTCTCTCCCCTCTTAAACTCCCCCACAGCAGCCGTCAGCCTGTTGTTTATCTATGATTCTGTCACTATTTTGCTTGTTATTTCATTTTGTTCATTAAATCCCACATATGCATGAAGTCATATTGTAATTGTTTTTCTCTGACTGGCTTATTTCACTTAGCATAATGCTCTCCAGGTCCATTCATGCTGCCTCAATGGGTAAGATTTCCTTGTTTTTGTTGTTTTTTATGGCCAAGTAGTATTCCGCTGCCTAAATATACCACAGCTTTTTTATCCCCCCATCTACTGAAGGACACTTGTGTATTTCTAAATCTTGGCTATTGTAAATAATGCTGCAATAAACATAGAAGTGCATGTATTCTTTCAAATTTGTGTTTCAGACTTCTTTGGGTCAATTCCCAGAAGAAGAATCACTGAATCATAAGCCCAAAATCTGCTTACCACTGGGTGTGAGTAATCCCATACCCCAGAGTGTATAAGGCTCTGGGTGTGTCTATGTTTCTGTCATCAGCTTTGAATGGTCACCTCAAGACCATTGCCAAGACTGCTAGCCTATCTAAAGACTGAAGTTGAATGCTACAATTTGTTGCCTGGCTAATCTACAAAGATGGTGCTCCACCTCAGAGGCAGGTTAAGGTCAGTTGAGGCCCTAGGCACAGAAGAAAATATTGGGCCCCTTAAAAAAGAGAGACAGGGAAAATAAAAATACGTGTTAACCATAGTTTATGCAACGTAGTAATGAAACCAAACTTGGTGTCATTAGAAAAAAGTGTAAAGTTGGGGTTTTGTGGGGCCCTTCAGAAGTCAGAGCCCAGGGCGCTCACCCAGTGCACCTGCCATTAAATCCACTTCTGGCGCCCCTCCTCTGGCTAAACACAACCTATTTCCATTGGAAGAGAGTTTCCCCCAAGTCCTGGGGGGTTAGACATTTTGTACCTGAAGGAAAACTAAAAAGTCTCAGGAAGCTAAATCTTCCTTTCTCATTTCTCCATTAGTTGCTGCCATTTATTCATCTGGACTTCCTGCCCTTCTCCTCCCTGTTCTTTATAGCCCCCACTTCCTGTTTATCCACCAAATGCACATTTTTGACCTGGAGAACATCAGATCTAATAGTTTCTCTCCACTCAGCTGCAAGAGTGGGTGTGGGGGCTGTTCTCCAGCAATAGGGGGAGGAGGGAGGGAAGGAAGCCAAGTCTGAGTTTTAGTGCACAAGCCACCTAGAGCAGAGCCTTGTGGGACTCCCATTCTGCAGTGGGGCTGCCTAGGGAACCCTCTGGCTACAGTAGGCAGGCAGTAGACTCACCTGCAGTACAACACTGTTGGTTTGCCCTTCCTCCTGGCCAATAGGCACTGGGCAGCATCGAGTGCACAATCCCTCAAGCATACCCAAACTAGGAACACCTCCCCTCCTGGATAACCCAGGACATCTAGCCCCTGTGGAGAGTTTGATTTATTTCTTTTTGGAGACTGTTTCTAGGTTCTTAAGTCTTCAGATATAGGTCACTATTTCTACACTGGTCACTCCTATCACCTGGGAAGGTTACAAAGATGGAGCAACTCCAGAGGTTGCCAAAGTCCAGAGAAGAAACTTGGGAGGCTGGGGTTGAAGGAGTTTGGGCACAGATCCAGAAGCCTTTCAGCTTCAGTGATAAGGCCCATCCCCTATGTATGTGTGTGTGTGAGGGTGTGGATGTGTGGATTAGGGGTCTTGGAGGAGACAGCTAGGGTAAGGGCCTGAGTCTGGGAATGGAGTGGAGCCTGCTGAGCAAGGACAAGAACTTAGCCCTCGAGGTTTCTGGGAGAATTAGAGCCAGTAGAGCCACAGGGTAAGGTGAGTGTAGCTGTAAAATCCAAGTGCTAGGCCTTTCTTTAGACCTCATAGTTCTGACCTCCACAAGGGAGAGGCTTCCACACTGAGGTAGGAACGATCCAGGCCAGCAAGTTAGTCAACAGCTCTGGGACAAATGTTGCTGGGATTGAGAGCTCCGCTACCCTGGGAATGACTCATTTCCTTCCACTCAAGTATATCCTCTGCCACCTCCTCCCTGGTGGGAATGACCTAGGCCAGGCCTCAGAGGGTCCTAGTATATAGTCCGTGACAGTGTAGGGTGGGGAATGCTTGGGCTGGCCTAAGCCTAAAAGAGTTTACCCATTTGTCCCTGACCTGACCTTGCCTTGACCTCCTTCCAGATACAATAACTGCCTCTGATTTACACGCAGTTTTTCCATAACTGGCTATAGGAAGTTTATCTGTACAATTTCAGCTATGGCCAGGCAAGCCTGAATAGTCTTAGAGATGGGTTAGCAGATGCACAGGTACTACAGGGACATACAAGGTAGCACTGGCTGCTGGGGAATATGGGGGAACATGAGAACTCTACAGACCACATTAAGTTAGTCATATGAGAACTCAGTTACCAGAGTGACCCAGAAGTTCCATGATATAGATGCTTGGGACTGTAAGGGTCACAGTGAACCAGCTTGGTGAGCATCCAGGTACCACAGAATAAGCTGTTCATTACGTGTGGCCTCTGGGCCCACTGGGTGCTCTGTGGGCTGCAGAGGCTATGAAAGGAGAAGCCCCAAAGCAGTCCCTGCCTAAACCAATCCCTGGCCTTCCCCCAGTTTTGGTCAGCTGCATCCCATGCCAGACCCAGAAACGGGATGCCCTGCACCTCATCCTGGAGCAAATTGACCTCATCCACCATGTGTGTGCATCTTATTCTGAGCTGGAGCTTGTGACCTTGGGTCACAAGCCTGGTGGAGTGGTGTTAGAAACTTGATTGAGCTACTTCAGCCCCTGAAAGCAGTCACCTGACCTACCTGCCCCCAGTGCTTAACAGGACCCAGAAGTTGGTTTGCCTCATTGCTGTGGAGGGTGACCACTCACTGTACAGTAACCTCTACCTCTCTTATACCTTTTATATGCTGGGCATGCACTACTTGATGCTCACCCACACCTGCAACACACCCTGGTGAGCACAGTACAGAGGGTATGGGGACACTGAGGCAGGGATCTGCCTGAGTATGACCCAGACCACCCTTTACACCTGGGACCTGCCTCTGACCCTGGAGTGGGGAGGGGAGCTAGGTTCATAAAGCAAGACTGGATCCCCAGCAGGGTCCTTCTACTGCCAGGTACAACCTAGTTTGTGTTCTTGCTCTTGCTCTAGTGGGGTGCAGAGATAGAGGGTTTAGTAGCACCTCTAGTCTCCTGTGGTCAAATCATGGTCACCTGTCAGACTGTCTCCTAGCAATCCTGCAGTGCAGAGATCTCAGCTACAGCACCCACCCTTCTACGACAATGTCAGCAGGCTGACTAGCTTTGGTGAGGTGAGAACCCTGGTTCCATACTCTACCCCACACCTACATACACAACTCACTTGTTCCCTACAAATAAATGCATATACATGTGCACTCCTGATTTCTTCTCCCAACCTATCAGTGCAGAAGGTGGTGGAGGAAATGAATTTCCTGGGCATAATGGCTGACTTGTCCCATAACTCAGACACCATGGCATAATAAGTGACCTCCCACTTGACTGCCCATGTTGTATGCAAGAATGCACAGAACATTCCTGATGATATCCTGCAGCTTCTGATGAGAGACTGCCTTGGCCCTTCAACTTAAAGTAAGAGATCAAACCATGAGCCCTTGAACATGAGTCCAAGCTCCCTCAAATTCCTCAAACCCCAGGTTGAACATTGGCTCCACAAATTCACAGTCCATAGCCCTGAACTCTTGAACTCAGCATAGGGCTCTAGGTGGTAAATACTCCTTGAAATCCTCAAACCCAGGGCCAAGAGACTAGATGAATCAGGGCTGAGACTACTTTATTCACACAAACTAGAGAGAGAACATTTCCTTTGGCCTTACAGGAGCCCAGGGGGTGAATAGGCAGATGGTGGTGCTGGGCATGAGGCAAGCAGTGTCCATTTGTCCACCCATACCAAAGAATTGTGGCACCATGATGGTGTCCTTGTTCAGGGAGGTGCTTCAGTGGGACCTGTTAGCCAGCATGTCCACCGTGGCAAGATAAGCCCCAGCCTGAGTTCTGTGATCAGCTCTGATTTGAACCTGAAGCTTTGGGGGGCATCTCAGAACAGCGAACACATTTGACCCACCCATTGGCAGTAGATACAACCTCCATCCCAAAACAAAAATGGACAGTACACAGCACGTTGGAGTCACAGAGAACTGGAGTCAAAGTGATAGTGTGATATAGATGATTATAAGGGAGGCAGTCAAACATAAAGCTTGGGTGTCTCTGTAGGGGCTCCCAAAGGGCCCTGGCCCTGCCTCTGGCCAAGGAACTGGGCAGCTCCTTAGGTCGCTGTGGTCTTTGTCTGTTGTACTCTCTTATCCTTCATAGACATGGAAAGGAGCTCCATGGGCTCTCAAAGAGTCTTGAAACAGGGGAAATCCTGATAGAAAATGGCCCAAACTGGTGGCTCTGGCATCTATGCCAAATCTGAAGACCAGTCTAGAGCCAGCTGGGATCAAAGCTCAGCGTTCTCAAGTTGGCACACTGGCCACCAGGCCATGAAGTAATTGACCTGAATGGCCCATGGGCTGCAAGGAAAAGAATGAGCAGTGTCCATTCCCCACTCCCCACCGCTGCCTTAGAAGCCCCACATGGCTACTCTCCACCCCCCGATCACTTCGACCACATGAAGGCAGTCATTGGATTCAAGTTCATTAGCATTGGCAGAGATTATGGTGGGGTCAGCCAGTAAGCACTTTCCTATGCTTGTCTTGGGCTAGCTGTGCAGAGCAGGGGCCTTCACAGTCCCCGTGCCTACCACAGTATGGCCCTCATGTCTGTTGGTGCATCGGGCATCCCCCCTCCCAGCGTCCACTTCCCAGCCTCTCCTATCTATCTGTGGCCCATTGACACCACTTTAGATTACATATTTGGCTAATCCACTAGACAAAGCTCACCTGCCCAGCATGTGCACCCACCCCCAGTGCCTGCAGATTGTCTCTGAGCAGACGTTTAGCAAAGTCTGGTCCAGGCTAGCCATCTTCTCTGCTTGCAATTGGATCTGTGCATGCAGGGGTTCTTTTTATATATGGAGGAAAAATTTGCATTCAGTGAAAGGCATAGATCTTAACATTACAATTCAAATGGATTTTGATCAATATTCAAGGTAGTTTTGGTTCTGAAAGATGAAGAGCAAAGATAAATTGTTCACTCCCAATCTCCATTTCCCATGTTTGACCAGGGCTGGGGTTCAGTGGACCCTGAACACATAGGGCTGTGGTTTCAAATCAGGACCAGGGAACAGGTCTGGGACCCAACAGCTGGTTGTCTGGCAGCCATACAATTTCTCTGAGGGGCTGGAAGACATGTCCAAACACCCAGAACCAATAGAGGAATTGCTGAGTCGAGGCTGGAGTAAGGAAGAGCTCCAGGGTATCCTGAGAGGAAACTCACTGCAGTGGAACAGATGTACTGGGCTGGGCAAAAAATAAGCAGATGTGTCTGTGGGGGCTTCTGACCACCACCTACCACCTCCAGGTATATGAGGAAATCAAGAGGCAAAGACCCTTAGAGGATGGTTCCCGATAAGTAGTGGGGCAGACCTTGCCGATCCATCTTCCAGCAGCTGCATTAGAGACCGTATCTGGCTCCATACCAGAAACTAACTGAGACTGCACACTTTGAACACTTAAGAAGTCATTCTCAAAATCACCCCCACATGGTCCTAAGCCTCACAATTATTGCTGCATTCCCAGTCATCATTCTGTGACTCTGGTGACCCAGTGAATCTTTGGCAGCTATGGATACCCCACAAAATTCCCCCTTCATGCAGTACCAAACATTTCCTGAAAATAAATATTTTAGACTGAGTGTTATCTTTCTCCGTGGATGGTCTGATTGCGCAGGCTCCAAGGGCTGGTGGTTGGTGGGGGACCCTGCAGTCCAGCCACCAGTTACTCAAGGAACACTTGCTGGTAGTGATGGGGCTCAGCACTGGAAGAAGACAGTGGGTGGCACAGGCTGCATGAGGGTGGACCCTGCTCTGAGTTTCTTCTGAGTGGCCTACGTCAGTTCCCATCCTGAGCTACTGACAACAGCCTGGGGATCTTTCAGGGAATTCTAGTTCACATTTCCAGGTAGGGAACCTGCCTGGATCACAAATGACCTTTGTTTCTATTTGGATAGAGTCCAGCATGACAGTCCACATAATAGACCATGGGCCTCCAATGGTGGGACTATCCCAAATATGGGTCCACCCTTCCCTGGACCCCAAGGATTTCCTCTCTGAGAGGCACAGGCTGCTTTAAGCAACCACATCATCTTACCCCCCAGGCTTTTACTAGTAATAGCAATTGCACTAATAATAGCCAAAATTAAGAGTTAATACATTGAGTTAATAACACAGGGGAACAGTTTTTAAATTACTTCCTATTGAGTTTGACTTTAGACTGTTTTAGACTTAAATAGGCATGCTGATTTCAAAACTGCAGTTAGTTTTCTTCTGTCACATCAAGTTTTTTCTGTACATCTTATCTTAATTGATCAATCTAGGCTGGATCAAGCCTAGATCGAGGGAAGCACTAGTGCTCTCCTGTTGGCGGAGAGCAAACCTCCCTGGAGTGGGGAGGGAGGGGGATGACCTTAGAGACCAGCGACAGGTTCATACCTGTTTAAGCTATTCAGTTACACATGAGACAGTGTGGTGAGAGATTGTGTGCTGCTCTATATAGTGAATTGTATTCCGAAGTGTAGTCTGAGTTCTTGTCTGTATACAAGGTGTTAACAGAATTTATTATTTTATTTACATACGTACTTATTGCTTTTCCTTCAGATCATGTCAGCCTCTGCTATTTCTTTTTGTAAGTGCCTAAACAACCCTGACTCATTTTGTTATGTCTGTGGCAGTTTCACCATTCCCAGTCGAAGGACAAACATCAGCACATTTGTCAGACAAACCGATTTTGCATATTTTAAAGTAAAACTTGGTGATCAAGATAAGTCTTGGGCCCCTCACAAGGTGTGCAAGCAGTGTGTCAAGAGTTTACAGTTGTGGATGAAGGGAACGCGTGATAAATTGTCATTTGGTATACTTATGGTTTGGTGAGAGCCCAGAGATCATTCAAGAGACTGTTACTCTTGTGTAGTGAAAATGTCAGGATATAACAAGAAAAATAAATGTAAAATGGAGTATCCTAGGCTACCATCAGCTGTATGCCTAGTGCCTCATTCAGCTGAAATCCAAGTGCCAGTTTTCATTGAACTACCCTCTTTCAAAAGACAGGAGTATGGTGAAGAACTAAGTGACAGCAACGATGATGATTTTGAAATTGAAGATGACTGAGTTTGTAAGGGATTGGATTAGCATGAGTTGAATGATTTGGCATGAGATTTGGGACTATCCAAAGAGGCTTCAGAACTCCTAGCATCAAGAATTCACAAGAAAACTTGCTTGAAAAAGGAGTGAAGGCATCCTATTTTTGATCAAGAGAAAGTGCATTTCTACAGTACTTTTGAAGTGATGGTGGCTTTGTGTATTGCCATAACATACATGGTTCAATGGAGGAATTGGGAATTCCAATCTAGAATGCAACTGAATGATGACTGTTCATTGATAGCTCAAAGTAGAGCTTGAAGTGTGTCCTCCTCCATAATGGCAATTTATTTGGTGCAGTTCCAACTGGCCATTCAGTTTGTTTTTGTGAAGAATATGAAGACATAAAGAGAGTCATTGATCTGTTGCAATATCACAACCACAATTGGATCAACTGTGTTAACCTTAAAATGGTCTGCTTCCTTCTTGGTCAGCAACATGGACATACCAGGTATCCCTGTTTTTTGTGTATGTGGGACAGCAGAGTTCGGGGGAAGCATTGGGTGGAGTCGAATTGACCTCCAAGTTCTGACCTCAAACCTGGTGATCCAAACATTCTACTTGAGGCACTTGTTGACAAAAAGAACATTATATTCCCACCTCTGAACATAAAACTGGGTCTCATGAAGCAATTTTTAAAAATCTTGCCAACTGAAGGAGACTGTTTCAAGTATCTCATTTTGGCATTTCCTAGCCTGTGGTTTGAAAAAATAAAATACCTTAATATGTAAGTTTGGTAGAAGAACTTTACTACTTGTACACAATTTGACTTACAGTAACAATATATAGCCTTTATATGAATAAAATAACTCTAAATAAACAGTCTATTCAGGTAATTTTTTCTTTACTTTCCTTTGTATGTACATTTTGTATGATTTTTTGGGACAAAGGGAGGGTATCCTGTACCTTAAAAAGTTGATGTGATAGAGAAAAACTGGGGTCATTTTTGGATTCAGATGCCAAAAATTAGTCAAAAACAAGTGTCAGATCTAACTCAATGAAAATTGTGTTCCCCAGTGTAATTATAACTAATAATAAACATGATAACAGATAATGGCTAATAAAAATTATTAATACTAATGGTCTATGCATATCCCATGGGTGAGCAATTTCATACCAGGTGTGTGTCTAAGGGGAATGCATATATACATTCTCCCAAAGGCATATGAAATAATATTTATAGCAGTACTATTCATAATGGCCCCAAACTATATTTCAAAGTCAAACTTCAAGGAGCCAAAGACAAAAGTTCATCTTAAAAGCAGTCATATTTTTTTTTAAAAATCACATTAACCTGATGAATGAAAGTAACTACCAATGTTGAATTCTGCACAGTGAAAATATTCTTCAAAACTGAAAGAAAATAAATACATTTTCAGTCTTGAAAACAGAATAGTCCCTTCTAGTCTTCTTATCTACCTTATTATACAGAACTAAATAAAACTAACTGACAGTTTCACCCTTTGATCTAGAAATCTGTTTGCAAAGGTATCAAATTAATTAGGTATGTTTTTATCTATTGCGATGATAAATTTAATGTGTCAACTTGGTTAGATTATAGTACCCAGTTGTTTGGTCAAACAGCAGTCTTGATGTTGCTATGAAGGAATTCTTCAGATGTGATTAACATTTAGATCTGTTGACTCTGAGTAAAATAGATTACCCCCCATAATACAGGTAGACCTCGTTTAATCAACTGTAGGCCTTAAGAGCAAGACTGAAGAATTCTCAAGAAGCAATTCTGCCTCAAGATTGTAACATAGAAACTCTGTCTGAGAGTTCAGCCTGCCAGGCTGCACTGCAGATTTTTGACATGAATGATAACATAACCTCAAGTATTACCTAAATTCCAGCCTGCCAGCCCACTCTAAAAACTGCAAACTTATCAGCCCCCTCAATCATAATTGTGTGTGCCAATTCTTTCAAATTAATCTCTCCTGCATATGTTCTGGGGTCAAGGATAATCTGCTGCTTCTGACGCCTCCTAAAACCAAAAGAGAGTCACAATGTCTAGTGAGCCTCTTTGGATGATGGAAGCAACACAGTCCTCTCTAGGGTGTGCTAATCTGGCTTATTTACCAAATGACCCAAACCTAGAAGTTTTGAGTGGGGGCCCAGTACAAAAGAAGGTTCTACAACAGGTACAGCTGTGTAAACTGCTGCTACCACATGTATATGACCTAGCAGGTCAAATGCTGCTTAAATGTCTGAGGCAGATAAGGATTCTGTATGGACAAGCCTCTACAGTCGATTCACAGTGCAGATCCTTATAATTCAGGCGCAAAGCCCTGCCATCCTCTATGCATGACTGCTCTATTTTTGAGAAACAGCTTTTGGCTTGGTACGAGGCCTCAGGAGAGACATGTTTAACTGTGGGCCACTAAGTTACTGTACAACTTGAGCTTTCCATCATTAACTGAATGTTTTCTGGCCCACAAAGCCACAATTTGTGTGTGCATAGAAGCATCCCATGCTCAGATGGAAATGGTATACATGTAATTGGACCTGAGCAGACTCTGATTCAATAAGCAAGTTATGTGAAAAAAGTGCCCCCAATGTACATGGCCCTGCCTCCTGCTACATTAACCTCTCTCTCCCAGCCTGCACCTGTATTAGTTTCCTATTATGATTATATGATCTATAGCAAGTATCTCTTTCTTATCATTTCTATAGATTTATTTTAATATTTCACTATTTATTATGGTATCTGTTTTTGTTTGTGGTAGCTATTTTTAAGCAGTGGCTGCATCATTATATGGTGCCATTTCTCTCATAGAATTCATGGGTCCAAGGATCAGTATATAAATGACAGTATCACTAGTCACTATTACCAGTTGTGATTCATTAGCAAAGTTTTTGCTCTCTGTTCCTATAACTTTATGCTTTGCTTATCCATAGGTGATAGTCCAAATGAGGAATGCTTCTATCAGTAAACATAACAATGATTCTATTGATCTGGAAGTTAAGACATGCTACTCAGTCATTGTGAGCAACCCATTCCTCTGAACCAACAGGCAAATAAAGGAGTTCCTGTTCTGGCTGGGGTGACATATTCTGATTGCCAAGGGTAAATTGGACTGCTAGTTCACAATAAAGGGAAGTAAGAGGTAAAGAGAGATATGTTTGGAATACAAGATATCCTCTACAATGTCTACCATGTCTGGTGATTAATGTTAATGAAAACTTTCAACAACCCAACCTAGTCAGATATGAAGGTTTGAGTTACCTGCTAAGTGAATAACCATGACCAGCTGAGAGGCTTGATTAGGACAAAGGGAATATAGAATAAGTAATAGAAAAAACCCATCATAAGTACTGGCTATAACTACATGACCAGTTACAGAAAAGAGGTCTATGATTGTTATAAGTATTTCAACCTCATTATAGATATATTTGTGTATGTACACACATGCACACCCTCAGATAGATAGATTGATAAGATATACTTTTTTCCTTCTCTTTATATAACATATGACATACTAACTTTACAATATAATTTAAGTATCATTAACTTTATTATAATATATAATTTATAGGATATCAAGCAGAAGAGTAAGCATAACTTCAAGACTTTGCCTTTTCTTCTGGGGAGTTAAGTGTGTTTTTCTTGTACACAGGATAGTTAGTTATGCTATGTAGACTGTGTTATTGTATTTATTTTGAGACTAAAGATGGTTTAAACAGATATGTATCATTCTCAAGTTTATAAGGAGTTACCTGTGATGGTTGTGGTGCCCAGTTATTTGGTTAGAGATTCTAGATAATTCTATCCAGGTTTATTTTTCAGATGTGATTAATGTTTAAACAAGTAGAGTTTGAGTAAAGCAGATTATCCTTTATGATACAGGTAGGCCTCGTCCACTCAGGTGAAGTTCTTAAGAGCAAAGGGTGGAATTTCCTGAAAAAGAAACTAATCTGTCTCAAGATTGCAATACAGAAGCCCTGCCTGAGAGTATAGCCTGTTGGACTGCCCTGTGGATTCCAGTCTCAGGATTGCATGCAACATCAACACTCACTCTAATCCTCAGCCTACTGGCTTGTCCTGTAAATTTCAGATTTGCCAGTCCCCACAATTGCATGATTTTAGTGGCTTAAAACAAGAACCATTTTATTATCTCATTGTTCTATTGATTGATGGAGGGATGTCAGGTGGGTGATTTGTCTGCTCTACGTAACGTCAGCTAGGGCCTCACACATTATTGCATGCAATTTTAAGAAGAAACCGGCCAATCATTGTGTTCATTTTTGGCCCCATGAGTTTGAGGTGCTTTTATGATATCACAGTTGAATCAATGTACAAATGATACTTAAGATATAAATACAAAACACTTTTGCTGACATATTTATTGTCACTGCCCAGAACAGGAACTCTGAGAAATCCCACTGATGCAGTTGTCTGCAGCACCAAGGCAAACATTTTTCAATAGAACTCCTACTTTAAAATATGTATGGAAGCCCGTGTTGCTTCCTGTCACTGCTGGGGAAAGACTGATGCTTTCTTATTCCCTTCTGTCTTCCAAAGCTTGTGGATAGGGCTTTCACTGGAAACATGGCAATCGCAGTCCAGTACCCGGAAGTGAAGCATTATGGCAAACACAGAGATCTTTCCGAAGCCATGATAATGGAAAAAACATAGGTGAGAGTGGTGATAAATTCCGTTCTGAGCTCAAATAACCCCTTTGGCTACCTTAAAAGTATCTGCTTTTTAAGGTTTTATTTTACACTCTGGCTACCAGGTCATATTTTTATTTGCTTTCTCAACAGTTGCTCTCTTTTTATAGTTGTGTCTATAGCTAACTCAAGAGAGAATGGGTGAAAAGCAAAAGGAGGTTAATAGCAATCTTAATTTGAGCAATCTTGACATGAGGTTGGAACATTAGCAAAATACACTGTCGAGGACAAGGGCTGAGAAGAGAATTTGCAAGTTCAATTCTACTGCATAGAGACCAGTCACTGTAAGAGATGAAGAGTGAGGCAGTGTACAGTGTAATGACGAATTCTGTGAGTCAAACAATGGTCAATGCTCAATGTATTTCAGTCTGCCAGTTAAGTGCATAGTGTACTGTTGAAGGACTAATGATCATTTCCCCACACCTGTTAGACATGCATCTTATATGCCTCAAGCCTACACAGACCTCACAGAGCTACTAACACTGTTCTTTATTTTAAAACAGGGCTGTATACATATTTCTTAAATGACATTTCCATACTTTTACTATTTATCTATCCACATGTATGTTTCTTTCTTTAGACAAGAGCTCTTTGAGGGTAGAGATCATGATTTTTTAAAAACATTTTGGTGAGTTCAATTTAAAATAGCGGGATCTAAAGTGAAAAATAGTTAACCCATGGTAGAAAACCATCTTCAAGAATTGGGCTAACTAGTTTAGGGTGAGAAGAAAGGGGAGATAAAAAAAGAAAAGGAGAGTGATTTAGGCTCTGTGTGTGTGTGTGTGTATGTGTGTGTCTGCGTGTCTGTGTTTGTGTGTCTGTGTGTATATCTGTCTATAGAACAAGAAAGTAACAGTTTCAAGTTGCACAAACTCTCTGAGCTTATTGCTGGAAAGGCATGGTCTTTTATAGGAAATCTGATTGAATTCACATTTAAAAAATCTTTTCCAACTTAAGAAATGTGCAAGTAGTTCTTCCGGCTATCACTGGGCACTCCGTCCTCCATGCTCTTTCACAACAACACATAACACTCAATTGCCTCTGCTGATTGTAACCTTCTATGTTCTGTTATATAGTAACCCCCGTGCTTTTAGGGTTCAGATGAATAGACTTTTTTATTCATGCCTAGAGTCTAGGTGTCCTTAAGTAAACAGGAATGCTAATGGATGGTCCCAATCATCTTAATCATCTGTCCCAGATGTGCACTTCAGAATGTCCCAACTCAGAAAGACTGAGACTTCAGATTTTAAAGCACTGAATTGGACATGTGTAAATCATAGGTGAGGCACCATAAGTGAATGATTTTGAAGAACAAATAACAATTGGAGAATAAACGCATGTGAACTCAGAGTTTTGAAAAATACGTCTTACAGTATTTTTTTTTAAATTCTCTTTGACAGACTTTCGGGAGAGTATATACATGGTAGATTCTTTCAGAAGCAATCAGTATAAGAATATGACATTTAAGATAATCAGGACATCAGTTTTAAATAAATTCAAAAACCCCAGCAAATTTATCTTCTTGTACTTCAAAAGACCTTTACAAGTGGCAAAACAGAGAACGAGTCTGCAAGCCATTTTAATTTAGTGGTATGAGAGCTCTGATTTATAAAAAAAGTATAATAAATGTACTTTTGATGACATTAATGTACATTTACATATCTATGCTAATATTTGTTTTTCATAATCACATGAAAGATATACAGAACTATTAGTGTTTTTTAAAATTCAGAATGTCATTTTCAAAACTATTCTTTATAATAATACAAATTTCACCAATAGTATATTATTGACACATTAATATAAATATTGGAGGCAGCCGTCCGTCTTGAGAGACGATGGTGTAGCTTCTTAAGAGTCTATCTGCACCGCCGAGAATGGCTGTGCAGTCCGACTCGGGAGTGACACGGTATCTGTCTCCTCCCGTGTTGAATCGACATCTTGCGATGACGCTGGAATGTCCTCTCAGTGAAGCTGAAGCTACAGAGCCTGGGCAGGGTGATATGGAGGGTCTGCTGTTGCCCATGCAGCAGACCCCCCCTCTCTTCGCAGCTGAAGGGTCCAAGGGAAAGACGGAGTCAATACAGCTTGGCTTCAGGTGCGCCGCAGGAGTTGCCGGTGTTGACTACAATGTCAAACCGCCTTAGGGACTCCGGCTCCGGATTTTCTGTCGGGGTTTACTCCCTTAGCCTTTCCCCTGAAGAGGTATGCCGCAAGGCAGCGGAGGTTTTTTGGAGTCAGAGTTTTCCTTCTCTGAATATAAGTATATATATAATATTAATATTATATATATGTCCTATTTATTTTTTCTGCAGTTGCAAAAGCCTGATAATGTGACCTCCTGGACATCTAGAGAAGCCAGCTGTTGTCCTCCACAGTGTTCTATAGTTCTCTATCTTTGATAGGGATTTAATATGGCATCTCTATCTGACCTGTTCTTCTATCCATTCTTTTTCTTTCTATTATTTCCCCCAACTGCTGTGCTTCAGATTGGAGAAGGTTCTGAGCATAGATGCAAAGGTGGACTCCAAATGTAACATGCAATTTTTACCTGCCTCAAGCAACGTGAGTTCACAGGGACAAAATGACAACAAAAACAATAGCAACAATAATATATATTAGGCTTGGCTTCCTTGCTCTTATTACTCCATATTGGATTAACACACTTCACAGATGGGAAACTGGGAGAAGCCTCTTTATAAAAGTCTTAGGAAGTCAGTAAGACATGATTATAGGGAATAAGAAAGGCCTTACTTTCATTTTCTACAGACGAAATTCTGCCTTTCCATTTCCTTTTTAAAAAGTAAACAAGAAAATAAGAACACATTAACCCAGCTACCCGTCCTTTAAAATTGTGAATGATACAGTTCAATAATATTCATAATTCCCAAGGGTTTCTTTTTACCTAAGATCATTGTAGTTTTCCATTTTGCACAACAGATAATTATGTAACAGGAGATATTTTTTTTGGGGGGGGCTTGCATTTTAATTCTTAAAGTAAAAATTTAAACTTCTACCAAGAAAATTTACTCACTTGTTTTTCATTGATAGCAGATATATTAAGTACACCATGATCTTATGACATTAATAACACCCACATAGATTGTATCAGTTGAGAAAGAATTTCTGTTAGATCTGATGAAGGAGACTCTAGGCAGTATCATAGAGAAATCTCTCAAACAGAAATGTATGTGAGTGTTTGGAGAACACAAGAATAATGTGACATCATGAGGTGTGAGGGGAAAGGGCAAAAAGTGATGTCAGAGAGATAGTCCTGTGTGAGGTCTTAGTGAGGTTTGGAATTTTCAGCATAAATGGAAGTCACAAGAAGGATGAGAGTGTGCGAATGTCATAATCAGATTAACTAAAGATTAATTTCAGACAAATGCCTTCAAAAACATTACTTCAAAGTAAGGTACATATGTATTAATGTATTAAAATACATTTTCTAACACTTCTGATTTATTTTACATTTGAACATGTAAAATCTGGAGAGAATAAGTTGGAATATGAGCATCAAAGGCAAAGGTAACTAAATTAGCATCCTTTAACATGAGTTACTGCTGACCTTTTAAAATCCTGAGCATGCTATTGATATTTGGCCCTAAGGTAAAATTGTAAATCTTCCTGCTAAAATGTGGCCTTATTATACTTACGTTAAGATAATTAAAATTAATTTTAATTTGATATGTTTGTACTTATAAAAACTTTGTTTTCTTTTATAAAAATAATAACACTGCAGTATGTTTGTTCTTCAAGAAACAGAACATTATAGACATCAAGGGGATTGTCCTGGGTCTTACAGGTAACTTGTGGAAAAACCATATATAAGCTTTCATTTTCTCGTCATAGTTGCGTCTTGAAATACCATTGCTGTGGGTTGCTGTACTGTCCTGCCTAGGGTGGATGTGGGCTCAGATTCAATAGGTGGTTCCCCCTTGTCTCCAGTGACCGGGAGTTAGAGGCTCTTATGGTTTAAGTACTTTTTTATATAATTACCTTCGTTTAATTTTTTAAGTGGAAATATAGTTTTTGTTTTGTTTTTAAGTTTATTTTAAAATAGCATTACAAAATAATGATCAATTGTAAATTGGAATTTACAAAAAAATAGCAAATTATCACACAAATGTAAATTTACTTTGAACTACCAATGTTGCCAAAACAGAGAGAGTTAATTGTATTCTATTGTTTACAATGGTTATGACATTATCTTGCTTCTTCAATTTTAGTGTACTTCTAGCTTAAAAAAAAAAACTAATCTCTGGGATCTTTATGTGTGTATGCAATGGGTTTTATAATGTCCCCCTGTTGCTGTATGATATTGAGTTCATACTAGGGTTATGCAGATAATGCTCAACCAACTGAACCACCTCGGTCAGGGCCTGGGTTATGTGGTTTTCACTGAAAATAATCATTGACTTTTATTCTTTCCTTTGTGAACTTTCTTTCTTACCCCTTTTATTCTTTGGTAATTTTCTCTTCATTAGCACATTCCGGAACATGAATTACATTGTTATAGGTTTTGCTGTTGTTTCTCTGTCTCTGTTGTAAAGTGCTCAGTGTTCATGATGCTGCTGTTACAGCTCTTTACTTAAGCCTTCTGTGTTTCACGCTACCTGTCCTTTGTTCCTCATTAACTGGATGTTTGGTAGATATTGCAAATTATTTTGGAATACCATTATTTTTCCTTTATTCTTTTAAAAAAGATTTTATTTATTTATTTATTTTTATGAGAAAGGAAGGAAGGCAAACAGAGAAGGAGAGAAATATTGTTGTGTGAGAGTTTGGTTGCCTCTTGCATGCCCCAAAACAGGGACCTGGCCCGCAAAACAGGCATGTGCCTTTGCTGGAGGTCAAACTGTCAGCCCTGTCATTCACAGGCCAGTGTTCAGTCCACTGAGCCACACCAGAGAGGGCTGGGATACCACTCGAACCTTCTGTAGCTAGAAATATTGTTTTCATAACTCTTTTTGGTTTGTTTTTATTTTTATTATATTTCTGCACTGGGAGGAATTATTTATCTAGAGCCTATGACTCTAGAAAGTTAGCAGTGATGCTAGGAAGACCATTAACTATTGCTCTGCTCATCTACAGCATGAAGCCAAGTTTCAGATACTGTTTTTCTTATTTCTTTCACATCATAATGTTGTCAGTGACTCAGAGATCAAGTATAACAGCCTTCGCATGACTCTACAGGAGCAATGAAGTAGACTATGAGGGTTATTTGGACAAGCTTAAGTTGTTCTCACAAGCTATTTTCAAAATTAAAAGAAAGTGAGCAATATGAGTAATTTCCACAAAATATGCTTTATTCCAAATATTTTTGACCCTTGAAAGTAATTTAGGTAACTTTATCTTTAGAAATAATACTGATAAAGTTATAAAAAATGAAGATTATTTTTCTTCTCAATTAGAAAAGTTTTCTTCCCAAGTGAAAGGATAAATCTGATAGTCTGAGGTTCAGTTCATCTCAATGTTTTATTGAGTTAAGTGTATTAGATACTTTCAGTTTATATAACACAAGTACTTTAGCTTTAAATGCAAAGCAGGATAAAAATCAATTGTAAGATAACTGGTGCTTGACAATGATAATTATGCTGAATCCTTCATAGAAACTTCAGTAACATATCTTAGTCTCTTCCACTATCTCCTTGGTTGGATACATAAATTGTTGTTCCTCAAAATATGTAGGAGACATTCTTTTGCCTGAGGATCACAGAGGAATACCCAAAGCAGTCTCTGGCTCTTAACTCTAACTCTATCACATCGTGAAATTCTATTATCTCCCATCAAGAAGAGTAGAAAAGTCCATGCATTCTTTGTGAACAGCCTGAAACCTGGACCCTTTTCTAAAGATTATAAGTTATGTCACTACAAGAAAAATAAAACATTTAGCTTCTCTAAACTCAATCACTCATCTGTAGCAAAAAGATAATAATTCTTATGTCCTAAAATTGTTGCAACAAGGGATAACAAATGTTGATTGAATTACTAAAGCACTTATCAGGCTGGATACTTTTCATTTTCTCCCCTCTTTTTTACTGTCTTTCTTCTCTCCTTTATTTATCATTTCCCTTATCTTCTTTGCTTATTTTTTCAGTTTTTTAGGACTTGTTACTTACTTAAATCAGCAACATTTTTAGCCACAAAAGTCACTAAACTCTATGCCAAAATAGAAGATTATTGTAACATCCTAAATAGTATACCTGTGTTTTTCATGCCTTCAAGGAATAAAATAATGTTTTATGAGTATAACAAATGACTTTGTATTTGGTTTCATATTTTTATAATATATGTAAGTTGTCTTCATACAATCATATATGACATTCCTATACACTTTTATCACCTTTCATATACTCTCTGGTAGAAAGAGTTTATATAATACAACAATTCGGTCCTGAAAAAATATATCAAACAGTGCAGGCAGCAGGAGTCAACATTAAAAAAGCAAACATAATGTCCCTTGAAAGAAAGGTCTCAGCCAACTCTGTTCAGCTCAACTCATCATATGGTCAGAAATGCCTGCCATGGGACTTGCCATAAAAGCATATTACGCACCAGTATTAAAAAATATACAGTTGTATTCTACAGGTGTGTACCCCAAACACATAGTCTAAGCAATTATGATAAATCAGCATTATGGGCCTAGTGGAAAACTTTACATTTTTTTTAATGGAAAGTGAGAAACTTAAAAAAAAATGTATGGATTACTCCTTATTTCAGCTTCTACATAATAAGACAATAAGGGGAGACCTTAGGGACAAGGAGGAAACAATCTGATCTAGTAATACATTGTCAAAGATAACTTGGCATTCTCTGAGCAACCAAATTTTATGAATTGATGTCAAATATGAATGCTAAGAGCATATTATGAGTTTTGAGAACCTTTTATAGCATCCAAAAAATCATTCTGGAGAGACAATAGAGGGTTGGAAATAGGGAGTTTAACAATTTGAACCAGTGAAAATTCCCTGTGATCAAGACTCAGGATGTCAGACGTTACCAATTCAGTGAGATTTGTCTGTACCCCTATACATCATTGGCCATTCTTGGCACACTTAGATTTGCCTTTACACTTTACACTCATGTCTCTCTTTCTTTAAAGATTTTATATGTTTATTTTTAGAGAGACGGGAAGGAAAGGAGAAAGAGGAGAGAAACATCAATGTGTGATTGTCTCTAGTGTGCTCCCAACTGGGGACCCAGCCGGCAACCCAGGCATGTGCTCTGACTGGGAATTGAACTGATGACCCCTTGGTTCACAGGCCACTGCTCAATCCACTGAGCCATATCAGCCAGGGCTGCATTCATCTTTTATTTGTCATATTTAATGATAAGAAATAAAAGCACTAAAACTTCATAGTCATTATTTATCTTTGTTCCACTTTTATAGTTATCTATTGAAAAGACCTGTTTTAATTCTTTCCATATCTGAATACATTCCTCCTCATTATTTACTGTTATATTGCCTTCATCTTCTTTATTTTGCTTGCTCATTTATTTATTTCTTACCCTTCATCTTTGAAATCTCCACTTGGAACTATTCCACAAAATATTCTTTAATTGATGACAGTCATTTACTGAATGCTAGACTTTGTCATAGTAGAAAATTTGCAGGTACTATTCATGAACCATTTTTTATATTAATCTTAAAGCTCAGTCTTTTGAAAGGATGAATAGTCTGCAATCATTTTTTTTTTCCTTACTGACAAACTAAGCTTTAATGAGTTTGTGTGCCACTGCAAAATAAGATACCAAGTACCCATTGGGGATTTTTACCAGTCTCTCTCTCTCTCACTTCTGTAAAAACAAAGCAAACACAGAAAAATTGGACACCAAAAAAAGCAGCCTCAGAGTAGAGAAGGAAAATGCCAAGGAGAGGAGATTTTTTTACTGTGCTAATTACAAGAAAACGTTTAAGAAATACTACTTGGTAAAAAGCTCATTGGAAAATGAGGCCATACACAGATATTTTTACATGCAAAGTGACTTACAGAATTGAGGCAATTGTCTAGGTAACTCAGGTCCAGTAATAATTTTACTAAAAACTCAATAACAAGGCAAAATTATATGTGAATATGCATTTTACCCTTGCTTTAAAAAAAATCTGAACATTAAAAATAATTTTCACATTATAGAAGTAAAAAATTATGAAAAAGTCACTTTATGTACATTTTCATGTGAACAGGTGAACACACAGAGCTCAAATTTGTCTTAGGGGTCATTCTTCTTGCCCAAGAAAAGAAAGTGTTTCATAGCTCTAATTTTCTGCCTCTAAGTTCTCATTTAATATTTTGCTTCTCCAAGCAGAAAAATTTTAACCACAAATAAGGGTCTTGAATTCATCTTGTACTTATCAAAGTGTTCACCACTTTTCCTGGATTTAATTATAATTACGTCAATTTGTTATATTTACTCTATAATTAGAATAACTGCTCTGCGTTTATTTTTAGTACAGTTCAGAGAGGAGTTGAACAGGTTAATGACACTTTAAGAGCACACAGAATCAGTGTGTATTTGCTCAGTGAAATTACACATTAAGAAACTTCTCTGGTATAGAAACAAAGGTAAGAAATATGTTTCTAAATTTGAGTTATGGAATCAAATGTGAGTATTGCATAGCGTGACTGGAAATCTGATTTGCTCCATAGGGACCGCTTGTTTGTTTTGGCAGTCCTTCCAGAATAGTGTGCCATCACTGACCTTTATTGTGGCACAAAAAGGCCGTTACATAACACTTACGAATCAGTACTACCTTGAATAAAGTAGGTCTTTGTCGTGGACCTCCGACCATCAGGGTCCACGGCGCTGTGGATGAAATGAATAAATACACATGGACTGCAAGAATCCTGTGGAGAAGAGGGAACAAAACTGGTCATATTCTAGAGGAGAAAGTGCAGTTTGTCCCTTCCTCAACAGGCTTTTATTAATTCTTTAGGTGGATTACATCCAAGAAAGTTATGAATCATTGTGCCAATAATTGCCATATATGATTATTACTTTTTTATAATGGAGAAAAGAATGTCACACATGCATGGATGATAAGGATAACTCATCTAGCCACATCCTGTTCTTTAAAATCAGCCCAGAATAGGCCCTAAGAAATTGCTTCAAGGTTATACGCTGAACATCTGTTGTTCTCAGCCCAGGATGAGGGGGTCCTTTAGCAGAAAGCAAGCTTTTATGACATTATAGAAATGCAGACCTGGTTCCCCATGGGAGAACCGGTGTGTGGAGTGGGTCCTGTGTGCCGCCACGCAGCACACAGGACCCACTGTGTGCTGCGTGGTTTTCCAAATCTGGAGCTGAGCTACATTTGCCACCACCAAGCACCCTAGCTTCCCATAAGTCTTAAGACTATTTTGCTTCTTGGAAACAGAGGAATGAGCAAATCTCCTCACATGATGGTCCCTACTTCATTAGCATGCTGGTCAGAATATGTCATTAAGAACTAAAGGAAGATACTGAATTCAGTTGCCTCTTTTTCCCCAGGATGTAGGAGACATTGAGTCCTCACATGTTCTAGAAAAAGAAAACTTAGGTCTTTAACTCAGACTGGTCTTGTGGGTAAGTTAGAGTAAGTCAATGTCTATGATTTGGTAGTTAAATGTCTTGAGTTACATCTTGGTTCATTGGTTTGAGTCCTTCTACTTAGAAATCTTACAGATGCTTACTGTGTAAATAATAAACTTTATTTCATACCTATTGGTGTTTGTGTCATTCATCCCAACACTTATATAAATTTATGGGATGATGGTAAGCATGTGGAGATTAGACAGTTTTTCAACATTCTTTAGAATTAGGTACCCAAATAAAAGATGTTCTCTGTCTAGCCAACACAATAGCTGGTTCTCCATAGTGATGTTCCTTAGGATTTGGGACAAATGTACAGAGAATTGCTTAAAATGTGGATAAAATGAGGCATTTAAATCATTCTGAAATGCAAAACAAGCCTTATTTCCTCTCTCTAAAAATGGCTTATTTTCAGAGTGTTCAAGAAGGGTGGTTATAGTAATAGAAACACCTTGTTATTCTTATTCCAAAGGAGGTGCTAGATATGTGTTTAACTGATTTTCTCCCATTTAATAAGACTCCAATAGTAGCTATGTATTAACAATCCCAAAAAAGGAAACAATTATGTTATAGCTGACTAATAATTATGGTAGCCTAGATATTTACTGCTATGCTATGGAGATAATAATGGTGAGCAAGACTAAAAGCTCTGCACTTTTGTATTCCAGGTAGACTGATATTGGAGATGGAATAACATATGCTTAAAATACTTGATGATACACACTATAATAGGAACATCATGGTGTGCTTTAAAAAACCACATTAAAGGCACCTCACATGGTCTGTAAATAGTAGATAGGTTATGGAAAGATGCGTAGACAGGAATATTGGGGTAGGCTACTGCAGAAGAGGAATGAGGTTTGTAAAGTCCTGGAAGCAGTTAAAAGGCATAAAATGTTCGTATGTCCAGATTTGATTGATATAACCTAGTTTCACCTGCTGTACCAATGTGATTATTAATGCTGCCCTCATTTACTGTCAAATACATCTTGGATGTGACAATAAAAATATATGGTTCCTCTAGCGAGATGAAAATATAAAGTAGTTTAGTATACATTTAAACTTTAACATAATTTCTTTCTTTTAACCATACTGTTTACTATTCTTTTAATCTTAGAAAACAGAAAATTAAAAAATGTTCTGGTCAAATAAAAGCCATGAGTGTAAATAAAATTTAGTAAAAGTCTAACACATTTTTATTAACCATAGATAACTTCCTCCCTTCCTTTAGGATAAATAATTCTTCTCTTTAGTTTTAGTTTCTTTTAGTGTTTTTCTGTGTTTATTTCTTATCTCTCTCATTTATTTATTTATTTATTTATTTATTTATTTATTTTTTATTACAGTTGTCCCATTTTTACCCCCATTGCTCCTCCCCCACCCAGCCCACCCCCTCTCCCACAGTCAACTCCACCCTGTTGTCCATGTCCATGGGTCATTTATACTAGTTATTTCCCATCTCTCTTACTGAATACATTTCTTACTGGAAATTTAACAAATGACATAGTACCTATAAATCTGATCAAAAATGATTTCATTACTGGTGTGCATACAGTGCAATATATAGATTCTGTATCATAGAAATGTACACCTGAAGCCTATATGATCCTATGAAACAACGTCACCCCAATAAATGTAATTAAAATATATTTAAAATAATTTTGTTATATTTCTAAATTATAAAAGAAGAAGAAAGAGCAAAGAAAGAGAAAGGAAGGAAGGAAGAAAGAAGAGAAAGAGAGAAAGAGAGAAATAACAGATTCTGTTACAATATTTTAACGTATGACTGGTGGCTGAGAAGTTAATTCAAGGATTTTTCTTTTATTTCTACATCTCTATTGAAGGCCCAAGGATCTTGACAAATCAGTTTACTGGCTCTAATTTCTTAGCTTGTTCTGTCTTATTGTGCTCAAAGATGGAGGGAGCTGTTTTTTGAGAGAAATTTAAGTTTAAAGAACATTCAAAAATAGGGAAGATGCTATGTTTCCATGTAAAAATAATAGTTATGTTTATATCTAATTCTTTGGCTTAAGTTCATTTTTAATTAGAGTTGCTACATGAAGTTTATTTATTAACATATTTAAACAATATGACATCTTTAAAAGTATGTAAACAAGCTGATATTACACATATAGCAATGCTTCTTAATGTCTTGGAGATTATATGCAGGCTATAGCCTATAAACTAGGTGAGAAAAACTAGTGTTTATTAAATATGTTTATACACAATTTAAATCCTTTTATGAGTCATTAGAAAATAAAGGTGAAATAAATAAGCAGTGCTGTCAAAATGATATGGCATTAACATCTACAGTGAATTAATAAGAGGATTAAAAAGACAGAAAACTAACTTACAAATATGATAATGAAGTGAATTCTATATTTGCCATTTTTCATGTTTATGTTTCATAGATGAATATAGATATAATTGAATATGATTGATGGGACTTAGAGACTGTAGGAATTTTACAGACCAAATATTTGAAAAGAAAAGTTTAGAAGCCTGTAAAAGGGAGCCCAGGTGGTCAGAGAATGGCATGATATGTATAGTAATTTAAGAATACATGAGTGAAATGAATAATCTTTTTATGCTCCAAAGCCTATTAAACATTTTTAGAACAAAACATGTAGGAAATAAGTAAACTAAAGTGGGTGGAATATCTTTTATATGCTGTGTATCAAACATAAATTTATTTCACTTAGGCCTCAGGGCAATCTTATGAGTTGGGTTATATATCTCAAAATGCTTTGCCTAATAAGTCTTACAGATGTGTTTCATTGATCAGAAATAATATTTTAACAAAATTTTGGTATTTAGGTTCATTTTGGAGCGGCATTCCCTCTTCATTTCAGCATAGACAACCCTCTCTTTTCACACCTTTGGTCCCCACACCTCCTTGGCCCCCAAGGACATTCATTGTGATAAGCATTAGTATTTGGTATAAGAGGAAGAGAAACTGAAGCTCAGATCATTGGAGTAGCTTTCTCAAATTCAAACAGGAAAAGAATTCAGACAAAGAATTTAAAGTTCTCCAATTTTTGTTGTTATTGTTGTTGTTAGTGTGCATTCCCATCTCTACGCCTGTGGTAGGAAGTAATGGCCCTCCAAAGATGTCTATATCCTAATCCCTAGAAATGGTGAACATGTTACTTTGAGTGGCAAAAGGGAATTCAGATTGCAGATGAATTCAAATTGCTAATGAGCTGACCTTACAATAAGGAGTGTAACTTGTATTATAGGGGTGGGACCAATTTAATGACATGAGTTCATGAAAGTGGGGAACCCTTTCTTCTTTTTGGATCAGAGTAACAAGATAGAAGTATGAGCAAGTCAATATAAAATAAACTAGACCTGCACTTGCTGGTGTTGAAAATGGAGGGAGAGTCAGGAAATGTGGGTGACTTCTAGAAGGAGGGAGCACTTGCTACCCAGAAAGAAAACAAGGGTATTTGACCTACAGCTTCAAGGAACTGAATCCTGCCAAAAACTCAAACAGAAAAAGGATTCTGCCCTAGAGCCCCAAACAAGGAATGGAGGCCTGCCGATACCTCGCTTATAGTATAGTGAAACTTGTGTTGGACTTCTCATCTAAAGGACTGTAAGATAAAAAAATTTTTTTGTTTAACCTTCCAAATTTGTTTTAATTGCTTATGACAATGATAGCAAACTAATGCAACCATAATGACAAGGAGT
This sequence comes from Furipterus horrens, assembly GCF_987537825.1. Lineage (NCBI taxonomy): Eukaryota > Metazoa > Chordata > Mammalia > Chiroptera > Furipteridae > Furipterus > Furipterus horrens. Next base: position 53,660,916 of record NW_028327173.1, read on the forward strand.
ATTAATATGATAATAGGACACCAACTGGACCACAACTTCCAGTGGGTGGTGTCACTACGTTAAAATGTTAACCCTGGCTCTCCTTTTCATTTTTCCTGTGCCAGAGTGTGGGACAGGGGGCGTGTGGCCAAGATCCTTCCTATGTATAGTTTTCTCTTTCTCTGACTTACTTTGGCCTGGAACTATTTTAGCTGTAGCTGCAATCTGAGGTAAAATAAACCTATAAGGACAAGTGAACTATGTCTTTTCTTTTTTGAGAATGGTGTGCATGTTTGTGTATGTGCAGGACACCCACTTGGATAGGTAGTGATGAAAGAACAAAGTAGAGGTCTCTTTTTTTTTTTTTTTGAATTTTCAAGTTATTTAGACTTTACTACATAATACTTACAAAGAATGATATTCTTAGCTATCAAAGTCCTCTGTCTTTGGTTTGGGGGCTAAAACATGATTAATAATAAAAACGTATTTTTTTTGTCTGAAATTGTTTTTAGTGTTCAACTCTGCTACAGAACCCTGTGGTTGCCTTGTCTGTAACTGATTTTGAACACTTCAGGGTTCCTTGACCTTTAACTTCATTTCTGTCAGATTTGTACTTAGGTGTCTCTAGATCTTCCATCCCAGGATTGTTACACAATGCAGTAGTACCCATCCCACCACCTGATTCCCTGGGAAAAATTAACAAGTTGCGTAATTACCACTCACATATCAATGCTCTAAAATAACATGGCGATTTCAGAGCCACAGAATACACAGAGTATAAAAGCAGATTAATTTCTAGATTCTGCTTATACACTGAGAACACTTGTTAGCATTTAACAAGAAAACAGCTAAATCACATTTCCTAATAATACATCCTGATTTTATTTTATAGTAATTATTTCAAAGCAAGTACCATTTTCTAATAATAAAAAAGCAATTAACAATTTAACTTTAATATAATATTATTCTAAGTGGTTTTGTTGCCATAGGCACAATTTATGCTATCATGAACATGTTAAAAGAAAGGAAATTTAAGAAGGACATGGAGCATGGTACTATTTTTCAAACCATTTTAGGACCTGAAATTCTGTGTTACAAACACTATTTCTTTTAGGTGGGCTATGTTTTCAGAAGATCCTAAATCTAGTTAACTGAAAGGAAATGTGGGTTATCTGGTCCTGTCCTGGGGAAGATGGTGATGATGATTTTTGTCTCCAAACGAGCTATTATTTATGCCTGAAGGTTCAACAGCCTTCTTGAAGACTCCTTTGTATTTCTAATCTCTATTTAAATATACTAACTAAAATAGAAATGCAGTTGGTTAAACAAAATTACCTTTTTCAAATGCCACTGAACCCACAGATTCATTTAATGATAACATTAAGATCTTTATTTTTATACTTTTAAAACTTATTGGGATGATGTTTGTTAATAAAAATATATAGGTTTCAAGTGTACAATTCTATAATTCACCATTTGTATACTGTATTGTGTATTCACTGCCAAAGTCACTGAGGTCTTTATTTAAAGGGAAAACTCCAGAGGGGCTCTCCCAACCCAATGCCTCATGGTGTCATGAGCAGAAAACTATGATTTTGAATTTGTCGTCATAACAATTTTTGGTAATAAACTTATTTAGGAGTAGTTAAGTAAACTGAGTTCCCACTATGTGCCATGCAGTAAAACTGTTTTCACAGTTATTTCCTTTAAAATTATTTTTGCCAATCCACTATTATAGGCACTATTTTTCTTATTTTCAAATTAAGATACAGTAAGATTAAGAGACTTAACTTTCAGGGCATAGTGATAGTTTGAGTTTCAAACCTTAGTGTTTGTCCCTTAACACCATTAAAAGAAAAAAAGTGACCCACATTGTCCTGTATGCAAAATTTAAAAGGAAAAGGTATAAGTGCAATATTGACAAATAAATCACTCTAGTTAGACCTGTATATGTGTCTACCTTTAAAAAAAATTTTAATATTCAAAGAATTAGCCTTCTATGTTAGAGATTATCTCCTATGTAGAATTATTTAAAGAAAATATGCAGAAAAATTCTCTCACAGAACTTAATTGCTAATTAAAAAACTGGCATGAAGGTTTCCAAGGTGTGAGGGAAATTCTCCACTTCGATGCAGTGAGCTGTCCCTGCTCTGTGTTCTCCCAGCATGCAATGGATTATGTGCTTGTCACCTATCTACCTGCCAGTCTTCCTCATGAGATTCAGAGCATTTATGGTAGGGTGGAGAAGACATTCTTTATTTCTTATTGTTACAGAAAACATGAAGTGCTCAAGATATCTTTTGAAAGATGAAATGCACTTCAGTGATTCAAGGAGTTCATCCAACATCAGCCCACTTCTAAGACATCAGATACCTAAATATTTCTCAGCAATAAAGGGCCATAAAAGTCTTAACACCCAACCTGTAAAATAAAATAAATATTATTTATTTTTAAATTTTTAAAATAACATTCTAATTTCAAGGTAAGTGTTCTTTTTAATTGGTCTCTACATTTCCAGGGCTTTCTATGTAAATTCATGTTGTTTAATGAGAAGCGTGAGTTTTAAGAGCTTCTTCTTACCAGTATATTAAGGTAGTTTCTTCAACTTTTGTCATATTTTTCTGCTGCTTTTATTATAATGTCATACTTATAGACATATTTTTCTTCCACTTCCCTTTTACTTTTGCTAATCAGCCCCTATCCCTATCAAGAAACAAATCTATAGTATCTCCAATATTTCCTCTCCCTCCCCTCACTGTACTGTCTGTCTCTCCCTCTCCAAGTCTTGTTCTCTTTCTCACCCATTCTGCTAAATACCTGTAAACATAGTGCTTTCCTTGTTTATTCCCTAGTGAGTATGACCATATCTACGGTAGTAGAAAGTTAGATAAAAAGAAGCTGATCTGTCTAGGTTTGAAATTTTTCAGGAAAGAATTGGTGATTATAGCAGAAAGGAAAAAAGGGGATAAACAATTGAGGAAGAGAAGCAAGGGTATAGAACAAACAGAAGGACCAAATCTAGGATCTCTAAAAATAGCCACGAGTCTGAAAAAGCTAATTTAGCAATAGTTTACTTGAATTAAGTTTTCCATACTTTAATTTTGCTAAGACCAAGAAAATATATGTGATAGACATCCTGCCTAAGTTGTTTTTCCAATTAACCACTATAATTGTACACCTGCTTTATGTGATACTGATATTGATTTTGTTGTGGTTAATTTTACAAAGACATTACACCTGAATTTCCCTAAAGGTAATATTTATTACAGCATGGAAATGTATAATTTGATAGAAAACATAAACAGAATAAATAATTAGTTGATTTACAAGTTGTTTTAGATAACATCTTCAATTATGAAAAAAAAATTAGTGAAATTGCATTCAAGATTAAAAAAACTTAGTTTAATATGAACTCATTCATGAAGCTACTTTCTGACCCATTTTAACATATTACCTGTTGAAATATTCATAAGAAAAAGAAAATTGTAGGCTTTGTATTTTAGGTGATTTTCAGACCACTTCCACTTTAAAAAATTCCTTCTCTCTTATATTCCTTTCCCTACATTAAAAATAAATAAATCTTGAACATATTAACACAAATTACTTTAGTTCATTTTCTTTGAGTGTCTGTGTTGCTTTAGCAAAAGATTTCAAGACTCTGCTGCTTATTGGACTCCTCTGCAAAGATTTGTAATTTACCTTTCTTCTTTTGTGTTATTCTGAAAAAGAAAACATTAAAATATATCTATTTTCTATTTAGGCGATGTGATTTGCTTTAAAATACAAACAACAGTTCTCTTAGAACAAAAGATTATGAACAATGAAGAAAATATGATTACCATCTGAAATGCTGTCCCAATTGCTATTGTTTCTCAAAATGAGCTTTGACCAATAATTTGGGGCTTTATGTAACAGGAATACTTATGGATTTGTGGTATAAATATATACATCAATAATGGGACTATTTCTAGTCTTTATGAACTTCAGTTTAACAGAATTTTCTATGCTCAAAGAGGACACATACAGTTTTAAAGTATATTTTATTGATTATGTTGTTACAGTAGTTCTAATTTTTTCCTCTTTGCTCCCCTCTGCCCAGTACCCCCCTTCACTCCAGCAATCCCACCCCCTTAGTTCATGTTCATGGGTCATGCATATAAGTTTTTTGGCTTCACCCTTTCCTATATTATTCTTAACTCCCCCCCTGTCTATTTTGTACCAACCAATTATGCTTCTTAATCCCTGCACCATTTCCTCACCACTCCCCCATCCCCTCACAGCTGACAACCCTCCAAATGATCCCCATAACTATGATTCTGTTCCCATTCTGGTTTGCTTAGTTGGATTTTGTTTGAGGACACATATATTTTATATTTCTATTTATCAAACATAATCATGATTTTATCTGGAAAAGATTTTTAGAATCTATGTGCATTTCTGTAATGACCAGAAAGTATGTTATTATATACCAAGAAGTCCTGTAGGAAAAAATGTTAAATACAGAATATGTTCTACCATGCACTTCTAAAAATGTGCATGTAAGCTTGAGAAAATATACTTGGAAAAGGCACCCACAGCCACCTGTTCTGTCTTATTTACACTTATGTATTTAATTCTATTTTATTTTTTAAACAAAAACAAGTGTGTTTTGTATCATAAAATGAAAGAAAATGGAAAGTAGATCTTTCTTTCCCTCTTTTATAAAATCTCACTTCCCTACCTTCAATTGTTTGTAACACCAAGGAGACTTAAATTTCTGTGTCCTTAATGGGTTACTCAAGTTTTTGTATACTGAGGGCAAATGCAGAATCAATTTGGGCTGCCTTGACCCCTCTAAAAATCTTATATCTAAACTCTTAAAACAATAAATCTAAAACCATCTTTTGGTTTTAGAAGGATCAAAATTTCCCTAGTAACAACCATAGCAAATAAGCTCAATATGGATTCCTGTAGCCCATGGTCTCTTATGCCACAAGTAAATTGGAAGTCACCAGGGTTAGGGGTTTTGTGGTAAATATCAATAGTTTAAACTACAGGTTAATCCCTGAAAAATTATACTATAAATGACTACTGTCCTTCCTTCTTGATAATACTGTATATTGCATCATTAAATGTATTTTTTAGCAACATATTTAATTTAGACAAGAAGTCTTATTGTGTCAGCTTGGTGATAAAGTCTGCATGTCTTTGTTCAACAACCTTGGGAAAATCCCAAAATTTGCATTAGTATTAAATTTTGTGATCCTTCATAAGAACACATAGAATACCCTACAGAGTGATTTCTTTATTTTAATCGATCTTATAGTTTAAGTCCAACAAAGTCCCAATGGAAGAGTCATTACAGGACAAAGTTATTTTCTTAATAGAAGGCTCATGTCAGGTTTATCCAAGATTCTTATAGTCTTTTATACAACTATTTATCTTTCTAAAATTTATGTGTGTTTTCATTCCACAATAGCTATAGTCTATTTAAAGTAAAGTAGGTAGACTGGAATACATTCTGACATGCTACAACTGTAACAAAGGTTCAAATCTGGGTCAATGTAACACTTGTTAAGTACGTCTATGCTTCCATTTTTACTTCAAGATGAGGGTATAAATAGCTCTCTAGGACAGAATCTCTGCCCTCCCCCAAAATCAGTCTGGTAGGGTAGCGATGTAAATAGATTATATTTCAGGGATATAAAAATAGTAACACAAACTGTTTCACAGACTCTATCTTAAGTACATAAATTAGTTCCAATAAATTGAATTAAAGCACTTACTTATTATTTTATACTCATTGATAATAGGGTGAACCAAGCCCTGCTGTTTTGAGTAACAGAGGTTTTTCTGTTGTTGTGTGTGTTTTATTTAGTTATTATCATGGAACCCCTTTAAAATATTTACCGAACCAAGGCAAACACATGCTAGGAAGTATTCATAAACATTTTTTTTTTAATATTTCATGATGGAAATAATTTATTTTATGTGTCCTATTGCCACCATTCTCAATTCTGAATACCTAAAATGTTATCTCTTCAATGCTCTGGTTCAAATGTTATATATTTTATACTAACTGGATAAAGAAATAGTAGAACTGGCAGAGGAGCTATGACTACCCTTAATGTTTTGACAAGAATACTTAATATTTCAAAGTTTAAAACCTTTTGCATGGAATAAAAATCCAAGAGCTTATTCCTTCTCCCTCCTAAAGTCACTTATTTTACCATAAATAAGCCCTCTGGGAGTAGCCATGAGATGCACTATCCTGTATGGTGGAAACCCCCACCTCTGGATAATATCTTAATGCCCCTAAATGATTCATTAAGTCTGACTATCCAAAGATGTATCTATTGGTTGATTTCCCTAAAGATTTCCCCACCAAACACAGTATCTTCAGTTTAGCATATATATCTTTAGCACAAGTTCATTCTATATTCATAATTTTTCCATTATAGTGCTTATATCACCATTTTATCAGGATAATTATATCAGGTATAAATACCTCTTTTTCTGTAATCTAAAACCAACTAAAAAAGAAAGACACCAAGATACCAAAATCGCTCATGCTTAAAGGCAAATGTATTCAGTTCCTTTCCATGCAGCACAGAATAAGGTATCTATGTGCTTGTTATGCCTTTTCCAAATCTTTTGAGACCACCTTTGAGGATCCACTCATCCTCCAATGAGCCATCTTGCTCTATGTTCTAGTATGTATCTTATGTAGGGAGGGAAAGGAACATTCTTGCTGACCTACAGATTAGTCAGATGCGGAGTGTTCTAGGAGGAGAGTTAACGTCTATTGTCTCTTCCATTGTTGTCATGAGGCTCACAGTACGGCCGTATCAGTTTGTACCAAGAAATGCCTATAGAAGCCATTCGGATATGCTACAGCAGGGAGGAAGGCACAGGAGGAGAGGGGGAAGAGGAGACTTGAGGTCCTATGATGGAGTGAAGAGGCTGCTAGCTGTAAAAAGCAGGAAGAATGAGACGTCCTCCTTAGGATGCCATGCCAAGCAGAAATCCTCCGAAAAATCCACCAGTCACTATAACGTTCTTCTTCACAAATGACACCATCTCCTCAGCTTTGCTTTTCACCTCCGTAGATAAGTGGTTGCCCTTACGGATCTTCAGCTGTTCCTTGGCTTTTTTCATGTCCTTTTCTACTCGTTGCCAGTCGACATTGATGTACCCAGTATGGTTTGCAAGTTGAAGGAGGAAAAATCCTCCTCCCACAGCTGTTGCAGCCAACTTTCCAACCTTCTGGAATATGAAATCCGTGCATCATCCAGTGACACCTCCAATTAACAGCTGGGTTGCACTATACTTTCCAGCTGAGGGCCCAGATTCCTGGCCAAACAGCTTGCGCCACCAAGGCTGCTTTTTGGCAAGTTCTGCAAGGTCCAGTGAGTCAGAATTTCCTTGACTGGACGCGGCCATTCAGCAATCTCGTCTTGCGATGAATCCCGCCGAGGCTCGGTGCCGTAGGACACGGAGTGGCGTGCTGTTTTCGCCGCAACCTGCTCATAAACATTTATTGGCCCTCTTTCTCACTTTTTTTTTTTTTTTTTTTTTTGGATCACTTACCACTGTTTCTAGTTACCTCTTATAATAATTTGGACTTGTTTTTCTGACTTGACTCTTACAACCTTTTTTGTTCCTAGTTCTCTGTTCCACAGTTGCACATAAAAATCTTTTTCCCATTGACATCACAGAGTACATGAAAGAAACAATACACGCGGTGGTATGTTGCTATAGATTATTTAAACATTCATCCCTCTGGGAAAATTAAACAAGCAAACCTGAGCTGTATTTGTTGATATCCATGGTGTAAAAACTCACTGCAGATGTTACCAAACCAAGATGATACCACTGAACACTGTGCTAGGAAGATCCCAATTCTCAGAAGCCAGAAAAAGCTGGTAGCACAATTTTGATATGGTTCTTAAATATGTGTCAAGTATATGACTGAAGCCTGAGAATACATGACATTTGGTAGTGAAAATTAAAAGAAATATGTTAAAATAAAGGAAAAAACAAAGTAAAATGAAGAAAAGAAACAGCTGCTCTTAGGCCATGCATGAAAGGTAGAATTCAGACTGTAATATACCAGAGGCTCTTCTGATTTCACTTGATGAACTGGGATTAGAATTACTCCTCTTTTCATGTGAAATTTGCTTAACATATGCAAAATATAATATGAGCACCATAACATTCACCAATATCATTTTTTCTCTTCATCAAAATGTCCAGAAGGATGCAACTTCTAGGCTCTCCTGAGGTTAAATGTGGCTTAATAAAATGTGAACAGAAGTGACGTCTCATATCCAGGTGGGAGGATTTAAATGGCAGTGTTGGATTTTCTCCTTCTTTTTCTGCTGTGGTGATTATATGGCATAGTACTGATATGGCAGAGGCATTAGAAATCTGGACCAACACAGAGGAGGCAGTGGCTCTGGACGCTGGCCTGGACATCTGTTAGCACAAGGTCCTAACTAAACTTTCTTCTGTTAAACCATGGGATTTTGTGTGTTTGTTACCTCACCCCAAGCTATCTGATCCTAGATAATAAAATACATGTACTTAAGTTCAGAAATACTGGTGGGATGATTTTTCCTGCTCCACAATTTAGGTTTAATCTTCAATAAATGTCCTTTCCAGACTTATACAACTTTGAGTTACAGGACTCTTCCAAAAAATATATATCAAATGATTCTTTATGATTTCCTTCAGGAAGATGGCATTAGACATGTGGAAAGTGGTAATTTGCACTCTTTCATAATAGAAATTTTAATGTGGGGAGATTATGTGCTTTTTACTTTATTGTACATGTGTCCTCCTAAGTTTTTCAAATCCATATTCAAGACCAAGTAAACCCTGTATGACTGCTGCATTCAACACAGAAAGTGTGCAGAAAACATGGGAGAAGCATCCATTAAAGAATATTTCAGTTATGACGGGTCACTTTATAAAGCATTACTTCTTGCTAATAAAGAAGCTATATGTTTTAATGTGGTCTTTCTAAAGTGAGCAGTGCAGTTAAAAAAGAATACATAGAAGAATAACTGTGACTATATTGCAAAGAACTAGGGAAATATTTCAAACTATATTTACCTGACTCCCCAGTCCTGGAGATCCCAAGAATGTATCAAATTAGAAAAATAAGATTTTAAAATATTCCTAGGTGATTCTGACCTTATCCTCTCTCTCCTTTATTGGAAAACATAGGAATAAAGATGACAGATATCTATTCTCTATAACCCTTATGATACTGTAAGAGTTTAAATTAGTTAAACTATCAGACCTATAGTATCTTCATTAAAAATATTTAAAAATCCTTAATTTTGATGTTGTTATATGAGAGTGAATTAAAATAATATGCAACATGTTTATGATATAGGTTTTTCTAATTATTTCTCAGACCATAAAAACTATTCCAGTATTTTAAATATGTTAAATTATTTTCTACCGTACTCAGAATTTCTGTTTTATATATCTGAATCATGTAACCTCTCAGTTTTTACTTTTCCATGAGGAGTCTCCAATCTTTAACCTATAGTACAATGCACTGTGCCTTGTACTTGCATATTTTAAAGTTTACATTAATAAGCATTATTTAATTACATTCTAACACAATTCTATCAATTAATTTGCAAAAGTTATTTACAATTAATTGATGAGACGATTAAGATTCAGGCATATTTCCTGGCTGCTTAAGGGTCACAATAATATATCCAAGTGTCCTGATTATTTTTTTAAATATATATATTTTTTACCCTCACCAGAGAACATTTTTATTGCCTTTTTTAGCAAGAGAGGGAAAGAGAGAGAGAGAATTGACGTGAAAAACATTGATTGGTTGCCTCCCGCATACACACATATGGACCAGGGATGGGATCTACAACTTAGGTGTATGTGCTCTGATCAAGAATCAAACTTGTAACCCTTCATTTATGGAATGGCACTCCTACCAACTGAGCCACACTGGCCAGGTGAATTTTCCTGATTCTTTATTGTTCTTTCCACAAGTACATGGTGGCTACAAGATGATGCTCAGGTACGTAAAGGATGAATGTATGAAACATCTCTCAACTGTAGATTTAAGAATACCTGACACTCAGCAACAACTATTTATTAATAGTAAATATAATGTTTACCACAGTGCCTCTAATCAATCTGGCATTTTCATAGCCATGTAACAATAGAATAGACATATATTCCTGTGGTAGCAAAGCTGCTTTTTGTGTCAGACTGTTCTTTCAAATTTTCTAGAAAGGACTGACTATAGGTTGCAAACATATTTTTTTTTTCAAATTTGGTATATTTTAGGTTGCCATTCTGATGGTTCTCGACATTTGTGGCTATAGATTCTGACAATGTGCTGCTACGTAGATATTTCGATGTATTATGCTTCATTTGACCCCTGCTACCATAAACACAAACACACACACACACACACACACACACATACAGTGGAACACAATTATGAAGTGGTTGATTATAAATGCTATTGAATCAGACTGAGAATCTTTTGACACATCTCAAGTACCATCATCTCTATGAAAGTCAACGATTCACCCCCTTTGTACTAAGAATAGAAAGCATGCTGTTTCTCTGTTCCTATAGAACCTCACATATGTCTGCTAGAGCATTTTCTACCTCACACTGAAATTGTCTTTGTATATATCTGCCCTTCCCAAATATTTTATGATCCTTTGAAAGCAGAAAGTGTACATATATATTTTTAATCATCATCTAATATCGTCTTGCTTATAGTGGTAACAATAGTCATTGTTCAAATTAAGAGTAAAATAAATGATTACTGAAGTCATAGGATCAAGAAAAAAAAGGACCTGAAACTACATATCCCTTTCCCATATCATTGGGCTGTTTGAACATCAAAATCCAGTGAACCACTTTTAATCCATGTTTCTAGTTTAAAGCTTATATTCACTTGCTTGCCTGTGTAACCCTCAGTCTAAGAGCAGCTTCCATAATGGTGGGATTCATCCCCAGACCCAGGAAACACCTACCATGGTATTAGAATCAGCCTGACATTTCCTAGCCAAAGTCAGAAAGTTCTCCTTTTCCTGACCAGCAAAATAACAACTACAGTGAAATGAAATAAATAAAAAGGCTATCAGAAGCAATGGGATTTATTTAATGACAATATTTGGTGAATAAAAATCAAATTTTTGATAAGATGATGCTCCCTTGATGGGAGAGATGTGAAAATCTGGCCCTAATATGAAGTCACATCACTAGTAATAAAAATAATGAGCTCTGGTGAGAGCTTGCATTGAAAAGTTCAGTTTGTTTTTAATATATCACAGTGTTTGTCTATTCAAATATCACAATAGCATCAGATTTTCCTTGGAGACACAAGAAGCAAACTATAAACTATGACTCTTCTCCCATCTCTGGACAGAGTCTTACCCTGAGGAATAGCATTAGTCAATATAATATGATTTGAAAGGTCTTTCAATATACCCCTACCTAAATATTTTTCTCCTCCTCCCATATAGGCAAAAGATAAGGTCTCTAACAAATGCCTTGTTGGTGATGAATAACTAAAGAATTCCAGGACATAACATGAACTTTCAAACACATAGTTAACAGGTGCCAATAAAGTAACTAAATGTGTTTGTATTTTTTATAAGCTTTGTCTTCGAGGATAGCATACATGCTTCTCTTTTCAAAGTTAAATGACTGTGCATATAGTTATGGTTATATTTCTCCTTAACACACTAGGATTTATGGTTTGTAGTCAAGAGGTTACATTTACTTGACATTATTCCCACTGCTTTAGTTTAAATAGTGTTACGATAAATTATTTCAAAATGAATATAAATCAGACCCTTTAGAAAGAACAGAGCCATGCGACTCATGCTTTGGTTACTGTCTCACAAGAATTAATCTGCATTTTGTTTCTGGGCCTGAGTTGTGGGGCACATGTGATGTGGAGTTACCCTTTGATTGGGGACTCCCTGTGATACAATGGGCAACTAAAAGATAGCATTTTAGGATATTGTTGATATCATCCAGGTTCTAACTATCATTCTTGTGGCATTGGTTTATTTATTTGATTTATTTCTTTGGCATTTTTTTATTAAATTTTATTTTTTGGTTTTTCAATTACAGTTGTACCATTTTCCCCCCATTTCTCTCCTCCATCCAGCCCACCCCTTCTCCCACAATCATATCCCTCCCCATTGTTCATGTCCATGAGTCATTTATACACATTCCTTGACTAAACTCTACCCTTTCTTTGGCATTTTAATGTGATGCCTCAATAGCAATTACCCCCAGGGATAACTTGATTCAGCATTAAATAAAAATGCATAAATGAAAAAATATAACTCAAGAATTAGATTTCTCTAAAGAAAATGAAGATATATAATTGCTGGAGCAAAATGATAAAAAGAAAACCAGAGAAAGTAATTTTATTTTGACATTGTCAGTCATACATTAACATGTGTACATGCTTATGCTCTTGGTAGCAGAAGAGACCCAAGTTTTTATCATAAAAGTTCTGTCATTGTTAATTTACTAATTTTTGGAAAACAAAAAAAGCTGGGAAGCAAACTTGGGAGGGAAACGGAAGCATTCACTACATGGATATTAAAATATAAATACTCAATAATAATTATAATAAAAATTAAGATCACAATTAAGCATTCATTTGGATTTATGAGTAAAGACCCTGTATTAAACATCCACGGGTGTCAGTAGTTACATACAGCTGACCAAATTTATTTTGCATGCCCTATCTTATTTCCCTATATTGTATTCATGATTTACTAAATCATTGTAAAAACATGATCACCATCCAACAATTTCACTTTGATTCACTCACCCAGACATAACTGTTAATAACACACACATGCACTTGCACACACACACACACACACACACACTGAAGATGCCTACATGAATATAATCATATAGATCAGTGCACAGAAAAATATGAACTTGGCAGAAGAAACTTGTAAACAAAAAGAAATGATATATAGATATATTTTCAGAATCAGGTATATTGATCAATCAGATGTATAGCTTCATTTAGAAACATAATTATAAGCTTATGTGAGTATATTAAGTGAGATAATGTGGAAGAAGACAAGTGAGGTGGATGGACAGGTGGATAGATTATGGAATGAGGAATGGAGCTCTTTAAAAAATCAAATATTCTGTGTATGAGAGAACTAAAAGGACAGTGGGCCAGTAGCTTAGTGGCACATGAGGGAAATAAAGACTACTGGTACTATAATTTTAAAGTGATAGCAGCAAAAAAAATTAGTGCAACATGTTTGTCCATGCCAGAGATAATTCAGGCAGAGGAATGTGTTCTTGGGGTTATTTAACTAGAAATTAAAGAAGTAGAAGTACTATATTAAAATATTCATTATAAGTTTTTTTCTGTTCCAAGTAATTTTTGAGGTCTCAACGAAAACAACGTTGAAAGAAATTCATGTTCCCTATTCTCAAGATTACATTTAAAATGGATTTTATATTTTCCAAGCTGCAACTGGTGAATGGGAGGCCAGAGTGATTCACATGCATATCTACCCCACTGTGTTTTCTGAAGAGGGTGATAATGCTGGCTCCTACTATTTTATGATATACAAAGGATAAAAAGACAACGAATTTAAATTTTATTATTGGTAATCAAATGCTATTGGCTTGCTTACTGAGGTATACATTCTTTGACTTCCTTGGAATGGAATAATACAGTCTTCCTTAAAATATACCCAAATTTATGCCCTGGCTGCTGTGGCTCAGTGGATTGAACTTCGGCCTGCGAACCAAGTGTCGCTGGTTCAATTCCCAGTCAGGGCACATGACTAGGTTGTCAGGTCCCCAGTTGGGGGCGCATGAGAGGCAACCACACAGCGATGTTTCTCTTTCTCTCTTTCTCCTTTCCCCTCTCTCTAAAAATAAATAAATAAATAAATAAATAAATAAATAAATAAATAAAATTGTTTAAAATGTCAACACATTTGTTAAAAAAAATATGTGTACCAAAATTTAAAAATTCATTTTATTATAAGTAATGCTAATTTTTATTTTGTATAAAATGTATATTATTTATGTTTATCATTTGCCAACTTCTAAATTAAATTTATTGGGCTAATATTGATTAATAACTAGAGTTTGGATAATGAGCACAGAATGTAGTACACAGATATCAAAGTGTAATCTTATACACCTGAAAATAGTATATATTTTTCCTTTTTATTGAATTTATTGGGGTTATACCGGTTAATAAAATTATATAGGCCTCAGATGTACAATTCTATAATGCATCATCTGTATATTATGTTATGTGTTTACTACCCCAAGTCAGGTCTCCTTCTATCACCATTTATCCCACATACCCTCTTCTACCTCCCCCAACTTGCCTTTCCCTATGGTCATTACCATACAGATGTCTGTGTCTGTGAGGGGGGTTTTGATGCTTTTTGTTTGCTTGTTTGTTTTGCTTAATCCCTTTTTTAAACCTAAATTGTCCCACATGCCTAATCTAATAGCCCAATATTATACACCTTTGCAGCTCTTTCCTTTCCTTTTCTTTAAATTGAATCATAATGCTTGAGCTAATTTCCCATAATTTAATATTAAAGCATCAAAAAAGTAACCTAAAGAAATGCAAATGATAACTTACAGACAGTCCACTTAGTCAAAAGTATAATTTATCAACTGGGAAGACAGTTGGTCTTTTTGAAAGATGCTATTCATTTGATTCTGCCTTTTTCTGCTGCCTGTGTTGCTGCCAAGTCCTTGCTGTGTTTATCCTGAGTCGGTGTGCATTTGGTCCTTGCCTTAAACACATCCAGATCCGATTATTATAATACCTTTGGTAGAACTTGGCCAAGAATGTTCATGTGAGAATCTAAATCTCCTTTAACAGGAAATGGTTACAAGAGGTGAACAAAATACTGTTCTAGTCACAATGGAATCGAGCCTCTGCCATCACTTGTCTGTGAATCCACACCCGTTCTACAACGCTTTACTTACCCTAGCAGAGTCTTCTCTTCTCAGGGCGGATATGTGTTCCAGAAAATGTGATCATGCATATTGACTATCCCCACAGAGTCTCCTTTTGCAGTCACCCAAACAAAGCAGGCGTCTTTTTTCCCCCTACCTCACTGCATATTTTTCTGTTTCTCTTCCTATGGGAATGTTTAATCATTTTATTAAGAATTAAAAATTAAAATCTACTTTCTATCTCCCAATATTACACTAATGGTCAGTTCTCATACAATTTTTTCCCTCTTTCCTTCTTCATTTATTTATTTTGATTCTTAAAATTATTTTTGGTCAACTATTTTGTTAAAATTTAAAATTCCATACTAAGATATATCCAGAAATCTCACAAAAATCCTCTTTTACCCCTGTAAAATGTATTTTTAGCCAACTAATTAATACTAGGAAGATAAAATGACCTTCTCATTTAATATGAAATATTTATAACTCTGAGTTTTTAATAGTAAGAAATATCTTATAGAATTAAAAAGCAGGACATTAATTTGTTCAGTGATAAAACATGGAGCTTCTAACTCAAAGAATCATCACCTTCCTCTTAAAAAAGTAGATTTTATTGGGATTCTCAACCAAGATATAAAATAAGTAGATGTGTGACTATAAACTTAAATGTTTTGCATATAAGTTAAAATTCAAAGGGCAAAATGGGTTTCAAAAAGAACCTAATTTATCTAATTTCTTTAAAAATTTAGATAAATTTATAACATATATCAAACAGGTAAAAAAATGTAAGTTACCTGTCAAATCACCAACCTCTAGCTCTGTAATTTTTCAAAATTTCTTTCATTAATACTTTTGTTCAACAATGCAAAATATAGTTTGAATTCTTTCTTTTATTTTCTCTCTCATTCTCTCTCTATGTTTTTTTGTCCCTTCTGCTTCATCCCCCATATCATTTGTGAATATTTATCTTTCTTGAGAAATTTACTGTTATACTAAGATGTAGTCATAAATTAAATACAATTACACAAAACAAAAGCATTTCTGTAAAGTTGGAGATTATGTTAAAGTAGAGCACCTTGTTACTTTTTGCTGCTGCTCATATTTATTTTTCCCTTACTCAGATGTTACCTCAGACTTTTATATTTCTTTCATTTCTTCAGCACTGCATATATGTTTGCTTGAAATGAATTATACCATAATTTTTTAAAATATGACTATGAATTGGGGAAAAAAAGTGGAAGCATAACAGACAAATGAAGCAGCAAAATAAGGAAGGAAGGGAAAAGAAGGAGGGAAAGAAAGAAGGAAGGAAGGAAGAGAGGGAGGGAGGGAGGGAGGAAAAAGACGATGTGTTGCAAATAGTCTTTAAACAGAAGAACTCATTGGTGTATAAACAACAGCTCTTCAGGTGAAGCTGACATCATTTCCCTGAGTACAGGTTATTGACAGGTACACTACCTGACATTACTTGAGAACAGATGAGCACATGCTGCTGGGGTTATCACAGAGCAAGGCATTTCATAAAATCTATAGCATGCATCCAAGAAACCGATGCATATTATCTTTGAAAATATTTTGCCTTGTTGTGAATATAAACTCACTACTTATCATAGGCTGGACTCACAAACAAAGTCATGCCAGCCAGATTTTGCTACTTGTCTCCTACTCTTTCAAGAGGTGGTTTCATCTTTTCTAACAGGTGCTGAGCATAACAGCTTTGTGTTCATGGCTATCACTGGTCAGAAGGCAGGTACTGCTGCTGTGTTGCTGGGCACCTTGGTCCCCAGGGAACTGGACTCCACTCTGTGGTTGCTACACCCCACACTTTTGTCTCCTGTGACCCAAGGCACAGCATTGCCCCACTGCTGGCTGCTGCGCAACAGGAAGAGCAGGTTGCCCCTGGTCCTGAATGCTTGAGCCTCCTGATGGGAACCCATGACTGAGGGCATCTGGGGGATAGAATCAAAGAACCATTCTGTATTGCTCAAGTGTTCCCAGGGCATGTTGATTATACAGTAACATGTCTCATAATTCAGTGAAATAGCTCATTCAAAATTTTAGGAAAATATGTATTACAGTCTGCCTCCACCTTTCACAGGTCTCAGAAATTGATATAAGAAAAATTGAATACAAATGCATATTCTACAGATCAATTCCATATTATGCTCAGAACCACTCCTTTATCATTTGAACAGTGATATCAAATTAATAGTTTTACACTTAGGTCTCTCTTACCCTAAAATTTGTTTTTTCTTGAGCAGCTAACTCTTTCTACTGCTAATAGGCTTCTCTTAAATAGTCCATCAGTTTTCTGCTTATAACCACCATATCTGAATCTCCCAAATAGGCTCAGTTTATATTCTTCCTCGGGAGATTCCTCCACCCCATAGACAAATTGATTTCAATTAAGAATTGTTATACATTTCACCAAATATCTTTAGATGATCCAACATTTAGCCAAAGGTCAATAGTAAGCTTGCATTAGTGTTACACTGCAAATAAAATGCACATAAGGAGAGAAACACTCACAAGATCCACCATAAGCTGCTAACAGTGATTATTTCTCTACTATAGAGCTGTGGGTGAGCATTTTTGTTTTACCTTTGTTTTTATCTATGTTGTTAAAGAGTTACAATGAGAATGCATGATATTTTAAATCTTAAAAGCCCTGGCTGCCATGGCTCAGTGGATTGAGCATCAGTCTGCAAGTCAAGTGTTGATGGTTTGATTCCCAGTCAGGGCACATGACTAGGTTGCATGCCAGGTCCCCAGGTGGGGACGTGAGCGAGAGGCAACAACACAGTGATGTTTCTCTCCTTCTCTTTCTCCTTTCCTCTCTCTCTAAAAATAAATAAACAAACAATTAAATAAATTATTTTTTTAAAAAGACAAAAAATTAGTTTTAAATGATATTCTTCTATTGGTTCCAACCAGGATGTTGAAGTAGTAGGACTGTTGGATCCCAGTCCTAAGAGAAATTGAAGAGAAATCCCAGAGAAACCACAGAGGAAAAAACATTAAGAAAAGGAATAAATGCTAAGAAATCTCTGGGTGATTTGCAGGTGCTTTGAGGGTAATGGGAAGAACAAGACCCACTATAAAAGGACAAATCTAGGGGGGAAAAAAAACACATGTATGATCCTCCCCTTGACCTTCCAACACTATTGTGTTAGGATGAACCATCTGCCTTCCCTTCCGTGACAATTCTGCCTCTGGCCCAAGTGCTCTCAAAAGTACAA
The DNA here is from genome assembly GCF_987537825.1 of Furipterus horrens. Taxonomy (NCBI): domain Eukaryota; kingdom Metazoa; phylum Chordata; class Mammalia; order Chiroptera; family Furipteridae; genus Furipterus; species Furipterus horrens. The sequence continues at coordinate 53,679,104 of NW_028327173.1, forward strand.
CCAGGTTAGCAGAGAAGACCTGCATTTATTGATTTGAGACAAACAATGTGTGAACTAATTCACGTCTTTCAGTTGCTTCCCAAACATTCAGGAAGGCTCTTCATCTTATCCTTTGGGGCATAATAAATGAGATTATAATCCAAAGAATTGTTTCATGGCATAAGGAGTACTAATGCCAGGTTTCCTCTACCTTGGGGTTCAATCTAGCTCTGGTCCTTGAACTCACAGTGTTTGGGCTTGGACTGAGGTCATGCCTTTGCTCACATACTGGCTGTGCAGAGAAAAATTAACATAGGAGGCTGGAGACTGCATTTTACAAGTCTGGCCCTTGGCGTCTGGGAACTTGGCTTCTGAAATATTTCCTAAATAATAATATCTTGTGCCTGAGCTGTTTGTACAAACAATGTAATTCACAGTGAAAACCTTGACTGCTTTTCTTTTGAGAGCTGGAAATCTTCATAGTCACTAAACAAAGAATGTCTATGTGAGCAGCCCCCACTAAACACCCTGATTTCTGTGTCTCAGACAGGCTTACCAGGGCCAAATCAGCACACTGGTGTCACTGCATTTGCATTGCTGGAACATGGGTGTTTCTCTTGACCCCTTTTAGGAGGGGAGATCCTGGAAAACCTGCACATAATTCCTCTAGACTCTGTTTCTTTTTCCTAGTTGATCTCTGCTATGTCTCTAAATAAATCTCAGAAGCGAGTACAACCATATGCTAAGCCCCTTGGTTTATTCTAGTGAATCATAAGATGTGTAGGCCATCTTGGGAGGTTGGAAATATTCACAAAATAACTGATAACCCTGGGAGATATGAGGTCTAAGGCCAAGGTAACGATTACCTTTGTGGAGCATAGATATCTAAAAAAAAAAAAGAAAGAAAGAAAAAATGATAAAAGAATAAAAACAACAGATGGACCAAACATTTTAAAATTATTTTTAAAACATTCTAAGAGAGATGAGATATTGGTAATAAATAAATAAAAAAGCATGATGTAGCTTCTAACCTGTTTTAAGTCTACAGTCCATGATATAGCTCACTTCTCAGATGTTTTCATGGGTCTTTTGCCATGTTGGTTTTTTTTTAAGTATATTTTATTGATTATGTTGTTACAGAAGTCCCAATTTTTTTTCCCTTTGCTCCCCTCTGTCCAGTAACCCCCTTCCCTCCATTTTACCTGTCTTCAACTATATTTATAGGAAACTAAGAGAAAATGGAAGCTAGCTTACACTTCAGGAAGAAATTTGGTTGCTCCCTTTTTAAAAATGTGTTTCTATTTCTCTACCTTCTTTACGTGTCAAAATCATAGTTTCCTTTCATGGTCAAGTTTAAATTTCACAAATTCTGTAAACCATATTACTGTTCAATTCTCTTATTATCAATTCCAGGCTACATTGTATGAGAATTTATTTTTTTCTCATAGTCTCATTTGTAAGGGCTTTAGAGTATTTTGGACCCATGTATTGTCTATCCAGTACTCTATTTAGATGATAGAGAATTTATTCTATTTAGGTGTTCTATAGTATGCCATAAGAATATATTGAATATAATTGTGCTAATATAATAGAACGGATGTAATGAAAATAATAATTGCAATTGCTAGCATTTATTGAGTACTTACTTTGTGTCATTAAATTTTAAAGTTCTACTTTTATTAACTCATTCAGTCATCATAAGAATTTATGAATTAAGACCTGTTTATTTCTTCTATTTTAAAGATGAATTAATTTAGCACATGGGGATTAAATAATTTCCCTAAGACTAAATTACTGCTAAGTAAAATAGATAAACTCTGAACTGATGCAGTCCAGTTCCAGAGGCAGAAGTTTTAAATACTATGTGAAACTGTTTTTCATAAGTTTTGGTTAATATTAAGATTACCTGATTAAGAAAAAACAAAAACAAATACCCCCCCCCAAAAAAATAAAACAGAGTACCAAATTGAATTTAAATAAACATCAAATCCTTATTATTAATAAAAATGTCTCAAATATTGCATTGGACATACTTATACTAAAAATGGGCAACAGGGTGGGGATTGACTGTGGGACAAGGGGTGGGTGGGATAAAGGAGAGCAATGGGGGGAAAATAGGACAACTGTAGTAGAAAAACAATTAAAAAATAAATTAAACAAAAGGTTTGTTTTTTATCCACAATTTTTATGTAACTGAGTATCTTGTATTTATCTGGGAATCCTATGACTATGCATAATGATATATAAGATCTGTCTGGAAAAACTCTAGCCCTTGTTAGTATAATAAGAATGGTTTGCATGACATCTATGTAACCCAGTAACCAAGGAGGGTGGACTGGAATGCACGTACGTGAACAATGATGTGTTCACTGTACTAGTCAGTGGGAATGTAGGTGCCATTGAGTGAGCATGTGTACTATGTGACTATCTCATTCAAAATGGCTGAATGAGTAGAACAATGAATCTGCATCAAGTTTTGTGTTAAGCTTGAACATTCTTCTGCAGAAACTATTCAGATGATTCAGAAGGTTTTCAGGGATGATGCAATGAGTGCAGCACAAATAAAAAGTGTGGCACAGATGCTTCAAAGATGGCCAGGAATCTGAAAGTGACCCATGTTCTGGAAGGCCTGCAACAAGCAGAACACCTGAGAATGTTGAACCTCTATGGGCTGCAATCAACAAAGATTGGCCACTGACAGTGCTAGGAGAACTGTGTAAGTTCCCAAGGTGCCTACTTTGAAGGGGATTCAGGTGTCATTGTCCTATGTAAAATGTTTCTTGTGTTTTCTTCAATAAAGGCCTCTATTGTTCATAGTACATGGCTGGATACTTTATGGACAGACCTTCGAACATCAAAATAGATGTACATTAACTTGTGTGATAGGTAGAGGGATACATCAACCAGATAACCTTTAAGAAATGACTTGCTTTCCAGCTTAGTGTGGAGTGGGAGCAGACAAGCTGTGCCTGTCAGCCCCTCAGGGCCTGCTGGAGTTCCAGAGAGCTCCATGTCTATTGAATCAAGACCTTTCTAGGGCAGCTGACATCCATTTTAAAAGGTCTCACCATTTTAATTCAATGCCAGACAGCTCTCAGAGGCAATATTCAACCTAGAGCTCCTTCAGCTTGTTCACAGTTTTTTGGGACCCATATTATAGCTTGACTTTCTGCTTGGCCTACCCTGCCTCTACACCCTTTCCTTTCACAGGTGTTAATCCTTAATTAATAACTTACACCCCAGTCTTTGCCTTAGTGTTTGCTTCCAGAGAACCCAACCCGTGACAACTTATAGACAAACAAGTGACAGGACAGGAAGAACCTCCTTAGCCCTACAAAGAACTTCTGTTAACAGAAAAATAACATTATAGGATTTCAGCAGGAAATAGAGTCATACTCAAAAGTGAAAATGAAAAGAGTTTAATGAAGATACTATTACAGTGATGTGGATGGAGTGAAGGAACCAAGAAAGTTGTTCATAACAGGAACTTGTTACCAAGAGAAAAACTGACATAAGACTATAAAAGTCTAATTAACAATGTAGGAGCCCTAGTCCTAAAACAATAGAGATAAGAAATAGTCACTATAGCCCTGTTAATCACACAGCTGTAGCTGGGACAGAGGAGCTCCCTCACAGACATTGAAAGTGTAGGCATGGACTAACCACTGCCTGGGGTACAGGGAACTCAAGGAACTCAAACTCAGAACCTTCACTCTTTCCAGTCTCAGCTATTGCTGGTGCCTCCCATTGGATGAACCCAAACAGTAGCCAAAGGACCAGATACAGGAAGAACAGCCTTTCACACACAGGACAGGGCCAAAGAGTAAAGAGTGAATCCATAGCAAATGGAGAATATCCAAAAATACTACAGCCCAAGGTCAAGAATGGCATGCTAGTTCTTGAAATAAAGTAAATGCAGGCCACCAGAGAGAGTAGGTTTCAGAACTTCAAAGACCTGAGTTATAGTGCTATTAACGTCCCCAACTAGCTCTGATATTTCAAGCAAGTCACTCTATGTCTCTGGGACTATTTTATCTTCTATTAAAAGAGTTCAATGAACTCAAGGGTTTCTTTGAATTTTAACAATTTATAAATGCACATATCGAAATGTCCTATGAAAAGTATATAAATAGAATGAATTTGGGAAATGAGATCTAGAATTATTTAAGAAACCAGGATAATTACCAGGTAGCAATGACCTGCTTAAAGCAAATTAAGAGAGCAGCAGGAAAAGTCATCTGTAGGGTTTGCTAATAACAATGGATTATTACAAAAAGCAAAAGTTGGCACAAAGGGTGGCATGGAAATAAAATAATACAACAGAAAACATAAAGGAAATCCAGATGAATTAATGAGTTCTTCAAATAAGCCCAATTTAATATGATATAATTCAAATTATAACAGACATAAAGGACACAAAATACGTAAGCATGAAGTAGGTTTATTTTTAAATTTGTAAATAAGAACACTATGAGTTAATCAAAAGAACAGGTGAACTTAAGATCAAAGTTCATGAGCTCAAATTTTCATAGAGTATGTAGGAAGAGTAAATGAGGTATTTATTTGAAAGTGCTTTGAAAGCTTTGAATTGCCACTCAAATACTATTTGACCTTTTTGTGAAGATCAATTTATTGGAATCTTAATGGATATTTTAAAATTGAACCGTACTTGAATTTATCTAGGCATATATTTTTGAAAGAGGAATCAAGGGTCATGGCAAAAAATTGACATGGATAAAATGCAGTTCATTAGTATAATAGATTATAATATCCTTTATCAAATATTCCAGTTTCTGTCCCTGTGGTGCCTCTTCATGTGAGAGGATGATGCCCTGATGAACTTTATAGCAACTCTGAGATTTGCTTTGACAGATGGAATATAGGTAGAAGAGACATGTGCCACTTTGGGGCAGAGGTGCACGTGCTGGCATGTCTATTTCTCTTGTGTCATAATGAGTAGCATTGTATTGGGTAGAGACTGTTCTATCACCCTAAGTCCCATACTGACTATGACTTGAAAAAAAGCTATAGCCAATCCAAGATGGTCTTATAGTGTTAAAGAGAAACAGGCCTTTATAAATAGAAGTGACTGAGATTCTTGTGCCAGTTATAACTGTAGCATAACTTAGCCTATCTTAACAGATAAAGATAGTTTTCTATTATATTTACACATTCCAGGGTATATATTACCAAAGGGGCATACACTTGATGCATCTATGACCTGTTAGTTTTAGGATAAAGATACCTTACCTGCTTCTTTCACTTTTAAGTGCATATTGACCTCCAGATTTGTGGTTTAAAACTATAGAAAACTAAGGAATTACTCACTGTTACCTCATTCCTCAGTCAGTCTGTGATTTTTTTCTTATTGAGGCCAAAAAGGGTGTTTTTATTTCCAGTATTGATACATTTGATTATTTTTAAGATTATTTATTCAATTTGTTTCCTCAGACCTTTTTCATCAAACTCAAATTTAATATGTTTATTTATTTAATATTTCACTAGATAGTCATTCAAGTGGACCTTAAATACTGAGACCATTATGAACAATTAAATCTGTTAAACAGAGGCCATACCCTCATAGAGACTGCAGTGCCTTCTATTGGATGAACCCAAACTGAAGTCAATACCTTAACTGCATATAAATACATTTAGAGAAGTAAAATGTAAAGAGAAGAGTTGAGGTAAGACAAAGCAAGAAAGAAGAGGAGGGAGAAGTAGCTTACAGAAAAAGAAGTAGAAATAACTTGCCATGCTTGTGCAGGCAGGGTGAGATTATATCTTCTTCAAAGAAAGAGTGGCAGTTAAACAGTAATTTGCAGGCTGTGTAAAATTCAGATGATGCATATGTAGCACATATGGATTATTTAAGAGTCAGGTTTACTATGAAATGAATGAAGTTTAAATTTAAGCATCAGTCCTCCTGCTTACACCAAATATTCCAAAGCCCTGAGTGGAGAGTTTTTTGCAAAACAGTATTTTCAGAGGGTAACATTTTTCTGTAATGCAATTTTCAACTGCTGTGAGAAAACTACTGTTTTTTCTTCTCACTCTGATTTCCTTTTGTCACAATTCTTCTTGTTTCATGTTGGGTTGGAGTGAACATGAACATTTTTGGAATCTGGTTAAGGAAAAGTCAAATTGGGAATACACTTATTTGGGGTTTTAAGATATAACTGTGTGGTGCACAGACACTTCTGTGTAAATTATTAGTAACTTTACTCTTGTAGAAATATAGTCCAGGAATATTGTTCCTACCTTCGATGTGAAGATAACATAGACAGAATTAAGACATAAAAATGGATAGCTGTTAGTTATAGTGATATTTACACTCCTTAAACATTGAACACTACAAGTATGTAGTAGCATAGGAGCAAAAAAATGCTGAGGCAGAAAAGGGTCTGTGGAAATTTCTTCTTAAAACCCAATAGTTGTGAAAAATTGTGAGTTGAAGATAATAGTTTAACTCAATGAGCAATTACAATGGGCACTATATCCTGATAGGTAATTAATTAACAATGTGGTATCTATAATAATACAAGAGCCAAACCAAGTTTTGCCCTTATTTTAATAAGATTTACATAAAGTAAATATTTTTCAGAAGTCTTTTAGCAGTACCATAAATAAAAATATATAAATTTGTGGTGTTCCATATTAAACTATACAACTCAACTTTTCCTTTTTTATCCTCACGTGAGGACTTTTTCTTTTTTCAATGCTGTTAGAGAGAGATGATGAAGGGAGAGAGGAAAAGAGAAGCATAGATGCAAGAGAAAAGTATCGATTGGTTGCCACCTGTATGTGCCTGGATTGAGGATTGCCCGTACCTGGGGAGTGAACCCACAATCCAGGTATCTGTCCTGAATGGGAATTAAACCTATGACCATTTGGTTATGGGACGACACTCCAACCACTGAGCAACATTGCCCAGGGCAAACTATGCAACTCAACTTTTAATAATAAAATATTCAGTCAATTATGCTAAAGAAAATATTTAATTAATACTGTAATTTGTCCAAAGAAAATTGTATTCAAACTTATTGTCATATAAAAAGATGATCAATGATTAGATATCCAAGGAAGGTAAATATGAAATATAAGATATATTAAGCAATTAATTAATGAAAATTATTATATTGTCCTCTGAAAATAGTGATGTTTATAGTGTGTGTCAGCTTTTAAACTTTCTTCTACATTGCTCTTTCTTTTCTCATGCTAAAAAAATACCTACATTCGTGGCTAATTTTTAATTTACAATTTGTAGTATTTATTTAAAAAAATAAGTCAATTCATAAAAGCTTCAGGACCCACAAAGCCTGTATCTCTATACATGTATAATTGAAGAAAGGTATTATATGAGGATTACAATATAAAAAAAGGTATAGAAGTTCCAAATGTAATAGCAGTTGTTCGAGAGGATAATATGAGAATGCATGAATTGAGATGGAGTCATTAAGTGCTATTTAAATAATTTGAGTAATCTTTGAAGGCTTTTATTAGACTAATAATCATGTTTGTAGTTCAGTATTTATACTCTGGCAGCACTGAGGATGAAGGAGAATGATAATGGAAAGTCTTATTAAAGGAAAAGTAAGTAAAGGTGAAAGGAAAAAATGTAAATATATATTTAAGAAAAAATATATAAAATTATCAGGAGTTAAAAACTCATTCCATATGGAATAAATAAATAAATAAATGTTAATTAGAAAAAGACAAATACCATATGATCTCACTTATATGTGGAATCTATTGAACAAAATAAAATAAGGAACAAAATAGAAACACAGTCATAAATACATGGAACAGGCTGACAGCTGTCAGAGGGGAAGGGGAAGGAGAGGAGTGGATGAAATAAATTGAAGGAATTAGCCAAAGAACATGTATACAGGACATATAGACACAGACAATAGTACGGCGATGGCCAGAGAGAATGGGGGTGAGGGAGGGAGTGAAATGGGCAAAGTGGAAGAGAAAGGAGGACATCTGTAATAGCGTAAACAATAAAAATAAAATATAAAAAGATAAATTAGAAATGATACTATTGTATTATCGAAGAAGCTTAGAAAGATAGCAGTGATAACAATAGACAGTAATACATTTTAAAGAAATATCATTGGCAGAGGACTATGTCTAGTAGAAATTTGAAAAATAAATGTCATCCATTGTCTCATTCCTCTTCAAAATCAACTTCCTTAGCTCCCTTCCCTATTTACAGACCAACCTGTAGGAGTTGTCAATATTCACGGCCTCCTTCTGTGATATTATTAACTTGCCAACCATTCAGATTTGAATTTCAGCTCCTGCCCACCCCTAAAACTGTGTTTCCAGACTACCGGAATCTCAATATTTCTAAATACCAATCAATGCTTTCCAGTTACTTTTCATTAGCTATCTCATCAGCATTTGAAAATGTTTAACACATCTTCTTAAAACACTATTTTTCGCTTTGACGCTTTTGTTTTTTCTCCCACATTCTAACTATTCTTTCTATGCCTAGTTTGTAGCTCCATCCTCCATTACATAACTATTCAACATATAAACATCAAAGTTTCTATAAGACAATTCTAAACCTTCTATTTTTTGCCACTGTATACTTTCTCTCTAGAAGATATTACTATCTTTTTTTTTTTAAATATGCTTTATTGATTATGCTGTTATGGTTGTCCCAATTTCTTTTCCCTTCGTTCCCCTTCACTCAGTGACATCCCTCCCTTCAGTTGTCCCCTACCCTTAGTCCATGTCCATTGGTTGTGCATATAGTTCTTCTCAACATCTTTCTGTCTACCCCACTCCCTCATACTATGCTTCTTAATTTCTGTACCATTTCCCTCTCTTCCCCCCATTCCTCTTCCCTGCTGACCTCCCTCCATAATTTTCCCCATGCTTATAATCTATTCACACTCTTGTTGCCTACTTAGTTTGTCTTTGTTTTGGTTCCCTAGCTTCTGCTGTTGGTTGTTGTGGTATAGTTTTCCTTTTAATGTTCATAGTTTTGATCCTCTTTTTCCTAAACAAGTCCCTTTAACATTTCATGTAACAGTGGTTTGGATCTGATGAACTCCTTCAGTTTTACTTTGTCCTGGAAGCACTTTCTCTGCCCTTTTATTCTGAATGACAGCTTCGCTGGATAGAGTAAGCATGGTTGTAGGTTTTTGCTTTTCATGACTTTGAATATTTCTTGTCAGTCCCTTCCTGACTGCAGAGTTTCTTTTGAGAAATCAGCTGAGAGTCTCATTGGGACCCCTTTATACACAATTCTCTTCTTCTCTCTTGCTGCTTTTAAGATTCTCTCTTTATCCTTAATTTTTGACATTTTGATTATAATGTTACTTGGTGTGGTTCTCCCTGGGTCCAGTTGTTTTGGAACTCTCTGTGTTTTCTGGACCTGTAAGTCTATTTCCTTCCCCAAGTTAGGGAAGTTCTGCTTCATTATTTTTTCACATAATTTTTCCATTTCTAATTCTTCTTCCTCACCTTCTAGCAATCCTATGATTCAGATGTTGTCCCGCTTATAGATGTCCGATAAGTTTCTGAGCCTCTCCTCATTTTCCTCACTTCTCGTTCCCTGTTTCTGTACTGGTTGACTGTTTGTTTCTTCTCTATGTTCTGATTTGTTGATTTGATCCCTGGTTTTCTTGCCCTCACCACTAGTTTCATATGTGTCTTTGTTCATTTCAGCAGGACTAGCCTTCATTCCTTCCCTGTCTTGTTTAAGATCTGCTGTCAGGTCTGTAAGCATTCATATAACCAAAGCTCTGAACTGTGCCTCAGAAAGATTTCCTATCTGCTGCTTTGTTAGATTAGAAATTTGCTGTCTGGTCAGGTGTGTCACTGGAATCTCTATCATGATCTGTACCATTTTGAACAGTTTTGTGTTTACCTTTACTTCCTGGCCAGGGCTGTCACACCTCTTATGCTATAGAGGGTGGAGCCCCGTGCACTAGTCACAACTGGGTGATCTGTCTCACCACTCTGTGGCCTTTTCTGCGGGGGAAGGAGTGTGTGTCCAAGATGGATTCCTGCCATTCACTCTCTGCTGAGAAAGCAGAAGTCTCCTCCTCTGTCCCCACCCCCATTGGGCCTCACAGTCCAAGGCAATGGAGGTCTGCCTTCTTTGGCTTTGGAATAGCAAGCTGATGGGTCTGATCTACAGCTGGGGGTGCTCCCCAGGTGCTTCTCAAGTCCCCTTAAATATGGGTGTCTGTGCTTACCGCTGTCCTGCCACCATCACTGCTGCTGCTGCCGTGGACAGCACAGCTTGACCTCTCCTCCCCGGCTTTGCCCCTCCTACCTGTCCAGATGAGCATTACTTCTTTATAACTTCATATGTTGGACTTCCATTTATTTTCTGGAACTTCTGGTTATTGCTGATTTTGTGATAGTTGTATTCCTTCTTAGTTGTGGAGGGAGATGGAGCATGTCAGTCTAGGCCTCCATCTTGGCCGGAAGTCTCCTGTGTTTTTTTGCTTTTGTGTCTCAGGGAGAGCTGTTACTCATATTATGTTGTAAGGGTTGGAGCCTTAGGGATTCATCAGTAATGGGCGACCTGTTTCACCATGTTGTGGCGCTGTATGCAGGGGAGGGGTCTGAGAAGGAACAATGTTGCTTGTCCAGCACTTGCCCCTTTTCCAGGCACTTCTCCCACTTCCGCACCAGATTGGCGCCTCTCTAGCTGCTGCCCCGGTCGTCATTCCCAGAGTGGGTGTGTCTGCAGACATTCTAGGTTTGTGGGGGCTCTTTAAACAAGTGGACTCTGCTGAAAGACTGGCAGTTTCTGCCTCCATCTGAACCCCTACTTGTTTGCACAGTCAAAAGTAATGAGGCTTGATTTTCCCTGGAACTGAGACAGTGAACTACTCTGGTGAAGAGCTGGGAATGCGCCCCAGGTGTCCCTCCTGACTTTTTAAAACATGTAACTGTGCTTTCTTCCACCCTGCTGCTGTTGTCACTACTGCCACCACCACACCATGTTCTCTCTCCCCCGACTCCACCCCTTCTACCTGTCTGGATGAGGATTTCTTCTTTATATCTTTGTTTGCTGGACTTCCATGCACTTTGATTTTCTGGAGCTTCTGGTTGTTTCTAGTTTTGAGGTAGTTGTATTCCTTCTTAGTTGTGGAGGAAGATGCAGCATGTCTGTCTATGCCTCCATCTTGTCCAGAAGTCCATTTACTCAGTCTTTAGTTACCATATTTATACCTACGACTCACAAAAGTATACCTCCCATCCAGAACTTTTTGTACTCCAGGCTCTCTCTGAACACATATATTTTTATATTCTTGTTCTATATTTAGCTTCTATATCTTTAAGAATACAGATAAAGAATTCATGTTCTAGAATATATAAATGATATATACAAGAATATATAAATGATATATACATATATAAATGATGCAGATATCAAGAATATATATAAATGATATATACATTTATGTATGTGATTATTCTTTTGTATCTAAAAGGAACTAACAACTGTTAGAATAAAATGAAATTGAGGACTTTCCTCAATCATCCTTATCTTCTTTCTGGGTTTCCTAATGGAATTACTGGATCTGTCATTTATCCATATGAAAAGCACATGATCTTTATCTGGGTCTCCAAGAACTAGGTTCAGAAACAAACAAAATAATCAGGAAAAATAATTTATTTGGAAGGTATAGTGAACACCAGCAGGAAAGTAGGGAATTTATCCATTGAATACAGGGTGAATTACTAAACCAAGCATCATAGAGAGTAAACAGAACTCAATCTCATAGGGAAAAAATATGAAATGGTGTAAAGCAGCACAAAATTATCTCATTTGAAGGGGCATTTATATACCAACTCCTGCAAGTCATTGGTTAAGGGCTTTTCTGGAAAGATGTCTATTTCTTGGTAGTTCTGGCATATAGAGGAGAAATGACTGCCATGGTTCCAAGCAACAACAACAAACAGCAATATCTGAGATGCAAATACTGACAATTGGAAATAATTTTGATTACAGCTGAATCATAAGGTCTAAGGGATACATGTAGGAATTGCTCAGTGACTGCTGCAGTTCCCTTTTGTACTGCTCAGATTCAGTTGCTCCCATATAAAACTAACTCCATCTTCTCATTGCTTATTCATAGTATTTTAAAAAATGAAATGGGAGAGAATAGTGGAACAAGCTGTTTCAACTGATCCCAGAAACTCAGCTGGTATTTACTATTCCATTCTGCAGTTATCTATTTTAGTATTCTTTCACCTCAGGTTTATATCTGAAGTTTTGAACCCCAGAATATAATATGTCTTTGTCAGTTATTGCATTGTTTAGAAAGTACCAAGCAATGCTACAGTTATTCACCTGGGTTCCAGATATAGCCCCCCATGACTATATAGTAGCAATCTCAAAGCCTAATGATAATCATAATAAATTATCCTTGTCAACATAGTTACTCCTTTCTTTGCATGCTAATTGTACTGACTAATTGCAATTGCACTGCTAATTGTTGGGCTTACTAGCCCAACATGAGCAAACAAAAGTTGCAACTTAACATTTAATGGAACTGTTACTGTCTGAAAGTAAAAGTGTACTGCTTTAGAAACAAGGAGCTCTATTTTAACAGATCCTAAATTTGTGGGAGCAAAAAGTACATTCTTAAGTGGATCATTGACAGTAATACTGAGAAGGATCACTTATTGGTTATTGTTCCCAAAATAAAAAAAATATCTATCAGTATACAGCATAGTATAATGCCTATTTTTTCAAAGTATACCACCCTACAGCACTCCAACTCTGCAGGGTGTCATTTCCAAAAATATCCCTCAGCTCAGCTTTTAAAAAATAATTCCAACAATCTATCAGGCCAGTCACTCCTGGATTATGGAGTATTTAGTATAAGTGGATACTATGCTAATGTGCACATGGTCATATCTCCTTTCCTGTAAAGTGGATGCCTGTTCATTGTTATCTGAGATCCCATCATGATAAGTCACTCTGTGACCCCTAGGAGTGTGGGCTTGACTAAAACTGGCCAAAGATGAATCATTTCCACCTTCCAAGATTGCAGGATTCAGTGATGTTACCATAATGCATGGCCTTCATTCCTGTAACCACAGCAATGCCATCCACTGTGTAAACACTAGCATGGCCAAGACTAAAGGCTGGCTGATCTCTGCTAGGGGCATTATTCTGACTACTTGTTGTTCAGTGTTCTTTGGTGGGCCCTAGCATGAGAAACAAAGATCATCATATTTCATAGCCACTAGCACAGATAAATCTTGAAATATCTTTGTTTCCAATCATTCCAATCCTGTTTTTCCAGGACCTCAACCAACCAGTTAATTATTTCACCTTGCTCCAGAAATCACGCATGTTCTTACATGAGACTGTTTCTCTTTTCACATCAATTTTATGAGCACTCAAAACTCTACCCACTGTAAATATTCCACCTCTTTTATAAGGCCACTTCTTAGTGTGAATGAAGTGTGGTAACATTTTTAGCTTTTATCCGCACATTGAGTCTACTCTTTATGAGCTGAGTCACATATTTGTGTAAACTACATCTGCTCTATTGTCTTTCTTAGACCCTCTCTTGTGTATATTATCTTCATCATATGATGGATTTTTGCTCCTAGATATGACAACACACAGCTCATTATGGGCAGCTCTGAATGCACAGGAGCTTCATTCCTGTGGTTAAATAATACCAGAGCCTGGGAGCACGCAAAGGGCAGTTTTTCAAATTCTGAATAGTTTCTTACTGAAGACCACATGCTATTGATCTAAAATTCTAGAATATTCACTGCAACTTCTCTGTGTGTGTGGGCGAGGGCTTCCCAAATAGTCCACATGGTAATCTTATCTACCAGAAATGCCTCTAGCAACATGGGATCATTTGGGTCATATCACACAATCAGGACTGTTTAACATCAGCTGCTGCTGTGGCCTTTCTTGTTTTGGCTTCTCATCAGAAATGACAGTTTTCTGAATCAACTGAGGAATTAACTAAACCATTATTCCCAGTCGATGTGCTGCCTCCATAACATGAAGGGAACTACAAAGCATTTGCTTCTTTTCTTAGGGGGAAAATATGATGTAAAATAAGTGTTCTTTCCCCTGGAGGGGTTTCTCAGAACACCACTCTAATAAATCCCTAAAAATTTCACTCATTTGACAGGCACCTGAAGCATTTAAGGTTTTATTTTTCATCCTTTGGTGAATACATGCCCTACTAGGGCATCTAGAGTATAATTTCCATTTATTAACAGAGTATTTTAGATATAGTCATACAGTTTAGCATTCCATAGAATGTCCAAATAAAGATTTTTTGTTTGTTTGTTTATTTCTTTGTTTGTTTTGTGTCAAAGGAAACAAGTAATATACAGCCAAGAGACAAGGCCATGAATATATCTTACTGTTTGTCTCATGAATGAATCCTACTGTTACTTTCATGTGAATTGCTTTAGAGTCTTCTTCATAATGGAAATTGAAAAGGCCACATTTGCCAGATCAATAACTTCTGGTGCTTGCTTTGAAGCTATTGATGTGGTGGTTGTGTTTTCATTAATTTCTGTCATAATTGGTATTGTTTATGTTGTCTATATTATAGATCTGTTTTTGTATTTCAAAGATACCCAGAATAGTAACCACTTGAAGTTTCCACTTAATTTTATGCTAGTCCCCTACCAAAGACAATGATTTAGCCAGTTTTTAGAAAATAAAGATGGTGAAATAAACAGAAGTATAAAAATGATAACCAACCCCCCCCCTTGAAACTTTAAGTTTCTGAAAGTGATATTAATGTTTCTATTATGGTTTCTGACTTATAGTTAGGTCTTGTGGGTTCAAAGTTATAAGGACTTTTTCTAGATTGTAGATCTTGTTTCACGTGACAAATTTTTAGTTACTTGACGCTACAGCAAACTGAACATAATTACCACTTGTCTGAGTGAGTTTGGGCTGCTGTAACAAAAATAATATAAATAACTAACATTAATTTCTCACAATTCTGAAGAGTAAGAAGTGCAATATTAAGGTGCCAGCAAATCTGGTATCTGGTGAGGCCTGCTACCTGGCTTGCAGACAGCTGCCTTCTTACTATATCCTCACATGGTTTAGAGAGAGATCTTTATATTGTCTCTTTTTACACAGTCACTAAGACCCACCTTCAAATACCATCACACTGAGGATTAAACATCAAGATAAAAATTTGAGGAGATGCAAACACTAAGTCTATGCCACCATTCTACTACTATAGAGCTCTTATTCCATCTGTCTGGCTAGTCATCCAGTTCTAGAAACTCTTAGAAATCACTTTCTGAGACCACTTTTGATTTCCATTGTTTGAATTTGTGTTCCTTATGATGAAGACCCTGAGGTAAAGATTCAGTTTTAAATAGTTAATTTTGGAGGTGTAGGAAGCATGAATAAAGGAATGGAAAATTGATGCAAGAAAGAGATGTCAGTAAGCTAACTACCTCTGGTAACTAAAGCTTAATCATGCTAAGATACAATGTAAAATATGACTTTCAGAATTATAAAATTGCTTAAGAATTAGTTTATTAATTCCTACCAGTCATTGTTTGATAGCTGTTATCAAGGGGTGCTAATTCTTAATTCTTCTAGTTCCTCGTGGGTAAAGTTGTCTTTGGTATTTTTGGAAAGAAAAAAAAAAAGCCCACAGGCACAGAAATACAAAAATGGACAACTGGAAATTGGTGGTCATCTGGCACCCCAGACAATGCTGAAGATGAGCTTTTCTTACAGGTTCACTAAGTGTAGTTATTGGAGACAAAAGACCTGTGTTGGGATTATCCTGGAGAAACCAGAACATATGGCAACTTTATCTTGCCTCAAATAAGTCGTCTCCCACTACCATTCTCCACACTGAATTTAGAGTGATCATCTCAAGATACAAATCTGATTGTCATCTTCTGTCAGATCCTTCAGTGGTGATGTCTTAAGTAGTGAGACAGACACCTCTCCTCTCCTGTCATATAGATGGTCATGCAGTTTCAATTCCCATTTCATATCTACCAGTCATGAAGGAAGAACAGGAGGCTAGAGAATAGCTTCATATGACCCCTGTACAAGGTCTTGCACAACCCTATTGCCTTAAGCATTAAGCCCTAGAGATAACATCCAGGCCTCAGTTGTGTTTTAGCTCCAGGCCAAGAAAAACAGCAAGGCCAGACAGGTGACACCATGGCTGACATCAGGACCAGATACATTGACTAATGATCCTCCTACCCTGGAGCCAGCCAATCAGAAGAGACTATGTCCCTTAAAGGACACACCTGGAAAGCTAATGAATATTATACTGAAATCCTCCCCTAAGACAGCCCCTAAAATTCCTGTCATTAAAAACTCATGAGGCAAGGAACCAAGCATGTACTCTTTCTCTCTCCTGAGCATACCTGAACTGTTGTCCCCCACCCCATACCTTCCCCAGGGCAGTTCCCTCTCTCCAGAGAGCCCTGGGCCTTTCTCCCTCCTTCCTCCAGGCATGTTTTCTATCTTTCTTACTCTTAAGCTCCAAAGACGCTTCTTTTTCCTCTGTAACTTCTTTCCTAAGCTTGTGCAGCCCAGCTGGCTCACTTCTTTCCTGGCTCACTTCTACCTCTGTGAATTTCTAAATGAAATTTTGCTTGCATTTGAGTCAGCTCTGAATTCTTTCTTAGCCAGAACTCAAGTACCCAGGTTGCTGTTTTGCTGCCAACAGACTATCAGAAAGTGTATCTGCCTGTCCCAGGGCTTTTGCATACACTATTCTCTGATTAGAATGCACTTCCCTCACATTTTTCCTATTTCAGTTCAAGCATTGCTTCCTCAGAGATGCTGATGTGTGTATCTTACTCATTGTTTTTTTTTTTTTTTTTTTTACTTTGGTTAAAACAATCTGATCTATTATGGAGAATTATGGAGTTCTATAGATGCTGTAGGTATCAAAAAAAAAGTGAAACATGTTCAAGCTGTATGAATAATTATAAGCTTCTTTCTCCTATATAATTTCTGGATTTTGGTCTAAGAAAAAATAGGAACACTTTATAATGTAAGCATTTCTACATGTACCTTTTCTCTGTGGAATACCTCTGATTTCTTTCATCTTGGACTGAGTACTGGCTTAGAATATTTGTAACTTGTTAAAGACTCTAGGTACTTAAAGTAATTGTTACAAACTTTGGCTGTGATATAAACTAGTCTGGATTACAACTTGGTGCAGTCAAATATAATTTCAATGCAATATATATAGTTAGGGGCTTACTAAGTTTGCAAAAATAATGATATGCTTATATAGCAATCCAGCATGCTATCTCTTATGCCATTCACAGTGGGATTCTGATGTTCCCACTGTCAGCAGGGTTTCTATTTCCTGCTTGGCTGGATATGGACCTTCAGTACATATCAGCCAGTTTCCTCCTTGGCAGCAGTAGAACACCGTTCTGCAGTACTGATGCCAACTATCCAGAGTTAGCAGACTTCGCAGGTTAAGGGCAATGTCTTCCACAAAACCTTCCTCACTTTGGACACCAGCCATATGTTCATACCAGGGGTTTCAACTCCACTCATGCTTCTGATTACTGTCTACAATTTGAGGGTTCACACTACCCTCCCAGGCTTAATAATTCACTAGAACTACTCACGGAACTTAAGAAGGTATTGTACATAGAGTTTTAAAGGATAAAATCAGGACCAGTCAACTGAAGAGGTGCCTAGAATGAGGTGTGGCAGGGTCCAAGTGCGAAGCATCTCTGTCCTCAGGACATCACGTTCTCCCACCACATCAGTGCGCATCGCCAACCAGTACTCTCAACCAAATTCAGACGTCCAGAGTTTTTAGTGGGCCTTTATTACAAAAACTTGATGCATTAAATCATCGGCCACCTCCCTGAACTCAGTTTCCAGCCCCATTCTCCTTCCTGGAGTTCAGACAAATATCCAGTGCCTCAAAGCCCCAATCCTCTAATCATGGGGTTAGTTTTTCCGGCTTGGCGAGCCTCCATCCTTAAACTATCTGTGGGCCACTTTGAATCGCCTTATTAGCATAAACTCAGGCATGGCCCCAGCAGTCTACCATGAATATCACAGACACTTCTCTTAGGTTCAGTAAGAGCCTCAAAAACCCCCACCCAATAAGTTAATTAGCAAGAAGTAAAAACCACAAACAATGACTATTGAGGAGTCCAGTGAAAAGTTCCTCAAATCTTGCAAAACACCAGTAGTGAGTAGAAAATTTTTTACTTCCTTATTCTATTCTTCTCCCCAGCAACATGCCCAATAAATCTCCAAGTGCCTTCTCCCCAGCAACATACCCAACAAATCACCAAGTGCCTCGTTGTTCCCACCATTGTGCCCGCCGTTACCCCCAGACCCAATCCATTGTTTCCGCTGTTACCCCCAGACCCGTCCCATTGTTCCCTCCATTACCCCAGGCCCAACCAATCACTAGGCACCATGATACCCTGTTCCAGTCATTCCCTATCCCTCCCTTTAAAACCTTGTCAGCCTGTACGCCAGCTGCTGTTCTCGCCTTTGAGACAGCCCAGCAGGTTCCTCTTAACAAATCTTGCTTCTCGGCTTCCTTTGTTTTGGTTTTTACTATTTCTAACAACTTCCATTATTTCTGAAGATTTCAAGGATTTAGAAATTGTCCCAGGAATCTGGGACCAAGACTAGATAAATTATTTTTTATACAACAGATATTTACACTATTGTCTGTATTTATAGGAGTCATGTTAGCAAATTAACTCCCCACAACTTCTTTTTGAATAGACTGATCACAGTCTATGTAGGAACAAAATATTTTAAAACTATTTCTGAAATAAATTAATCAATTACTCAAATATTTTGACTACAAAAGACAGAAGAATATAAAACTGATCTATTCCATCATGTTGAAGAAATTTTGATTACCCTTATGCTATTCTTTTGATTAGTGGATCATAGATATTTATAGTTTAACATTTATAGATTATTATTTTTTATCTGGTAAATAAAGTCTAAAACAGAATTTTTTTTTTTTAACGAATGATTTAAACTTACTTCTTTTTACACAGCTCCTGAAAATTGTAAAACATATACTATATATTCTTATGTGCTACAAATAGGGAAAAAAGTGTCATGCATTTTCTTCTCTGTGTGTAATTTAGCTCATTGCTAAAATAATAAATTATTTCTTTAAATAGTTACTGTAATTTGATTAATATAGTCCAGTTACTTAAGCATTTGAATTCTAATATTTAACACAGTAGCCAGCCAGTGTCTTTGATAACAAAACTTCCAATCATGGTGAATGCAAAACACAATCATAGTCTGAGGTCCAGTTTTTTCACTAGGAGAGAAAAAAACAAACAAACAAACAAAAAAAAACTCTATTAAATGGAAAATTAAGTCATAGTTTCTGTGAGATCTTAAACAAACAAAGTGTTCCAAAATCTTTATTAACATACTGGTTTCCCCATCGAATGTTAAGCATGTCACTTAGTATTGGAGCTGGTGCTATAACTCTCTTACTTTACTTAATCATATTTGGATGGATGGACCTGTCAAGACTGCCTTACTATTTTAAGCCTGGTTTCTTTTTGTTTGAAATCTTCCAAATTGCCCTGGGGTTAGGAAAAGAAGAGAGAAAATAATCTAAAGGGAAGCTGATAACAGTAGAAGTGAAACTTTGTTTAGTTGGAAATATAATTGTATAATCCTGTCCTCATATACTGAAAGAATATGGGCCATTACAGTCTCAATGTTATCCTGTTAAATGATTCTCCTCATTAGATATTCTTCACCACACCAAATTATGCTACATAAAATGAGTCTTCACTTTTAAAGTATTAACATGGGATATTCTCAGACTAAATGTTTCCATCAAGTGTATATGAATCTTCCTGGCACTCAAGACTCATACTTCAAGAAATGGATTTGCTCATACAATTAAACATAAGCAACTGCAAGTTAAGCAGATTTCTATTGCCTCTTAGCAGCCAAACTCCAGTGGGGGTAATGAAGGCAGAGCCTTAACCTTTAGAATTGTGGCTTTCTGCCATGCCCGTATTAAAGTATCTATGGTGCAGAGGGCTGGGCATGTGTGATAATGAGAATTTAAAATTCCAAACTAAATATACTGAGGGAAATTGTCATGGAACCTAATTAGCCATATGTAGCATAAACCACTCAGCTTTTAGGAGCAGTATGAGCAGACAGTTACTTCAAAGAAAGAGATGGTAGGTGTGAGTGTGAAATGTTGCAAAGGTTTAAGTGAAATTACTTCATTAATACTGCCATTACTACTCTAGTTTAAACTTTTATTGGCACTGGACTATCATTTTCAAATTGTGGTAAACATTTGTCCTGACTCTGCTATCCTAGTGTCAGTTTCCCTAGTCTCTTTTCTCATATTTTTCAAATGGCTACCTAGATGGGTATATTTTCTAAGATTAACATATAATGACATATATTTTTTATATTCTTCAAATGCACTCCATTATGTAGCATCCAGATGAATCACTTTTGGAGGTTATGCGCTTTATGGACAAGCCCTTATTTACTTGTCCATCTTGATTTTAGACTATGGTGTGACTGTCTATCCATGTTTTAGGAAAACCCAGTGTTGAATTACATTTATGTGCATGGTTGGAGTAAACAAGATGCATAGTCAAGACTCCAATTCTATGTATAGAGTTTAACTTTTCTTATTAATTTATTGTTCACTTTATAGGAAGTCGAGGGTGGGGAAGAATTCAAGGGAATATCTCCCACCAGATTGCTGTATCAACAGCAAGCTCTTTATTTTTTCTCAGTATCTTATTTTTCCAAACAGAACTCCTTTATTTGTTTAATAAAATGGTATATAATAATGTTGATACTGAAAATATTCTTGTAGTCATTCAAACTTTAATTTAAATTAATTAGGTGAAAGTTTTAAGTTATTAAAATATAAATATATTCCAGTTTCAGAGTTTAAAATAAATTTATTGTAATTATAAGTAAAAAAATAATTGTGATCACTGGGAAGTTAAGAATAGGTGAGTGCTGAAGCATATGCCACAAGGTTGAATGATTGAGAAAATATTCCTGATGCAAATTAATGTTAGCTTCAGTTGAAATAGTGATGCATACACATGTGTATGTGTGTGTGTGTGTGTGTGTGTGTGTGTGTGTTGGTAAGGAAAGATGTAAAGTGTTTTAATGAGAAAAATTATTGTTAATGCTCTTATAGCTAGTAGAGTCTAGTATCTAGTGCTCTGGTACAAAGAAAGTGCTTTTCCCTGGCTGGTGTGGCTTAGTGCATTGAGAACTGGCCTGTGAACCAAAGGGTCGCTGATTTAATTCCCAGTCAGGGCACATGCCTGAGTTCTGGGCTAGGTCCCCAGTTAAGGGCATGCAAGAGGCAACCCTCTCTTTCTCCCTCCCTTCCCCTCTCTCTAAAATAAATAAATAAAAATTTTTAGAAAGAAAGTTTCTTATAAATTTAAACCTTTGTACTACACATTTTAAAACTGTGTTTTGTAGAATATTAGTATATTCTAGATGGTAAACTGTCCATCACTAAATAATTTTGAGAAACTTTTAATACCTTATCTTACCTTTTTGAAAGTCAAAGGTACACAATACCATAAGTATTTTATAAATGCATCAAAGAAATTAATATGTTACTCATTTCTATGGTTTGATGAGGAAATCTTCATTAACAGAAGAACTATTTATATTTTAAGGACATTAGTGGTCTTTTTGTAGGACACTATTTAAATAATGATGCTTCCAATAGTACAGTATCTTATTTTGACCCTCTGTTGTGGAACCAGTGCAGGTTTAGTCTTGATTTAGGCAACAAGAAAAATAGCTGAGGTAATGAAGGGATTTCTGACATTCCTTTATTGCAGGTACTACAGCAGCTATGCTTGCTCCCTCTTTGCATGCATTCATCAAACACTCCCATGGGGATTCCACCCCTTATATGCTGTGCATAGACAATGCTGGCTACTAGCTAAAATATGACATCAATGCTTATATAAGTGTGAGTGCACTGCACGTGCGAATCTAATTATTATCTCTAAGCGGCCCATGCCCGGGCATCTGGGGTGAGGGAGCCTGACAGACACTATAGTCCTCACACCCTCTGATTTTTCTATTCTGGCTTATTCAGTTTGTTTAATGTAAAAACAAAATGTCCATTTAAATATTGTGTTATTTAACTTGTCCATAGAATTTATTTTATTAGAATCAGCTAATCAATTCATAGGCCAGAAATACTTAATGGTGTGGTTTCTACCAACCAGAAACCTTTAGTCTAAGGGAGGAAAGGATTTTTTAAAAAGTAATAATAGGTCTTCCTGAGATGGAAAATTTTAATCACCTACTCTAATAACAGAATGAAATAATTATTTTGAAACTTACTTATACAAATAAATACAGTAATGTTTTATGAAGTCTCAGAATATTTCTACATAATTTCAAGCTGGATGTAAATTGAAAAATTTATTTGTGTGCATAACTAAATATTTATTGGCTATAATTTTTAAATAGTTAAAAATTAGACTGTAGACTAAAAATTTTTAACTTTTCTACTTTCATGCTATAGTATTTTACAAGAACACCAGACTCAAAGCTATTGTAGAACTTTATGCTGAGACAATGACCCTGTGGTCTTGACTGACCTAATATCTATTATGAATGTTTTAAGTATTTTGATAATATCCCTTACTAATGGTAATGGTTACACAGTCCTAGTGGGGGGTATGTTGGAAAGTTAGTTGATAATTAATCAGTATTCAGCCCAGGCCTAAAGATGTCTCTGTTTATAGGTTACTTATTGTCTAATTATATGCTTTTTAATTACAGTGAGTTTATACTTCCCCTTTTATTGTGCTTGGGGGTTACTTTGGAGTATATTAACACAGAAATTATGGTACAGTACTTTAATGAGATTATTTGATGGCATAGGGAACACTAATAGGACAAATAATTGATCAAAATTTATATTGAATTACAATCATTTCATTGTATTTAGTTGTAAGGCAATGTAAACTGTAATCAGGCTGCCAGTTCAGTAGACAAATAAGACTCTCAAATAAAAACAAAATAATAAAATATTTAATAAGATTATGAAGCAAAATCTATCTAATTTGATACTTATAATGGTTCTGTGAAGTAAGCAATTACATTTATTGGTCACTTTGCCTAAAATATGTTGTTTTACTTTGCTCAATACCACATGGCTATGAAAGGAGAGCTAAAATTAGAATCTACTTCAAATATCCTAAAAACATTTATAAAGTAATAGATTGTAATAATGTCTTCAATCTTCTTCTAGTCTTACCCTTGTGCCATCACTTAGGAACAGATAGATGCTATTAATATTATCCTTCTTAGGGCCTTTGTGATGATTAATTTTATGTGCTAATAGGACTATACCAGGGAGTGGCCAAATATTTGGTTAAATATTTGGTTATTTTGTGTGTTTCCCTGACGGTGTTTCTTGATAGGATTAACATTTGAATGGGTAGACTGAGAAAGGAGATTACCTTCCAAATACGACTTAGGGGAGTCTCATCCAATTTGTTGGAAGCCCTAAATAAAACAAAAGGTGGGTTAAGGTGATAAGGAAACTTAAGAGTTAAAGATTTTACCCTTATCTATAGTTGATAGGCTTAAGTGATTAATGCATGTCGTCGTCGGCAGCCGTCTGTCTCGAGAGACGATGGTGTAGCTTCTTAGGAGTCTATCTGCACTGCCGAGAATGGTTGTGCAGTCCGACTCGGGAGTGACACGGTATCTGTCTCCTCCCGTGTTGAATCGACATCTTGTGATGATGCTGGAGTGTCCTCTCCAGTGAAGCTGAAGCTACAGAGCCTGGGCAGGGTGATATGGAGGGTCTGCTGTTGCCCATGCAGCAGACCCCCCTTCTCTTCGCAGCTGAAGGGTCCAAGGGAAAGACGGAGTCAATACAACTTGGCTTCAGGTGCGCTGCAGGAGTTGCCAGTGTTGACCACAACGTCAAACCGCCTTAGGGACTCCGGCTCCAGATTTTCTGTCAGGGTTTACTCCCTTAGCCTTTCCCCTGAAGAGGTATGCCACAAGGCAGCGGAGGTTTTTTGGAGTCAGAGTTTTCCTTCTCTGATGTGCCCTGACTGGAAGATCGAACCAGCGACACTTAGCTCGCAGGCCAATGCTCAATCCACTGAGCCAAACCAGCCAGGGCTATTAATGCATGTAGGTAGTTGTTATTCTAGGAACTGGAATGCATGACCAAAATGGTTCCAAGAGGTGGACAAGCAATTCAACCTTTGTGTCCCAAGGGGTCTGCAAAGTCATTGAGATGGTAGCTAAGCAATTGTGTCCCAGGGAGGGAAGTCTGTGACACAGATAAAAAATTATTGACCAACAGATAAAGAAATGCTAGGAAAATTATGCTAACTGCAACTCTTATCTGATTAACATTTTTTCCCAAACTCGTTACCTACCCCTTTCTTCTCCTTATAAAAAGGTTGGCTTGAGATGATATATCAAGATGGTTTTTAAGGTAATCAACTCATCATCTTCTCTGATCCCCAGCATCTGAATAAAGGCCCACAAAGATTCAATCTTTGTCTCTACTTATTGGTTCTGGTAGTGACAGGCAGGATGAATGCTGATGTGAGAAATGCTCACAATAAATCACCAGGACACAGGACTTGAGTAGCAAAGTGAGGCATTTATTCGCGAGTCTGCAGAGTAAGACGCACCACCAGCAAGGACCCTGTGAGCAAGAAGTAGACAAAGAAAACTGGTTTTATACTAATGCCACTAGCTGCCCCTCCCTAACATGATTAGCTCTTCCTCCCTTCTCCTTCTCCCCCATTTCTCCACTACTGGTTAATCTGGGTTCACAATCTAATGTGATTAACTCAGGGTGAGATTAACTAAGGGTAATATGATTATAGGTCTCCGTCGTCGGCAGCCGTCCGTCTCGAGAGACGATGGTGTAGCTTCTTCTCAAGAGTCTATCTGCACCGCCGAGAATGGCTGTGCAGTCCGACTCGGGAGTGACATGGTATCTGTCTCCTCCCGTGTTGAATCGACATCTTGTGATGACGCTGAAGCTACAGAGCCTGGGCAGGGTAATATGGAGGGTCTGCTGTTGCCCATGCAGCAGACCCCCCCTCTCTTCGCAGCTGAAGGGTCCAAGGGAAAGACGGAGTCGATACAGCTTGGGTTCAGGTGCGCCGCAGGAGTTGCCGGTGTTGACTACAACGTCAAACCGCCTTAGGGACTCCGGCTCCGGATTTTCTGTCGGGGTTTACTCCCTTAGCCTTTCCCCTAAAGAGGTATGCCGCAAGGCAGCGGAGGTTTTTTGGAGTCAGAGTTTTCCTTCTCTGATGTACCCTGACTGGAAGATCGAACCAGCGACACTTAGCTCGCAGGCCGACGCTCAATCCACTGAGCTAAACCAGCCAGGGCAGGATTATAGGTCTATCTCCAACTTATTTGCAAATTTATCTAGCTACATTTTCCTATTTCTCTGTGTTTGGTGATAACTATCTTCTTCCTTTTGATCCCAGAGATATCTGTGAGGAGTTGTGGAATGTCATTTCCACGCCTCTTTTCCATGATTCATCTGTTAATTATCTCCGACTGGTTTGAGAGTCGTTGGCTTGCTTCTTTATTCCTAACACTGACTTACTTGGTGTCAAAGGGAAAATTTTATCTCTCTACTTGTTTTCAAGTTGAGACATTGTCTTCTCCTGAACTCTGACTGGAACTTACAACATTATCTCTTCTGGGTCTCAGGCCTTCAGACTTGGACCGGAACTGTAGTAGGCAATTAGTATAAGCAGAGCAAAGACAACAGGCCAGGTACATGAAGTTACCTAGGTAAAAAGCTCTGCATGTCTAGCAACAGGTAAAACTGGGAAAACAGGGACCTCACCTCCAGGGTGAACTTTCATCCTCTAGCTTATTACTGTTCATGTGATTTAGACCCCCTGGCCTTCATATTAACAGTCATGTAATTCAAACCCTCCCTTGACCTTTCCTCCCTTGGCATGTCATTGATTATGTGGTAGACATCCTTAGAAGAGGAACAAGAGGGACAAAGAATAACTTCATATGACTTCCATATAAACCCTTGCATCACCAGTCTATTAAGCATTAAGGTCTCAACAATGAGGTTCTGACCCACATCAAATGATCTTGGAAGCAAAGTCTTGGTTCTGTTGACCACAGAGACAAAGTTTTAGTCAAGTTAGAGATAGCATGTAGGCCTCATTTGTGTTCAGCTCCATGCCCAGAAAAGTAGCAAGGTCAGAAGAGGGTCATGCCATGGCTGACATCAGGACTGGCTGCAATGACTAATGACCTCTTCCCTGGCACCAACCAATCTGTAAAGACCTTGAAAGGACACAATCTGTAAAGACCTTGAAAGGACACAACAAGAAAGCTGATAACTATTATGTATCAATGGGATCCACCCCTGAAAACTCCAGATAAATACCCTCAAGACAGAGGACCCAGCTTGGCTCTCTCTACAGAGCACACCTTTGCCTTTCCCCATCCCCTTCACTCAGGTGCATTTTCCTTGCCTCTCTCTTTCTGCTAAGCTCCAAAGGCCCGCCTTTTGTCCCTATAACTTGTCTCCTGATCTCATTCCTTCTACAGATACTTAATCTACCTCTGTGACTTTCAAAATAGTTTCTCTTATACTTTGAGCCTTAACTCTGGATTCTTTATTAGCCAAAATTCAAGTATTAAAGTTGCTGAACAAAGGTACAGTCTGACTCGTCTGGTCTGACTCCACCATTCTAACACCTGGTGCCATTTTGCTTCCAACAGAGCTACAGCACAGGCTCTCCTGAGTCTTCACTTGATAATGGGTCTTCTCAGCTTCCATAATTACATGCGTTATTTAAAAAAAATTTTTTTAGATTGATAGAGAAATAGATATTTAGACAGACATAGATATAGATACAAATATATATCTCCTATCGGCTCCATTATTTCTGGAAAACCTTGGCTAACACAATCTCTGTCTTGTCTTTTATAGAGGAAGATTTATACCAGTACCAACATATTCTTCATTGTTTATTTAAAAACCAAGTGATCGAGTTTCACATTTTAGACATACTCTCAAAAGATGAAGAAATTTATACTTTTACAAAGGAAAAATTGAAACCAAAAAAGGTAACAAATAAAGGTTATAATGTAATTACATGGCCATTCAAAGATGATATACTCTGAATTTTTGAAGAGAATGAGAGAGACTAATAGGTTACAAAGATTCCTTCATGTTTGGCTTGTTTATTCCTTCTTATGAGTTATTATTATACTACTGCAACTCATATTCTGACAAAGGATGGTAAGAAATCTCTGTATAACTGAGGAAAAGAATACATATGCAAATTCATTTATAAAATTATGATTATTAATGTAGTTTAAAAAGTTGAAATATAGCACTCAGCATACTAATTGACTAAATTATTTTATTATTTGGTGGTGAAAACAGAACTTGTACAGAGAGTGACTTGGAAATTAAGGGAATATCTTTCCTTGACAGAACTTTTGGATGCTGATAAAAATACATACTTTATCCAAGAATGAAGAATTTATTAACAAAATTTAAGGATTAAAAATAGGGAAGAAAATATTTGTTCTCAGATGAAATGCTTTTATTAGTAAGAAAATCTTGATATGTTATAATATGAATACTTAGAAAAGATGCTTAAAAATTTAAGATGAATTCAGACTGTAATATTTGATTTTTAATGGAATAAGGGGTTCTAGATAGATCTTGTACAGTGTATGCAGAAAGTTAACATTTTTTCAAGTGGATCAAAAATTTTAATTTGAAAATAAAGCCAGATAAGTGATAGAAGTATAGATGGGTGAATGCTTCACAAGTGAGTAGAGAATATGTAGTATTATTCATCTCTCAACTCTTATAGGAAATATTAGAGGCTCAGTTAGAATGTCAGTTAGATAAAAGAGTGCAAAGGGTTAGTGTGCATGAGGGTTGCATAACTCTGGTGTTAGACACTGTTTAGAGGGCCTCAATGATTTCAAAGGAGATGAACAAGGCAAATGATTTTGACACTTACTGAAATTCACTAAAAAACCAAACCAAACCTAGGATAATAATTGCAGTACAAATAAATAAAATTAAAACTGTCAAAATTCAATGCATTACAGTTGAAAGTATACTCCATTAAAAGCATATTACTTAATTATGGAGCAGATATTTTATGGAAGTTAAATAAAGAATATGATTACTTGTTTTGGAATTGCAAATTTACTCAGAAATTCTTGAAGTATAGTTAAGTAGACACAAATATGAATATAAATTCTAAATAGCATGCCAGCCATTTCTGACAGGTATCAAATATATGACCATACAGATTCTCAGTAGTGATAACTCTTTTTATAACAATACTGACCACTTCAGGAGAAAAGCAAGAGATATCTTCATTTCTTGAGGAATATGGCTGTAAATAGTAAAATTTCCCATATGTTAGATTGTTAATGTGTGTGTTACATGCAGTTGAGTTGGTGTGACCCCTGGAAACTCTGTGAATGAGTGAATGAGTGATGTTCACAATGTCTGTTGGTCAACAGCCCCGTTATTTCTTATAGAATCATGCCAATGGCTTCTTTAATAAAGTCAATTTGTCTCATATATGATCTTTCTTTCCTTTGGCTTTTATATGTCCCAGCATTATTGTCTTTTTGTGTCTAAAGTGAGATAGTTTCATTTTTGTCATATTTGTCTCCAATGGTGTTTCAGGCTTAATTTTTCAAGGACCCACTTGTTCATCTTTCTGGTAGTCTAGTGTTTCTGTAGTGCTCTCCTCTAACACCGTATTTCAAATATTTTCCACGAAACCTTGATGGTCTTTTATTTGTTTCATCTTTATTTTTCCTGTGCTTCATTTTGAAAAGTTTCTATTACTATATTTTTTAAGTTCAATAATCTTTGTTTCTCAGGTGAATAACTTGCTGTGAATCCCATATAATATATTTTTCATTCCAGTTAATATAAATTGCATTTTTGGAAGTTTTATTTCAGTCTCTTTTCTGTCTTCCATTACAATATTTTAAGGTGTCAATTCTCCCTGTATTGATATAAAAATTAAATGCAATCCTTTTAAATAAAATAACATCAGATTTTGTTTGTTAGTTTGTTTTATATAATTTGATATTAAAGCATATTGGAATATTAGTCATCTATTGCTGTGTATTCAGTTACCACAAACTTATCATCTGTAAGCAATAGGCATTTGTTAAGTTATAGTTTCTGTGGCTTAGAAATACAAGTACACCTTACCTATTTCTCTGCTTCACTGTCTCTATGGTTATAATCATGTGCATGGGGGGGGATGTCTTCTTTCAAAGCCACTTATAAGGTTGTAGGTACACTGCGTTCATTTCCTTTTGGTCTATTGGACTAAAAG
The DNA here is from genome assembly GCF_987537825.1 of Furipterus horrens. Classification (NCBI taxonomy): domain Eukaryota; kingdom Metazoa; phylum Chordata; class Mammalia; order Chiroptera; family Furipteridae; genus Furipterus; species Furipterus horrens. The sequence goes on from NW_028327173.1 coordinate 53,708,465, forward strand.
CCTCAGTTACTAGTTGGCTGTTGGCCAGAGGCCATACTTTCTTTCTTGCCATTCAGGCTTCCCCAACAGGGCAACTTGCTTTGCTCATCAAGAGAAATTTTTCTAGCAAGATTATTTGGAATTATGGAAATACCTTCATTTCAATGTCATTATTTTTATCAAGGCCATGAAGAGGAGGTGAGGACCATTGGGAATCATCTTTTTATATTTGTAGCACATATGAAAATGCAAAGGATCAATAATCAGCAAAAATATTATTTGATAGAGAAAAATAAAGTGGGAATATGTACTTCTAGTATCCAATTTAAGAATTTAATCCTAATCTAGATTAATTTAGAGTGATATTGGCATATGAATAGTCATATAGGTCAATTAAACAGAATAAATATTACAGGAATAGACTCAAACATGTATGGCCAATTTATTTTTAATAAAGGTGTAAATATAATTCAATTAGGAAATGATTGTTTTTTATAAATGACTCTATTTTCAATTCCAATTGACATGCATTATTATATTAGCTTCAGGTGTACACCCCAGTGATTAGACTCTACATAACTTAATAAATGGTCATCCTGATAAACCTCACACCCAAATGACTCTATACATAGTTATGAGACTATTATTGATTGTATTCCCTATGCCATACTTTACATCCTCATGACTATTCTGTAAAAACCAATTTGTACTTCTAAATTTATTCACATTTTTCACCCATCTCTACCAACACCCCTCCCATCCGGCAACCATCAAAATGTTCTCTATACCTATGACTCTGTTTCTGTTCTGTTTATTCATTAATTTTGCTTTTAAGATTCAGTTGTTGATAGATACGTATTTATTGCTACTTTATTGTTCATATATTTTTTTAAGAAGACCCTTTAACATTTCATATAATATGGTGTGGTGGAGATGAACTCCTTTAGCTTGTTCTTGTCTGAAAGCTCTTTATCTGTATAAAAGACAGCTTTGCAGGGTAAAGTAATCTTGGTTGTAGCTCCTCGCTTTTTATCACTTTGAGTATTTTTTTGCCAATACCTTCTGGCCTGCAAAGTTTCTTTTGAGAAATCGACTGACAGTCTTATGGGAGCTCCCTCATTGGTAACCACTTTTATCTTGCTGCTTTTAGTATTCTCTTTTTGTCTCTAAACTTTTACACTTTAATTATGATGTGTCTTGGTATGGGCCTCCTTGAGTTCATCTCGTTTGAAACTCTCTACTCTTTCCAGATTGTATGTCTATTTCCTTCGCCAAACTAGAGAAGTTTTCAGTCATTAGGTTTTCTTCTATTTATTTTTTTAACTGTAGGGTGTTTTTATTATTTTGGTTTAATCTTTATTGTATTGTTTCCATTACCATTTAGTCCCCTTATAATGCCCTTCCTCTGGCAATCACCAAACTGTTGTTCATGTTTATGAGTCCTTTATTCTTTTTGCTCAATCCTTCTACCTCCTCATCCCCACCCCTCACTAGCTGTCATCTTGTTCTGTATGAATCTGTCTCTATTTTTCATGTTAGTTCAGTTTGTTCATTAAATTCCACATATGAATGAAAATATACGGTATTTGTCTTTCTCTGATTGGCTATTTCACTTAACATAATGTTCTCCAGGTACACTCATACTGCCACAAAGGGTTAATTTTTCTTCTTTTTTTACAGTACAGTAGTATTTCATCGTGTAAATGCCCCATGGTTGTTTTATCCACTCATCTATTGATAGACATTTGAGCTGCTTCCATACCTTAGTGACTGCAAATAACACTGCAATGAACATAGCGGGGCTTATGTTCTTTCAAATTAGTGTTTTGGGTTCCTTCAGATATAGTCTGAGAACTGGGATCACTGAGTCAAAAAGCAGATTTGTTTTTAATTTTTTTAGGTATTTCCATGCTGCTTTATATCTCCATATCTACAGTGGCTGCACCAATCTGCCTTCCTCACAACAGTACAAAAGTGTTCCTCTTACTTCATATACTCACCAGCACTTGTTTGTTGATTTATTGATGATAGCCATTCTGACAGGTGTAAGAGCTTGCCTCATCGTGGTTCTAATTTGCTTTTCTCCAATGATTAGTGATGTTGCACATCTTTTCATATGTCTATTGACCAACTGTATGTTCTCTTTGAACTGTTTGTTCAGGTTCTTTGCCCATTGTTTAATTGGGTTATTTCCTTTTTTGGTGTTGAGTTTTGTGAGTTCTTTGTAAATATTGGATATTAACTCCTTCTTATCAGATATATAGGTGAATATATTCTTCCATTCTATGTGTTGTCTTTTAATTTTGTTAAAGATTTCCTTTGCTGTATAAGAACTTTCTAGTTTTATGTAGTTCCATTTGTTTATTTTTTTCTTTTGTTTCTCTTGCCTGGAGAGATATACCTGATAAGAAAATTCTATGGACAATGTCTGAGATTGCTGCCTGTGTCTTCTTCTGCAATTGTTATGGTTTCAGGTCTAACACTTAAGTCTTTGATTCATCTTGAACTTATTCTTCTGCATATATCTGTTTGATTTTTCCAACACCATTTATTGAAAAAAAAAAAGATCTTTAGTCCACTTTATGTGCTTACTTCCTCTGTCTATTAATTGACTATAAAGTTGTGGAATTTTTTCTGGCCTCTCTGTTCTGTTCTATTGATCTATATATCTGTTTTTATGCCAGTTCCAGGCTCTTTTGATTACTTTTCCCTTATTGTATAGTTTAATATTAGGTAGTATGATTCATCCAACTTTATTCTTCTTTCTCAGGATCACTGTTGCTATGCAGAGCCTTTTTTTGTGTGTATGTGTGTGGTTCCATATATTTTTGAAATATTTGTTCTAGTTCTGTGAAATATGTCCTTAGGATCTTGATAGAACTCACATTGAATCTATATATTGCTTTGGGTAGTATGGACATTTTAATGATGTTAATTTTTCCTATCCATGAACATGACATGTGCTTCCACTTACTTGTATCTTCTAGTTCTTTCTTCAGGGTCTTATAATTCTCCAAGTACAGGTCTTTTACAATGGTGGTTAGGTTTATTCTTAGGTATTTTATCCTTTTTGAAGCAATTGTGAATGGGATTGTTTTCTTAATTTTCCTTTCTGTTAGTTCATTATTGACATACAAAAATTCAACTGATTTCTGGATATTAACTTTGTATCCTTCTACATGCTGAATTTATTTATTAGGTTTAGATGTTTCTTAGTGGAATATTTGGGGTTCCCTTATATACAGTATCAAGTCATCTGAAAGTAAGGACAGTTTTACTTCTTTGTTTCCAATTTGAATGCCTTTTATTTCTTATTCTTGTGTGATTGCTGTGGTTAGGACTTGTAGTACTATGTTGAATAAGAGAGGTGAAAGTGGATATTCCTGTCTTGTTCCCAATCTTAAGAGAAACATTTGTAGTTTTTGTAATATGTGGCCTTTTTTATGTTTAGGTATGTTCCTTCTATTTCCACTTTGCTAAGAGTTTTGGTCATAAGTGAGTGCTGGATTTTATCAAAAGCTTTTTCTGCATCTATTGATTTAATCATGTGGTCTTTATCCCTCATTTTTTTTTAACATGGTGAATTATATTTATTGACTTCTGAATGTTGTACCAGCCTTGCATTTCCAGAGTAGCTCCCACTTGATTATGGTGAATGACCTTTTTGATGCATTGCTGTATTCAGTTTGCTAATATTTTGTTGAGGATTTTAATGTCTATATTTATCAGGGATATTGGCCTATAATTTTCTTTCTTTGTAGTGTCTTTATCCAGTTTTGGAATTAGGATAATGCTGGTCTTATAAAATGTGTTTGGAAGCCTTCCCTCCTCTAGAATTTTATAAAATAGTTTGAGAAGCAGAAGTGTTATTTCTCCTTGGAATGTTTTGTAAAATTCTCCTGTGAAGCCATCTGGTCCAAGGCTTTTGTTTGTTGGGGCTTTTTTTGATTATTGCTTCAGTTTTATAGTGTGTAATCTTTCTATTCAGATTCTCTGATTCTTCCTGATTTAGTTTTGGAAGACTGTATGTTTCTAGAAATTTATGCATTTCATCCAGGTTGTCCAATTTGTTGGAATATAGTTGTTGATAATATTGTCTTACAATCCGTTGTATGTCTTTGGTGTCAGTTGTTATTTCTCTTTTTTCATTTCTGATTTTATTTATTTGAGTTTTCTTTCTTTTTTTCTTGATGTTTATGGTTAAAGGTCTCTCCATCTTTTTAATTTTTTCAGAGAAATAGCTCTTGGATTCATTGATCTTTTGTATCATTCTTAGACTCTATTTCATTTATTTCTGTTCTATTATTATATCCTTCCTTCTACTAACTTTGGGCTTGTTTGTTGTTCTGTTCCAAGTTCCTTTAAGTCTGAAGTTAGATTGTTTATTTAAGTTATATTTATTTATTTATTTATTTAGAGATAGGCCTACTGCTATGAATTCCCCTGTTAAGATTGTTTTCCCAGTGTCCCAACGATTTTGGATTGTTGTGTCCTCATTCTCATTTATTTCAAAATAGCTTTTGATTTCTTCCGTTGTTGACCCATTCATTGTTTAATAATATGCTATTTAACATCTCTGCATATTTTTCAGTGTTCTTGTGATTATATTTAATAAAATCTAAAAATTTTAACTTTACAAAAGAAAAATAAAAAGAGAAGAGCAGGACAAGTTTTGCTGTGTATGAAAGCTGATATACAGGGCAGTAACTAGAGAAAATTGTAGCATTAAGAAAGGTTTTTAATTTTTTTAATGATGAAACATATTTACAATCTGATATAAATGATCCAGCTAAAAATAAAAATTGATGATGCAAAACAAGTAAGATCATACTGGAGGTATATTCTTAAAAATGATAGAGTCTGGTACACATGTAGCAGGTTTGACTTTAGCTAGGATCAAGGGCAGTTTATTTCTAATAACAGAATGACAGTTGAGTGATCGTAGATTTAAATAGGTGGTTAAATGTGGGTGAAAACTTGTGGAAAGTCTATTCTAGTAACATTTTCTAACTTCAATAGTCTAACTTCATTATCCAACTTTAATAGACACAGGGTCATCAAAATATTTTGGGGTTTGAGGAGGAGGGATTGCAGGTTGATGAGATGGGAGAACTAACAAAATTGAAGTCTCTAAGAGTGGGTGAGAGACTGAAATAGGAAAGTGAAATGTGATTGCTCACATCATTGAAGATCTGCTTGAGGTTTTTTATTATGATTTCAAAGTGAGAACAGTCAACATGGTTATGTTTTTTAGGGTTATGTTTTACTCAGGTGAATAAGAAGTAGCAAAAAAGGGACACTGTTGTCTTAAAGAAAGTAATTATTATTTTAATCCTGCTTCAAGCTAGAAAAGAGAAAAGGAGGTAAAACAATAAGAGTTGAAAGGCATTTAATAAGGATGTATAATGTAAAAGAAACAATGAAGTTAAAGTACTTGGGAAAGTGATGTATTAATAAAACTAAGCAGACAATTGAGGAACAGCAGTCCCTCTATATCGTGGTTCACTTATTGCGGCCTCACTGTATTGCGGGATTTTTAAAAATATTATATTTAATTATTTATCGCAGATTTTTTGCTATATTGTGGGATTTTGTGGTACTGTATACGTATGTTGTTAAAGTTACGTAGGTTTAAGAGTGTAGAATATGTTTAAGAACATAAGTAGTGTTTATAAAAGTGTGGAAAAGGTTAATAAGAGACTGGGAAAGGTTAATAAGGGACTGGGAATGGTTTATAAGTGTGTGAGAAGGGTTTATAAAGCCTTAAAATATATATAAATACTAAAATAAATGCAAGGTTCCTACTTCGCCAATTTTCACCTATCTCAGGAGGTCTAGAATATAATACCCATGATAAATGAGGGAATACTGTACTCCTGTGGCACTAACATAGGGATTAATTGCTAAGGAAGTAAGGTAGAGAAGATCATTGAATGAACAGAGATCAAGGTAATTGAAATGTGAAAGTAATAGAAATATAATCTATTTGTGTATTAGAATTACTAAAAATTACGTTAGGCGAAAATACAGAGAGTGGTAGCAATCCAGAATTTAGAAGCTCCAAGGAATCAAAAGTGTGATTAAGGTGTCTTTAAAGAATTACAAAGTGGAATAGGGTGGTTTAATTTGCTTTAAAAAAGTCTTCAGATATTTAGGGAAGAAACAGGAAGAAAGGTCTGGAAGTAATAATGAGGAACAAGAAATCTACATCACCTCCGGTCTCGCAGTATGGAGGCAAAAACATGGGTAGATTATTTTAGGAAAGGTTGGATGGACCTTGTCAGAATTCTGATTCTCTTTTTCACCAGTTTCAATAGTGATATTAAACCTTGGAAACTTGAGATCTTATCCAGAGCACCTGCACACCTGGAATTCCTTACTCGTTCTAGGAACAAGATATACCTTTAGTGGTGGACGCCTGGATGCCAAATAAGAGGTTGTCCTACCTGGAGCACCTGGAATTCTGTGGTCCTTTCTTAACTTCTTTCAGTGGAGGCAATGTAATTCTGTTGAATATGGAATATAACAACTGCACTTAAGGTGATTTGAATGTAATAAACATTTTCTAGGCCAAATAATTTCATATTAAATAATTATCACATTGTTTTTTACTTATATTTCTAAAGTACAAGTTTATTAGCTCATTTTGAAAATATAGCTCTCTAGTTACACTATATTTTAACAGATAAGGTTTATACATAATAGTAAAAAATGAAAATTTTTTCTTTACTCCCATTGACCTTGTAAAAATTCCAATTGAAGCAATAAATTCCTTTGTATACTAGTGCTTCTGAACTCCTTTGAAGAATAACTTTCACTTTGTAAGTATAGCACTCTCACTAAAAAATCGGAGAAAATGTTGTTTGTTAGAGTAGCAGGTAAGTTGATATTTTTTCAAAAGTGTGTTGTTTTTCTTTCTAATTCTTTAACTGTTTTTTACCAAACCATGATGATAAAAGTGAAGAAGAATAATTGTCTTTACAGGTAATTACATTTATTAAATAATTATTTTGTGCCAAGAATTGTGCTAAATTCTGATTATATAATGGCAAGATTAGTCCTTACCCTTTAGTTTTTACATTTATTATCTATGGAAATGATATCATGGAAACAAACTGCAACAACAAATGATCATTCTATCATTTAGAGATGAAAATGTCACGGTGGGAAAAGCTGTATACTTTTAAAATATGCCTAGTTTACTTATTTACTTACTAACATTTGCTCTAAATAAACAATTAAAACCTTTTATCACTAATAAAACTTCATCAGAGAGTTAAAATTAATCTATTGCAAGCTTTTTTATTAGCATTTAAAACAGGTGAGGTATTTTATATACATGATCCTCAGAATAATTCTACAAAATAATTACTCTTAATTCCATTGTACTGATGTAAAAGTAGAAGCTCAGAGAGACTGAGATGTTTGCTAAAACTAACGAGCAGCACAAATGATGAGCCAAAGCTTTCAGATAACAGGGCCAATATGATTTCAGCTATACCATATCTTATCTAGCAATATTTGTAGAAATGTGAGCTGATACAATGCTTTCTATTTTGGGTGAGTTCTTGATATTTCTCTTAGATGTTTTAAGAAATGGAAAATACATGAGCCATTTGTAATTATAGATCTGCTTCTTGGAAAAGAAGTTAATGATTTAACTTATGCAGACAAGCTCATAAGTTATTTACTACAGTACTTAGTCAACATTATCAAAGTCAATATAAATTTAAAGCATAACATTCTATTAGGATGTACAAAAAACTGCACTGTAACCATCTTCTCCAAATGTGTTTGCTGGTAAAGCAAGTTGTGTTCCCAATGAAAACTGTACAAGTATCACCTGTATCAAGAAATTAAAAAAAAACTTTATACAAAAAATAAATTTTTCAAATGTGCTCACATGTAATACAAGCACAGTACTCCCTTGTACACATATATTGACAAAAAGACTAGACAACACATTATTTTTGCAGTGTTGCACAAGCATGTATTTTACCTTTATATAAATTGAAATTTCTTAAGGCAAACTTTATCTTTGCTATCAAAGATGCAAAATACACAAGAAAGCTTTAATATACAACACTTGGGCCTTTCAAAAATTAATTTTTGAGATACTGTTTGAATGCTCATATTTAGGTTTAGTGAGCTTCAAACCTTAATCTTTTACATGTGTCTAAATTAAATCATTATTTGTAAATGTAAATCAAACTATGCATTATTACATTTCATTGGCAAAAATTATTAAAATGAAATGAACAATATTATAATGTGTTGAGATACTTTTATAAAAGTAAATAGTAGCAGTAATATAGTTAATTGAGAGTAAAAGTAAACAAATTAATTAATGCCTTCTAAAACTACATTTTATCTCAACTCTCACCCTTTACAGTGATCTGAATAATCTTTCTGTCAAATACATCAAGCCTTGTCACTTCCTTCTTTAAAAGCTTTTGGTGGATTCCCACAATCTGAAAACTGCTTTTCAAATTTTAGAATAAAATTTTATGCTTATCACAACTGTTTTTTTTCCCAAATTTCCAGCTCCACCAATCTCTGAACTGCAAACAGATCACAACAAAAAATAAATAAATCACTGTTTTCGTATATGTTATATATATATATATATATATATATATATATATATATTTAATGAATCTGATTTCTCACCTTTTGATTCCATGCCCCTCTATTCAATGTAAAATTCATTTCCCTCATGTGTCATTCAAGGTATTTTTTCCATATATTGATTTCCTTCTAAAACATTTCTATGCTACTTTTCTCCAACACAGGATTGCCTGATATATTTTCCCTGTTTCTAAGCACTTTGTTTATATCATTTATGCCTCTGTACACATATTTTACTGTCTTTTTCTAGTCCATGTCTACTTGAGAGAATGAGTTTTGTCATATTTTATTAACTCACTAGTCATTAAAAATATTATTTGTAGCGTATCTTTACTTGCTACTAGGAATAAAGTAAAGACTTTTATATCTCACTCTTAAAACAATAACTGACATATATCAAGAATCACTAGTATATTTTGAACGCAGACATAAATGACAAGCACTCAGAGAAATTTCTTTGGTACCATGATTTTCAGAAGTGATGAGGAACAGAAAAATTTTCATCAGTTGCTTCATATTTTTTACCAATTTTGAAGTTTTATTTGAAAATGTAGGAGACTAAGATTACAATATTTTATGCACTTTAGGGTTAATTTAATTCATTTTACTACTTTCAATATAATTATTGGAATATATACACTTACATAAAATGATGTCTTTTACCAACCATGGAAATTAGGTTGGTTTTGGAGACCAGCAGATATTTTTTAAATGATTTTCTGTTTACCACTTTTTTTGTAGCTTTTGCTTTAAAGTTTAGACTGAATATACTAGATTGACACCCTTTTTATTCATTCTACACTGTTAAAGATAAGTACTATAATATATTTTACAATTTCACTGTGATTAATTATTTTTAGTAAAATCATCTATTCAAATCTCAGTAGAAGTCATTTAGTCTTCCCATCAGACCCCCACACTTTTCTTTAACTGTTCCTACTAAACAATCTTTAAATTTTTCTGTCACACTTTAGGTAACAATACTGCTTATGAATGCTCTATAATGACTTGCTGTTAAGGTTGGAAATCCACTCAAACTCAAAAAAATGAATAGTGTCAGTGATGTAATGCTATTTAATGTGTGCAAGCATTTAAATCCTTCTACTTACAATAGACAAGGGTTTATTTCAAGATAGAAAACTTGAGAGCAACAGCTGTATGGAGGAAGGTGTGACATTTGGTGAGGGAGAATGTATTTCTTTGCGAGGCTGCTGTTCTCCATGATGACTACAGGGAAATTCTAGCTATGAGTCTCTCATTTTCTGCAACCTGCAGCATAACCTACATAAAGGTGACCAATCACCTTTTATATAGGGTGGGGCACAGGTAGGTTTACAGTTTTCAATATGTGGAGCACCAAGTTTATTCTTGTTTTATCATTTCTTAATTAATTATTGTATTACTTTCCATATGAACAACTGTAAACCTACTTGTGCCCCACCCTGTATTTACTGACATTCATTGGAATTTTCTTTTTTCAAAAGAATGAAATTTGATGCAGGATTCTGAGGTTTTCTGGGATTGCATAAACAGTTTTTAGAGGGTTAGTGATGTCAAAAGTTTTCCACAACAAGGTTAAGATTCTCTTGTGTATTTTGCTCTCATTATTTTACAAGTGTATAATAGTTTTTAAAAAATTCTACATGTTGTGCAATATTGCAACAGATCAAAAAACAGAAATGTGTATTAAAACACAGCTTTCTTCTATTAAGCCAAACATCAAAAAGATTGAAAACATAATGCAATAGCATTTTTACTACTATTTAAAAATGATTGTTTTCTATAAAAATACATAATTTGTAATGGGGTTGATATTGCTTTTTTAAACAAGTTAATTAAAATATTTAAAAGATTTTTTTGTCCTAATGTCTAATATCAACAGGTATAACTCTTAAAAAATTTTTTGTTTATTTATTTTTAGAGAACAGGGAAGGGAGGGAGGGAGAGAGAGAGAGAAATATCAATGTGTAGTTGCCTCTCGCATGCCCTCAGGCATGTGCCTCTTGCACACTCCACAGCCCAGGCATGTGCCCTGACCTGGAATCAAAGCAGCAACCCTTTGGTTTGTAGGCTGGCACTCAATCCACTGAGCCACACCAGCCAGGGTGGTATAACTCTTAAGAACAAGGTTGAGGACAACTTAGTGATTCTCATTTTTAAGAGTAAAGAAGCCCTAAGTACAAAACATTTGAGAACCACAATATAAGGAATGTGACTTGTTTTGAGTCTTTCCTGGGATTTTGTAGTATTCTTCCACTTTTTACTTAGCTAATGTTATGCCTTATGTCGTATCATATAAACATGATTAATAGGTCCATGAAGTATTCTCTCTGCTACACTACTTTCTTTTTCATGACACCTATTACACTCCATTGTAACTATTGTTTATTATCTGTTCTACCCATAACTCAGGTTTCACTATAGTAGGTAATGGATGAAAAGTTTATTATGGCCTAATAATTTAATACGATAATGTTGTTTTTATATCTCTATGCCCATCTACTCACCTATTCACCTCTATATTTAAGTGTACCATCTACAAACACTTCTATATTCTTTTGTACTCCTTTGCCTTAAGAGAAGCTTAATATCCTAGTCATTTAGGGACTGTTATAACAAAATACCACATACTGAGAGGTTTATAAATAGCAGGAACATCTTTCTCACAGTTCTGGAGGCTTAAATTTAAGATCAAAGTACTAACAGGGTTGGATGTGGTGGGTTCTCTTATGCATCACAGATATCCACAGGTGGGAGGGACTAAGGAGCTCTCTGGGATCTCTTTAATAAGAGCACTAATGTTATTCATGGGGCTCTTCTTTCATGAACTAATCACTACTCAAAGGCCCCACATTTTAGTAGTTTTCAGAAGCTGTATCTAGTAATCCCATCACCCTTGAGGGTTAGGATTTCAATATGAATTTTAGGGGGATACAAACATTCAGTCCCTGGCTGGTTTGGCTCAGTGGATTGAGCGTCGGCCTGCGAGCTAAGTGTCGCTGGTTCGATCTTCCAGTCAGGGCACATCAGAGAAGGAAAACTCTGACTCCAAAAAACCTCCGCTGCCTTGCGGCATACCTCTTCAGGGGAAAGGCTAAGGGAGTAAACCCCGACAGGAAATCCGGAGCCGGAGTCCCTAAGGCGGTTCGACGTTGTAGTCAACACCGGCAACTCCTGCGGCACACCTGAAGCCAAGCTGTATTGACTCCGTCTTTCCCTTGGACCCTTCAGCTGCGAAGAGAGGGGGGGTCTGCTGCATGGGCAACAGCAGACCCTCCATATCACCCTGCCCAGGCTCTGTAGCTTCAGCTTCACTGGAGAGGACACTCCAGCGTCATCGCAAGATGTCGATTCAACACGGGAGGAGACAGATACCGTGTCACTCCCGAGTCGGACTGCACGGCCATTCTCGGTGGTGCAGATAGACTCTTAAGAAACTACATCATCGTCTCTCGAGACGAACGGCTGCCGACGACGACAAACATTCAGACCATAACATTAATTAGAGATCAAAAGTATAATTTTCTTGGAAGCTATTTCTTTTCCTTCTTTATATATTCAAAGTCTCAGCCTCTTATAGAAACATTGCTAAGGCATCCAGTGCAAAGAAAAAGTATATTTAATTACTGCTAATTGGGAGGTAAATACATTTAAAAAAAAAAAAAATATATATATATATATATATAGAGAGAGAGAGAGAGAGAGAGAGAGAGAGAGAGAGAGAGAGAGATCGAAACAAGGCTATAAAATTAGGAGTTGGTGAAAAAGACCTTGGCACTTCTTGAAGTCTTGGACCAAGGAAATGATAAGATTTTACAGAGGTAATTCTCCAGTAAGCATAGAGTCGGTAGCCTCTAACTACTGAAGTATTCAGACCTGATATAAATTTCCACGTATTATGTGAGACAGAGAATAGTATTGTCATCATACTCCAAGAAATCACTCATAGTTTGATCAGTAAGAAGTCCAGTGGTATCCATCTTAGAGATTGAAAGTGTGCTCCAATTTTCAGCAAACATCAAGATTGACTCAATTTACGAAAGCCTCCATCACAAAAGCCTTGTAGGAATTCAAGGTCCTATTAAATTACGGCTGAAACATATAAAACTAGATATTTATTACTCAGTTGAACTTGTAGAATATGGTTTATAATGCTTATACATTGAAATTAGGTTATCCCTCCATTTCTATAGTGCATACTTCCTTCTTTTTGATTGGCAAATAATTTTAGAATAATATTGCCTACCCAGTCATGTCCCCTTAATGAATTACAACTAAGCAATATTATTTGCCCAAGGTCAAGACCTGCTTTTGGCTGTTTGGTAAATCTTCTGAGTTAATCTGGAAACTTGAATCCCTTGAAAGAAGTAAGTTTTTGTTATAGGGAACAGAACGCTTGTTTCATGATTTAGCACTCTGCCACATTTTACAAAATAGGGATATTGACTATTATAAACACAAGCTTGTTAAAGGCCGCAGAAAGGAACTGTATTCCTGTGCCAAGATACAAAATCCCAGTGCAAAATTAAACTCCTTCTGTTATCAAATCTTAGGCACAACTCACGTTAGCCCTTTGAGACATCCCTTCTGTTTTAGAGGCTTTGTACATTTAAATTAAAAATTTGAACCTTCAAAGCTAATATTAGCAAACATTGCAGAAGCCACCCATGACTTGTTCCTGGATGTTGCTATTAGCATCAGAGAAACTTGACTAGATAGACAGTCCTGATCTTTTCATGTTTTAATTTATCTTTATTTTGACTAAATCAGGAGGCAGAGACTATCTTTGCACAATATAAACAGTTTTTTCCTTGTATAAAATCTCTCAACCTCTTCCATTTAACTGTTTTAAGCCATAGAATATAAAATATAAGAAATATTTTTTTTTAGTGTTAAAGATCTGTTATACCCAGATTATTTAACTGGATTATTAATTTTAAGGAAAGAGTCCAATCTAATAACTCCACCTGAGATGACTCTTGATGATAAACTTGGATCAGGAAATCCTCTTCTTTTTTCCATAGGGGAGAATTTTCTCTTCTAATTTATTACTAATCCTTTTAATAATCTATATTATTAAATCATCAGTCATTAAGCTATAAAATGCACAAAAATGGAGATACAAAATGATTTTTGTAAATACCAGAATTGTGGTAAGAGTCAAACAATATAAGTATGAATTGTTGAGGTATAAACATTAGACATTCCAGTAACAGTTGTGCGCTGAAACCAGCTTATACAGCCTCCTGACAGCCAATTGCTAAATGTTCATTGATATCACATCTGTAGCTTGAAATCAGCCATGGTGGAAATATGTACACTGTAGAACTGAGCAGAAGATATAAATCATCCCTCTCCTTGGAGAGCAGATCGTTAAATATTTTTGAGTGCACTCCTGTATATAAGGCCAGTGTTAACAGTTAGCATCTTCAATTTTTAGAACAGAAATAATTTAAAAGCATATATATGTATGTGTGGATGTTATGTATGTATATACATATATACACACACACACACACCCTACATATATGTATGTATATAACCTACAATTTAGATTCATTAAGAGATGATTTAAGATACCTTATACATATGAATGATCTTTCAATCTCTTGATATTTTCTTTACACACGAAACACCTGTTTCATCATGTACCGTGAATCGTTTAATGGTATACTCAGGGCCAAGTACAGTCTTGCCACATGTTTCTGGGAAAGAATTCTTTTTTTGATTGATGACTTTTTCAAAATACCTTTACCAGCTTTTGCTAGAACTTTCTGATTGACACTGGTGCCTGTGCTTCCCTATCAAATAAGCAATAGTTATTGAAGTAAAATAAATGTACTCAAATGCCATAATACTTTCAAATGGTGTGTTTATTTCATTAAATAGCTTCTATTTGGTGTAGAATAATATGAATGTAAAAACCTTAGCTAATAAGTACTTATATTTTTAAAATTATCACACAATCATATGCTGACATAAAGTACTTTTCTTGAAAACATGAGTCTTTATCATGAAAAATATTTCCCCTACCACAGTGTTCTTTATTTTGAAGAAGGTGAAATCCTGGCCATAAAGAAGTGTGATTTTTGTCACTTTTCTTAGTACTTTAGAATTGTAAATTATGCACTGCTAAAAATTCTAGACATTTCTAAAGAAAATTTTAATTTTTCTAAAACAAAATTATAAATTAGTAATGCTATTACAATGTCCTTTACTGTCATAGTATGTACACTTGTTCATATTTTTTGTGTGATGAATTATCAATAGTGAAAATAAGTGTGGATATATAAAAGACTTGACTTTTTAAAGTGATCTAAAATATCACATTTATAATGTGTGTCAGTTGTTATAGTGAGAACAACATGGAGATCTCAAAAACTGTCTTTGAATATTGGCTCTAGCTCTAACTTACAATATTACTTATATCACATTGCTGAGACATTATGAGGATCACTATCTTATTCTGTAAAATGGATAATAAGTATGAGTCATAAACAAAAATAATATTAAAAAGTGAAATGCTTCATAAATTGTAAGCTATAAAATACATGTGAAATTCATATAATTATATATAAACTTTTTCTACATCACAATGTTATTAATTCATTATATTACATTTGTCTTTGTTGGTGTAGCTTATAGGTATTTTTTATAATGAAGGCAATGATGAATTATTTTTCCATTTTAATTTCTCTGCCCTACCATAGCTCTAGCTACTAGATATATTGCTGATACATACTCTACATTTGTGGTAATAATGTTACTCACCTGCCTTATATGATTTGCCTCCTTAAGCTTAATTTTGTTCATAATTACAGATATTTGCACTGTTAAATAAACTTTACTCATTTCTTGAGCAAATAAATTTTGAGTGACTTTATGGTAATTGACATCTGCTAGATAGTGAAGACCCAATGATGAATAGGAGACCCTCAAATTATTTTTATTAAAAGTCAGAAAATTAAAAAAAAATATTAGATAATAAATCTATATTTAATTTTAAGTACCTTGGTAATAGAAAATATGTGCAACACTGTGCTTGGTTGTATATGGGTTGATTGTTGAATGGCTGGGAGGCTACTTCTGGGAGAAATGAGGTAAAACAGCTGGCTTAAGATCTAATCTTTTCCTGCAGGTGCAGGGGCAGGGTCACCTCAGTAAATAACCTAATAATATTTGGTAAGTCAGAGACCTGATCTCTTAAGAGGATGCTTTTCACTAAGGATATCTTCTAGTAAATAAAACCCAGGACCTGTGACATGTCCCTTTGTCACATAATATAGATGAGCCAACAACCTGGGGAATAAAACGACAACTTCAGAATGTAAATTCATTCCCTCCTTATGTGAGTGATCCTATGAACCTCAAATACAGATCATATCTATTCTAAGCCAACAGGTCATATATCATGAATGAAGAACTTGGGAAAGTGCTTTTTACCTCCTAGACTTCTTTGTGCTTTTTCCGAGCTTTTGCCTGTATCCTTGACATTATTTAGTTAAGTGTAATGCATGAGTACAATCTGACAATCTGATCCTGGTGTAGACTCAGCTCTATGGTGGGTTGATTAATGAAAAGGAAATCAGTTAATTAAATTTAGATGTCTCTTTGTTGATAAAACAAGCCAATTTTCTGCATTTGTGTGTGTGTGTATGTATACATTTTTAAATATATGTATTCACTACCTTTATTCGTATTTTTTTGTTGCTGTTCTGATAGTTTATACATTTAAGAGTGTATTTAGGGTAGATCCTGTATGGCAGGTTAAGTCCAGTGATATACCTCTAGTAGTTCTGAGCATATTTGAGTCAGAAATGACAATATTTACTACCTGGGCAAAATTCAGATATCAAAAGATAAAAATCTTCTTGAGAAATTAGGTATGTTAGCATTTTTAAATTAAAATCAATAAACAAACAACTAGCAGTTTCAGATTTGTTATTTATATCTCTCTCCTTTTACCCTAGATACTGCCAGCAATCCTGCAGTACTAAGGATGACTTGATGGTATGTTAACATATACAGCCAATGTGTACCACAGTAAAGATTTCACATATGAAAATGATGTAGATTATCTACATTGCACTTCTTTCATTAGCTTAAATTATTATGAATCCAGCCTGTTCTCTTTAACTTCTGACATTGGTTGATCTTAAATGTATTGCTTCCAACACCTTGATATATATTAACCATGAAATATATGCTTTTGTCTTTATTTTTAAGTATGTATACACAAAAAACTCTATGAAAAATATTTGCCTTACATATCAGTTTCCTTTCTAGACAACCTACTTTCTACAAATCTCATTATGCATTTTCTAGGTTTCTTCCATCTATTATCACATAACTGGTAATATCTAGGAATATGAAGACATTAACATAGGTTTCTAAATATGGAGTGTTCTACTTAGGCCATTGTGTAGCCCATGTAAAGATAGCTATCTACTTTCCTAACCTGTGTATTTTTAATTCACTCAAAATCTGTGGTACTTAAATACATTAGATTCAATCCCTATTAGAATATATGCAAAAGTAAAATTTCTAGAAAATATCCTCTTACTTTATAATGTAAGTTTTCTTATTAGCTGTGGTGAATTAAAATTATAATTAATCTTTCTTTAAACAATCTTCCTCAATCACTTCAAACTATTTCTCAATTAAAGGTTATGCATTTCCTCTTTTCTGATTCACAACTCCTGTTGCCTTTTGTGTGCTGTACATGGCTGTCGTTCTAAGAACTGTCTAATATTATGCCAACTGTTTTAATACAAAAGATGCATTTAAAAATGTGAATAGCTTTAGTAAAAATTATATTAAACACAGTCATTATTAGAATAAATGTGCCTTTTCTCGACATGAATAATTTCTGGTACAGGAATAGATTGAATTCAATTCTATTGTTTGAAATTTTAATTTCCTGTTTTAAATCTTACCTGCCTACATACCTTGTATTAGAGGAAAGCTCATATAAATGTGGGGTACTGCAGAAAATTGTAGCTTTATTTGTATGAAAAAGGAAAAATAATTTTCTTTTAATTATCTTAAAAAGAAGAAACAACCCTGGCTGGTGTGGCTCAGTGGATTGAGCATCAGACTATGAACCAAAAATTTACCAGTTCTATTGCCAGTCAGGACACATTCCTGGGTTGCAGACCAGGTTCCCAGTGGGGGGCATGTGAGAGGCAACCACATGTTGATGTTTCGCTCCCTCTCTTTTTCCCTCCCTTCCTCTCTCTCTAAAAATAAAATATATAAGATATTTTTATAAAAGGTTCAGCTGATGAATGCATAAATAAGTGGAACAAAAATTGATTTCTCTCTCTCAAATCAATAAAAAAAATTAAAAAAAGAAGAAACATCTACTGCTATGTCAGGTAGTTACTTCGTCTCCAAAGGATGTTACAGCCTTAAAATTAAAATTTTAATTAATAGCTAAAGAATACAGCACTTTCAGCCTAATTAAAATTTAAAATATATATATATATATGTGTATACACACACACAAATATATTTTTATATATATATAAAAATATATATATACATGTGAAAATTGAGATAACTTCAAAGTTAGCAAAAATTATAGTCACACAAAAAGATACCTGAAGTTTCATGTATCTGCATAACTGGACGCTGGCATATGTTATATCATTTTTCAGTATCACTAAACTTTCTCCAATAAAACTACTACTTGTAAAATTTCTAAGGATAGATTTTATAAAGTATACATACTACAATAAAAACATTAATTATACTTTTTGACCTACCATCAATAATTTAACAAAAATGCCACTTAAATAACAACATTAATAATTTTGCCATATACTAGCTACATCCTTCTTTTATTCTTGGCTATTGGTTGCTCATATATGCAAATGACATACTATTAATATGGTCAACACTAGTTCATAATTTGTAACTAGTAAAACTGTTCCATCATATTAACTAAGTATGGATCCTTAATTTTTTATAATATATATATTTTATTTGTCTTTTATTATAAACAGTAACTCATTCCTTTACTCACATATATGTTCATATATTTATATAAATAGTTATCATCTACTTAACCACTGATATTTTTGTGTGTGTGGGGTTTAACTGGTGTACATGGGACTTCAACTATATATTTTCAATAATCAATGAATTAATTCATTAACATATAAAATGCATGGGTGAAATACAAAATTGAGATAGCTAAACATTCCTCAAGAGTTCTCTAATAGTTAAAACAAGAGTGTAAGTAAATGGACGTGTTAGCCAATGTTTACAGTTGTTTCAACCATAAAACACTGTGCTCTCTTTAATACTTTAGGAATAAGTTTATTCAAATTAAACATCAAAATACCATATTTTAATGAGAAAAACAAAATCATAAAGAACAAACTCAAATTGAAAAAATTTTTAACTTAAAACATGTGAACATTTAAGAAGATATTAGTTGTAATGTTACTAACCTATTTTAATATATTGAAAAGCTGAGTGTTTATTATAAAATTAATATATCATCCTTGAAGTAAAAATGCATTTAATAAATAGTTAAAGTAGAGTCTTTGTTGAAAATTTTACTTTCTCTTTCTCAGGATAGAATAACTTGTTTAAAGCAATTGTTTTTCTTTAGCTGGTTTAGAATGACAAGGTAAAAGATATTATCATTTTCAATTTTTTTTTATATACAAAGCCAGGAGTAATTGACTCTGTTCTGTGGAAAATGATGTATTCACCATCTCTTATTTTGTTACCACTGTCATCTGATTGGTTTTTTTTTTTAAAGAAAAAGTTCAGGTGTCTCAAATGTGAATTATAGTTTAGAAGGTCATAGAGACTTCATCTTGGGTAAAAAATGCATTTAATAAAGTTGAATAAGATTTCTTTAGTTTTCCATTTGTGTGATGATGCCCAGACAGATACTATATTTATAATTCTGGATGGTTATTTAATATTTTTTAACCAGTAAATATGATTCTAACTGTGCAAAAGGTGTACAGTGCTTACATTGCATCAATTCCTTCAGAATATCAAAGTTGATTTAGTGTTTCTCCCATTTTTTCTCTCTTTTTCTGTTGAAAAAGCCAAATATTCTGAAATTTACTTATTCTCTTATTTATGTTTGCCAGAAAAATTAAATAAAAATGCATAAGAAAAACATAAAAATAACTAAATTAAGAAAAAAATAGTGTTGTTAATCATATTTCTGGTTGAGTGACCTTGTAAAAGTTAATTATCCACACTGAACTGTATTCTCAACAATTGAAAATTGATAGCTTTTGTTAGTTGTATCTTAATCTATATATTTATGGGTATATGTCTATATGTAAATAAAATTCTGTATATGAAGATAATATGCAATATAATCAAGTACATCTAATATATATGCATATATATTCTACATTGTCAGTAGTTTTTTGTTACTCATTAATATACTTTGTAATATCAAACTCAATGTTCTTTTATTAGATTTAATCTCCTTAAGGACAGTGACTGCACTGTGATTTAGGTAAAATATTTGATACACAACTGGCCCTTAGAGATGATTTCCCTGAATGTAAGTTTACTCTCCTCCATAAACAAATGGCCTCTATTATAGTTTAAGACCTCCTCCTTATCTCTCAACTAAAATAATGTTCCACACTTTCACTTTTCCAAAGACATTTTCACTCACTTTTCTAGTGACAATGAATGTACTAACATATTAAATTAGAAAATACCACTTCTTTTATTACAGACTTTCATTGGCACATGGCCATTTTTTTCAAATTAAAAATATTGATTCATTGATTTTAGAGAGAGAAAGGCAGTGGTAAAGGGAAACACTGATTTATTTATTTATTTATTTATTTATGCATTCATTGGTTGCTTCTTCTATATGGCCTGATTGGAGATCAAACCCACAACCTTGGTGAATCTGGATGACCCTTTAAATAACTGAGCTACCAGGCCAGGGATGGGCATTTTTAAGATTTAGCTGAAACATCTTAACAAGTTTCTCAAGGTGTTCTAATTTTTTTCCTTTTCCTTATTCATTAACTTTTTAATGAGTGTGTTTAATATCTTACACGCCTGGCAATGGAATTATTTTATGCCATTCACTACATCATAGTAACATAAAAATGTATCACATTACTTCACACTCTTTTGCCTTTCTTTTTTATTGAGATAATATTAATATAATATCGCCATTTTAAATTATACAATTCACCAGCTTTTAGTTCATTCACAATACCGTGTCATTAGCACCACTATCTAATATCACAACATTGCCATTACCCCAAATGAAAACCCATTTCCACTAAGAAGTCACTCCCTATTTATCCCTCCACCAACTCCTAGCAACCAGTACTAAGCTATCTTCATAGACTTGTCTGTTCTATATATTACATATAAATAGTAGCATACAATATGTGTCTTTTTGAGGCTGACTTCTCTCACTTAGCATAATGTTTTAAAGGGTCATCCATGTTGTAGTTACATGTATCATCCTTTTATTCACCTTGTGACTGAATAGTATTTTATTGTAAGTATATACCATATTTTGTTTATCCACTCAACAGATGATGGACATTTGAGTTGCTTCCACTATGCCTTTTTTAATGTTTATCCAGGAAAACTCTAACATTTTTTTTGTTAATCTCATACATCTATAAAAGTATACATGTAATTTTACATGTAATATTTATGTGATTTTCCATAAAACTTTTCTTGAACTCTGATAATTCTTCTATGTTTATGCATTATATTATATTGAATTTGCATAACCTTTTCTAAGAATGTGTTATAAAGAAGTATTTACATTGTTAATTGCTTACTATAGCATATATGAACTCATGTTCAAACTATATAAACTGTATATAACTGTATAGAGATAGCTGTAGGTCACTGTATATTTTTATTCACTGTAACATAAAAGTTCAGTAACATAATTTACCATATTTTTATAGAATGAAGCAAAAAGTCTTGTATAATTAAGGGATTGATTTGAGATATGTGATCAAAAGAAAGTGTGTCAGTACAAATTCAGCATCCCAAAAACATTCTGGAAGGTAAGAAAATGTGTTTAAATAACTTGTGCGCTTTCCATAGTAGCTAAAGTAGTTTAAGGGGGAGAGAAAGAGAGTGAGAGAGAGAGAGAGAGAGAGAGAGAGAGAGAGAGAGAGAGAGAGAGAAGTTATTATAATGTCAATTCCAATTTGCATCACTAAAATTCCATACATTTCAATAAATAATTCTATGTGAATAAAAGCAATAAAATACTTTTTTGTTTGTTTAAGTATAGCAGCAATAAATAGAGATGTCATATTTCAGGAAGGGTCTGAGTGGAATTAAGAGAATTAAGTTGAAACAAAAGCTCATTTCAAGATGCCTTTACAACTTCAGATAACAAGTCATTTAAAAATGCATTCAGCAATTAAAAAGGACAGCAAACACTGACTATATACAATTTTGGAAAACTAAGCATGTGACTTTCTTACTGTAACGTCAGTAGTATGAACACATAGCAAATGTAATTACAACAAAGGAAACATAAGTTTAATAAAACATGCAGAAATAGATATTGTATAATATACATATATTAATTTAAGACTATTTCATAACATTTTTTATTGTTCACCAAGAATTTCCAAAATTGGGGTATTGTTTTTAGCATTTTCACAAAAAAATAATTTTTTTAATTTGAAAAATTTGTTAATATAATTATGAACTTATGCTGTTTCCACAGGAAAAAACTCCTAAAAGTAACTTGGTTTAAGAACAACAATGTTTGAACTTTACATACCATTATATTACATGTTAATCTACTACAAAGGTTAATCTCAAGTATTTGAAGATAAATATGCATCATTTTATTTCAACTCATCAGGATCATATGTTTTCTATAAGTAATGTATTCTGCTGTGATAATCCTGATTCAGGAAATTTATTTTTTGATTGGAATTAAATTATACTTAGCTAAAATATGAATTTCAAGCCAATTTCAGATTTTTTGAAAGAAAGAAACAAATTCTACCAACAAATTTTTGCTAAATTGAAGTTTTCTTTCTTAATATGTTAATAAAGGATGTAAATTTTTCCAAAAGGTACTCTCTTCTCAAAATACAAATTACCATAATTTGTATTATAGCATTGTAAACAATTTACAATTGATCATATTGCTTCACTAAAAATAAATGCATCATATAGTTCTTGATATGTAATAATGCAAACTTTCTTTATAAACATTATAACAAATATGGGGAAGAATGGACCAAGTAGGTGAATTCCCAAACAAAAGACAGGAAATGATGAATCTTTGATATCCTAGTCTTCTTAGGACAGAATGGAGACTCATTTTACTATTGTGATCTTAAATAAAATCACAAATTATTAAGACAAAATTAAAGTCCATTGAAAGCCAACACCAAGCCAGAGCAAGATACAAAGTTCCTTCATTCAAGCAAAATGTACTAAGCACTTTATGCATCAGCCTGCTTAAGCGGTTCATGGTTTTCAAGAAGTCTTGTAAGAGTATATGTTGTCATAAAGAGCAGTATTTCGTTTTTTCTTAAGGCTGAATAGTATTCTATTGTATATATGTACTCATCGGCAGTCGTCCATCTCGAGAGACGATGGCGTAGCTTCTTGAGAGTCTATCTGCACCGCCGAGAATGGCTGTGCAGTCCGACTCGGGAGTGACAATCCCTGCCGCACTTGTTACAGGTGAAGGCAGATGGCCGTTGTTGCTGCTGTTGACGCTGCTTCCGCCTCGATCTTTTCTGGACTGCCTCCTCGTTGCGCGCAGCCTCTGCGCGTGACGTACCTTGCCTGACCGCGAGCCTCCAGGCTAGGTGGTCGTCTGCTTGAACTTCCCATGTGTTGAGATTGATGGAGCATTGTGTCATGTCCTTTTTGCAGATGTCTTTGAACCGCAGTTTTGGGCGCCCTGTCATCCTCTGGCCTTCTGCTAGCTCGCCGTAGAGGAGGTCTTTGGGAATACGGCCTACATCCATTCTTTTGACATGGCCGAGCCACCTGAGGCGTCTCTCACTAAGAACAGCATGCAAACTGCCCATGTTGGCTCGCTTCAGCACCTCGGTGTTGGGGACCTTATCCTGCCAGGCGACATGCAGGACGCGTCGCAGGCACCTCATGTGGAAGCTGTTGAGTTTCCTTTCGTGCCTTGCGTAGGTGGTCCACGTCTCGCTGCCATAGAGGAGAGTGCTGAGTATGCAGGCTTGGTAGATGCGCAGTCTGGTTTTCTCAGTGAGGCTGGAATTGTTCCACGCTCGCCCGTTCAGTTTGGCCATAACTGTGGCTGCCCTGGCGATTCTCCGGTTGACCTCCAAGTCAACTGACAGAGAGCTCGAGATGGTGGACCCGAGGTAAGTGAAGTCGTTGACAACCTCCAGGGTGTATCCGTCGATGGTGATGCATGGGGGAGTCCCCGTGCCCTGAGCCATAACGTTCGTCTTCGTCAGGCTGATGGCTAGTCCGAACTCCTTGCATGCGTGGGAAAGGCAAGTGACTAGCTGCTGGAGTCCCTCTTCGGAGTGTGATGTCAAGGCTGCGTCGTCGGCGAAGAGCATCTCACAGATGAGCACCTCTTTGACTTTGTTCTTGGCTCGTAGACGGGCCAGGTTGTAGAGCTTGCCATCAGATCTGGTGTGAATGAAGACACCCTCGCTGCAGCCCTTAAAGGCGTTTTGGAGGAGCATGGAGAAGAAGATTCCGAACAGCGTAGGCGCGAGGACGCAGCCCTGCTTTACTCCGCTGCTGACTGGGAAGGCCTCAGAGGTTGCGCCGTTGTAGGACACCATGCTGTGCATGTTGTCGTGAAAGGACATGACCACAGCAAGCAGATGTGGTGGACAGCCAATCTTCCGTAGCAAGCTGAAGAGTCCGCTTCGACTGACCAGATCAAACGCCTTCGTGAGGTCGATAAAGGTGAGGTAGAGTGGTTTATGCTGCTCGTGACACTTCTCCTGCAGCTGGCGTAGGGAGAAGATCATGTCCACTGTTGATCGGCCAGCTCTGGGGCCACACTGGGACTCTGGGTAGACGCGGGAAGCAAGGGTCTGCAGGCGGGCAAGAGCGACCCGGGCGAATACTTTGCCGACGACGCTGAGGAGAGAGATGCCCCGGTAGTTGTTGCAGTCGCTGCGGTCTCCTTTGTTCTTGTACATGGTGATAATGTTGGCGTCTCTCATATCCTGGGGGATGTAACCCTCCTTCCAGCAGAGACAGAGTAGATGGTGGAGCGGCTGTAGCAGGACTGGTTTCCCGCTCTTTAGGATTTCTGGAGGGATTCCGTTGCTTCCTGGTGCTTTCCCGCAAGCGAGGCGGTCGATGGCTTTGCCGAGCTCTGCCGCAGTAGGTGGGGTGCCTAGCTCCTCCATGACTGGTAGGTCTGGGATGGCGTTAAGAGCAGTGTCTGTTACGGTGTTCCTCGTCGCGTACAGCTCGAGGTAGTGCTCGGTCCACCACCGCATTTGATGTTCCTGGTCAGTGATGACCTCACCTGTCTTGGACTTAAGGGGGGCGATCTTGGAGGGGATTGGGCCTGTTGCCTTCTTGATACCCTCATACATTCCTCGTGCGTTGCCTATATCGGCGGCTTCCTGGATGCTTCTGCACAGGTTTAGCCAATAGGTGTTGGCACAGTGGCGGGCGGTCTTCTGGACTTTGTTCCTGGCAGCCCGTAGAGCTTGAAGTGTACTGGGAGTGGGCGTGGCCTTGTAAGCCAGTAGGGCCTTCCTCTTAGCCTCGATCACGGGTTCCATTTCTTCCCAGTGAGCCTCGTACCAGTCAGCGTTCTTCCGCTCTTTCTTCCCGTAAGCAATAATGGCGGAGTTGTATATGGTGTCGCGGAGACGTGGCCAATTGGATTCGATAATGTCATCTGCCGCCATTCCCTCGCCGAGTGCATCTTCCATCCTGTTGATGAATTGCTGGTTCTTAACTGGGTTGCTGGCACAACTGGTGTTGATGCGTGGGCGACCCTTCATCTTGGAGTGGTGCAACCTCTTCGGCATTATGCGCACCTTGCTTACCACGAGGGCATGGTCCGTGTCGCAGTCTGCACTGTGGTAGCTGCGGGTGAGGAGTGTGCTGCCAATATCCGTTCTTCTGGTGATGACGAGGTCAAGCTGGTGCCAGTGGCGGGAGCGGGGGTGCCTCCATGACACCTGGTGGATCTCTTTGCACTTGAAGAATGTGTTTGTCACGCACAGGCCGTGGTGACACAAAAGCTCAAGCAGTCGCTGACCATTCTCATTGATCTTTCCTCTCCCAAAGTTTCCGAGGCAGGTGGGCCAGGCCATGTGGTCGGCTCCTACTCTTGTGTTGAAGTCTCCAAGGAGATAAAGAGCGTTACTTCTGGGGATCTTGGATAACGCTTCGTCCAGTGCATGGTAGAACTGTTCTTTCTCTTCGGTGGTGGCGCAGAGGGTTGGGGCGTACGCGCTAAGAATGCTGACTGGGCCGAAAGTTGTTGACAATCGGAGGGTAAGTAATCTTTCTGTGCCTCCTGTGGGGGGCTCTATGGAGTTAACAAGCGTGTTCTTCACAGCAAACCCAACACCGTGCTGTCTTGGTTGGTCCGGAGACTTCCCTTGCCAGTAGAAGGTGTAGTTGGTTTCTCTGATAGTTCCGTTGTCGGCCAACCGGGTCTCCTGTAGAGCCGCAATGTCGATGTGTAGTCGTGCCAGTTCCCTGTCGATGACAGCGGTTTTCCTGGCACCATTGATCCACGGAAGGTCTGCAGTAAGTCCGGGGCACATGGTCCTGATGTTCCAGCTAGCGAGGCGAAGAGCCGGAGGCTTCTTTCTTGTTGTTTGCTTGGAATTGCCTGGTGCGAGTGTTTTGTGGCCCACTTTTCAAGAGACGCCTCTCTGATCCCCACGCACCCAGTGGGGCAGGCAAACCATGGCGAGATGGCACCTAATTGGCTGGGGGCTGCCCAGCTTGAGGCGGGTGGTAGCTGTCCAGTGAGGTGCGATGACCTCTCCCACCGTCAGAGGAGACCCCTGGCGCTCGTTTCCTTCGCCAATCGGATGAGCTTATAACCGGTAACTGTCTCCTCCCGTGTTAAGTCGACATCTTGCGATGACGCTGGAGTGTCCTCTCCAGTGAAGCTACAAAGCCTGGGCAGGGTGATATGGAGGGCCAGCTGTTGCCCATGCAGCAGACCCCCCCTCTCTTCGCAGCTGAAGGATCCAAGGGGAAAGACAGAGTCAATACAGCTTGGCTTCAGGTGCGCCGCAGGAGTTGCCGGTGTTGACTACAACGTCAAACCGCCTTAGGGACTCCGGCTCCGGATTTTCTGTCGGGGTTCACTCCCTTAGCCCTTCCCCTGAAGAGGTATGCCGCAAGGCAGCGGAGGTTTTTTGGAGTCAGAGTTTTCCTTCTCTGATGTGCCCTGACTGGAAGATCGAACCAGCGACACTTAGCTCGCAGGCCGACGCTCAATCCACTGAGCCAAACCAGCCAGGGGGATATATGTACTACATCTTCTTTATCCTATCATCTATCAAAGGACACTTAAATTGTTTCCATGTCTTCGTCACTGTGATGAACATAGAGGTGCATATATCTTTCCATATAAATGTTTATGAATTTTTCAGGTAGAAGTCAGAAGGGGAGTTGCTGGGTCATAAGATAACTCTATTCTTAATTTCTTGAGATGTCTCCATACTGTTTTCCATAGTAACTGTGACAGTTTACATTCCCACCAACAGTGAATGAGGGTTCTTTTTTCTCCCCAACCTAACACTTCTTATTACTCGTCTTATTGATAATAGCCATTCTAGTAGGAGTAAGGTGTTATCTCATTGTACAATAATTTTGATTTGCATTTCCCTAATAGCTAGTGAAGTTGAGCATCTTTTTACATATCAATTGGAAACAACAAATAAACAAACAAGAAAAACAGACAAAATATCATGGGCACAGACAACAGTACTATGGTTACCAGAGAGAAGAGGAGTGGGAAGGCAGTAGAGGGTAAAGGGGATCAAACATACAGTGATGGAAGATTTGACTTTGAGTCATGGGCACACAGTGCAATATACAGATGATGTGTCATAGAACCGTATGCTTGAAACCTATATAATTGTATTAACCAATGTCACCGCAATAAATTTAATTAAAGAAGGATATATGAAACTAACACAGTTTCTTCAGAGTATTGCAGATGTAGGGTTCTTTTTGCAGGAAAATATAGCATTTTATCATGAATTTATTACACTAGATCAAGAGTTATAAACAAAGCTTTTTAGATATTTTTTTAACTTTATTTCCTCAACCGCCCCTTCTATTTGACAATTCTATTGTTCTCTGTGTCTATGAGCCTGTTTGCTTTGTTTGTTTATTTATTTTGTTCTGAATCATACTGTCTTAGTCCATTCTGGCTGCTCTAACAAAAAATGCCATAGACTAGGTGACTTAAAAAAAAAAAAAAAAAAAAGGCCCAGAAAGGTATTTCTCATAACTCTGGAAATTTCCTGCCTATGTTTTCCTCTAGGACTTTTATGGTGTCACGGCTTACATTTAAGTCTTTTATCCATCTTGAGTTTATTCTGCTGTATGGTGTAAGTTGGTGGTTGATTTTCATTTTTTTGCATGTCCCTGTTCAGAATGGACTCCCATTGCGTATGATTTGTCATGCTAGTCAACACTCAGATTTTAGATATTCATTATAATTTCAGATATTTCCTGTTTATCCATTTTTATGGCTAAATCCTATTCTTTGTGTGCTGTTGCATAGGTAAAACAAAATGTGCTTCCCATTTCTCATCCAAGAGGCTTGCCATCCTTTGGAATTGCATTCTTCTGAATGCTTTGTTATCTAAATTTTCTGATAAGTTCAACAAAAAATTATAATTTTTGTAGGTTGTAGTGTTTTATTTTTTGTTTTTTCTCTCTTGAAGATGGACACATCTTCAAGTTGTTTCCTACATTCTAATCAGAAATAAAATACAGTAAATGTGTTTTTAAGTTTATTTCAACCTTTATACAAAATATAATTGTATAACATATAATTGATTTTTAATTAATCTGATATC
This sequence comes from Furipterus horrens, assembly GCF_987537825.1. NCBI lineage: Eukaryota > Metazoa > Chordata > Mammalia > Chiroptera > Furipteridae > Furipterus > Furipterus horrens. Next base: position 53,737,108 of record NW_028327173.1, read on the forward strand.
TACTTGACTTGTTAAATTTATCTTATTGCTGATCTAGGAACTGCAGGTTAATGATTTAACCAAATATGGAATATTTTCAGATTTTATTATTCAAATTAAAATACAATTTTTAATTATTGTTTTTGCTCTCTTCTCATATCTGTGACTGTGGTTATAGTTTATATCATTCACATGTCATTGATACTGTGTTAATTTTTTCAAATTTTTAATTTCTGTGCTTCATCTTAGATATTTATGAAGAACACTGTCTCGAGGTCAAACATATGATTATTTCTTCAGTTTAGATATTATATTTATCAATTCTACATTTTCTAATTGATTTCTGTCTCTAATTTACTTTTCTGTATTTTTTCTAAAATATTTGTAATATTTACTTAAAGAGCCTTAAGTTTTAGATTTCATGTCAAGTCTCCTTTGTTTTCGTCCTTAGCCCTAAAATATAGCCAACAAATTGTATGGTGGTTTATTCCTGAGGTTTGTACCTTGTAGAGTTTTAGGTGGAGGTTCAAGGTGTTTATCATCCTCATTAACTTGGAGGGACATGAACTCAACTATTTACTTTCACAGATAGGTAGCTTATATTTTTCCTTCTCAAATCTTTAATATTTTAGCTGTTACTTATCTCTGCATTTATTTCAGTTTCTTCTCATGTGTCTGCAGTTTAAAAGTAAAATATTTGAGGCAGTGTGTTTATAAATTCCCCAGCTTCCTCAATTGTCAGATTTCCCAGTCTACTTCCAAATGCTCTGGCAATCCTACAATAGTAACTTTATCCCTCCATTCTGTGATATTGCTGCTGTTTATTTATTGTATTTTATTCCCCATGTACAATGAGAAATGGGGAGTAGAGATGATGCTTTATTTTAATTTCACTCTTCCTTACCTTGTTGGTGAGGGAAGGATTCCTGCTATAGGATTAAGGGGGTGGCTGACAACAGGATAACACTGGACAGATGAGGTCAAAACTGTGTATTAGTCATATATAGCCACAAGCTGGAAAGGTGGACACCACATACCATGCAAGACCACACGGATGTGCTCAGGAACAAAATGAACAACTAGGGACTGTGAGAGGTAAGCATTATAGTATCAAGAGGATCAGGTGTCCCCTGGTTTCTGGGGGGGGGGGGATTAATTGTGTTGTTAATTTTGCAGTCTAACAAGGAACTAAAACCCACTACTCAGTAATGCAGGAACTATGTTCCCTTTAATAAGGACGGTTGTTCGGCTGAAGGACCTAAGGAGAAAAGAAAACTTTAGTTGGATTATTCGAGACCCTCCCAAATTCACCAGATATTGAAGTAGCATATATTATTAGACCTTAATTTTAGGCCTCACATCATCTATTCTAAGGAGAAAAAGCCAGTTAAATGAGGATCTCTGGTAGTGAGATTCATAGTGATTCACTGTTTTCAAAAGTTATATACTTCCCAGCTTCCAATTACATTTGATCACTCTTTAGTGTGTTAAAACTTTTTAAAATTATTTTCATATTGAGCCAAAATGTTTTAATTGTTATTAGGGGAAATTTAATCCTCCGTGACTTTTGAAATAACATGTTATTGATTTATTATTCCTCAGTATTTTATTATGAAAATATTCAAACACATAGAATAGTTAAAATCATATATAGGAAACACATAGGTTCACTAACTAAATTTTACAATTAATGTTTTGTTACAAGTCTATTTATCTGTCCATCCTTCTACCTACCCATCATTCTTCTTCTTCTTTTTTTTAATGCCTTCTATGTAAATTGCAAACATTAGTGCACTTCACTCCTATGGGCATATTCTGAAGGTAAATTAAACAGCATTAGGATGTAGGGTATGCAAAAAAGCAGAGTCAAAGGTGAAACCATAGATTTTGATCTGGCAGTCTGGAAGGATGATGTGATTATTACCAAAGGAGGAACAGTCTTCTGTGGGAATATGGGAAGTACAATATTTACATAAATACAATGAAATACTACTCAGCCGTAAGAAAAGATAAAATACTGCCATTTGTGACAACATAGATAGATCTTGCAAATATCATGCTAAATGAAATAAATCAGACAGAAAAAGTCAAGAACCATATGATTTCACTATGTGGATATAAGACTGAAAGCTATAAATGAATAAAAAAACAAACAAAAAAAAAACCCAGACAAATAAAAGCCCATAGACACAGACAACAGTATGGTGGTTGTCAGAAGGAGGTGAAGGGTAATAAAGGGTAAAGGGGGTCAAATATATGGTGATGGAAGAAGATTTGACTTTGGGTGGTGAGCACACAATGCAGTATACAGATGATGTGTCATAGAATTGTACACTTAAAACCTGTTTAATCTTACTAACAATGTTACCCTAATAAATCTAATAAAAAAATAAGAGTAAGTTTAGTTTTAGAATTTTATCAGACATCCATGAATTCTTTATATATATATATATATATATATATATATATATATATATTTAAAGAATTTATTCTAAATATTTAGCATAAAGTTATATAACTTATGCTTAGGTCTTATGTCTTCATTTTTCTTTCCTCAGTCTAAGAAGAGATCCAGATATCTAGTATATGTCCAAATTTTGATATATACTGAAATATTTTGTTTCATTTTATAATTATATTTTTTAAATTAAATTTATTTTGGGTGACAGTGGTTAATTAAATTGTATAGGATTTAAATGTACCATTCTATGATACATTACCTGCACTAGTTACCTTTTTTTAAATTTTCTATTATTGATTATGCTGTTATAGTTGTCCCAATTTCCTTCCACTCTGCTCCCACCTCCCTCCAGTTGCCCCCCCCTTAGTCCATGCCAATTGGTTGTGCATATAGTTCTTCTCGACATCTTCCTGTCTACTCCCTTCTACTCTGCTTCTCAATTCCTGCATCATCTCCCTCCCTTTTCCCCCTTCCCCCTCCCCACTTACCTCCCCCCACTATGTTCCCTGTACCTATAATTCTTTTTCTCCTCTCATTGCCTACTTAGTTTGCCTTGTTTTGATTCCCTAGCTTCTGCTGTTGGTTGCTGTGATACAGTTTTCATTTTAATGTTAATAGTTTTGATCCTCCTTCTTCTAAACCAGTCCCTTTAACAATAGTTTGGATCTGATGAACTCCTTCAGTTTTACTTTGTCCTGGAAACACTTTCTCTGCCCTTCTATTCTGAATGACAGCTTCACTGGATAGAATAATTGTGGTTGTAGGTTCTTGATTTTCATTACTTTGACTATTTCTTGCCAGTCCCTTCTTGCCTGTAAAGTCTCCTTTGAGAAACCCGCTGATAGTCTAATTGGGACCCCTTTGTACATAATTCTTCTCTTCTCTCTTGCTGCTTTTAAGATTCTCCCTTTCTTTAATTTGTGACATTTTGATGATAATGTGTCTTGGTGTGGTCCTCCCTGGGTCCAGCCTATCCAGAACTCGCTGTGCTACCTGGACCTGTAAGTTCATTTCCTTCCCCAAGTTAGGAAAGTTTTGCTTCATTATTTTTTCACATAATTTTTCAATTTCTAGTTCTTCTTCTTCACCCTCTGGCAATCCTATAATTTGAATGTTCATTCGCTTATAGCTGTCCCAGAGGGTTCTGAGCCTCTCCTCATATTCCTTACTTTTTGTTTCCTCTTTCTGCACTGGTTGACTGTTTGTTTCCTCCCTATATTCTGATTTGTTGATTTGATCCATGGCTTTCCCTTCCTCACCACTTGTCTTGTATGTATTTTTGTTCATTTCAGCAGGACTATCCTTTATTCCTTGTCCTGGCTGGTTTAGCTCAGTGGATTGAGTGTCGGCCTGCGAGCTAAGTGTCGCTGGTTCGATCTTCCAGTCAGGGCACATCAGAGAAGGAAAACTCTGACTCCAAAAAACCTCCGCTGCCTTGCGGCATACCTCTTCAGGGGAAAGGCTAAGGGAGTAAACCCCGACAGAAAATCCGGAGCCGGAGTCCCTAAGGCGGTTTGACGGTTTGACATTGTAGTCAACACCGGCAACTCCTGCGGCGCACCTGAAGCCAAGCTGTATTGACTCCGTCTTTCCCTTGGACCCTTCAGCTGCGAAGAGAGGGGGGGTCTGCTGCATGGGCAACAGCAGACCCTCCATATCACCCTGCCCAGGCTCTGTAGCTTCAGCGTCATCACAAGATGTCGATTCAACACGGGAGGAGACAGATACCATGTCACTCTCGAGTCGGACTGCACAGCCATTCTCGGCGGTGCAGATAGACTCTTAAGAAGCTACACCATCGTCTCTCGAGACGGACAGCTGCCTATGACGACGACGACGATCCTTTATTCCTTCCCTGTCTTGATTCAGCCCCACTGTTAGGTCTGTAAGCTGCCTTATGACTATGGCTCTAAACTGAGCCTCGGAAAGATTTGCTATTTGTTCATCAGCCAAGGCTTTTTGTTTTTTCGTTAGCTGTGTGATTGATATTTCAATAATTAATTCTGCCATTCTGACCATTTTGTTTATCTTTCCTGCTTGGGCAGGACGCTGTCACACCTCCTACACTATATTGGACGGAGCCCCGTGTGCTCGTCACAACCTGGCGACCTTTCTCACCACCCTGTGGTGCTTTGCATGGGGGCGGGGGTCCAAGATGGGTTCCTGCTGTTACTCTCCGCTGAGGAACAGGGCCGCCTCCCAGTGGGGTCTGCCTTCCTGGGTGTTGGAATCATGAGCTGACGAATCTGGTCTGCAATTGGGCTGGCTCCCAGACACTTCTCGCCCCGCCCCCCCAAATACAGGCGTCTGCTCACCGGGTCCTGCTGTTCGCTGCTGCGGCTGCCGCCTCCAGCACAGTTCGATCTTTCTCAGCCACGGTTTTGCACTTCCTACCCGTCGGGACTGGCACCACTTGTTTATGACTTCATACGTTGGACTTCCATGTAGCTTTATTTTCAGGAACTTCATATTATTTTTAGTTTTTCAGTAGTTGTAATCCTTCTTAGTTGTAGAGGGAGACAGAGCATGTCAGTCTATTCCTCCATCTTGGCCGGAAGTCCTAGTTACCTTTTTGTAGCAAGTATATAAACACCATTATACTCTGTGACAAAAGAAGAAGTCTTTAGATAGGGCCAAATGTTAGTAGTTACAATATAAAACATCTTATATTAATTTTCACATGCAAATTTAATTTTGCAAACATAGAAATTACATGAGGTCAATCTTTCTATTTAGCCCATGTGAGTAAATTTGACTTAAGCTTAAATTCCATTTTGTTTTTAGTTTGTTTTTCATTAATACATTATAAATAATACCCTGAATAATATTGCCAGACTCTTTAAAAAACTTTTTATGTTGGTATTTTAATTAATATTTTGTCATTATGGAATAACTGGAAAACACTTCAGTAACTTCTGGCTGTGTCACTGTTTTTGACAGCTCTTCTAATTTTGTACTCAAGAGAAAAATAATACTTCATGTCCCTTTTGCATGATTAATAGACAAAAAGTCATTCATCATCTCTTCACTGTTAGTATACAATAAGGTCAAAGAAATCAATCAATATTCTTATTCTTTCATAAAGTCTGAACCTGACAAGAAGAAGCCCTCAAAAAGAAGATGAAATTTGCCAGTAATGTGAGTGTTTGTTTTATATAGACTATACAAAGCTGTTAAGCTGTTAGGATAGTAATTGCTTTTTTGGTACGGTGATGTTAAGGATATGTTTAAATTGATATCTTGAGCATGAATCATTCTGTTTCTTCATCTTCAGTCATTCTTCAAATACACTGCAATATTGGCAATCATCGGTGCTATTTTTCATAATATCCTTTAGCATATTTCAGTGTCAGAATGTTTCACGGTGACTGACTGTCCTTGTACTATGAAAGCTTTAGGAAGGCAAGTTTGCCTGTATCACTGGAATTCTTAGACATGGAGCACCTTCTACTTGTCACTGTCTGTCTATAATTTAAAAATTTTAAAGGTGGGTGAAGAAATCTTGTTTTTATTATTACTTCATAACTTAAAATATGTTTAAAAATCTGCACTTGACTATAAAATAACATTTCTTCAATACCTATTTATTTTTAGAGAAAGAGGAAGGGAGGGATAAAAAGAGGGAGGGAAACATCAATTGATTGGTTGCCTCTCACACATGCCCCAAACAGGGACCAAATTTGCCAGCCACACATATGCTGATCAACACTCAACCAACTAAGCCATGCTGGTGAGGGCCATAAAAAAGCATTTTCTATAAATCTATACTTGACCTACAATGCCAATATTTATAATAAAAGAAAAACGGACTTGTAGGTTATTCATGTCCAATTCTAATAAAAATAACAATAAAATCTGTATTACAAATATGTACTTATTTATTTTAGAAAAAGAAGATTAGATATTAATTAGTATCATTAACATGATCAAAATTAACTTTGCTGCATATTCAATCTTAATATTTTACTAACTTTAAAAATGGTGCCATTTTTTAAAACAGTAGTTTCATCAAAATGTATATCAATTAAGAACTTGTAACAATTACATATATTTGGTTAACTATGCAGTGCAACAGTATATTATTTTTGAGACACTATATGTTTTATATTTCATGATAGAAGAAAAACATTTCAGTTAGTAAATTTAACTGAAATAATTTTCTGTATATCATAGATTATATAATTTTATGTATCAGTTGGGTTTATAGAGACCGATAGAGCATTTAAATTGCAGAAATTCCGCACATCATTGAATAATCATATACTTTTTATGAAACATGTGGCTTCTCTATTAATCTCTAAAGAATATATGATTTAACCATGTGGATATGAAGAACATGATATTTAGTGAAATAATGAACTCAGGAAAATTTTTATTTCCTAAATTAATTCTGTGCAATCAGCTTCAACTGAAAAGAAAATGTTGATAACACTTTACTAATTTATTCTCAAAAACAATGTAACAAACTATATGTCTTTGTTTTATTTTAAACACTGGTTTTGTTTATGGCATTAATAATTTTACATAAATTTGATTTTTTGATAGGAGATACACACACACACACACACACACACACACACACACATATATACATATGTTTTTTCTGCATTGGATTTTACCTTAAATTTAAAAAGACAAATTTAAACATAACCAATACAAAGCAGAAACACAGTAGAGTTATTTTTAAAGTATATTTATATAAAGATAGACAAATATTATATGCACCTATAAAATGAGATGGAAGATTAAAGAACATTGTACATATTCATGAATACATTTACAAAATCATGACAGTGATAAGGGAGGATTCGTAGTTAATAATACTATTTATTTTTAGAAATATAAATGAATGTTTCATTATAAAAATATAAAAATAGTAAGAAGGATTATCAAAGTTTTGAGATCCTATGGGAATATGGTAAAGTTACTAAAACTGGGTAGGAAACAGAAACAAGAGTTATAGCTTCCCGGAACTACTATCCCATGTTATAAATTTGATAAAATAATTGCTAATTTATTATAATAAATAATATATTAAAATTGTTAATAGAAATGGATTTGTACACTTGAATATTGAAAGTCAAACAACCTACAGGAAAAACAAATATGTAGAGTAGTCTGTTAGCCAACTGGAGTTGACACATCTTGGTGATTTTTGTAGGTATTTTTTTCTCGTGTTCATGGGGTACAAGAACTATGTACTGAGGCTTTTTGCAAACACTGGATGGTATTCACTTATTGTAGGTACCCAGAACTTTATGCTTTGACATCATTATTGCCCACCCAGAAATGCCCATGTTTTAGCTAGCATAAGTGTCTTTGACACTCTGTCTCTGACCCTTGTTTCCTCACTGTAACAAAAAAAAAAAAAAAAAAAAAAGAAAGATAGATAGAAATAGCATCACCTCATTTCTATTATTAGGTATTGGGTTGACAAAATAGTCTGTTGTTCTGTGTGACAGACCTATGATTTAAATATTGGACAGCAGGAAGATAGCTAATACAGATTTTGAAAAAGAAATTAGTTGCATTTTTCTGAGTTCTTAAGCACAATTAGGACATTCAAATCCAATATACATATTCTCTCTTTGTTTTCTTTTCTAAATCATGTTTGCTTAAAAATAAATATAATTAATTCAATGTGTTTTTTATGTTCTCTTACATGGTTTGTATTTGATACTCTAGGAGATTTTTCTTATGATTGTATTTTCTTTATTATCCCTAAGTAAGTAAAGGAGAAGATTCATTATGAAGAATTTGTATCACTTTTTTTGCACACACCCTCAATTCTTATGCCCCTATTTGGCTTTATTATACTCATGTAAAATTCTTTCTTCCATTTATATCCTACTCTACATTCATTTCATTTGATCCAAATTTGTTACTCACTCTTTCTCAAAAGCATTCTCCCCTTGACTCAGGGATAATATACATGTAATAGCTTTCTTCTATCTCACTTTTTCTTTCTAAATCCTCTTTTGGTAATTTTTCTATTCAGTTCAGTGGTGATGTTAATGTTCTATACCTACAGTCTCCATTACAGAAGCCTCCACACATATATCATTATTGTGCAGTTTAAATATGGCTAGCTAGTGAAACCGAGGAACTAAAAGTTTAATTCAATTTTAATAAATTAAATTTAAATTATCATGTACTAGTGACAATTGTAGTAGACAATACAGCTGTAGACTAAAAATTTCAGCTGTTAACCTAGTCATGTGGATGCTTGAGACGGCATAACCGTAATTTATTTGTTCTTCTCACACCATATCTTATATTTTAGAAAATCCCGCTATTTTAATTTAAAATTATATCCAGAATTTTACCATTAATACCATCTCATCTGTGACCACTCTTGAAAAATCCATTCATTTTTCTCTTGATTTGAAATAATATCAATAACCAGATCATCTGTGCCCTGCTTTCCACCTGTATAGAGTGTTTAGTTTTTCTTAACATAGAAGTTAGATTTCTGAAAAAATAATCAGACCATGTCACTCCTACGTTCAAAGTTGCAAACTCATTTCTATTTGTTCAGAGATAAGCTAATTTCCTCCTGAAAGTCCTATCGTTTTTGTTACCCTTCCTTTACTTCTTTGAACTCATTGTCTGCTGCCCCTACCTTGCTCTCTCTAGTCTAGTCACTCTGACCACATTAGGCATTCTTCAGCCTCAAAGTCACTCCAATATTCTTCTGCTGGAATCTAGGATGTAGATACCAACTTACTTTAAGTGATATGTAAAAACTTTGCTCCATTATACCTCCATTTTGTCTCCGTTCCTTTGTACACTTATTGTCACAAAAATTACATTTATATACATTTTTATGCTAATAAACACAGTTGCATAATTATTGTTTTATACAGTTTTTTCATAAGTGAGATAAAAGAAAAGAATGAAAGAAAACTCATATGTGCTGACTTTTATATTTACCTATATGGTTACTTTTAGTAGTGAAATTGATTTCTCAGTGTGGTTTTGAGTTTCCTTTAGTGTCCTTTCAATTGAGTCTGAAGGAAATTCTAATATTTCTTATAGCTAAATTCTGTCCCTGATGAGGTCTTTCAGCTTCTACCAGGACATGGCTTATTTTCTTCTTTGTTTTAAGTAATAGTTTTTTTATTAGATGTATAGAATTAATAGACTATTCTTTTATTACTCTGAATATGGTTTTTGATGGGAAGTCAGGTGTTAATCTTGTTACTCCTTTACATATGACATTTTTCTTGATTTTTAGGATTTATTTTGTCATTGAATTTTAACAATTTGACTATAATATGTGTTGGTGCAAACTTCTTTGAGTTTATCTTAAAGTTTCTTGAACTTCTTGGATGTGTCATTTAAGATTTATAACAAATTTAGAAAGTTTTCAGCTATTATTTTCATGGTGCTTGATGATGCACTATAGATCTCTAAGGCTTTTTTAGTCTTATTTATTCTTTTGTGCTTTTTGTTCCCCAAAATAAAAATCTCAATTGGTATGTTGTCAAGTTTGCTCTTATTTCTGTTATTGAGGCCCTCCAGTGAATTTTCCATTTTAATTATTATACTTTACAACCCCAGAGTTTCTATTTGATTCTTTCCTTAGAATATCTATCTTTTATTTATATTATCTACTGACTGCTACATATGTTATTTTCATCATTTAATTTAATTATTTTGCTTTGTTTCTTTTTTTCTTTGAATATATTTGTAATAACTGGTTAAAGTCTTTGATTAATCTTTGCAACATTTGGGATTCCTCAAGGACACTTCTATCAACTACTTTTCGTATGTGCACAGAGCAACCTTTTCTATTATTTAGTGTACTTTTGTTGTTGTTGTTGTTATTGTTGTTATTTAAATGTGATTATTTGAGACAGTAAAAGGAAACAATTCTATAAATCAAATCCCCTCCCCCTTGTTCACAAGATTTTCTCTTGTTGATTGTTGTGCTTTGTTATTGCTATTTGTTACATGAATTTCTTGGGCTGATTCTTTGTTATATGCATTCATTGGTCTCTGCCTTGTTAAACTAGTGATCACTAAATTATTGAATAAAGATTTTTTAAAAATTATTTTAATCAATATGTCTTTAAGTCTCTGCTGGGTGACTTTGCATGTGTTTTGAGATGCCTTCATGTTCTAAAAGGCAACAGAACTCTACCTTTAATTCCCAATTATGCAGTACTTCAAGATTAACAATATTTAAGGGATTAAGACATTTTTTGTGTCTTTCCAGTCTTATTCATAACACTGTACATGGGGGGGGGAGATACCAAAAATTTGAATTTATTTATAAAAAATTATATATTTATTTTTACATGTTTAAACTTAAGTCACCTTGAAAGTACTCTACATTTGATGCATTACACCTATTGAGACTTTTTTCCCACTATTCAAAACAGTTTTTGAACTCATCAATTTTTATGTTTTTTAGTGCTTCTAGTTTTTATATTTTTGTTTCACTTCTTCCACATGGCAAAACATTTCTCTTTGACAATATTTTTCATACAACAAAACAAATAAACAAAAAAAATTTGCTCAGGTGAGATTGGGTGAATAGGGAGGGTGGGGCAAGGGGGTCATTACCATTTATGGTCAAAAATGGCTGAACACTCAGCGTGGTGTGAGCAGGTAGGTGTGCTCATAAATCACCCTCATAAAATGGGCAAACATGTTGAAAGAGTCTTAAAAAAAAATACACTGTAGCAGATCACAGCCTCTCACAACAATGCCAGCTGGTACAGATACAGATGGGTTCCTAGAACGCTCACTTAGTGGGTAAAGCCTGTACGACAAGGGGCCCATGCTCCAGAAGATAATTCTGTTTATGTTATGGGGACCTGCCTTGTATGTATGACCTTTGGGATTCCCAGGAATATTTCAGAGATTTTAGTCTCCTTATATTCATCCCATTATCAAATATAAAAACAAATTAAACTTTTTTTTGGTCATCCTTTTCTTATTCTAACTAGTAACACCTCCTCAGACATTATGAAGTTAAGCAATTCTTAGTGATTATTTTTGAAAAGTTCTTTGGAGATAGGACTGTTTTCACAGGGTGAGCTCAAAGTCAGGTCAAATAGCATTCCTGAGAAAGGACCTTTTCAGGAAGCTGCCAAGGGCCTTTGGGGAGTTCCAAGCCCATCTGCCTTACCCAGGCAATACCAGGGCTGCTAACTTTTATAGTTATCACATTTGGGAGGTGCTTACTTTTCAAGACATTACAAAACTGTGGAAGAGATAAAATTGTGGCAAGTTAATAAAGATAACAAATTTACTGTTCTCACCAGTATTTCATAATTTTTAAATACATGCATCTTGGATTGGTAAAACTTTTTAGTTAATTTACAGAGTTCTGAAAAGTTGATGATTTTTTCCAGTGTTCTCTTTGTTTTTATTGATGAGCTGGCTTCCACAGTTTCTTACTTGACCAGCATAGTAGTAGAAAATCTCTATATTATATTAATATAATCTAATTTAAAAAATAAATGTTTTGGAGAAGGAAAGCCTACTTAGATTAGTAATAAAGTATTTGAGAATTGTTCATAAATGTTGAAAATACTAAATGTAGTATGATTTGTTAAGATTTTCTATTCATATTTTGCAATTAAAAAAATTAGCAGAGAATCCATGGATCTTGTTTAAATAAATGTTCACATTTATGGTTTTCTTACTAGGTACTGATTTGTATATAATTAGGTCCTCACACAAATTAACTCATTTAATGTTTATAAGATTAAATTGAAGTAGGAAGTCAGGGGAAAAGCACATAAAAGATAGGTTAACTTGACCAAATTTTTTTTCTAAGTGAGAGAACTAGCATTAGAATGGGGAAAACTGATTCTAAAGCTCAAGAATATAGTCATCATGTTTATTTCATGTTTGTAATATAGGCAAGTAAAAATCCCTACAAATTCCCAGCCCACAGAGGAAGAGGCATTTATAGGTCACAAACCATCTGGAAGAGTCTCACCAAAATGTGCTACAGGGCTTTTCATCAAGAGCTAATTGGAAACAATCTTTGCCTGCTTCACAATTTTGTCATTAATTAAATCTGATAGAGGCTACAGTTTACATTACTAGAATTTTAAGTGTGTACCAATTGAAGATATAGGCATAAGGAATTAAGACAGCTCATTAACAAAAAATAATAATAATAAATCCCTCTAAGCCAAGTCAGTTAAAAGCCGAGGCTTTAGTGGATTAAATATTTATTAAAATAAGGCAGATGGCCTCCTTAATGGCTTATCACCTCTTTACTCAAACTCATTGCAATTTCTCCTTAAACACAGTTTCTTGGTATCTACTGTGGTTTATAGCATTAAGAAGCCCAAAATATTTATTGAATGACTACAACTAAAATTAGTGTGTTATAAACTGATAATTGCATGGTAATGAGGAGTTCGGGGTTCTAGTTCAATGCTGAACTCTTTCTTGAAAAATGCTTTCACCATTCCAGGTCTCAAATATCTTAATTAAAAATGAAAAGTGTGGGAAGACCACCTTTAAAAATCAATAAACACAACCCATGTCTGCCAACTACAAGGATGTTTATAATGTAAATTCCTATAAACCTAAAATATAATATCCTCAGTTACTTGTTTATATTTATGAATATATACTTACTGTTCAAAGATATAAAAGACACAGATCCTGCCTTCAAATATAGATAACAAAATTATAAGACAGAAATATTCAGATCAGAGATCAAGAATAGTTTTGTACACTCTGAAATTTTTATCATTAGCTATGTAGACAGTTCTCATAGTTGATGAAAATGCAGCTGAAGTGGAGTTTAATTGAAAATTTCTTGATTAGTCACTGTAACTTTAATGAATGCAAATTTTAGTACTTTCAAAATTATATCCTACTGTGTGAATCCTTTTTATGCAATCAACAACAAAACGAAGTACTGATTTACTAAAAGGATCTCAAAAGTTATTTCATTGTTAATTTAATCAAATTTCACTTTTTTCCTAAAAACAATTTTTTCCTATGCTTTTGTTTACATAACATAGTAGGGATCTGTTGAAATCTTAACTCTAAAATGGTAAAGAAAAATAAACCAGAAATTAAATATATTTTAAACCATTTATTTCAAAGAAACAAATAATCAGAAGACAATGCAATTATGATGGTATCCCCTTTAAATTAATTAAACAATTTCTGTCAAGCACAGAACTTGGCACCGTTGGACATCTGCTTGAGACCTAGCCTCTCTTTTTACACAGGCTCATGAAGGCAGTACCATAGTGCAAGGAAAAAAAGTATCTCACCATTTTCAGAAATGTAAGAAAATACTTATTTTGTAAGCATTCATTCCTGAACATGGGATAAGGGGGCTGGAAAATGATCTAGATCTTCTAATTCAGATTTTTATTTATTTCACAAGAGAAAACAACATTTCACCTGTGCATACAACACACCCTTCTTCACTTTGTAAACTGTGTATTTAGTGCAGAGTCTGGAAGATAAACCAAATTCTTGAGTACTTGTTGAATGCTTTTGGCTAAACTACCATTATCTTGTGAAATGTCAATTGATTTTTCCTTGACACTAAACAAACAAAATATTGTAATGAGCCAACTGATACAGGGGTTCTCCAAAGTTAAAAAGAAATTTCACTCCCTAGCCTACACAACAATTTATTCTTCTTTGTCAAGTGCATTTAAGTATTCTTCCCTGAACCAGTTTTCTTAGGGAAGACACAATAAGCATGAAATTTGAGTAATATTTATGTAATGTGTAATAACATTGTAAATGACAATCACAAATCAATGTGATATTGATTGAAAGTCATAATTCAAAATATTTTTTTCTAGAGTAATTTTGATTAACCCTGAACACAGTTTTGAAATTTGAAGTAGTTGATTTGGATTTGATATGCATCTCTATCTTTTCACTTTATCCACCTGTTGGAACTCCCAGGATTTGTAAAAACTGTAGAAGATGTCATTGATACCCACCTCTGCATTGACCTGCAGCCAATGAAGATAGTGTCCATGTTCACAACTTTTACCTGCTCCATTGGCTGAGGGATTTTTCTAGAAATTTTAAATCTTGCTTAAAAAACAATCAGAGGTGAAATAGAATTACTGCCTCCAAAGATTACCTCAACTCCTGAAGGACAAGAGGTGAATATCTCAGGCTACCTATGTTTTGGTGGGACAATTCTTAGGCAATGGAAGACATAATATCTCACTCAATATATATTTTATTGCTTCTTTTTTTTCTTCGCTCTCTCATTTTTCCTTCTGCCTCTCTTGCTCTTCTGGTGTCACCTCCTAAAACATTTCACAAGATTTGGTTTCATTAAACCTTAATATTGGGTGAGCCAGATTCTCCATTTTTAATTATTTAAATTATAAAAAAGAATCTCCTTCATTTCTCACACTTGTACTCATAGAACGCATAACCTATTGGTAGAATGATGAATGTGATTTACATAAAATAGTATATGTAAACTGGTTAAGCACACATGTCCACTTTATAGAATTTTAAAATGTATAGAGCACCGTGGAGTATGTAGTGCAATTTGTCAGGTCTGAATAGAGAAGATGTGAGAAATGTGGTATTCTAAGTATAGCAGCTGTCACAGCAATGGACTGATGATAAGGGGTCTCAATTGCTGGCTTGAGATTCTTCAAAGACGTGTACATGTTTGCATCTCAAGTGTGATAACTTTTCTGTGAAAATGTTTTAACAGTTTATCTCTGTTTTCTCCTTATTCAAGAACATTTATACAAGAGCTTGTGATAGTGGTTTGACATGACTCCACCTCAGCTGAACAATGGACTTTTTATGCAAAAATATTAGACATTCCATTTCAGCAGAACAAAATTAGAAAAATATATGGTTCAGTATTAAAAACATGAGGGTGTTTTAAATGTCAGAAAACTTTTTAAGAAAAGATCTACCTATTTATTTATTTAGTTTTAGAGAGGGAGGAAAGGAGGGAGAAAGAGAGGGAATGAAACACCAATATGTGGTTCCCTCTCATGCATCCCCAACTGGGATCCCAGCCCACAACTCAGGCATGTGCCCTAACTTGAAGTCAAACTGGCGGCCCGCCAGTTCTCAGGGCAGTGCTTAATCCACTGAGACACACCGGCCAGAAAACTCGATATGAATAGTTATTCATGATATAACAAAGAAAAGAGTCTGAGACTTATTTTTGAAGCCACTGTGCACTAGGACAAATAAAGAGCCAGCATGAAAAGCTACATTTTTTATAAATATAAAATTTCTTAATATTTTAACTTGTTAACTTAATATATTTGTATATATATATATATATATATATATATATATATATATACACACACACACACATACAAATATATACTTCATACATAATAGTATATCCAGGATAAATAAACTTGGTTTATCTACCAAGATCTAACAAAATATGGTAATCTTATTTACAAAATCATTAATTAAAAAAAGTAAACACACACTGTATAATGAGAACTATGCATATATATAGTTAACTTAAGCACACTTGGAAAGTCTTATACATATGAAATGTTTCTATGTGTCTATATATGATAATACTTAAAATTTGCTTGTTTCTACTAATGAAATTTCTTGCCAGGGGAATTCTTTAATCTAATCTGTGTTTGTCTCTCAGGTTGTGAAACGCTTTTACATCTTTAACATTCATGCTCTACAGCTGTCTGGGCTGGAAGCTATCTAATTGTAGAGACTTGACAATGTAGCAAAGCATTATACTTTCTTGTCCAGTCGCCTTTGTTTGTTAAGTCTTAGCATTTTCCTTTGATGTGTATACCTCCATTCAGTACATGGCAGATGCTGGCTCCTTCTCTTAATTCCCTAGGAAAGTCTTTCTGTTTGCTTAATTCTAAATCAATCAATTAACCTCTAGCTTTTCCTTAAACTGTATTATTTTTCTGTGTCTGTTTCCCTCTAAATCTAGAATCAAATAGTGTCTGGAATATAATAGTTGCACAATACTTGTTTAAGTAAAGGAGATCAAAATTTTAAAGTCAGGAAAGGTAGATCATTTCCTAACTGATTCTAAACTAAAAGTAATGTTTCCTTTGGGCAAGCACAGGGTGATTATGCTGAGTAACACTATTTAGTTCTCTCCAGCTCCAGTACTGCTGCATGTTTTATCAATTAACCTCTTAAATGATTCAGAAAAATTTCACTATACTTTCTTTTAATTAAAAAAAATGGGGGCTCTCTGAGGTATATCTGAACTCATCTTTGGTTCAATGAGATGATTTTTCTTTTAATCTAATAATTAAATTTTGCTGAAAGTTAGAGGAGTTTAATAGTGTGATATTTTAATATTAAGTGATTCTTTTATTTATTCAACAAATATTTTATATGTACTTAATGTTTTTAAATTATTATTTCATTACTACTTAAGCTGCAACCCCATGCTACAGATATTCCTCAATTGCCAAACAATGTGATAGTTTCTAAGAATAATACCTTTTGTATCATTCAGAAGTTTAAAGTCTAGTAGTGGAGACAGTCAAATAATGGGACAATTGTGTAAGTGTTACATTAATATGAGAAATGCTAGCTTTGAGTAAATTAAAAACAGTTTTACTTAGCCTATTTTAGATGAGTGGGGAGACAAGATAGCTTTTGCAAGGGTAGCTCATCTTAGTATACTTAATATTTAGCCTGTTAGAAAAATGAGTGATATGAAAATGGAATCGAATGGAATGAGTGAGATAGGAAATAACATTCTAGTGAAAGAATGTCAAACATAAAAATGCTATATACTAGTTAAAGTGCTAAGGACACATTTTAATCAGTAATTCTATTTGAGGCTTGTTTGGAAAAAACCCAGCCATTGTTAATATAGTAAGAATGGTTTGTGTGGCATTGATGTAACCTGGCAGCCAAGGAGAGTGGACTGGAATGCACATGCATGAAAAATGATGACTTCACTGTACTAGTAGTCAGTGGGAGTGGTAGATGCCATTGAGTGAGCATGCATACTGTGTGGCCATGACATTTGAAATTATTGAGCAATTAGAGCAACAAATCTGCTTCAAATGTTGGTTAAGCTTGAACATTCATCCACGAAAACTATTCAGATGATTCAGAAGGTTGCACTTATGGTCAACTGGTGATTGGCAACTTCATCATGACAATGTGTCCACTCATGCATCACATCTCATGCAGAGATTTTTGGCTAAACATCAAATCACCCAGATGACTCAGCCCCCACTTCAGCTCAGATTTGTTGCCCTACAACTTCAGTCTTTTCCCAAAACTAAAATCACTTTTGAAAGTGTAGAGAGTTCAGACCATCCATGAGATTCAGGAAAATACAACAGGGCAGCTGATGGCAATTGGGAGAACTGCGTGAGATCCCAACATGCCTAATTTGAAGGGGACTGAGGCATCATTGTCCTATGTACAATGTTACTTATATCTTGAATCTTCTTCAGTATATGTCTCTATTTTTCATATAACATGGCTGGATAACTCCTGAACAGACCTCGTATACTATGTACTGCAATACTAAGGTTCCTGTGTGAACTGAACCCAACTTTGATTTATATAGAGATGACCTGGTATTTTAAAGAAAGAATGAGGAAACAAGGAAGGTTGGGAGGGAGGTTCACTAGAGTGAGAATAGTGAAAACTAATAACAAACACATGGGAGAGGAATATGAGACATGTGAAATCCATCTGGGTTTGCAAACTGGCACCTATCAGAGTAACGCTCCCAATGTCCCACAGAGACTGAGACACAGGGGCCCAATTGTCAGGTGATGACAGCAACGAACAGTAAATCCTTTTGGCAGTCTTGAGTTTTTCCAG
Organism: Furipterus horrens; assembly: GCF_987537825.1. NCBI lineage: Eukaryota > Metazoa > Chordata > Mammalia > Chiroptera > Furipteridae > Furipterus > Furipterus horrens. The sequence continues at coordinate 53,755,343 of NW_028327173.1, forward strand.
GCAGGCAATTTAAGGGGGCCTAGCGTCACCTGGTGACACAGCCTTGAGCTGTCTGAAGCTGTTAGTACTTTGGTCCAGTCTTTGTAGGCCAAGGTAAAAGAGTACTCAAGGAGAGTGCTTAGAGGAGCCTGGCAAGAAATTGGTCAAAGAGAGAATCTTTGTCAAGAGTATTGCATGTATACAACAAAAAGGTAGAAAAAAAGTAGGTGTTTTAAATATTTTGAAAATAGTTTTCTTAGACACAATATACTAGGTTCTGATGCAATGACAAATTAATTAAGAAATCTTCATGCTTTAACACACCAGAGGTTCATTTCTCATGTATGCCAAGTCAGCTGTGTGTCCCACTGCTCTTGATGGCAACTTCCTTCCAAGTGGTGATGCAGAGACAAGATGGTGCTGCCTTATCATTGCTGGCTTCCAATTTGCTGCAGCTGGTAAAAGAGTACAGGAGGAACGGGCAGGACACATTCATTGACTAAACCCAGAAGTCACCTTTGTTATTTGTACTGAAGGATTTTGAGCCAGGACTAACGACATAGTAAATGACAGAGATGTATTTTGAACTAGATTACATAGAAAATGGGGATTAAATAGAACAAAATTAGTATACTTTTTAAAGTGAAAAAAAATTAAAGATTTAAGTATTGGAATAGGAATAAACCAAACATATTTCTGGATATGTCCACAGCGAAAATTTACAGAACTTCTCTGACACAAAGCCACCCACAAGAAGCTGAGAAGTGAGAAGTCATAAATAGGCATCAAAGAGGAGATGCAACAGGACATCAGGGAATTAGCATCAGCTAAAGCCATGAGAGAACTGAAAATACCAAAAAGCTTTGCTGGAGCAATTATCTCAGATTTGCTGTGCCAAAAAAAGATATATATATATATATATATATATATATATATATATATATCGGCATGAACAGACCAGTTGCATCCCTGTGCAATGGTGTGGGTTAAACTTCCCTGAATCTAGACATAATCCCAATACATGGGGCAAGTGGACCAGCTCCTTGAACTGATTAAATGTTAAATTGAAGTGACTAATAAATCATTGGAATTGAGCTAATTTGGCTGAAAACATCCAGATTAACGTTTTAGCTTTAGACACACTGGAGCTCAGAGTTAGACTTTTAAATTAGTGCCAGAATAAAGAATTTTATGGAATCTTATATTATCCTTTTTACATATTTTTCTAATTTGCACTAAAAAGCAGAAGTGATAGTGAATATATTGAATTTTAAATGGTGCCTTGAAAATTAAGATTAACAGCTTGTTAACAACAAAAAGGAGGTAAAGAGAAATTGGTGTAAAGTTCTGGAGTGAGATTCTAAAATCAACTTTGTTAAGTGCAGAGTATAGATTTTGTATATTAAAGACGGTCAGAAAGCTTTAACTTTACATGATCAGAAATGATCAACAGTGTGTAGACTGAGAGCTGACTCCAATTCACTATCACATGCTACTTAAGTTAAATCTAAAGTATTTGATTCAGCCAATGGCCCACATTTAATAATTCAGGGAGTAGAGTAGTCACAAACAAATTGGGATTTACTTTGTTTGTTCTGAAAACAAATCTGTAGAATGGAGGAAAAGCTTAATAAAGTGGTCTTTAAAATCCTTTCTACCCTCAAAATTTGCTTATTTCTTTAAAGTGTTTTATTGTTTTTATATTTCTAAAGAACATTCATTATCAATTTTTGAATTTAATCATTAAATTACCCCCATAAATATGTAACATACCCAAAACTAAGGCTAGAATGTGTTTGCACTTAGAAGGAATTAGAAAATTAGAACGGTGGTTTCCTTGTTTAGACAGCCTTTTATTAGTGTTTCAGAATTTTTGTTTTTCATGTATACTGAGAATAGAGATGTGCAATAACATTTATTTTGAATTCTGCTAAAACAAAATTTTGATTTTGCTAAAATAACTATTATTTGTTAATTATAACTGCCACAATGGCTTTAGGGATATCCAGCATTTAGTTGATCACAATGTTATCTTAAGAACAAAAAAATGTACCCAAAACTTGTAAGCATTTAATTTGCACACTAAACACCAGCTTCAAATTTGTGTAGAAAATAAAATTCAAATCATTAACTGTTTAGTGTGGCACTTTATATCTTATCTGAGTTTTAGTTTGAATTAAGCAAAGATTTATTAATATGATACCTGCTAGTTGATGTAGAACACAGGGAATTTACTTAATCTTACAGTACTCTTGATGTATCTTATTAAGTGTATTATCAAAACTCAGTGGTGTGGGCAACTTAAGAGAATAATGTAAAAGGTGAAAACATATCCATTTATTTACCCTACCCCTTTGTCAATCAAGAATTGATGAATTTAATCATTGATTAAATGTAGTGAGCATTCAATGTCAGCTGCTTGTTAAAATTTGGATATACCAAAATGGTTAAATCACAAGTTCTACCATGCCACCATGGAGGCAGAGACGGAAGCACTGCAGCTGCAGGCTAAGGAATGCCAAAGGACCCTGGCAAGTCACCGGATGCTAGGAAGAGCCAAGGAAGGATTCTCTCCTATAGATTTCAGAGGGATCGTTGTTCTGCCAACAAATTGATTTTGGATTTCTGGCTTCCAGAACTGTGAGACAGTAAAATTCTATTGTTTTTAGCTACCTAATCTGTGGTATTTTTTATGGCAGCCCTAGCAGATTAATACACTACCAAACCTATTTTGCCTAAATAAGTCCTTATAAATAATAGCTCTCATTTATAACGTGCTTACTAACTGCCATGCATAGTACTATGCACATTATATGCATTTCCACTTACAAAGAATTCAATGAAAATAACTAACTAAATAAACAAACAAAACCCTTGGAAATATGATTAAATATTTATCTCTATTGTCAGATTGTCAGTGAAGAAACTGAGGTTAAGAAGTTTGTCTTGGATCAGAAGTACTGTAAGAGTGGTAAGTCTTATCCAATGTGGCCAGACATTAGATCTCTGTAATTAATCACTACAGAAGTTAATGTGTAATCAAATCTGTAATATACTTTGAAAGTATTTTGTTTGAGAATTAACAATTATCCATGTGTTTTAGATGGAATCAATTATGAGATATAGTAAAATATAAAGTTTGCACATTTGAGAATATGTTATTTATTAATATCAGGTTTTAATATCTAACATTAAGTTATTTTACTATATGAGTTCTCATTGTAACTAATAAATAAATGTTAAATAAGTGGGTTTTGGAACTAAGCAAAAAAAAAATGGCAACTATAAATTTTCCCCCTTTCCACTTAACCTCCATTAAGGAAAAGGCAAGCAGTAGAAATAGCTTGTGAAATAATTGCAAGTTTTCAAATTGTTTAGCAATCAATATTTTAACTGAAATAAAAACCACAGAAGTATATAATCAATTTAAAGAGTTAAATCTAGTATTCTTTAATTTGATGGAAAATATTTTTTCTCTTTCTTATTATAGCTACTTTTGTGTGTGTGTTCCAATAAAGGTAAATCAGGTTAAAACATTTTTTATTGAAGCTAACAATTTTCATTAAAAAAAAATGCCAAGCACTTGGGATATAGTGAATTTTTTTTCTTCTGTTTTATTATGAAACTTTCAAATCTGAAAGTATTCACTGTATGATACATATGGTCCTCTTTGTTTTTTATTATTTCTGCATTTTCTGAAAATAATGCATAGTAATAATAAAAAATAAGGCTGCCTATTTAATTACAATAGTATATCTAACTTATTACTTAGTATGCTCTTCCAGTTTAGCATTATTACCACAAAGTTAATGTTTGGTGAAAAACCTAAAGGGAAGTTTCAATATAATTAGTAATTATTTGTATTGGTTTAAAAATATAATTTTACAGGGATCAAATTAATTAGTCCTCAACTTCAACAGGTTTATCATTATGTACATATTTAAGTACATATACAGTCATGTGTGTATATATCCACATACATACCTTTATGTATATGTATTTACATTTCATTCCATTTTCTTCTTGCTTTTATGGTTTCCAATGAGAAAGGCATTGTAATTCTTACCCTTTTTTTCTTTACAGTTGTGTTTTTTTCCCCTTTTGACTTCTTTCAAGATGTTTCTCTTTATGTTTGATTTTTGACATGTGCATATAATATGCATCTGCATGTTTTGTGGGGTTTGGGGGTCATTTTTCTTGCTTGGTGTTTCCTAGCCTCCTGGGTATGTGCTTTGGTGTCTGCCATCGACTTTGAAAAGCTCTCAAAGTTATTAATGCAAATATTTCTTCTTTTCATATGTTATCCATTTTGATATCGTCCCACAGTTATTGCAGATTCTATTCTATTTCTTTCCCTTCTTTTTTATTTTACCTTTCAGTTTTAGAATTTTCTATGGACCTATCTTATGGTTATGGGATTCTATCCTTGGTTGTTTCAAGTCGACTGATAAAACCCATTAAAAGCATCTCTAGCATTTCCTTTGATTCTTTCATAGAATTTCCAGTTTCCTGTGTACACTAACCATCTACTTTGCATGCTGGAAGAAGTCATCAAGAAGATATGACTGACCCTTGACCTGAGAACTGGCTCCAGGCAATTGGAAGCTCCCCTCCCTCTCCCTGTCCAGAATGTACCCTCAGCTTACCCTCAACACTCCCAGAAGGGGCTCCAATGACAAAGCCTTGAGATAGTAATCTGGTCATGAGATCATCTGGACTGGGTACATGCTGACCCCAGTTAGTTCCCCTGTGAGATAACTGAGCCCAGTTAAGGGTCCTTATTATATGACTGAACCCAGTTAAGGTCACTATGAAAATTTTAAGATGTGGTGCAGAAATCTACTTGTCTTTGACCACCCAAGACAAGCCTCCTCAGTAAGTTCTTGTGCTTATTAAACCCGGCACCTACCAATTTGGCGTGAACTGCCATTTTCTTTGGTCTCACCCTGCCACTTTCAGATTACATTTGAGAGGCTCACAGAAGGATAGCCAAGTAAAAATTCTCTGGAGAGTAGTCCACTCTTCTGCAGAAGGCTCTGGACATATTTTAGAATAGCTAGCTACTCTTCCCTTTTTTGTCAAAGCTATGAAAGGATCTTAGATTCTCATGATGAACGCATTGAAGTATAATATGAGAGCACCTCTAAGATTGTAGATCACAGGGTTTTATCATTTTCACTCTAGTCCACATTCAGTCTCAACCCTTAAGTTTACATTTAAGTCTTTCTACCAGTTTATGGCCTCAGCACCTTATGCTCCAGGTAAGCAGATCTTGGTTGCTGTCTCTCCAGATTTTGGTGTGGCCATTTTCCCCACAACCTCAATTCTCTCCTGGGTTCATCAAAAGTTGTTGATTTTTTTTCTTATTAGAAGGACGAGAACAATGACTTCCCAGTTCTTGAAATGTCAGAACTGAAACCCAAATTATTAAAAAATACATTAATTTTTATTCCTTACCTGAGAAGAGTTATTATTATTATTATTATTATTATTATTTTATGAGAGAGAGAGAGAGAGAGAGAGAGAGAGAGAGAGAGAGAGAGAGAGAGATTGATATGAGAGAGAACATCTGTTGGTTTCTTCTCATACTTACCCTGATTCCCTGTCTGGTGATTGAACCCACACCCTGAGTATGTGCCCTGACCAGGAATTGAACCTGCAACCTTTTGGTCTATGGCAGTGGTTCTCAACTTTCTTAATGCCATGACCTTTTAATAGTTCCACATGTTGTGGTGACCCCCAACCATAAAATTATTTTCATTGTTACTTCATAACTGTAATTTTGCTACTGTTATGAATTGTAATGTAAATATCTGATATGAAGGGTGCATTTTCATTGTTACAAATTGAACATAATTAAAGCATAGTGATTAATCACAAAAACAATATGTAATTATATATGTGTTTTCCAATGGTCTTAGGCGACTCCTGTGAAAGGGTTGTTTGACCCCCAAAGGGGTCACGACCCACAGGTTGAGAAACGCTGGTCTATGGGATGATGGTCCAATCAACAAACCGCACTGACCAGGGTTCCCAAATCATTTTTAATAGATAATTCTTAAGATACTCTTTTAAAAAATTTAAATGGTATTAATTATCCTGTGCAGAGTACAAGGTGGAAATACAAATTTGCTCTTCTCAAATGTATTGACTCATTATTTAGAAAGTATATTGTTTTTCCCCATTTCAGAATACAAAGTAAGGGCAACTCATTCTTTCTCTTTTGTTATCTGATGTATTCACATCTTAAAGAAGAGTTCCTAACTCACATTAAGTAATAATTAAATATTTGTTGATTTAAAGAATATAAATACAGAACTACTTCTTTGCTCCTAGACTTATGATTTATTGTTACTTTGGTTTATTGATATTTCCCTATGTCAAAACCAATATTTTGTGTTAACAGTTTTATATATCTTGATATTTATACAATAATTCTTCTATATAAATTTTAGAATCAGAATAAAATCCCAAAGGAATCTGTGAGAGTCTATAATTTCATTTAAAAAGCACCTAATACTTATAATATTAAACTTATCTATAAGAACATATCTTTGACTTTATTGTGTCTTTGTTTCATTAAAGTTTCAGACAACAGAAAACAAACTTCCAAGCTATTTTAAATGGAAGATGATTTAATTGCTTACAAATTGTGAGAGGAGTTGGAGGAACAATATTTAGGCTAGATCTCCAGGAATGACTCCTTGGACATAATCATATACTGACCTGCCAATAAGTTTCACCCAGCCATAATCAGACACTCGGCACAGAAGAAGTCAACAGTCCCAGCTGCTGGCTTTATGACCATAGCCATTTTGTCTGGATCAGGAAGCTGCTACCACAAATGTTGGCTTCAGAAGAACACCTGTTTCCCTGCCATTCAGAAATCAGAAAGCTGTTTCTGAAACTACTGGCTCCAGAATGACACTGGGTCAAATAGAAATGTAAAAGCAGAAATAAATGCTTCATACATTGCCAAATTCCCAGTGTAACTTGGTTCCAAATTCAAATCCAAGTTCAGTTGGGTACACTGATCGGCAGACTTACATTTCTTCAGAGACCCAAATTACAGAGGGTTGTGAGAAATATGGTTTGCAGCATTTTTACTGATACAATATAATAATACACACTTAGAAGGAAGTTAAAAAGGTGGTGGTAGACATAATTTACCTTTCTGTCACACTGTCAAAACTTTGTAATTATTTTTATAAATATCTTAAATATCTTAGTTTTCTTCTGATTTTTAAATTTTTTTCTATTGTAAAATTAAACAAATTAAGGTATCTTCTAATTGATTGTAATTTATTTGTATAATGATTTAATATCCAGAAAATTGAATATCTCATGGTTTATAAATGTTGTAACTTATATTTCAATATTTATGTAAGTAATATTTTATCTAAAAATAATTACATTTTCTACTATTTTTGTACAATTTATTGTTGGTTCATTTATTTTCTTGTGTTCTTTTTTGCATTGGTTTGTGGTTAAGGCATAAAATTAAGACTCCATACTATGTGCTGCTTTTAAGCTGATAAAATTGAGATGGATTCAGATGGTCTAACTACAAGTTCCTTTCCCAACTCTGCTCCCATGAATAAGGTCTCGTAGATAAGATCCCCTATCTATATTTTCCTTGCTCAAAGGAATGAACACAGTTCTTGCTTGTCCCTTAATAGTGGTACATTTACACAATGGAATACTATGTAGCAGAAAGAAAGAAGGAAGTCCTGCCATTTTCAACAACATGGATGGAACTAGAGAGAATTATGCTTAGTGAAATAAGCCAGGCAAAGAAAGAAAAATACCATATGATATCACCCAATACAGGAAACTAAAAAACAACACAAACAAAAGAACTAAATAGAACAAAGAACAGAATAGCAGTCAATAGGGGGGAGGGGGAAGGGAGAGAAGGGGGATAAGTAAGGGAAGGGTTTAGTCAAAGAACGTGCATAAATGACTCATGGACACAGACAACGGGGAGGGATATGATTACGGGAGAAGGGGTGGGCTGGGTGGGGGAGAGAATTGGGGGAAAAATGGGACAACTGTAATTGAAAAGCCAAAAAAGAAAAGAAAAAAAAAAAAAAGATTACAAGTCAACATAGGTCCCAGCAGCCACAAAGGGACAACTTGAGCTTCACTAATAATTCTAACAGATTTAAGTCTACAAAAGAGGTTTAAATCTGTCTTCATAATATTTTTTAAAAGAACTAGGTAAGTCAAAAACTAGTAAATAAAGGTAAAGAAGTAAAAAAATATATATAGTGGGTTTCAGTTCCCTGCTGGTCTGTGGAATTATTCAGAAATGATAATTTTATCCTCCCCTAGGAACCAGAAATTTCCCTGTCCTTTTGCTACTAAAAAGCCTGTCTCCTACACCTCCTAGTTGTTCCATATGTTCCTGAGTGCAGGATGCATGTAGCCTGTGTGCTGCGCAGTGTCTTCTCCCTGCACTGCCCATCCCCCATGCTGAGTATATGTGACTAATCAATTTCTGTTAATATTATCTGCAGTGTGTGGTGTTGTGAGTTTAGCCATCTCTATAACCCTAGGTTAAGAATCTCTCTCGATAATGACACAAATAGGAGATAATTAAAATACAGTTTTTACCCCTAGTCTAACTTGGAAAAATAAAAAAAATGTACTTTTTAAAAATAAATCAACTTTCCATTTTAAGTACCCACTTTTTAAAAAAATTATGAATTTCTGTTTTGCTACTCATAATTTACTTGAGTTTATGTTTGTTTTCTTTACTTCTGAAGTGTATCTATCTCTTTAATTTTCAAGATTTCTCATTTTCTAATATAAGAATTAATATTGTAAATTTCATCACATCTCACAAGTTTTATATTTAGTGATGTTATTGTTCAATTTTAAACATATTTAAATTTCTATTTTTATAACTCTTTCACTCATAAATTATATGGAAATACATGGTGGCTTTTATACTTTCTTTTATATTTGAGTCAAATAGAAATTCTATGATCAGAAAACATTGTATTTTTATGATAATCTTTGAAACTTGTTGAGACTTGCTTTAATGTTTTGTGTGTGGTTAAGTGCAACTGTTTCATGTGAGCTTTAAAAACAATATGCTTATTTCAATTGTAGGCAGATTCCATATCTGTCTCTTAAATCATATACTAATTATATTATTCAAATGTTTAATATATTTGCTACTATTTTTATTCTTTTTTGTTCAACTGAGAGACATGTTGAATTCTCCTAATAAATATGATGCATAAGTTTTTCCTTCTAATTCTATTTATTTGCCCCCATCTATCTTGAGAGTATAATATTAACTGAACTTAAGTGAAAATTATTATATCTACCTGTATAATTGAAACTTTCTAATTACTACATTCATATCTATTTCTAAAGACAACTTTATATCTTACAGTTTATCGTATAGCTACTATTGCTTTATTTTGGTGCAGACACCTCATTTATCTTTTCAAATATTTTTATTTCAACATTTCAGGGTGCATATATTATAGATATTTCTCCTGTAAACAGTATAAGTCTTATGGATATTTGTTTTATATCAAACTAATGATTTCTTCCTTCCAATTGATGAGTTTAGTACAAACCTCTAATCCTAAAAATAAAATAAACACGAGTGTTTATTTTCTTACCTATGAAGTGAAGAGAATAATCATACATGACCATCTCATACACTTAAGAGGAGATACCTAAGAAATATTATTTAGTAGTAAATATTTAAATGTTTTAATGAGTATTGTATATTTGCATATAATATTATATATAATATACTTAGACAACTTCTATTTGTTTATATTATATGCATTTATGCTACATTTTATATTTATATATAATCATATATATTTCAACCCCTTATTTTTTAAATAGCAACCTTAATGAGATATAATTTGCATCCATGCAACTCTCCATTGAAAACATACAATCCAGTGTTTTTAAATACATTCACAGAGTTGTGCAGACAACATCACAATCAATTTTATAACATTTAGATCACCCCACAAAGAAACCCAGCATCCAGAATCAGTCACTCCGTTTTTTCCCAACTTCTTCTACCCTAGGCAACCACTAATTCCTGTCTTTATAAAATTGACTATTTTTGATATTTCATATAAACAGAAAGAATATATATTTCATATATATTTCATATATACTTCATACAATATGTAGTATTTTGTGATTGGCTTCTATTACACCATTTTCAAGAGTTACCCATGTTGTAGTATGTATCAGTACCTCATACTGTTATATGGCCAAATAACATTCTGTTTTATAGATATGGGATACTTTAAAATGTATTTATCAATTGGTGGACATTTGTCTTTTTTTCCCTATTTGCTATTATGAACAAGTTTTGTGTAGCTATGATATTATTTCCCTTAGGTATATACACATTGGTGGGGAATCATTGGGTTATTTGGTAATTTTATACTTAACTTTCTGAGGAATTTCCAGCCTTCTATACAAAGCAACAGCCCATTTTGTATTTCCACTGACCACGTATGAAATTTGAGCTGTCTTCACATTCTTGCCAAACCCTGAAATTATCTTTTTATTATAGACTAGATTGTGTGAAATGGTATCTAATTGTAGTTTTGATTTTCAGTTCCATGATGGTTAATGATGCTGAGAATCATTTCACAAGCTTATGTGCCATCTGTATATTTCATTTGGAGATATGTCTAGTTAGATCCTTTGACCATTTTTAATTGGCTTGTCATTTTATTATGCTTTGTACTTATTCTGTATTTAGTCTAGATACAAGTTTCTGATGTGATTTATAATTTTCCATATTTTGTCTCTGTGTTGTCTTTTCTTTTTCTTGATAGTATTTTTTGAAGCACAAATGTTTATTTTTTTGATGAGGTACACTTTATCAATATCTTTCTTTTGTCATTTGTGCTTTTGATGTAATGTACAGGCAGACTTTCCATAACCCAAAGTAACAGTAATTTACATCTATATTTTTTCTAAATATTTTATAGTTTTAGTTCTTATATTAAGTCCGTGATATGCTTTGGTTCATTTAGTGCATGGTATGAAGAAGGGTCTATTATGGACTGAATTGTGTCCTGCAAACAGCTGTGTTGAAATCCTAACATTCAATACTTAAAAATGCAATCTTATTCAGAATTGGGTTCATTCTGGATCAATTACTTAAGATGAGGTCAAACTGGAGTAAAATGGGCCATAATCCAACATGACTGGTGTCCTTACAGAGAAAAATCTCATGTAAAGACAGACACAGAGGAAGAATGTCATGTAATAACATACACAGGAGACTGACCTTTTAAAATATTTAATAATCACAATGATAAAGTTCTTATATAAGGAAGCATAGGAGACATTTTCTCAATGTAACAAAAATATATAAAATCCTACAGCACTTATAAAATTAAAAAAATATTTGTTAATCATATATTCAATATAGCATTTATATCTAAAATTTATAAAGAACCCTTACAGTCAACAATAAAGGACAAATAACCCAATTAAAAAAATGATTGGAGTGATGTAGTTTCAAGCTAAAAAACACCAAGGATTATTTGTCATCAACAGAAGCTGGGAAGAAAGAAGCAAGGAAAATTCTGTCCAGAGGCTCAGAGGAAGCATGGTCCTACCAGCACCTCGAGTTCAGATTTCTTGCTTCCAGTTCTGTGAGAGCATACATATCCATTGTTTTAAACTAAAGACTTTGTGATACTTTGTTACTGAAGCCATAGGAACTATTACAGATTTTTGTACTGGGAATTATGGTACTGCTGTAACAAATACTTGAAAATGTGGAGGTGGTCTTGTGGGTAGAGACTGGAAGAATTTTAAGGCACTTGATAACCAAAGCCTAGATTGTCTTAAAGAGATTATTGGTAGAAAAATGGATATTAAAAGGTTTTTTGGCGATGGCTCAAATAAATGAAGAAAACTGTAGAGAAGACTTCTATCATCTTAGAAAATGCATTTACCTACAAGAACGAACTGTTGCCTCTGGAGAAGACCCAGACAGAAATGAATAGCATATTATTAGAAACTGAAAGAAAGGTTATCTTTATGAGGTGGTATAAATACAAGTCAAATTGTGTTTTGCTCTTCAGTTATGAAAAGTAGACTTTGTAAATCAAGAGTTTAGGAAGTTAGCTAAGACGATTAACAAGCGAAGTGTGAAAGACCTAGCCTGCTTTCTTTTTGCTGCTTATAGCAAAATGTGGGAGGAAAGAAAAAAATTGAGAAAGGAACTATTAAGCAAAAGAGAGCCATACCATTTAATTAGTCTTCAATTTCTTTCCACTAAATTATATAGCATTCTAATGTACTTTCTTTTTTGCTCATTTGTGAAATTTATTAACTTTTATTATTTTTGTGGTATGGTAATAAAACTTTCTTAATTTCACTTTCCAACTGTCATTTTTATTGTGTGAAATTACAATTTATTTTTTGCATGTTGAACTTGTATTCTGAAAACTCGCTGAATTCGTTTATTAGTTCTAAGAGTGTATTATTGGATTCTTGAAGATTTTTATCTATAAAATTATGACACCCACAAATAGGGGTAGCTTTACCTCTCCCTTTCCTTTTATTTAATTACCATGCCCTAAATGCCATGGCTACAATTTCTGGCAAAATGCTGAACAGAAACAGTAAGAACAGACATTCAATCATATAACTTTTATTCCTTAAGTATGTTTATTGCCAGTTTTCCTAGATGTCCTAGTGAAACAGGATGAGGAAATTCCATTTTATTCCTTGATTGTTGAGTGTCTTCTTTTAATCCTGAAAGGATGTTGGATTTTTTTGTCTAATGCTTTTTCTGCAACTATTAAGGCAAGCATTTGTTTATTGTACTTTATTCTATTGATATTGTTTATTATGTGATTTTATTTTTATAAGTTAAAGTGACTTTACATTTCTGTGATAAATATTACTTTTGTATTTTTATTATATGTTGCTAGGTTCAATTACAGAGAGTATTTGTTTCAATATTAATAGAAGATACTGTGCTATATAACTTTTTCTCTTGTGATGTCTTTAACTGATTTCAATATAAGGTAATATTGGCTTACAGAGTGAGTTGATAAGTGTTCCCTGCATTTCTATTTCTTGAAGAGTTTGAGAAGGATTGGTTTTATATCTTTTAAAAAATATTTATTAGAATGCATAGTAAAGCCATGCAGGTATGCCTTCTATCTGGAAATTTAATTTTTTTTTCTAGATTCAATTTTAAAGATTCAATTTTAATATTTTAAAGATTTGAAAGATTAATTCCAATGTCTTTTTGTATAAATTTTTTATTGTTTTTGTATTACAGTTGTTTCCTTTTCCCCCATTGCTTTCCCTTGCCCCACCAACTTTCCCCCTCTCCCACAGTCAATCCCCACCCTATTGTCCATGTCCATGGGTCATTTATACTAGTTCCTTGACTAGATCCTGTGTTCTATTTCCTCTTAAGTCAGTTGCATAGTTCATGTCTTCATAGAAAATTGCCTACATTATGTAATTATTTGAAATACATTTGATCATAATATTACCTTATGATTCCTTGTATATGGAAGGTTAGTAGTGATGTCCTCTATATCATTTCTGCTTTAAGTAATTTATACATTTCTTTTTATTATTATTATTATTATTATTATTATTATTAGTAGTAGTAGTAGTAGTAGTAGCAGTAGTAGTAGTATTTGTTCATTCCAACCAAAGGGCTATTAATTTTGCTGATCTTTCAAATAACCTAGTTTTGGTTTTGTTGGTTTTTTTTCTTTTCGTTATCAATTTTATTAATTTCTACTTCAATTTTTATTATTTATCTTTGCTTAGTTTATATTTTGTATGCTCTTCTTTTTCTCATGTCTTAACTAAAAGGCTAGATTATTGATCTGAGATCCTTATCCTTTTTAAATACACATGTTTAAAGCTTTAAATTTCTTCCTAAGCAGTACTTTGCTACATCCCTTAACTTTTGCTATTGTGTTTTTAATTCTTTTTATTTTCTAATTTCCCTTATGATTTTTCTTTGACTTATTGAATAGTTAAGAGTGTGCCTTAAAATTTCCACACATTTATGATTTTCTCAAATTTCTTTTTTTTGGGGGGGGATAAATTTTTATTGAATTATATCCCTCTTGAATATATTTTTTAAACTGCATGCAGCAATTGTATCCTTCTTCTGGAATATATCAATAAGAAAGGTCACACTTCTCATATCTTTGGAATCTAAAATAGGTTGCCTGAAAGGGATAGCAAGTGAAAGTTAGAGACCATGTAGCCTGAGAGGCTGCAGGTCAAAGATTAAGCCCACCTTTTTGTTCAGGAGATGAGGCCAAATAATAGTTAGATACTGAAAGTGTTTTATGTGGAAGTATGCTGAGGCAAGGTCTTTTGAGTAGGGGAACCATGAGAACAGAAGCAGTTAAGAGTGTGTAGGTGCACACAGGTATTGTTATTTTGAAAACCTGAGAGCATAGCATTTTTTTTATAAGCATTCAACCTTCTCTTACAAAAAGCCATCCTTTACTTTTTTTCCTCCTACATTAACTGCCCCTTTAAAAATTCTTTGTGTGTGTGTGTGTGTGTGTGTGTGTGTGTGTGTGTGTGTGTGTGTGTGTGTTATATTGTTGCTCTATTCCCCCTAAGATCAGGAACAAGACAAGGATATTCAATCCCTCCACTTCTATTCAACATAATTTTGGAAGTTCTAGCCACATCAATCAGATAAGAAAGATAAATAAAAGGCATACAAACTGGAAAGGATGAAGTAAAACTGTCATTATTTGCAGATGACATGATAGTGTACATAGAAAACCCTATAGACACCACCAAAAGACAATTGACTTAATAAATGAATTTGGCAAAATAGTAGGGTTCAAATTTCTTTTTGTTGATTTCTCATATTATTCCATTATAGGACAATGAACTTTGTATGATCCCAGTCTTTTCATATTTATTAAGACTCACTTATGACCTAATTTGTTTTATGGTATATATTGAAGAATGTACGATGTACACCTAAGAAAAATGTATATTCTGTTACCATTGGGTGAATTGTCTATAGGTGTCTATTAGTATCACCTGGTTTACAGAGCTGATCAAGTTTCCCTCTTTTTTCTGAACTTCTGACCAGATGTTCTATTCTTTACTGAAAGTGTGATATTGAAGTCTCCAATTATTATTTTTGAATTGTCAATTTTTCCCTTTCTCTCAGTTTTTGTTTCATGTGTATTAGGTGCTCTGTTATAATTGTCATATTATGCAGAAGACTGATACATTTTTAAAAATAATTTATTTAATTGTTTGTTTGTTTGTTTATTTATTCATTTTTAGAGAGAGTGGAAAGGAGAAAGAGAGGAAGAGAAACATCATTGTGTGGTTGCCTCTCACTTGCGCCCCCAACTGGGGATCTGGCATGCAACCTATTCATGTGCCCTGACTGGGAATCGAACCAGCGACACTTGGCGCACAGGCCGACGCTCAATCCACTGAGCCACAGCAGTCAGGGCTGACTAATACTTTTATTTTATAAAATGTCCCTCTACATTTCTAGTAACATTTGTTGCTTGTAATGCCTATTTTGCCTGAATTTGTATAACCTCTCAGTTTTCTTTTTATTTCTCTTTCCATGATATGTAATTGTACTACCTTTTGTGTCCAACCTATTTGAATCTTCTAAGAAAAAATATGTTTCTTGGACTTCCAGCCAAGATGAAGGTGTAAACAAACACGCTGTGTCTCCCTCCACAACTAAGAAGGAATACAACTGCCTCAAAACTAGAAACAACCAGAAGTTCCAGAAAATAAAACTGCATGGAAGTCCAGCAAACAAAGATATATATATATATATATAACTCATCCATACAGGTAGGAGGGGCAGAGCCAGGGTGGAGAGGACCAGTGTGGTGGCAGTAGCAGCAGTGGCAGGCCAGCAGAAAGCGCAGTCACACGTTTTAAAGTCAGGAGGGACACCTGGGGAGCATTCCCAGCTCCTCACCAGACTTACCATCTCACAGTCCCTGCACTGGGGGAAATCAAGCCTCATTGCTTCTGAGTGTGCAGACCAGTGGGGGTTGGGGTGGAGGCAGAAACTGCTGGTCTCTCAGTAGAATCCACTTGTTTAAAGGGTCCCACAGTCCTAGAATGTCCACAGACCCACCCACTCTGGGAACGACAGCCAGGGCAGCAGCTAGAGGGGCTCCAGTCCGGTGCCGAAGTGAGAGAGGTGCATGGAAAAGGGGCAAGTGCTGGGCAGGTGGCATTGTTCCCCCTCAGACCCCTCCCCCACATTCAGTGCCACACCATGGTGAAACAGGTTGCCCTGTACTGACAAATCCCTAAAGCTCTGCCCCTTATAACATAACAGAACTGATAGCTCTACCTAGGATGCAGAGGCAAACAAACACAGGAGCCTGTCAGAATGCGGAGACAGAGAAGTATGGCTCAAAAGGGGGAATGGATCAAGGTTTCAGTGGGAGTACTAAGCGACGAGGAAATAGCCAACCTAACAGATGAGGAGATAGACAACCTAATGGATGCAGATTTCAAAACACTGGTGATAAAGATGCTCACAGGCTTGACAGATATGCTTGAGTATGGCAAACACATAAGAGAAGAAGTGAAGGCTATGCTAAGTGAAACGAAGGAAAATCCACACAAAACCCGTGGTGAAGGGAAGGAAACTGGGGTTCAAATCAATAATTTGGAACATAAGGAAGAAAAGAAACAGCCAACCAGTGCAGAATGAGGAAGCAAGAATTTAAAAAAAAATGAGGAAAACCTCCCAAATTTTGCGAAGGAAATGGACATGCAGGTCCGGGAAGCATGGAGGGTCCCAGGCGAGCTGGACCCAGAGGGGACCACACCAGGATGCATCATGATTGAGATGCCAAAGATGAAAGATAAAGACAGTCATGGGGCCAGCGAGAGAGAGGCAGACTGTTGCCTATAGGGGGTTGCCTATAGGACTATCAGCTGATTTCTCAGAGGACACTTTGCAGGCAGGAAGGGACCGGCAAGCAGTATTCAATGTGATGAAAGTCAACCTGCAACAGGACTACTCTATCCAGCAAGGCTATCATTTGGAATGGAAGGGCAGATGAAGTGCTTCCCAGACAAGATGAAGCTAAAGGACTTCATCATCACCAAGCCATTATTATATGAAATGTCAAAGGGACTTACTTAAGAAAAAATCAAAACTATGAACACAAAAATGACAACAAACTCACAACTATCAGCAACTGAATCTAAAAAATAAAAACAAAATCCAACTAAGCAAACCAGAACAGGAACAGAATCATAGGTATGGGGATCATTTGGAGAGTTAACAGCTGGGAGGGGGTAGGAGGAGAAATGGGGATATGGTGCAGGGATTAAGAAGCATAATTGATTGGTTCAAAGTAGACAGGGGGAAGTTAAGAATAATATAGGAAAGAATAAAGCCAAAGGACTTATATGCACAACCCATGGACATCAACTTAGGGGGGTGAGATTGCTGGAGGGAAGGGGGGGTATTGGGCAGAGGGGAGCAAAGGGGAAAAAATTTGGAACTACTGTAACATAATCATTAAAATATATCTGAATAATTATTGGTTGAAATGAGCCTCTTGCCCTAATCCATGGGCTTAACAGTAGCGAAATAACTGAGATTAGAAACTCTTATTTGGAAATAGGTTTTGAAAAGGGAACAGATAAGAGAGAAATAGGTTTCAAGAACTATTTATCACTAACACAGCCATTTAAACATGGGTTTGGTATGTGGGAATAACTCAATGGGCCAGAAAAGAGACAATAAGAAAAGGCCACCCTCCCCTCCACATCCCCACTCTTATTAGGGATTTCTTGACCCAAGGGTAGGTAGGACGACGACCATGTCCAGCTTGAAGCAGCTAGAGGAGCTCGAGACCTTCGTCCATTGTCCTTTATAAGATTGTAAAGGGTCTTAAGTCTGAGAGGGAGGGATTGTTATTTTTTATTGTTAAAATATTTAACTAATTAATTAATTATTTTTTTAAAAAAGAAGAAGAATATATGAAAGGGTGAGCCATGGGCATGGACTTAGGGAGGGGATTGTCGGGGAAGGGGGGTGCTGGGCGGAGGGGAGCAAAGGGGAAAAAATTGGAACTATTGTAACAATATAATCAATAAAATATACTTAAAAAAAAGTAGAAACAATAACAACAACAAAAAAAAAAAAAAAGGAAAAGAAAAGTCCTATACATTCGTGTTATCTTGTGGCTAAAGTAATAATGTACATTAGTGTTAACTCATTATTATTAACAATGTAAATATTAATATATGGTGCTGCTACACCTAGTATTTCATTTTAAAAGTAGAAATTTACACAATATTTAACTTTATAGAGCTAAATATCAAATGAGAATATTGAAATAAATTAATAAAAATTGATATAAGAAGTGTCTATTTTATTTACAAGTGCAAATTAAATATAACATAAGAAACCATCTTGGTTTCAGGATAGAATCTGGATGTTTTTCTTGTCTTTTTTTATTATATTTTTTTCCATTACCACTTAGTCCCCTTATACCTCTACTCCCCTCCAACACCACACTGTTGTCCATGTCCACGAGTCCTTTTTCCTTTTTGCTCAATCCCTCCACCCTTACCCTTCCCTCCTTTGTTTTGTTTAAAAATACATGAGGAAAAAATCAAAAGGAAAAATTTAATTATTATTCAATTAATATTCATTAAACTCATACTAAGAGATAGGTACAGAACTAGATACTGATGATAAACTATGGGAAAACATAAACCAAGTACTTGCCCTCATAAATAATATTAAGGGAAAAGCAAAAGTTAGATTAAATTACTACACAACAAAATAACTTCTGCATGATGAAGGACATTAAAAATAAAAATTTTAAAGGTATTATATCACCAAGATGATATTTAAAAAATCAGGTAAAATAAAATACTTTATGATATAATAATTGATACAATAAAATAAATAAAATACATAGTATATATATAATAAAATTATATAATAAAAGTGAGAAATAATTAGTCACTCTTTGATTTGCAAAAAAATAATTTTAATTATTGAATTAATAATAATTATTATGTATTATTAATTATTGAATATCAAAACTATCTTTCTCTGATAGCTACTTTGTGAAGTCAGTCTGAAGAGTAATTTGGAATATTCAGGTCAAATTGTATGAAATTTACTATTTTAATAATTTTATATATTTAAGCAAATACTTTTTAAACTTAAAATTTACATGCATTAC
Source organism: Furipterus horrens (assembly GCF_987537825.1). Lineage (NCBI taxonomy): Eukaryota > Metazoa > Chordata > Mammalia > Chiroptera > Furipteridae > Furipterus > Furipterus horrens. Next base: position 53,774,557 of record NW_028327173.1, read on the forward strand.
AACTCAGATTTCTACTTTTGAGTATAGAAGTTACAAAAACTATGAGGCAAAGACAACAATTAAGGATGTAGAGCAGAGATGGAGGAGGCTTGATATTCTATGTGTTTGAGTTGCTACAGCCCTAGCTTAATCTCCTTAAAACTGCTTATTTTATGAGAAAAAATGTAAATGTTTGTAGCTTTATTCATTAATGCTTTTTAGCAATCACATCGCTGACTGAAACATTGCACAAATGGTTATATATATATGTGAGGGAAAAATGGATATACGTGGTTGGTAAGTTTTATTTTAGAGAACTTTCTCTCACTCTTCTTATGTGTGAGGTGATATAAGACTTTTCTAATATCCTAAGGCAAGCTGTCAGATAAACAGACTTGCTTTATCCTTGGCTTAGGAAAGACAGAAGGAAATAGGAATGCACATTTTATTGGTTCACAGGCAAGGAATCCAGGACATTGGAGTTGTGGTGTAATTGCGGCATGAATGACAAGCTAACTAACATATAAAGCTATGAGAATGAGAATTTCAAAATCTTTCAGTGTGAGCTTGAGTGCATACTGACTGGCACAGTGAAAAATGTGCAGGTATTTTATCCTGACTGGCCTGGTCTGTAATCTCTGATCAGTTGTCTGACTTAGGCAGTTCTATCCACCCACCTCAGTTCTCATCTGTAAAATGTGGTAATAAACACTATTTCACAAGTTAGTTCATGAAAACTATATAAATGGTGGAAGCATTGTTACTTTTGCTGAGTCCCTGGTTAATATTTGTGTTGGCTTTTTCCTTTTATGAAGAATTAGTTTCTCCCAGGAGATAATTAAAAAGCATGACTATTATGAAGATTAATTGAGGAATTTCTCACCTCTCTAGGTAAATATATTTTAGTATTTCCATACAGCAAATCCTCATGTACCTCAGGTTCTTTGTCCACCTCTTAGAGCTCTGTGTAGAATGTAAATGCAAGAACTTATACATATTATATGCATAGAGTATGGAGTGAGTTGAATATATTTAAGTAATATATTATCATATTATTATAAAGAAAAATTCACATTGAATTTTCTTTTTGTATGTGACTTGCCTACATTGCTGTTCAATATTTTAAACTCTTGATACTTCATGTACATAATAGCAGACTAAACCTCTTTTGTATTTGAATTTCATACTCAAGTTTTAGTGTGAAGATTGATGTTAATCAGAGATTAAGCTAAGTATGTTCTAGTCTCAGTGTGCCAACCTTTCTAATCTTGTCAGTCATGGTCCTTTGATAGTCACAGAGAAAAACAAGAAACAAGACCAAGTGGAACTCAATAAGAGAAATTATGGCAATAAACAAGAGTGTTTCATGCATGATTCTTTTTGCTCAGGCTGCTAGCTATTGAAAGCTCAAACTAACAAGTATAAATAATGTTAGGGATGAATAAAGTGTTCATAAAGATCTAAAAATTTAACCAAACTATTTGAAGTTAAACAAGATAAATACAAGTGAAGTTAGCCTAAAGAGATATTTTCATTTCATTCAATGCTACTTGAAAGTAGAACAAATTTTTACGTGTTCAATTGAGCAATATGTGCTAAAATCCAACCATGCATAATATGGGACTATATATAAAATAAGTGCAGGTACAGGCTAAAACCTCAGAATTCCTTTAGTGAGATAGTCATGAAAAGTGAAATGTGAGGTAAGAAAAAATCACAGCTTGCTATCAAAATCCAATGGAAATAAAGACATATTAGTATACAGAGTGATTATGGAAGATTTTACAGAGAAGGTTGAACTTGTTATTGGAGAATGGCTACTTTTGGAAAGATAAGTTTCAAAAACTATTTCTTTTCCTGATTATATTTTTAAAAGCCATACTTCTTGTCTCCTTCTAGAAACTTCTTAAGCATAGCATAGCTTGGAAATAATTATGGCTTCCTAAAAAATCACAAATAAACTTTTCTAATTGGCAACAAAGCATATCCTGTAAAACAAAGTGTTACATTTTGCTAAAAATTAAAAACAAAACTAACAAAAACATTTACTTGACAATTTTTAGAGAGAGAGTTAGTCTCATTGGTTAACATGTAGATTCTGTGAACTGACAGAAATAGCTTTGAGTCCAGGCTTTACCACTTATTAGATATGAAACATTGTATTAGTTATGTAGCTATGTGTATCAGTTTCCTCATCTGCTACATGAGGTTATTTTAAGTGTTAAATGAAATGATGATGTAAACATTCAGTGCTGTACATGGCACATAATAAACAATTCAGAAGTCTAAATGTTCATGCTATTTTTTCTTATTATAACAGGAGAAAAAGCTTATCTTTTTATACAAGTGCTTTGCTTAATGTCTTTACTCTTATGTATTTGAGTACTAATATTCAATGTTAAAAGTATAACGGGGATAGCACACAATATAAGCAGAGATTTAAGAGCAAACAGTTCCAAATTTTCTCTAAAATAGCTGATTAAAATTAGGGTTGAAAGATAATTTTAAAGCAATATCAGCTTTGGTCTCTTTTTTCAAAAATAAAATAGTTATAGGAGCCATTGTGATGTAACTCAATACCTTTATATAAACAAAATTCCTTAGTTATTTCATTGAGTCATAATACAAAGAATATCAAATATCAAATAACAGGTTAAAATATTGGTAGTGTATTTATTTATTTATTTAAATGTATTTAGTGTGACAGTTAACAAGATTATATAGGTTTCAAGTGTGCATTTCTGTAATACATGATCTGCACACTGCATTGTGTTTCCACCACCCAATGTCAAGTCTTCTTTACTCATTATATCATTAATGATTATTAATGATTAATGACCCCCTTTTTCTATTATTATCCTCACTCCCTCTCCTCTTGTAACAACCATCCATACTAAAAACTCCACCAAAAGAACTATTAGGAACAATAAACAAATACAATAAAGTTGTTGGATAAAAAAAATCCATGAACAAAAATCCACTACATTCTTATATACTAACAATGGCATTTCAGAAAAAGAAATGAACATCTGAAAAATCATTTATTTTGCAATTGCAACAAAAATAAATAAGTACCTAGGAATAAACTTAACAAAGACTGTGAAGGACCTATAAACTGAAAATTACAAAACATTATTTTTAAAAAACTGAAAAGGGCACAATGGAATGGAAAAAACTTTTCCTGTTCATGGATTGGAAGAATCAACATAGTTAAAATGTCCATATTGTCCAAAGCAATATTTAACGTAGTGTATTTTTTAAAATATTTTTTTCTATTTTTGTGAAGATAGAAAATTACATTTGATCCATTGAAATGAGTTAAAATCTTACTATAACTGAACTACTTTTAGGACTTATAATGTGTTTATGGTGATTTTCTGTAACCTAACTTGTTTAAAGCAAGATATCATTGTCTTTGCTGTATCTAGAATTTTCTTGGAACCTAGTTGATGTTCAATAAATATTTGTGAATAAATGAATGTTTAAAGGAAGTGTTACTTTAAAAATACTAAACTGAATGGAGAAAATACAATAAAAAGTATATGGAAACAAACAAACAAACAAACAAAAAAGAAAATACTAACCTGATTAAACTGATGGGTTTATATTTCTCCAGCATAAATTATATTCCAGGAAACCATTTTTACATTATGGCTGTAGGAATAGACAAGATGACAAATATCATCTCACACACAAAAAAGTGGGATGACATAAACAGTTTTTTCTAGACAGGTAAAGAAAACCTTGATTGATGAGAAATTGTAAGAAGAGGAGATAATTGAGAAAAAAAAAGTGATCCAATTTTTATTTGACTTAGCCTTCAAATTCTGAAGGGTGATGAAAAGGGAGAGACAAATTTAGAGAAAGGAGAATGAATGATTCACTTGGCTTTACATTTCATAATGTTTGCAAAATAATATTAACAAAATTTCAGATTTTGTGGTTTCTATATGCAACAGAATTACTTAGGCATTTTTTTAAAAAGATGTCTAGGTTCTATTTCTAAAATACTAAATCAGAAAATTTTTACCTTAATCGTTCTATAGATTATTCCAGTGCACTATATTTGGGGAACAAATGGTCAATCAAGATAGTAAATGTTGTGTAAAATGATCACTCTCTTTATTTGTCAATCAGTGTCAGTCAATAGATTTATAGAAATGATTATAAGAGACCATCACACTTCTAAACATATTCCCATTGTTTTTAATTAAAAAATAAAAGGACATGCATATTCAACGTTTTGGTAAATAAATGCAAAGGTTGACAGATTGAACATTAGTACTTTAACTTTAAATTTAGTTCTTCTCACTATCTAATAGCCTACTCTGAATAGACTAGATACCGTTATACCTTTTAAACAGATCACTCAGACTAAATATCAATATTCAGTGTAAATTACGTGGTGAAGATGTCTTAGTCAGTTTAGGCTGCTTTAACGAGATAACCGAGATTGAGTGTTCTAAACAGCAAATATTTATTTCTGAGTTCTGGAGGCAGGAAGTCACAGTGCAAGCATGGTCAAGTTTTGATTAATGTCCACTTCCTGGCCTGTAGATAGGCATCGTCTCTCTATGATCTCATGTGGAAAACATATTTCTTGTGTCTCTTTTTATAAAGGCACTAACCCATTTATAAGGACTCCACACACACGATCTAAGTATCTCCCCAAAACTCTACCTCCAAATACTATCACGATGGGGATTAGGCTTCAACATATGGATTTCAGAGGAACACAGACATTCAATTCATACCAGACAACCATTGGTGTTAAATAAATTTTGTGGTAAAAAGAATCTATGGCTAGATATCTGGGGGATATATCACAAACCAAATTCATCTTTGGGATAGTCCTATTGCAAATGAACACATTACATGGTCTGTGACATCTTTTTGTTAAAAAATAACTAAAAATAATGTACGGGCTTTATTTTTTCTTTGAACACCAATAAAATTTTAAGGGGACTCAGGTGATTCCCAAACACATTTTTGTGTACAATGGTTTATGCTATTACTTTTAAAACCATTTTCCAAAGAACATAAATTCTATGAGTTGTTTCTTTGTTTCCAAGGAAGAAATTATGATTATGTTTATGTTTAATTTATATCCGATCTGTCATCTATGTTTTCTTCAATATCATTACAGAAGGTGGGCTTCTAAAACATTTTTTAAAATGCCCAGCAGAGTTTTCAAATTATGTAAGTTTAAGAAGCACCAGTGCAGATGATGAAAGCTAGAAATCTGAGTTGTAATTTCAGCTCTGCCACTGACTATGCAAATCTAAAATAACTAATGCATTTTATGATTTTATTTATATTTATAAGTAAACTAAGAAAAGGACCCCTTTTTCCAACCCGCTTGCATATAAAGCTTATTGATATTTATTAAGTCATTGTATATGTTGAAGAAATATTGACTAATAAATTATTGTAACAACTTTGTAAATGGAAATGACTATGCAAACATATATTAAAGTCATTATACAGAAGGAGGTAATGAGCATGTAAACACAATATGACAAGTGAGGCAAGTAAAATTCTGAGTTGTTCTCATATTTCATAATGAAAGAAAAATATGCACTGGAATGCTTATTTAATGTTTGCTTAAGTGAAACATTAAACAACTTTTTAAAAGTCATTCATTTACACAGCTCTTAGAAAAAGCATATTTTGCCTTCTAATGGAAAATAATAATGCTAACAATAATCATATGCTACATTTACATAATATATTTATTTTTCTGTGCTGGGAGTACTTTCACAATATTGATTTTATTTTTTAATGACATTCCTTCGAGGTCAGCAGTACATGTAGCTCAATAAAGGCTATAAAATATAGACCAGAGGACAATACAAATAATCATTAGGAAGATATCTACTAATGTACCAAAAAAAAAAAAAGTGCTAACTTAATGGTTGTATTAGCTAATAAACTCATGAAGAAATTTGCAGAATATATTTTATAAATTTCAAATGGCAAGTATTTATATTTATATTGTTTCCTTACACTTATTTGAACTTATTTGCTATTTTTTCCATGGATCACTTGCCCTTATAAATAAACCAGACTTTACAGGAAAACTAGAGATCAATATCTCTCAAGAGCATAGATGCAAAAATTTTCAACAAAATATTTATGAAGTCTAATCCAGTAACGTACATAAATAATTACACATCATCACCAAGTGGAATTTATCTCAGAGGTTCAAGGTTGGTTTAACAGTTGAAAATCAATTAACATAATCCATCACATCGGAAAGCTAAAAAAGAAAAATCACACATTCATGATTATAGATGCAGAGAAAGATTTGACAAAATGCAATATCCATTCATGATAAAAACTTTCAATAAACTAGAAACAGAGGCAAACTTCTTCAGTTTGATAGACTATCTAAAAAAACCCTACAACTAACAAACATAGTTGATGATGAAAAACTTGAAACTTTTCCACTAAGAACAGGTAGAAGTCCAGAATGTCTTCTCTCACCACTCCTTTTCAACATGGTAGTAGATATCTTTCCTAATGCAACAAGGCATGAAAACAAAATAAAAGGCATATGGATAGGGAGGAAGACATAAACTGTCTGTTTACAATGAGATCATCATCTATGTAGAAAATCCTAAAAAATAACAAAACTACTCTTGGAACTAATAATTCCATCGAGGTTACAGAATACAAATTTGATACACAAACATCAATTTATTTCCTATATATTAGCAGTACACAAGTAAAATATAAAATTAAAAATATTTACATTAGCACCCTCAAAATTAAAATAGCTATAAATCTGACAAATTATCTACAAGAACTGCTCTATAAAAACTACAAACCCAAAGAATAAAATAAAAAAAACTAAATAAATAGATATTTTCTTTGTTCTTGAACAGAAAGGATCAGTATTGTCAAGAGATCAGTTATTCTCAATTGAATCAATTTGATTTAATGCAGTTACAATCAAAATCCCAACAGGCTTTTTTGTAAATATTGACAAGCTGATTCTGAAGTCCGCGTGGACAGGCAACAGACCCAAGAAAGCAAACACAATATTAAAGAAGAGTAAAGTTGGAGACCTGACACTGCTCAAATATAAGATTAATTATATAGCTACAGTAATTAGTGTGGAATTGTGGTGAAAGAACAGACAAACAGATAGATGGAACAACAGAGAGCACAGAAAATGGTCCCAAAATACAGGCAAACTTGTTTTTGTCAAGGAACAAAGTCAATACAATGCAGCAAAGATAACATCTTTAACAATTAGTGATGGAACAACTAGACAACCACATACAGAAAAATAAATTTATACACAGATTTAACTTGCTTTACAAATACCAACTCAAAATAGATCATAGATACAAAATTGACACATATACTTATAAAACTTCTAAAACATAACCTATAATGATTTTTTTAGATATAATATCAAAAGTGTGATTCATGAAAAAATTGTAATGAAAAACTCTGCTCGCTTTGTGAAGGACAATATCAAGAGAATAAGAAGCTACACTGGAAGAAAATACTGGCAAAAGGGAGGTCTGATAAAGGACTGTTACCTAAAGTACACAAAAACACTTAAAACTCAATAATAATAGGAAAAAAAACAGGACAAAGATATTAACAAACATTTCACCTAAGAAGATATACAGCTGGCAAATATGAAAAAATCATCTATATCTCATGAAATCTGAAAAATGCAAATTAAAACTGCAATGCAATTTCATTAAACACCTATTAGAATGGCCAAAATCTTAGACCATCGACAACACTAAAATGCTGCTGAGAATGTGGAGCAACAGGGACTGTCATACATCCTAGAGGGATTGCAAAATGGTAGTCACTTTGGAAGACAGTTTTGTGATTTTGTACAAAAATAAACCTACTTTAATCATAGAATCCAGCAATCACACTGTTATTAACTCAAGAGCTGAAAATGTATTTGCACACAAAAGCCTGCATTCAAGTGTTTAAAGCAGTTTTACCAAAATTGCCTAAACTTGAAAGCCACTATGTCCTCCAATGAGCAAATGGATAAACTGGTACTCAGATAATGAAATGTTATTCAATGCTGAAAGGAAATGATTTCTCAAGCCATTAAAAGGACATGGAAGGAACTTAAGTGAATATTTCTAAGTGAATGAAGCTGATCTGAGAAACCTACATACTGTATGATTCCAACTATGACATTCTGGAAAAGGCAAAAAAATGAAGACTAAAAACTCCAGGGGTTGCCATGGTATGGAGAGTTGAGGAGAGGTAATAGGCGGAGGATTTTTACAGCAGTAAAAATATTCTGTATGGTATAATGAAGGATATAAGTTACCAAATATTTACATAAACCTATTGAATACACTGTCCCAAGAGTAAATTTTAAGGAAACAAATAAAAAATAAACTTTGCATGATAATGATGTATCAATGCAGGTTCATCCTTGGTAAAACATTCTGGTGAGTGATGTTGATAATGAAGGAAACCATCCATTGTGGGGGCAGGGTATTTATGAGAAATCTCTGCACCTTCTGTTTTGTCATAAACCTAAAAGGCCTCTATAATATAATCTTTTATTTAAAAAATAAATACTCTGCACAGAATTCCATATTCCACTAACTCTTTTTTTCTAACCCTCAAAGTCTATCTCCTTTTTATCGTTCTGTGACATTGTATTCATAGGATCTCTTTTATCCTTAGCATTCACCCAGTAAGTAAAAAACTCCATGAATACAGTTTTTCCTAATTTCATCCTCTTCTTTCCCTCCTCGTCTCCTCATTTCTCCTCTCTCCTTCTCATTCTTCCTTCCTTCCTTTTTTCATCTTCTCTCTTTCTTTTTCAAATGTGTTTATTAGTAGCTACATGAAAGCCTCCTGTGTAGAAAATGCTCCATAGCTACCTAGCTCATTAAGATTTAAATTGAGGTTGTTGAAAAATAAGTTATTTTATGTTTCTAAGATAGAATGATTATATGTCTTCTTTACTTTATATATTAAATTTATGTTATAAATTATATATGTTGTCACCTTAGATTTCTTGAAAAATATCCTAATTGACCTGCTATATTACTATATTTTGTTTTGTCTTTATTTTCAAGTGACATTTTATACAGAAATAAAATTTTGCAACAAAGTACAGAAAGAAAGAAAACTTTAAAAGAAAGCATAGATAGCCTTAGTGGACTGAGGGACAATATCATATATAAATAAGTAAATACACACACATATATGTATACATACATATATAAAACCATATATAGATGCATGATACATATCATATATAAATAAATATAAACACACATGTACACACACATATATTTGGAATCCAGGAAGACACAAATAATAGAAATAAAAACAAAATAAAGAAAATGACCAAAAACCTTCGAAATTTGTTTGAGACTATAAACTCCTAAGTCCAAGAATGTCAAGGATGTTTCTGTGTTCTCTACTCAGTATCTCCTAGCTTCACTGAGGTCTCCTCTCTGGTCTTTGGAAACTTGGATCATTCTAGACCTTTTGAGTTATTTTCGACTGCCCTGCTGAGTTTTTATTCTGGTATATGCAGATTATTATTGAGCCAAAGTCTCTAGGGAAACCCTAAGCAGATTTCTGGATCTCTTTCTCTGCCTCTGTATGGTATGGTCTGATCTAAAAAAATCTCACACTCTCCATCTCTCCAAACTCTTATCTATGTCTCCTCAAATCATCAACATTTCCAGATTTTGTTTAGGCTCTCTTTCCTTCACTGTGGTCTCGAAATCAGCTCCAAACAGAGAGCCCGGGAGATGATGCAGTTCTCCTCCTCAGTTCTTGTTCTTAGAAATCACAGCTCTGTTCTGCTGCTGCCTAATATTTCAAACACTCGTTTCATGTAGTTTGTCCACTTATCTGTTTTTGTATTTTTTTTTTTTTTTTTTTTTTACAGTGAGAGGTAATTCTGCACCATTTCATCATGGGTGAAAGAGTTATTTCAAATGCTATTTTTAAATGCATTATTGTTCAAAAATATCTTTATAGATTAAATAAAGCCAATGAAGAAATCATAATTTCCAATTATTATAATTTTCATTATAAGTAACTAAATGAGTTTTGTTTGGCTTTTTAAAATAAATTTCAGCTTTTAGTTTATTTCAAGAAACTTATTAAAACAAAAGAGATGGGGGGAATGGGAGACATCTCTAATAGTGTCATCAATAAAAAGATTATAAAAACACTGAATGGAGGAATGCATTTTCGTCAGTATAAAACCATTAAACAACAATTAAATTTATAAACACATGTCTTCTGCTAGCACTGAACACACACAATCATGCAGGTCCAACTAGGTGTAGCTTCTTAAGCCGATATACAGGAATAACAATATTTGTCACAGAAACTGAGTATACTGAAGGATTCACATTTTATCATTTTAAACTCTTGATTTTAATTGTAAATAATTAAAATAGAAGCTAAATATAAGAAGGGAAGAAGTACATAGTGAAGGTAAGCTTTCTCACCAAAATGTCATCTTTCTGGAAATTAATGTTATTATCAATAGACATAATTGGGGACAGGACGATAATACTAACATTTACTGGGTCTTACTATGTCATAGGAGCCCTTGTATATATATATATAAACAACCCTATTAGCAAGACATTTCTATCTCCATTTACACTTGATGGAACTGAATAACTGAGATGTTAAGTAACTCACCCAACAACTCATAGCTAGCAAGTGCCAGAGCCCTAAAATGAACCCCACGACATAATAGTTATGTTCTACTCAAAGCGAAATTCAGATCTTTTTTAACCACAGTTACAACCAAGGGGTCTTCAACCTGTTTGTTCAGCTCTCTCCAATTATAAATTATGTAAGCCATCCAGAGCATTATAAAGCTTGTCATATCAGCATTCTCTGAGAAATGCTGGAAAGTCCTGGGCACAGACGAATTCTCTTCTCCCAAGTAGTTAGCTGATAAGGTTCTGTAGCCAATGTCACTTACTGGAGCTTCAGTGACACTGGTTTATTAGATCCTATGTGTTTGGCCTCTCATGTTCTTTTTCTTTACATTGTCTCATTTAGGGTTTTTTTTTTTCTTATACTCTCAGAGACTTCATCCTTATTTTCTTTTACAATAAAACTATGTGCATTAAAAACCAGAGTCTCAAACATAAGTCATTGAAAAACAGGTTTTGGTTCTAGTGTGCTGAATTGTCAAAACACTTCCTAGAAATAAAGAGAAAGAAAGAGGTGATGCAAGCCGTATTAGGAATATAGCCTTTCTTCCTAGAATAAATTTAATTCTTCCATTATAAGGTCTGTTGGGGCAAAACACAGCCTAATTCCTATCACATAGAGGTCATTCAATAAATATTTGTTGAATGACTGAATGAACAAATGAATGAATGAATGAATGAATCAATCAATGGATAAATGAGTAACACAGGTAGTTAAAAATAGAAAAAGAACACACATAAATATTCATAGTAAAGAAGTTGATCATTCATTCCTTGGCTATAAAAGTTTTAGTGTATGTATGTAGAACCATTTCTTCTCCTTTCCTTATAAAAAACTTTCAAAGGCGTTTCTTGGCCTACCTTCTTCAACCATTATTTAATTAAAACACTGATATATAATTAATTTTTCTTCCATTGGGGCTTTAAAAAGTGATGATTTAAAATAAGGATGAAAAATCCACCATTTGTTTTCTTACTAGCTTTGAAAAAAAATCAAAGATGGTATGTATTATCACAATTATAATTCTCAGTGAGAAATGAAAATCTCTGGAGGAAACTAAAATATCACACAACCGAATCTCCCCTAGCCAACCAATTGTAACACTGGGAGATCTCTTTGAAGATTAGAAGACATCTCATATCTACTTTCTTGTCTATCTCCCTCATAGTTGTATAATTTCTTTACAGAATAACTGTTAAATTTCTTGTATCTACAGGCAGATGATACAAAATTATTGCTCTTGGTTGAACTGTGTCCAACTTTAAACACTTATGATAGCCTGCTTGCTGGACTTTGAGTATTGCTTTCACTTAAAAAGTACAGATTCCAGTACTCTGATGGGAATAATCCATCATATTTTGCTTCAGTGACACATTGAGACCTTCAGCTTGACATTCTCTTATAGTCTTTTATTCCCAAGCCCATAAAATTACTATACTTTTAGAATGCTATCTGTATTTTAAACACTGAACTCTCTAAAAAATATACACAGTTAAAATATACCATATATTTTTCTCTTAAGGAGATTTTATTTTACACCAAACTTATGTGTTAGCTCTCATGATTTTTGAAATATTGCAAGTTTCTACAATACAGAGAAACACACACACACACACACACACACACACAAAACTCATTTGTCCCTTTTAAACTTGTTCTTTGTATCCATTTTTAAGGCTAATTTCTCATCAAAAATAAAAAGATGACTCAAGCTTAAATATAAAGGTTTTACAAGAATGATAATTTTATCAGTGACTTGACCTGTTCCTCTGTTGGCAGAGGCTATTCTATTGGGAGGCCTGCCATTTTGGCACCATTAAGTTTAAGTTTGTAGGTAATGCGACAGTATCTAGTCATAGTTGACCTATTGGAATTGAGATGATTTATTGAGATAATTTTCTATAATGAGACTATTAATTTTTAACCATTACCAGGGACCATAGAACTAGAAAAAAGAATTAAGAACCTACATATAAAGTGTCTTTTTCACTGGGAGGATGTTAAGACCATTAAAAATGGGCTATGTAGAGGTTGCTATACAATTAACTACACTGTTGGAACTCCTACCTTAATGCTTGTCTCTTTCTCCTATGTCATTGTACATGAAAAACGTTGGTAGGGAGTCGTTTATGGGAATGGTGTTGAGTTGGACTTGGAAGTGCCCCAGCAATAATGCGACTTTATTTCCTCATTAAAAAAGACTGGGTATGGACATGGGAAAATTTTAATACAACCTAGTGATTTAACTGAATGGCAAGGGTACATATTAAGGACACAAAAATACTGCTGGAATAAGGATATATAAAAGATCACTTAGGACTATTGTTCATTATATTTGTTTTGTTTCAAAAGCATTTAAAAAATAAAGAATTGTGTTTCTCAGAATCACTAAAATAATTTTTAAAATCTTAATTGAAGCATGCTAGCTAAAGTTTAGGTATGTTAGCTAAAGTAAAAGTATTGTAATACTGTTTTCTGGTGGTTAGAGTTTAAACAATTTTAAGTGGGATCTAGGAGAGGTACAAGTGTCAAACACTCACAGTACTATCTCAATGTGCCCAATGAGAAGTTAAATATAAGAAATGCTTCATTAGAGTGTCCTTGTAGTTATTGTATTAGTGTGCAATCTTTTATTTTGCTATTATGTGCAGAGGTATCAAGTGTAATGGGCTTCATTCAGCAAACTACCCTCCTTATTGGTTACATTTTACGTGGTCAAGGACATACTAAACACATTCTTGGAATGATTCCCTTTTCAATCACTGTGCCAATAATCACTTAGAATATAAGCAGATTCTGTTTATTTAGAATATCCAGGTGGCTGAATAGAGTCAGTTAATAAGTAATCAGCAAAATCAAAAGCAATGATGAAGCCCTTCAGGGTTTTGCGTGTATCATCTGATACATTATGTGAGTAAATATACTGTATGCCTAGCTGTTGAATGACTGCTGATGCCACATTCCACTCTTTTTGAGTTTATTCAGCTTTGAAGCTTTTGCTGCTAGGAAAAATATAACATCTGTTTGAAGGTACTATCTTCTGTTGTAGAAGATTCCCTGTTACAAAGTTGGGTTTTCTACAGATGCTGCAGTTTTCAGTAGTGCCTGTCAACATAATTTATCTACACCAAGAAGTGAAAAAACAATAACCACAGAAACTCTATGAAATTCATTCATCTAATTTGATTTTTAAAATGCATTCCTTTTTTTACATTATTTTTATTTTTATATTTTATTTTTTGATTTTTAATTACAGTTGTCCCATTTTCCCCCATTTCTCTCCCCCACCCAGCCCACCCCCTCTCCCGCAATCATATCCCTCCCCGTTGTCCATGTCCATGAGTCTTTTATACACGTTCTTTGATTAAACCCTTCCCTTACTTATCCCCCTTCTCTCCCTCCCCCCTCCCCCTATTGACTGCTATTCTGCTCTTTGTTCTATTTAGTTCGTTTGTTTGTGTTGTTCTTTAGTTTCCTGTATTAGGTGATATCATATGGTATTTTTCTTTCTTTGCCTGGCTTATTTCACTAAGCATAATTCTCTCTAGTTCCATCCATGTTGTTGAAAATGGCAGGAGTTCCTTCTTTTTTTCTGCTACATAGTATTCCACACAAAAATGCATTCTTTAATTAGATTTTATCTAGAAGCTATGTTGAGACTTCAAATGTTAACATAAGATTATTCTTGATCACACAATCTACTTTGCGTGAATAAAAAAGACTTAATCGCATTTTCTATTACTTTTACATAGACTGAAACATTACTTTTCTGATGACATAAGTCAATATTGCTTTTTATTCCCTTAATATTGTTCTTTCAATTATGTCAGCTTCAGTGTCATTGTGAATAAAACTCAAAGTTTAAATCAGAAAGATTCTCAAAATCTTTAAAATAGTTTCAATTTCTCAATTGTATTTCGATGCCTTTAATTTGATTAGGTTATGATTGCATTTCATGTTGAATAATACTTAATATTTTGAAAGAGTTACAGGGGCCTCTGAGGCCCAGATAACATTCTGAAAAAAAAATGTTCTTTGTTTCTGCTGCTTTATTTTATTTCATCTATCTCTTTAAGTGCCCACCACCCACTCAACATAGCGAAGAGATCAATGTTCTCATTTCCCCTGGTAATTTCAAAATTTCAAATGCCTTTATTACTGTCAGCTCTATTTTCTAGGGAACTCCTTAATGACTGTACTTTTCTTATGATCATTTGAATATCATAGTGTATGTATGTGTGTGCCCTGGGAATCATCAATTTGGCTTAGAAAAGATGTCAGACTCTCATCTCATATAAATGCATTTACTTTCTATAATGTCAAAGAATCAAGATCTTAAAGGTGAAGAACTGGATAAGGTCAAGACAACACAGTATGGGAGCATGAAGACACTTCCTGTTTCCTAGGGAGACTTTATGCGGTGGGGTGGGAGATGAGCCTTGTATTCCATTTCCTAATTTGATACCATGTATTTTGAAAATACCCCAAACCTTCTCTATATTTTCACAACTTCTGCCTCACTTTGTATTTGACAATTCTAGACTAGTAATAGTCCTCTCTTCATCAACAAATAACAAAACCCCTCATTTTTTAAACTATAAGGCTCACTTCTTTTCATCTTTGAGAATTCTTTTAATTCTACGACTTCCTCAAAAGCAAGTATTTTTATATTTTTTATTCCCTAATTATATATTGGACAGTCTTTTAAATTAGATAGACTTTAATTTTTGTGGATTGTATCTAAATGCCAATTTCATTCTCTACTTTCATTACAAACTATGTTCCAAAATTATTGCTAAAGTAGATAAAAATAAAAATTTCTAATCTTAAATATTTTACCCCTATAATATTTATTATATTTTTAGATTAGCAATTATAATATGTAGGCCAAGGAACTCATTCCTTGAGAAATAAATGATAGATAACTAGATTGTTATGGAGATACTGCAAAAAATAAAAGCCCAATAAATTTGAGCAATACTTTGTTAACAAAATCAAATGGATTTCTTTACCAAATGACTTATCAGGATCTTTAACACATTTTTCACACTTATGAATTTTTAATATAGGGAGTTAGTATGAAGCAAAAATAACCAGAAAATATATTATTTGGGGGGGACACATTATTATTTTATGTATTCATTAAGCTCATTATGATAATATGATCTTTGGTAGAACAAGTTAAAATAAATAAATCTTCATGTTTAAGAATTTGGGGTCAAAATTTGGATTTTTGTATTAATAACTTATCATCTGTATTAATTTATTTTACTTAAGATATATTAAAGTATCAGTGATATTCCAAGCAGTTATCAAATAATTTGCACAGTATCTATCTCCAATTAGTTAGTACCATTATCTCGGTCTTATAGTCACACTTTTGTTGCTTTGACAAATTCTTAGAAAACAAAAGTTTTCTTAACCTAGTTATATCCAAGTAAATAGAAGTACCTCTGGATTAGCCACTACTGTTCCAAAACAATGAAAGGGGTGTGGTCTAGGGAATAGATAGAAAGTTTATCTGATCTGAAAGTTTCAGATTTGGTTTACACATATCCTGGTGGCAGTGATTTATTTCTTTACCCTGCAATGTCAGAACAATGACAAAACTAGTCTACAGTGATAGCATTGAAGATTGGCACTATTATTTTCTATTGCTTATGATGCCTGGAAACTGGCAATTTTGTTGTCAGGACTGGAACAGAGATACAACCTGGGAGGGGAAATTTGATTAGTTCCACGAAGTAAGGTTACTAGAGGGGTGAGAAGGGACTGAGCAAATTAAGTTACTTTACTTTTAAATTAGCACATTTAGGACCAGGTGATCCCTGAGTTAGCATCAGGAATGTTTTAGAACTCCAAACTAGGCATAGAAATGATATGTAGTTTTCTAATCTCCAAAATATTTGAAAATAAAACACTCAACCATTCAAAGATTTCAAGGAAGAATATACCCAAGAGAGAGAACTTGCCAAATGGATACATAATGATGTGGCAATAATAGTGACACAAAAGTGACAATAAAAGGATATATTTGATTTAATATTTTGTTTCTCATTTCACTGAAGACAAACAAGTAAAATAAAAAAAAAAGAAAAAAAAGAAAAAGAAACAGACACTATCTGAACACTTTCACATGGTTTTAGGAATACATCCACCAACCTATCAATAGATCTGTGCCCATGTTCTCTGCCTTTACTCATATTTCAATGTATGAATGAATTAGTGCCCTCATTTATAAGATCAAATTGTCTATGTGCAACAGATCTACTTCCTTTTACTTTTTTGGAATAACTGATCAATATATCTTTTTTCTTTCCTACATCATTAGCTTTTTCCCTTTCTAGTATATTATTATCAGCAGCATAAGAGCATGATATAATATATTCCATCTCAAATTTAAAATAATTTTCTCGATTCCACCCATCCCTATAAGCTCTGTCTTACTCATTTTGTTCAGTTATTTGAAAGGACAAAAAACTCAAAGACATTGTTAGTAGTTGTCTTCCTCTGGGTATCTTCTGGAATTTACAATTCACCAGGCTTCTGTTTTCACTATTCCACAATCCTACAATTTGTTGGAAGTCGCAACTGGTCACTTCCTTTTCATTCTAAAATCAACTCTTAGGCTTCATTCACCTCACTTGATTTTGTCAAAGTTTGACACAGCTGATCATTCTCTCTTCTCTGAAACGACTCTACTAAGTGGCTTTCATCCCATCATCATCGTTCTTATCTCACAGGCTGATTCACCTGTATCGCTTTGTGGATACCGCTCATCTTTCTCATGTGTAAAAGTTGGAGTACTCTGGGGAACAGTATATACAATGGAGGGTTACAGTTTTGAACATATAATCAGTTTACTGTTGTATTATTATTTATTATTTTATTATACATTTTTTCATATGAACAACTGTAAACCTACTTTTGCCTGCCCCTGTGTACTCCTCTTCACTCTTATAATTTTCCTGGGTAATTTCACTCATTATTACAGCGTTGTAGCAATCTCTATATTGACTATTCCAAATAATATCTTTAGTCCTGACCTTTGATACAAAATCCCAAACACTCTCTATTAATATACAAATTGGTAAATGAAACTCAAAATGTAAAAGTCTTGATGACTGACAGACACTTTTAAGAGAATAAAAAGACAAGCCACAAATCAGAAGGTGTTTCAAAACCCCATGTAACAATACATTTGTATTATAAATATATAAAGAAGAAAATATTGGAAAATAAAGAAAACAAAAAATATTGACAAGGAATATAAGCAGATATTTTACTAAAGAAGATAGAGGAATAATAAGCACATAAAGAAAGACTTAATTTCAACAGTTAAAAAGAAAAGCAATACTAATATCATTATGTATACTACACACCTCTTAGAATGATAAAAATAAAAATTAAAACTAAAACCTGGCATTACTAAATGATGGAAAGATTGTTGAACACAAGAATGCTTACAACTTGGTGGGAATAAAATATGGTACAGCTCTCTTGAAAATTTCTATAAACTTAAAAGTGTACTTGTGATGCAACCAAGTACAATAACTCCTTGTTAATTACCTATGAGAAATTAAAACTTTTTTTCACACAAAATCTTGTACATGAATACATATAGCAGTTTTATTTGTAATCAGCAAAAATTGGGAAAAAAGCCCAACTGCCCCGTACCTCCATATTTTCATGACTCAAGCTAATATTTGCTTTTCTTGCAATGGTACATTCAATGCCTACAACAAATACTGTTGTTTTACTTGAAAACACATCCAGATCCTTCTCATCATGTCTAGGTTACATCTTTTATATGGACTATCACAATAGATTCTATCTTGAACATTTGTGGGCTCAAGGTAAGACTACAAGTAGAAGTCCACATACAAGTAGAAGTCCACATCTAAATAGTTAAAAGTTTAAAACATTCTAAAAATGGTTAAATAAAATGTGGCAACAGAGGAAGAGCCAAGATGTTTCCCTGGGCCCCTAGCTGTTCATTTTCAGCCTGCTTCCTTCTCTTCTTCCCCACCCTTCGCCCTGCTCTATCCTATACACGAGAGCTCTCATACTAATAAGTAGACAATAAAACATTTGAGTTCAATCCAAAATCTCTGGAAACAACCATTTATTGGCCACATCTCAGACGTAAGATGAATATATCTGGGGGCAGGGGATTAAATAACTTGTGGATTTCAGTGTAAAATTAAAACACTAAACACTTTGTTTAAAAATTAGGGGAAAAAAAGGAACTGCCATTAAAATATAATGATATTTTTTTTATTCTACAGTCTCTAAACTTGTCATGTTTTTATTTGCTATTTAATGTCAATCTAAATAAAGAGAAATTAATATTGTCTATTATCATAATTTTATCATTCAAGTTTATATTGTGCAATTCCAGTTACTAGAAGAAAATTTGTTCTTATGTGTAGAATCATTGAAATTAAGGTTTGCATTAAGCTTGTATATGCATATGCATTTTGTTCTTACCAAAACAGTGGAAATGCTGCATATACTAATTCGACTCTTTTTATTTCACTTTTTAACATGTGTGCATTTCACCAACATGCTCTACCTCCAGCTTACTGATAAGTAAGGGGGGACTGAAAGGAGAGGAAACTATGGGTTGCTCTTTCTTTCTTGTTTCTATGTTACCATTTTTCCATGTAAGTGGTTAGTTAATATAGAAAGTAACGGAAGCAAGAAAGAATATGTTAGAGTTCCTTAGTTGTTCAAATTTTTTTTTAGAATGCCATTTCTTTATTTATACAAGGAAAGCAAGTTCTTCTTTACACTAAGAACGTGACCTCTGTGGTGGCTGTCACCCCCCCCCCCACTTCCCCCTTACATAGTCATAAACATAACACAATTTCTGTATCCTCACGCAGTCTGTTGAAACCTGAGAACTGTAGACCCACTGAAATTATGTGTACATGGGGTATCCTGAAATCTACACATGATTCTGACAGCAAGGAATGACTTACATGCAGATTATGTGTATCTCCTTTGCTTATATACAAGCTTGAGTATTCCATTGGACTTCAAAGCACAAGTTCAAAGATAAAATTATTAAAAATTTTAAAACAGTGACAATGACACATTAAATCAAAGGAGGGGCCCTTCTAAGTACCTTTCCCTGTGCCACTGCACAGATTGTATACCCATGAAACCAGCCTTCCACAAAGCAGTGGAACATTCTGCCTTTAAAAAGGAGAAAGGTGAAAATAGCCATGATAGGTTAAGATCTCCAGGGCTCCAGACACCTAGAGGATGGGAAGAAGAGATGTAGGTTCTGTGTTGCTGAGGTTAAAGGCACCTTCTTTGCTCTGCAGATTCCTCACTAAGAAAAGGGCAGGAGTTCCTCTACCAGGTTTAAGGACAATAGGCCCCTAACTGGCTTTTCTTCTTCTTTTCTTTTTTTTTCATTTTTTTCCCCTTAACACTACTATCTTTCATCCACAAATCAAGAGTAATCCTCTTGAAATGCATGTCAGACAATGACACTCCTCTAGACAAAACCATCAATCACATTCCCTGTCAGAATCAAGACCAAAGTCCTTAATGGTCTATATTTCCCTTGATGTCCTCTGATGTTATCATTTACTTTTTCCACTTTCCACCTCCACTCTAGTTACACTGGCATTTTATCTGTTCATTGAACACAGAACTAAATTTCTACTTGCTCTGTCTTTATTATTACTGAAAGAAATCTTCCTGGTCTCTCCAGATCATCATTGCTTTCTAATCATCAAATGTTGATATTGTGATATACTTTTACAAATCACAAATTTGGGCTTATTATCTGACTGCTCTAATAGTTTTGATGGCTTTTCATTACCTGTAGTATAAAAGCCAAGTCTTAACATGAGGAATAGATAATTTGTTCATAATAATGGATATGTATTAAATTTTAAGTTAGTAAAAGACATTATTACTGAGGAAAAAATAATCAGGATGTCATGGGACATGGTGTAATTTTCATCTCCTTATTGTAACAAATTAATATATTTTACTCTATTTTAAATAATATTGCCTTTCTGGTATTTTGGTCCTTTAAGTTCTTCCTCCCTGCTTCCTTTATTATTTCTCTTCAATGTCCCTCTCTCTCAGACCTTCTCACCCATTCTCTCACTCTGGTCCTTACTCCGTGACATTTGTACAATGTTTAATAGTGAAATTCTCACAGGTCTAGTAGAAAGCTCCTTCAATGAGTAATAAATTTTGAACAGTGATAATGTCTTATTAGAAGTAGAAGGGCTGATAATCAGCAATACAGATTAGTAGAGACCTGCAGCCTCTGGGTGTGAAAGATATTGAGTTAGGTCTAAAATCAATCAGATAGTAAGTAAACTGTCACTAATAGTGACAGAAAACTAACCTCCAGGATTGAACCCATAACTTCTTGGACTGCTGATACATTTTGCTGCCAAATGCTTTGGCTTTTGCCAGGGTATGTGGGCATTAATGGTGAATTAATTGGAGTAACTATAATTATGCAGCTTTCCACTAGAGATGATATTTTTCCATATCACTTTTATCATAGTCAACAAATCTCAATGTTTATATAACTTATATAGTAACCTGAATGGATTTTATTACTGACAACCATTCTTGCACAGTAGATCCAAAATATCCCTTCCTTGTGCAGTCCATGTTATACAAATTCCAAATCACTTAACTTTTTTTTTAAGTATATTTTATTGATTATGTTGTTACAGTAGTTCCAATTTTTTCCCCTTTGCTCCACTGTGCCCAGTACCCACTTTCACTCCAGCAATCCCACCCCCCTTAGTTCATGTCCATGGGTTGTGCATATATGTTCTTTGGCTTTACCCTTTCCTATATTATTCTTAACATTCCCCTGTCTATTTTGTACCAATCGATTACGCTTCTTAGTCCTTGCATTATTTCCCCACTTCTCCTTCTCCCCGCTCCCAGCTGATAACCCTCCAAATGATCCCCATACCTATGATACTGTTCCTATTCTGGTTTGCTTAGTTGGACTTTGTTCTTATTTTTTAGATTCAATTATTGATAGTTGTGAGTTTGTTGTCATTTTAGTGTTCGTAGTTTTGATCTTTTCCTTAAGTAAGCCCCTTTAACATTTCATATAATAATGGTTTGGTGATGATGAAGTCCTTTAGCTTCACCTTGTCTGGGAAGCACTTCATCTGCACTTCCATTCCAAATGATAGCTATGCTAAATACAGTAAACTTAGTTGTAGGTTGCTTTTCATCACATTGAATACTTCTTGCCAGTCCCTTCTTGCCTGCAAAGTGTCCTGAGAAATCAGCTGATAGTCCTATAGGCAACCCCCTGTAGGCAACTCTCTGCCTCTCTCTTGTTGCCCCCAGGACTCTGTCTTTATCTTTCACTTTTGGCATCTCAGTCATGATGCATCCTGGTGTGGTCCCCTCTGGGTCCAGCTCGCCTGGGAACCTCCATGCTTCCTGGAACTGTATGTCCATGTCCTTCGCAAAATTTGGGAAGTTTTCCTCATTTTTTTCAATTCTTGCTTCCTCATTCTGCACTGATTGACTGTTTCTTTTCTTCCTTATGTTCCAAATTATTGACTTGAACCCCAGCTTTCTTCTCTTCACCATTGGTTTTGTGTGGATTTTCCTTCGTTTCACTTAGCATAGCCTTCACTTATTCTCTTATGCGTTTGCCATACTCAAGCGTATCTGTCAAGTCTGTGAGCATCTTTATCACCAGTGTTTTAAATTCTGCATCTGTTAGGTTGTCTGTCTCCTCATATGTTAGGTTGGCTATCTCCTCGTCACTTAGTTCTCCCACAGGAACCTTGATATGTTTTCCCTTTTGGGCCATATTTCTCTATCTCCTCATTCTGAGAGGCTCCTGTGTTTGTTTGCCTCCACATTTCAGGTAGAGCCGTCGCTTCTGTTACATTGTAAGGCGGGGAGCTTTAGGGATTCATCAGTACAGGGCGACCTGTTTTACCATGTTATGGCACTGTATGTGGGGAGGGGTCCGAGAGATAACAATGCCACCTTCCCAGCTTTCACTTCTTTTCCAGGCACCTCTTCTACTTCCGCATCAGACTGGTGCCCCTCTAGCTGCTGCCCTGGCCATCGTTCTCAGAGTGGGTAGGTCCGAGGATGTTCTAGGACCATGGGGGCCCTTTAAACAAGCAGACTCTGCTGAGACCAGCAGTTTCTGCCTCCACCCCAATCCCCACTGGTCTGCATAGTCAGAAGCAATGAAGCTTGATTGTCCCCGATGCTAGGACCATGAGCTGCAAGGTCCGGTGAGGAGCTGGGAACGCTTCCCAGGTACCCCTCCTGACTTTTTGAAACATGTGACTGCGCTTTCTGCTGGCCTGCCACTGCTGGCTGCTGCCACCACCACCATGCCATGTCTTCTCCACCCTGTCTCTGCCCCTCCTACCTGTCTGGATGAGTATTTTTTCTTTATATCTTTGTTTGCTCATCTTCCATGCAGTTTGATTTTCTGGAACTTCTGGTTGTTTCTAATTTTGAGGTAGTTGTATTCCTTCTTAGTTGTGGAGGGAGACATAGCATGTCTGTCTATGCCTCCATCTTGGCCGGAAGTCCCAAATCACTTAACTTTTAAAAATTATATCAGAAGATATTGTCTCAATGACCAGTTTTTAAATTAACTGAGATTCATTTTGATAGATATCTTTGGTGGTAAATAGATTGCCTTCTACTACAAATTAAAGAACAGCTTGTTTCCTTTGGGTTACACTTTTATGATAAAATGAAAATATTTTTATTTCTTATAATTTATGATATTATTATCATATACTGTTACATAAAATGACAATTAACAAAAACACCCCTGCTGTTACAATCTGTGCTGAAAAGCTTCCTTAAACTATATTGTCTCCATTCTTATTGTAGCTATAGCCATAAGTTAGAATTTTCTCATGCTATTTGCTGGATAATGCTAATACTTGTATACAATAGGCACTAAAAATATAACATGCATTTGCTCAGCTCAAATTTTAAACAGACAAACATCTCTGAATAAAAATCAGATGCTTTAAAGATTTATTCATGCTTGTCAGTGTTTTATTATTATTATTGGCATTTATTTCCTATTTATATTCAAGTAAATTTAATAGAAATTGCTATACTCTACAATCAATATTTTTTTAAAATTTTTTTTAAATTCGGCAGCCGTCCGTCTCGAGAGACGATGGTGTAGCTTCTCAAGAGTCCATCTGCACCGCCGAGAATGGCTGTGCAGTCCGACTCAGGAGTGACATGGTAGTATCTGTCTCCTCCCGTGTTGAATCGACATCTTGCGATGACGCTGAAGCTACAGAGCCTGGGCAGGGTAATATGGAGGGTCTGCTGTTGCCCATGCAGCAGACCCCCCCTCTCTTCGCAGCTGAAGGATCCAAGGGAAAGACGGAGTCAATACAGCTTGGGTTCAGGTGCGCCGCAGGAGTTGCCGGTGTTGACTACAACGTCAAACCGCCTTAGGGACTCCGGCTCCGGATTTTCTGTCGGGGTTTACTCCCTTAGCCTTTCCCCTGAAGAGGTATGCCGCAAGGCAGCGGAGGTTTTTTGGAGTCAGAGTTTTCCTTCTCTGACAATCAATATTATACATAATCAAAGTCTAAATATAAATGTGTGCAGATTTATAACAATCACTATGATTTGGAGGATTATATTTAATTGGAGGAATAAAAAGTTTTTAAAACAATGCAAATAACTCACAAGCTCAGTTTCTTCAGTCTTGAGAATGTTATGAACTATTGAGTAACTTACATATGGTTTGAGTAATTTACATAAGTTTCATTACACTGGGACTAAATACTTGTGAATATTGTGATGGAAATGAGAAATTCTCCTTCCTGAAAATCTAGATTATCAGGTTGAGTAAATATAACATGGTGGTCTATAGTTTTAGCTCTGGAGACAGATTGTTCATATTCAAAGTCAGACATTTTCAGTTACATGACCACAAGTCTCAGTTCCATTATGTGTAAAATATGAATAAAATCAATTTATTGAAAAAATTAAATGAGAAAAGGTATTTCTAAAACCCTGATAATTCTTGTTATTTAATCAAAGCTCAGTAAATACTAGCTATTGCTATATTTAATAGATTGTAAGGTACATTTTTATTACATTTCAACATCTCTGAAATAGGATGTATATTACAGTCTGTATTTTCTTACATTTACTGTAGGCCACAATGCAGTCATAGCATATTTGCTGCTATGTAAACATCAAAAGACTAAAGGCATATCTCTTTATTTTTTCAAGGTCTTCTTTAATTTCTCTCAATAATGATTTTAAATGTAGAGACTTAGGAAATTTTGATATGATTATTTCAAATGAGTTTATGTTTTGTGATGTTATTTTCCAATTTTTATTGTTAATATATGTGTGTATATTATCTTGAGATAAGTTATTTTTATATGGACCTTATGTCCTGTGACATAAACTATTTGTTGGTTCTAGTAGTTTTATTTTGTAGGTTATATGGGATTTTCTATGAATATATTCCTGTGATCTTTAAATAAAGACAGTTTTATCTTCTTTTCTTGCTGATGAGTATTTTTTAACATAGTTTTACTGAAAATTCAAATACATCATGTATAATTATAGATAGGTATCATATCTGTGTTTCTAATTTTACAGGGAAAGTCTTCAATCTTTCATCATTAAAAAATATTAGTGGGTTTTTCATAGATGTCCTGTATCAGGTTGAGATAATTTGTATTTATTTTTAGTTAGATGAGAATTTTTATTATCAAAGGTGTTGAATTTTCTTAAAATTAAATACATTTTGTCTATTATTTTTCTTTTTAGTCTGTTGTTACAGCAGATTACATAGACTGGTTTATAAACATCAAAATAACCTTGCATTATTGAGATAAATTTAAGTCATGGTCATAATTGTAGTATCTTTCTATGCACAGCAATATATAATTTGCTAATATTTGGTTAAGAAGTTTTTGCTTTGATCCATAGTTTCATTTCTTGTAATGTCTTTGTCTGGTTTGGTTATCATGGTAATGCAGGCCTCATGTACTCAATTAGGTTGTATTTCCATTTTCTAATATTCTGTTTTCTGAAATAGTTTAGGTAGTCAGATTTATGGAACATATCAACCTAGTCCTTTGGACCTAGAGTCTTCTCTTCTGGAAACTTTTTAGTTTCCAAATTAAGTTTACAAATTCAGTATCTTT